>NC_053018.2:6875000-7500000 GCF_016746245.2 Drosophila santomea
ATATGATGTCTCAGCGACGGCACGCTGCCATCTCTAAAAAAGAAATGGCATACTCCCTCGCTCGCGCACGGTCACACTGTATACCTCTAGCTAATTGTGCAAAGAAAAGGTGAAAAAAGAGAAAATTTACGGGAAAGCTTAAGAAAATTCCAACTAAAATAGTTTTAAAGCACAGCCAAAACCCAAAGGTGAGTACCGGGTATGCGGACAATGCAGGACTTTTCTCGGAAAAGCGTTTTCAGCCACCCGTCGGATGTCACGAAATATGGCGGAGGAAGGCGAGTTCTATTCGTGTTTTTTTTTGTCTGGGGTTGTGTGTAGAAAATCGCACGTTACTCGCGGGGAAGGGCTTTCAGCTCGCGCCTTCCGCCGTAAAACCATTAAGTGCCAAGGGAAGATCGGACGGAAAACGTAAATTTCACAACAGCAGATGCCTGTTTGCGGGTGTGGGTGCCAAATGCCCTGGTGTGCGTGAGTGGCCTCGAGCAGAGTGTCTCTCTTGCTCTCTCTTTCTCCCCCATTTGCTACCCCTTGCGAGGCCATTAACCCTAATTCATAATTCCGAATTAACTATTCAAACCTAAAACCATCCGATCTTCAATTGCAGCAGCAAAATGACGTGGGCACCACAGGAAGAAGGTCTGCAGCAGATCATAGCGATCCTTAAAGAATCGCAGTCACCGGACACAGCCACTCAGATGGCCGTACAGATGGTAAGTGATAACTTCTACTAACCACCCCGAACAGCATTTACATTACTTACCCCTTTCAACAGAAACTGGAGGAATTCAATCGCTACCCAGACTTCAACAACTATCTGATCTATGTGCTGACCAAACTGAAGACAGAGGACGAGCCCACGAGATCCCTCAGCGGTCTAATCCTCAAAAACAACATCCGCATGCACGGCACCACTCTGCAACCGGAGATCGTTGAGTACATCAAACACGAGTGCCTGCAGGCAGTGGGAGACTCATCGCCGCTCATCCGTGCCACAGTGGGCATCCTAATCACCACAATCGCCAGCAATGGCGGTCTGCACAACTGGCCGCAGCTGCTTCCATCTCTCTGCGAAATGCTCGACAACCAGGACTACAATGTGTGCGAGGGAGCCTTCAGTGCCCTGCAAAAGATTTGCGAGGATTCCGCCGAGATTTTGGACTCCGCAGCGCTCAACAGACCGCTGAACATAATGATTCCAAAATTCCTGGAGTACTTCAAGCACAACAGTCCAAAGATCCGCTCCCACGCCATTGCCTGCATCAACCAGTTTATCATAAACCGATCACAGGCCCTGATGCTAAACATAGACAGCTTCATTGAGAACCTCTTTCACCTGTCTTCAGATGAGGATCATGAGGTGCGAAAAAACGTGTGCCACGGATTGGTCATGCTGCTGGAGGTGCGAATGGACCGTCTGATGCCGCACATGTCCCAGATTATTGAGGTATATCTTTAAAATTTATATTTTCATAATCGGAGGCATTTTTTTTTTAATTTCCTATGTATTCCATTTCAGTATATGCTGTTGCGCACACAGGACACCGATGAGGGTGTGGCCCTGGAAGCATCCGAGTTCTGGCTATCCCTGGCCGAGCAAAGCATCTGCAAGGACGTGCTTGCCCCTTACCTATCCCAATTGGCTCCGGTTCTTGTACGAGGCATGCGGTACTCCGAGGTCGACATAATTCTTCTCAAGGGAAACGTGGAGGAGGATGACATGGTGCCCGATCGAGAAGAGGATATCCGGCCGCGTTTCCACAAGTCCCGTGCACACACAATCAGGAGTACACAAGAGGGTGGAGCTGGAGCGGCAGGCGATGATGACGACGACGAATTTGAAGATGGAATGGACGACGATAGCTCGCTATCTGAATGGAACTTGCGCAAGTGCAGCGCAGCTGCTCTCGATGTATTGGCAAATGTTTTCCGTGAGGATTGTCTACCCGTCGTGCTGCCCATCCTAAAGGAGACGCTGTTCCACCAGGAATGGGTGATCAAAGAGAGTGGTGTCCTGGCCTTGGGAGCTATTGCCGAGGGCTGCATGCAGGGCATGATCCAACACCTGCCAGAGCTGATTCCCTACCTGATTAGCTGTCTGTCCGACAAGAAGGCACTGGTGCGCTCCATTACATGCTGGACTCTCTCGCGATACGCCAACTGGGTTGTCAACCAGCCGCACGACCAGTACTTGAAGCCGCTCATGGAAGAGCTGCTGAAGCGAATCCTGGACTCGAATAAGCGCGTTCAGGAAGCTGCATGCTCCGCCTTTGCCACTCTGGAGGAGGAGGCCTGCACGGAACTGGTGCCCTACCTGGAGTATATCCTAAAGACTCTCGTCTTTGCCTTCTCCAAGTACCAGCACAAGAATCTACTGATACTGTACGATGCCGTGGGTACTTTGGCTGACTCCGTCGGTCATCATCTGAATAAACCGCAATACATTGACATCCTAATGCCTCCGCTAATTGATAAGTGGAATCTGCTGAAGGACGACGACAAGGATCTGTTCCCTTTGTTGGAGTGCCTTTCGAGCATCGCCACTGCCTTGCAGTCCGGCTTTCTGCCCTACTGCGACCCGGTGTATCGCAGGTGCATCTCCCTCATTGAGCAGACTATCAACCAGGAAATGGTAATGAAACAGTTTTTTTTGTTTATCATATTTATAATCAATTAAATTCGCCTAAAGCTGTGTAAACAAAACCAAACGTACGACCATCCCGACAAGGAGCGCATGATTGTCGCCCTAGATCTGCTGTCTGGCTTAGCCGAGGGCTTGGACCGCCACATCGAGACACTGGTGGCCAACAGCAACATTATGCACCTACTCTACCAGTGCATGCAAGACGTTCTGCCTGAGGTATGTCTCTTTCAAAACTTTACTTTGAATTTCTAAAATTAACCTTTGAATTTTTAAAAATGCATTCCAGGTACGCCAATCTTCGTTTGCCCTGCTGGGTGATTTGACTAAAGCCTGTTTCCCCCACGTGCATCCGTTCATGGCCGAGTTCTTCCCAATCCTGGGACAAAACCTTAACCCGGACTTTATTTCGGTGTGCAATAATGCCACTTGGGCCATTGGCGAAATCTGCATGAAATTGGGTAAGTGGGCGGGGCTGATGAAGAGTAATATTACAATTTGAATATACATTTTAATTTTAAGGTGAGGAGACTAAGCAGTACATACGCCTTGTACTCAGCGACCTTTTCATCATTATCAACCGTCCGAACACGCCCAAGACGCTGCTGGAGAACACAGGTAATTCGTTTGGGCTGATAGAAATTTTTCGAATTTCCCGAGCTATCTATGAACTTATATGCGATCTGTTTGTATATATATTACTCTGAATGTATGAGTGTATGTGGATGTCTGGAACTTTGTTTCTCTTTTAATTTGTGTTACTTGTTGCATGAGCAGCAACGAAACGAAATCGAACCTCATTCCCATACAACATGCATAGATATAGATAGACGAGAATCGCAATTGATAATCAATTCGAGTTAAGCAATCAATCGCAGCGAACTACGTATGATATTGATTTATTCAGTTGATTTATTTATACTTATTTCTTCTGTTCTTTTAGCAATAACAATCGGTCGTCTAGGTTATGTGTGCCCAGTTGAAGTGGCTCCTTATTTGCCCGAATTTGTACGACAGTGGTGTGTAACACGTTTTATATTTAAATAGCTTATTCTTTCCTTCTATTCTCTTATCTATCCTTCCCGTGCCATTACTCAAATTACGCTTAAACACTGAAACCTATAAGCACATCGATCTATTCCTTTGTTCCACAACTCACTAACAACATTAATTGAACACGTTTATCAACATCATTTAACTGGAAATTCAATTTGCTTTTAATCTTTCGTGTTTTGCCAAAGCCTGTTACTTTAGTTTTCCGTACGTTGAAAACGCCATCTAAACACTTTCTCTGAAAAACGCAGGTGCACATCATTGCGGCACATACGAGACAATGATGAGAAGGACTCAGCCTTCCGTGGAATGTGTCATATGATCACGGTGAATCCAGCTGGCGTGGTCGCAGACTTTATTTTCTTCTGCGATGCCATCGCCTCGTGGGTTAACCCACCGCAGGATCTGCATCAGATGATACAGAAGGTTAGTCTCTTACAACCGGTACACATCTTCCTAATTTATACTTATACCTATATATTCTTCTAGATTCTGCACGGTTTTAAGACCCAAGTGGGCGAGGAAAACTGGCGTCGATTTGTGGAGCAATTCCCGCCAACACTGGCCGAGCGCCTGGCCACAATGTATAACATCTAAGGCTAGCCATGCCATAAAACACCCACCTTCACCCACTAGCGAGACAAGCAGCAACTTCTTAACTAGACAATTATGTACAAGTATGCGTAATAAGCGTGTCGTCTTTATATTTAGCCTCCTTAAGTTATCTGATTCGATGCAGTTCGAATTTTAAGTTAACATTGAAAATCTAAGCTTATAGAAACCGAAAAAAAAACAGCCAATCCACATAAAAGCAACTGCATAACTAGATTTAAAACCACAAACATATATCGAAAAATCTAATACAGAAGAATCACATATATTCGAAATCAAGCTAGAGGATCTTTGATCTGTAGAACCTCTTTAGGCACTCGTCTGTCCGCTTACAGCATATAAAATGTCATTATAATGCATAAAACTCAGTAGGAACTACTAGAAAATTATGTGTTCCGGCCGTACTTAACCGGAGTCAGTGCTATAGCAGACATGCCCCAACCTCCAATACACTCAGCCCCAAAACCCAAACCGAAAATGGAATAGAGTTGAATATGTTAAACACACGGGTGTTTCTCATAGGTAATAGAAAAGCTAAACAAGAAAGAAATCGTCAAAACTAAATGATATTGCGGGTTCTCGTCGCGGTAAATAATAGCTAACTAACTAAATGAAATCTTAGAAGGATGAAAGTGTTGGGTCTCCTGTGAAATTTAAAGATCAGAAGTGGCAAAATGGATTCAATGGCAGTGCAATGCATATGAAAAGCTTCAGCTAAGGAAATTGTTACAAATCAAACAAAGACTGATGTTCAACTCCGTTCAAAAACCATAGAAAGCATTCATCAACAGCAGATTCGAATTTCCCAGCAGCATGCAACACTTTCATCATCTATATAATAAAAAATGGAATCGAAAAAAATCGTCGCGTTTCGGGTTCTAACGGTTTCGCGTTCGCGTATTTTCGTCGCTCGTTCGTAATCGTAATCGTCGTTCGTGGTATCTCGTCGGGTAAACAAAGTAAAAAAAAAATTGAAAAAAGGATATAATACAAGGATAACGATAATATTGCAACTGTTACTGATACAAATTTACTGATACACTTAATGATATTCATATGCTATACAAAATTAGGTGTTTTTTTACGCATTGTGAAAGCGAAAAGCAAAGCAAATAGGGAAAAGTTAAAAAATTGAGATTAGGATTTCGTTGAGTAATTTATTTATTTTCCATTAACTGAATACAAAAGCAACCATTGACTGATCACTTTTTAAAGTATTATTATATAATTTTTGTTTGTATAGGGACAAGTGTAATTAATTAACTATTATTATTTTCTTCAAACTTTTTTATATCATTTGTATAGGCTCGTGTTTTGCGTAAACTCTTTAATTTACGATCTTTGTACAGAACAAATTTTTTACAATTATATGATTAGGTGTAAAGTGTACTACTAAATGAAAACAAAAGTCTTTGAAATTGTCGCGGAACAACTAAAACATACGAAAAATAAAACTAGGGAAAACCAAACTCAGTCAAATACAAATAAATCGATGATTATGAAGCGGAAGAAAACTAAGTAAATCTAAGTAATAGTATTATGTAATTATGCAAACCGTGTTTACGTTTGTGTTTTTTTTTCGTTTCGAAAATGGGGGAACGTGTGATAATAAAGTAACTTCGGGTCGTTCGTTCGCGTCGCGTTAAACTCAATCAATTTAAAAACTAACAATAAGGGACTTTCGCCCCCGAGTCCCAAATAATAATCGCAATACTTAATAACTACAACTACGGTCTAACTAAAGCGGAAGCAAAGCAATTGCTAAAACTGAAACTAAACTAAACTAAACAAAACTAAAATGGAAAATCGTGATTTCGTTGTACCTTAATCCGGATTCATCGCGGAATCCGGTCGCGTTCGCGTGCGTTTGTATCTCTCTCGGGTGATCTTAGTGATTAGCGTTTAAGCAGGAAAAAATGAAAACAAAAAAATGAATCAACACTACAACTACACACACACACACAACATTGAACATATACACACCACACATATACAACAATATGAAATATATTTATAGATTTTATGCAGAATAGGTTTTTGTTCAAAATATTTTTTTTTCATTACGATAGGGCAAACCAAAAAAAAAAAGTAGGGAACATCAAATAAACTAAATGTTAGGTCAAGAAACAAATTAAAACAGGAATCAAACTATAATTTGTGCAGCATTAGAGAATTTGTATTTCATTATTATCGCGTGTATGCTACTCGTATTAAAACGATGAAGAGAACATACCAACTGTTTTTAGTCCTTTACACAATTATGATATTTACACTTCTGTTGTTTCTTTAAGTAAATCAGGACCAAGCCTAGTAAATATTGTTTTACACTTTTCGTTCATCGAACATTCAACTCTGATAGGTTTATATCCCGTAATCCTTTAAGTTTAAAACCCATGTATAGGCTAAATCAAATGTTCTGCAAATGTCTAACGAAATTGAATATATATAACGCGCCTATATTCATCAATAACAACATAAGCATATATGTATATGAAATACATGCATGTATGTTTAATCCCTACATCAAACTACATGGATTAGAGATTATTCTTCTGGAGTTTATATATTTGTTTGACTTAAACTCCATTTCAAAATTCAGCTATCGAGATTTCTGTAAATTGAAAAGTATATATGAATAAATATGTATGTATAACATTACCATCAACATAATGCCTTTCATGCGGCGGTAAAAAAATGATCTGGAGGCAATATAAGTTGGCCAAGAACAGAGTGTCATTCTCTGTCACTCCAGTAGCCTCCTTTGGCAGACATTACCCCACATATACAATTATTACAAACCCATATAACTCTCGCATCAGCTGCAAAATGGCGTGGACACCACGGGATGAAGGGCTGCAGCAGCTCCTCCCTATACTCAAGGTCTCGCAGTCTCCGGACAGAGCCACGCAGCTAGCCGTGCAAATGGTAAGTAACGAAGAACCAACTGATCTAGCAATGCTCATCGGGTTCCGTAGAAGCTGGAGGAATTCAATTGCTACCCGGACTTCAACAACTATCTTGTCTATGTGCTCACGAAACTGAAGACGGAGGACCTGGCAACGCGCACGATGAGCGGACTGATCCTCAAGAACAACATCCTTGAGCAAAGCACAAACCTGCAGCCAGAGTTCGTGGAGTACATCAAACACGAGTGCCTGCAGGCAGTAGGAGACTCATTGCCGCTCATCCGTGCCATCGTGGGCATCCTAATCACCACCATCGCCAGCAAGGGCGGTCTGCACAACTGGCCGCAGCTGCTTCCATCTCTCTGCGAAATGCTCGACAACCAGGACTACAATGTGTGCGAGGGAGCCTTCAGTGCCCTGCAAAAGATTTGCGAGGATTCCGTCGAGATTTTGGACTCCGCAGCGCTCAACAGACCGCTGAACATAATGATTCCAAAATTCCTGGAGTACTTCAAGCACAACAGTCCAAAGATCCGCTCCCACGCCATTTCCTGCATCAATCTGTTCATCATAAACAGATCTCCGACCCTGATGCCTCACATAGATAGCCTCATTAAGAATCTCTTACACGTGTCCTTGGATGTTGACCCCGTGGTTCGCAAGAACGTTTGCCACGCATTTGTGTGTCTGATGCAGGTGCACAGTGACCACATGGTACCGCACATGTGCCAGATTGTTGGGGTATGAAGTTTTGACAGAATCTTAAGGTTTATTGTAGTGTAACGAAAAATCTCTTTAGAACATTTTGTTGTGCTCCCAGGACGCCGATGAGGACGTAGCTCTGCAGGCCACCGACTTCTGGCTGTCATTGGGAATGCAGAGAAACTGCAGGGATATGCTGGCTCTCATTTTATCCCAGTTGGTCCCAGTTCTTGTGCGGCGAATGCAATACTCGGAAGTCGACATTATTCTGTTGAAGGGCAATGTAGATGAAGATGACGAGGAGCCTGATAGAGAGCAGGATATCAGTCCACGTTTCCACAAGTCCCGTGTACACATAATAAATACTGAATCGGATGAAGATGAAGATGAAGATGATAAGTCGTTTTTGGATTGGAACTTGCGCAAGTGCAGCGCTTCCTCCCTCGACATGGTGGCTAATATTTTCCGCGAGGATTGCTTACCCGTCGTGCTGCCCATCTTAAAGGAGACGCTGTTCCACCAGGAATGGGTGATCAAAGAGAGTGGCGTCCTGGCCTTGGGAGCTATTGCCGAGGGCTGCATGCAGGGCATGATCCAACACCTGCCAGAGCTGATTCCCTACCTGATTAGCTGTCTGTCCGACAAGAAGGCACTGGTGCGCTCCATTACATGCTGGACTCTCTCGCGATACGCCAACTGGGTTGTCAACCAGCCGCACGACCAGTACTTGAAGCCGCTCATGGAAGAGCTGCTGAAGCGAATCCTGGACTCGAATAAGCGCGTTCAGGAAGCTGCATGCTCCGCCTTTGCCACTCTGGAGGAGGAGGCCTGCACGGAACTGGTGCCCTACCTGGAGTATATCCTAAAGACTCTCGTCTTTGCCTTCTCCAAGTACCAGCACAAGAATCTACTGATACTGTACGATGCCGTGGGTACTTTGGCTGACTCCGTCGGTCATCATCTGAATAAACCGCAATACATTGACATCCTAATGCCTCCGCTAATTGATAAGTGGAATCTGCTGAAGGACGACGACAAGGATCTGTTCCCTTTGTTGGAGTGCCTTTCGAGCATCGCCACTGCCTTGCAGTCCGGCTTTCTGCCCTACTGCGACCCGGTGTATCGCAGGTGCATCTCCCTCATTGAGCAGACTATCAACCAGGAAATGGTAAGCAACTGGGTTTGCTTCAATGTATTTCTTGCCCTGAACTCAACTCCTTTCAAGCTGTGTGAACAAAACCAATCGTACGACTTTCCCGACAAGGAGCGCATGATAGCTGCCCTAGATCTGCTGTGTTCCCTAGCCGAGGGATTGGACCGCCACATCGAGCCACTGGTGGCCAGCAGCAATGTGTTGCATCTGCTCTGCCAGTGCGTGCTGGACGTTATGCCTGCAGTATGTCTTATTTTATTTTGATCTATTACATGTGGGGTTAATATGGGGTAATATTAGGTACGCCAATCTTCGTTTGCCCTGCTGGGTGATTTGAGCAAGGCCTGTTTTTCCCAGGTTTACCCCTTCATCACCGAGTTCTTTTTGAGCTTGGTGCAAAACCTAAACCCTGACTTTATTGAGGTGTGCAACAATGCAACTTGGGCCATAGGGGAAATCTGCTTGAAATTGGGTAAGTGCCCTTACCTTTTCAGACGTAACTTAATATATATTTTTTTGAATTTCGAACACAAGGTGAGGAAACCAAGCAGTACATACACCTTGTGCTTAGCGACCTTATTATCATAATCAACCGGCAGAATATGCCAAAAACTCTTCTGGAGAATGCGGGTAAGTGGAATCTTTAATTTCCCGATGGAGTAAATTTTTATATTATTTGCTCTTCGGTTAAAGCAATAACAATTGGGCGCCTAGGATATGTGTGTCCAGATGAAGTGGCTCCCTATTTGCCCGAATTTGCACGGGAGTGGTATTTACACATTTTATGCTCCAATAGCGTGTTCTTTTTCTGAAAATTTTTTTCCTTAAAAAAATTAAGGTGTACGATACTACGTCAAATACAGGACAACACCGAGAAGTATTCGTCCTTTATGGGAATGTGCCATATGATCAGATTGAATCCAGAAGGCGTGGTGCCCGACTTTATATTCTTTTGCGATGCCGCTGCCTCGTGGGAGAATCCTCCACAGAATCTGCAACAGGTGATTCAAAATGTGAGCAATTTTCTAAATTACACACTTGCGACCTTCGAAATGTGAGCTATTTCCTGAAATTACATATTTATGTATATCATTCTAGATTTTACAAGTCTTTAAGAACCAAATGGGTGAGGAGAATTGGCAAAGTTTCACGAATCAATTTCCATCACCTCTAACCTACCGGCTAAACTACCTGTACGACATCTGAAACTTATAACTTATTTAGAATCAGGTGCTTTACGTTTAGCTTGCTTAAACCTTCATTCTAAATTAACGTTGACATTGAGAGCTGAACTAAAAGAAAACTAAGTAACAAAAACGCGGAAACGTGACGAAAAAAGTGGTCAGCAATTGAGTAATATTTATTACCATTTTTAAATATTTTAGAATATATTTGATGTAAGTAAAATCGAAATAAATATATTTTATATGTGTTTTACACCGAACCCATTCACTTAAAAGACCATAGTTTTTATTTCACTGAAATGGTTATATTTATTGTTTTATTGAAATTACAAAAATTGAAGTTTCACATAAGGAGTTTTAAAAAGGTTATATAAATGTAAATGGTTTCTTTAGAATTGGCACGTAGTTTGGCTTATAGCTATACAAATATATACGACTGTCATCTTTGCTGAAGATCTATATTTGAAGATCTCATGACTTATTTCATGACCCGTCGATTTTGTTCGTTTGAAACTTGTTCGTTCGTTGTCCTTTGAGTAGCAGTGGTCGGCTAAAGTGGATTTTCCTGGCAGTTTTTCGTAGTCATGGTCAAAATAAATCATAGGTCCTTAAGTCGTTCCGAAGATCTTCATTAGTTGAGGGGACAGTAGCCCTGCCAAATATCGCCAACAACCATGTTCGGCGTGATGTTGATCATCCTGTGGTTAACCTCAACCTTGCTGATGCAGCCCTTAAAGGACTTCTTGGTCTTGATGCCCGGCGCCCTTTGGAAGGCCACATGTCCGCCAAAGAAGAGCGGACGATTAGTCCTTGTGATCACTGATCCTTCGTTGCCCACGCCGGGATTGGAGCTAATAAAGTCCACGGCTATGTTGATCACAAACTTGGATTTGATGGCCTGGACATTGCGCGTCTTGCCATCGCAGAAGCTTTCGTTGTTGGGCAACTTATAGTTGGTGGACACAATGTTCTTCAGATCGGTCTTCACCGTGAAGTGCAGGGTGTTGTCTACCAGCTCGAGAATGGCATAGGAGTTCTTGCCGTGCACAGAGAAGAGCAAGCCGTTGGGATCCCTAGGTCGGAAATCAAAGCTGATTTTCATCTCAGTGCCAACATCGAAGTGATCAAAGATCTTAACAAACGCCTTCTGGTTGTTGAAGAACAACCCGCGTTCCACCTGCTCGGAGCACGGTACCACACCAAACTCCTCCGGTGGCGTTTCCAGATCCATAGCATCAAACTTGATGTTCTTTAGGCAGCCGTTAAAGAACGGCACTTCGGTTTTGAAATCGGTTAGGTTCTTAACCTCCGACTCCAGGAACTTGTTAACGCCACCCAGATAGATGGGCAACTCGACATTCAGCACCGGAGCAGATCTTTCCGCATTCAGATCCACGGATCCCGGCTGCTCCAACTTGTCGATGAGCAGGGTAACCTTGCGTTGCGTCCGCAGCACCTCCACGGTGTGCCAGGTGCCATCGTTTAGATCCGCCTCGCTGGTAATCTTGGCCTGCAGCTGTGCACCCACCCGTATCTCGTATGTCACTCGACCATCCAGAAGATACACGGCTATGAAGTCATCGCGTTGCTTGCTTCCGGCATAGATGAGCAAGCCGTTGGGTCGCTCAGTGCGGAAGGAGATGCCAATGTCATGGTGACGGCGTACCTTCACCGGCAGTGAATTAATCTGCAGGCGCTGCTCCCGTAGTCCATAGAATCGGTAACCCGCCTCTGCAAAACCAACATCGAAGTTGGGTTGCTCCGGCAACTTGCAGCGCTCATCGCTGGGAAGATTCAGCTTGGCTGGTGGCCGGGTTGTTAGCGTCCTTTGCGGTGTCTTCGCCTCGATCTCCTTGTCTTCATCAAAGGTTACCGGGGATGGGGTCGTAGTGGTTGTCGTTGTCGAAGTAGTGGTCGTAGTTGTTGTGGTAGTTGTCGTGGTTGTCGTTGTAGGCGTTGTGGGTGCTAATGTGGTTTCTATGTCTGGCTTAAGTGGGGGCAGTGTGTCAGCGTTTGACCACGGAGACTCCACCTCGTTGTCTCCACTTGGATAATAGCTGGGCACCAAACTTGGTTCGTAGGCTGTAAGCAAATATATAGGTTCATAATTCGGCTCTCAAGCGATAGCTAAATCCAGTCAGCTTACCTAGTACATGGGGTGGGCAACCGTTGATGTTGCCATTCTTCTTCTCAGCACTATTGGCAAAGTTAATGATCTCCTCGTTCACGGTTACATCACTGATGCAACCGACAAAGTAGGCCAAAGAGGCCAACGCGTTCCTGGGTGTGCGATAGTTGTCCGGCAAGCCAGCAAAGAAGATGTCACCACCCTCCAGGATAAGCGGCTCTGGAGAACCAAGTCTATGGGAAGGAAAAGAAGTAGATTAGCATGGGAATCCAATCATCAATCTGGTAATGCCCACCTTTTGTTGTCCACATCATCGACCGAGAGACGCAGTTCGCCTTGTGTGTGCTGCACTGTAACCACATGATCTTCGCCGTCGTTTAGAATACGATCGTCGATTACCAACTGACTGCCCATGCTGTTGAGCTTGAGCAAACCATCTTGCAGGCTGAGGCCAATGGTGGAACTCTGGTCATGATTGGCGGCATAGAAGAGTACTCCATTCGGTTGTGTGGTCTTAAAGTGCAAAACGACATGCAGACTGTTGTCCGAGGTAACGTTGTTCATCCTCAGGAATCCGTACTCATGCGGCGCATATGCCACCACCGTAGAGAACTTCGCCGAGCAACCTTCCTCAACTCCTCCGCCTGTTACGTATTCCGTAAGGTCCACAACACCCTGATTGATCACCACATTGTCGATGCAGCCATCAAAGTTGGGTTGCAAACTAATCGAGGTATTCAGACGTCTCGGATGACCACCGAAGTACAATCTCCTCAGCTTGGGCAACTCCAAGTCCGCTTGCAATGGTGCATTGGTCCGGGAGATCACTATATCATCGACCTTAAGAAGTCCGTTTCGATTTTCACGTTCCGCCTGGACCTTGTGCCATTGGTTGTCATTGTAGCGATCCTGGCTGCCGGATTGAACGCCTCCACCTTCACCCAAGCTAATGTTGAAGAAAATAGCTCCGTCAATCATCTCAATGCTCATGTAGTGCTTATCCCTGCCGTAGAAGAACAGCAGTCCATTGGAAGTATCCTTGTCCGCCTTGAAGCTGAACTGGATGCTGGAGCGGCTCTTCAAGTTTGATGTGGCATTCAATTGGACGTATCCATTACCCTTGAACCGCAGTCCAGTAACCGGCTTCTTCTTCTCGAGCAGCACATCCCGCTCGCGGGCCCCCTGCTCGTTATCGTCGCCATAAACAAAGTTCCACAATCCCACGCTTTCGTCGCCAATCTTTAGATCCTCAATGTCGCCGGAGAAAGAGTTTGTGGTCAAGTCTGGCGGAGCATTGAAGTCCGAAATACCAGGATATCCGCCCACAAATAGGCGACTGTTCTTATCCACGTGTAGGATATTCTGAGATCCCTCAAGATAGCCAGACTTGCTGTGCTCAGCCACATCACCATTGGGTAATTCCTCCCTAATTGTGAGCTTGGCATTCGGACCCATGCGATCCACAACAGCCTGATACCAGCGGCCATCTGCCACGTACTTATCGCTGGTGATGCGTTCCGGACCATTGCCCAAATCAATAGTGAGAATTGGATAGCCATTCACAATCTCAACGGCCACGAAGTCGTTGTTCTTCTGGGCGGTCTTGTTGTCATTGCCCAGATATAAGAGGAAACCGGATGGCTCGGTGGTGCGGAAGTAGGTCGATAGATTGGTGCGAGTGGCCAGCAGCTTGGTCTTTTCTGGTGTCTTCAGTTCCAGGATCGTGCTTGGCTTGAAATTGACGCCCACCTTGATGCTGTTGGCCAACTGGCGAGCGGCCTCCACTTGGGCCTTCAAATTCTCAATTTCCTGGCCCAACTGGCGGCTCTGAGTGCCCACTCGGTGCTGCTGTTCCTCGATATCCTCGGCCAGTTCGTTTAGTTTCGACACGGATCCTTCAACGTCATCCAACTGTTTGTTAGCTTGAGAAACGTCCTTATTGGTCAGATCCAAATCTCTATTGATGCCATGCGCCTTTTCGAGTTCCTTTGGCGTTTGGACACTCACTGGTTCCAGTATCTCAAGTACGTTCTTTAGGATCTCCAGGGCATCACTGGCATTGGCATTCGAGTTCTTCCACATATCCCTCTGAGACTCAGCTGGCAGTTGATCAATCAGCACGTTAATATCCGACAACTGGTTCTTGGTGGCGGTGTTCAAATCTGAGATTTGCTGCACCTTGCCAGCCGACGCGTTCAGACGGGGCTCTAGGTCATCTTGCACTTTCTGCAGAGACTGGCGGGCTTTCTGGAGAAGATTGGTAGAATCGGTGTCGGCAAGATGAGCTCTGTCTTCAATGCCATCTGTCTTATCGGTGGCATTTCCGGCTGCAGAAATTGCATCCTGGCTGAATTTCTGGGCAGCTTCAACGGCCTCAACGATTCCCGAGTAGGCAGTGGCCGCCTTAATGGCCGGCTCCGCACTGGCGGTCATATCCGTGTATTGTGCAGCCAGATCCTGTGCCTTGATGGCCAGTTCGGCCGCCTTCTGTTCGGCCTGATCGGTCAGGGCATCCGCCTCCTTGTGCTGCTCCTCTCTCACGGGTAATTCTTCGTCCACATTTTTGTTGACCGCATTGAGCTCAGTGAGAGCATCTCTCAAGTTAGCCAACTTCTGGTTGATTTGACTGAGCGTCAGATCGCCATTGATGAGGAAATTGCCAGCATCATTGATGTTCTTCTCCGCCTGTAGCTTTTGCTCCGAAACGGTATCGAATTTGGAATTGTTGAAGGCCTTCTGGTTGGCCACATTCCTGCGCTCGACGTCGGCGGACTTGGCGTGGGAATCCTCGCTCCAGTTGAAAAGATCCTCCAGATGGTCACTAAATTCTCCGATATCATTCTTGAGTAGATTGAGGCTCTTGTTTTGCTCCTTGATGGGCGAAACGCGAGTGTTCACTTCCTCATAGAGTTTTCTCGCCTTTTTCAAAACTTCTTCATTGGGTGTAAGTTCAATACTTGTTCCGTTGATTTGCCCCAAAATGTGTTGGGCTTGCTCCAGAGCAGCATCAATCTTTGTGCTTGCTGCCGCCTCGAGATTCTTGGATAGAGCTTCTACCGAAGCGATGGCCTCCTTCGCCTGGTCGGCACTCTTGACCGCCTCATCATAAGCCACTGTTATGTTACCCAAGGTGGTGCTCGATCGCTCACGGATATCCAAGGCGTTGGCCAGGGTCTGGTTGACCTGTTTGGCATAGGACTTGGCATCTGATTCCAATTCGCTGTTGGCCTTTTTGGATGGATTCAGGTCCACGCTATTGGGATCCAGTAGCTTAACCTTGGGCTCCATTTCATCGGCCAGTTGGTCGTAGTAGTTCAACTTTTGGCTGGTGAAGAAGGCCAGGGTTACACTGTTGAAATCCTCTAGGACACTATCGATCTGATAGCGCATTCGATCAGTGACATCCAACAGGGCGTGGTGACAGTTGTTGCACTCCTGACAGCCCTCATCCTTGATCAGTACCCATCGATTCGGGCAAGCGTCGCATCTGGAATGAATAAAAGTAGTCTTAGTAAACTCAACATTTCGAAAACAAAGAATACAAGTGATAGTTACCTATCTCCAATTACTCCAGGCAGACACTGGCACTTGCCGGTGTTGGGATTGCAACCGAATCCTCGAGAGTATCCCTGATTGCAATTGCACGGCGTGCAGCCGTCCTGTTCGTATTTCCAATGGTCTACGGCGCATCGATCGCATTGTCGTCCCGTCACTCCCGACTTGCAGGCACAGTGACCAGTGTGCGGATCGCACTGCGTCGAATTGGAGGCAGCACCGCAGTCGCAGGCGCGGCAGCCAACACCCGACTCAAATCCATAGTGATTCGGTTGGCAGCGATCGCAACGCTCGCCAATGACGTTCTCGTGACAGGTGCAGACACCCACATAGGGATCGCACTCCTGGGTGCCCAGATCATCGCAGTCACAGCTCTGGCAGTTCTTTAGCTTGATGGCATCGCCGTAAAAGCCAGGTGCACACAAATTACAGGCAGCTCCGAAGGTGTTATTCAAGCAGCGCAGACATTCACCGGTCCTGGTGTCGCAAGATCCCTGATCCTCCGGATTAATGTTACCGGAACACTCGCACGGCTTGCACACCTCTCCCAAGTTCTCTGGCTGTCCGTAGAATCCATTGGCGCAAGATTCGCAACGTGGTCCGGTGTATCCTGGTTTGCACTCACAATGGATTTGGTCTCCGCTCTCGGAGATTTCGCAACTGTCGGCAAAGTTGTTCGAGTCAAATGGCAGTGGGCAAGCGCAGATCATACAATCTCCGGGTGTTCCATTCGTGGCGTTTCCATAGTAGCCGGACACACATTCCTCACAGTGATCACCCTTAGTTCCATGCTGGCACTTCGTACAGATTCCGGTAGCGCAATCGCAGGTCTCCGAATGGCCATTGCACTCGCAGGGAATGCAGTAACCACCATAAGGTCCACTGGGATCTCGATAGTAGCCCGGGGCGCAGTCCTCGCACGATAGGCCGGAGTAACCAGGTGGGCAGGAGCAGCGCTCCACGGCCAGGAATTGGTTATAGCTAGTGCCTTCCTCATCCTCATCGGCTAGGGTTAGATACACATCGGCCAAGTGGGTCACCAAGGTCTGTTCCCAATAGTTGGCTCTGATGAAGATCATTTTTAGATCCCGCAGAACCATCATAAAATCAGCTCGGGAAACTGGTTTTCCGGAAACGGTTTGGAAATTCGATTCCACTATATTGACGCGATTGGTGAATGGTTCATTTCTGTTGGGCTGCTCATAACTTGTATGCACCAGGACATTGTGTTCACTGAACAAAATGACATCCGGAGCCACAATGTATTTGCCATCAAAGCCAGAAGTGAAGTGTAAAGTATAAGCCAAATCTCCGCCATAAGCAGTGATGTGATTATTCTGGTTAAGCAGACGGTCCAGGACTCCAAAGTACGCAGGTCGTTCATCGTTGACCTCTCGCAAAGTAAAATCTGCCTTCATCGTGGTCTCATTTACAAGAAGTTCATCGGTCACGGGCCAGATTTCAAACTTGATGCTCTCTTCACGGAATTCAGGAGTACTAATGAGTATATCCTTAAGCATGCTCACATTGTAAACTCGGAGATAAGCACTGTCGCAGCGTGACGACTTGCCAAAGCAGAAGCAGGTGGTGCAACCCTCAGGATTCGACTCCTGCAGATTGTACGTTCCATCGTCACACTGGTCACAATCCCTGCCAACCACATTCTTCTTGCAAAAGCATTCGCCATCGACCTTGTCACACACCTCCACTTCGGTGCCTGGCCTGTGGCAACTGCACTGCTCGCAGTGCGGGAAGTTAAAGTATCCATTGGTGCATACATCACAGGCCCTGCCCTCGATATTTTCGCGGCAACTGCAGGTTCCATTGAATAGATCGCACTGGGCGTTTCCATTTGCAATGCCCATGGGGTTGCATGCACACTCTTCGCAGCCAATCACCTGGTGGACAATTCAGCAATTGAGATATTCAGCAACTATCGTAAAAAGCTAGTAAAAATAACTTACCTGATGGAATCCGTAAGTGTTGGGGGCGCACTTCTCGCATAGATCTCCAATGACATTGGGTGGGCACATGCACTCGCCGGTGGAGGGCTCGCACATGGCGCTATTGGGACACTTGCATGGCTTGCAGTCGGGGAATCCGTAGTATCTGCTGCGGCAGGCTCCGCACGTTCTCTCAATCACATTCGGCTTGCACTGACACTGGCCTCCAAACGGATGACACTCGAAGCTCGTGGAACCGGCGTAGTCGCAGTTGCAAGGCAATGCTCCACTATTGTAGTCGGCGGTTAGAGAGAAAACGGATTTCTTACAGAAGTCACTGGCATTGTGCGTAATGTGGAAGTGGTCGTGGCCGCAGTTCTGAATGAACTCCTTGGTCTGGTCAAAGGTCTCTTCCACTAGTAGGTCATCATTGTACTGCGTCAGAGGCACCACCACCAGGTAGTCGAGCCAAACGCTCTGGGAACGATCGGTCTAAAACAAATTGGTGGTTATTATAATCGCTTAGTTTGGATATCCAAATGGTCTTACTGTAATCGTGAACTTAAACTCGTCGTCAATCTCAAACGAACCCTCGCCGGCGGGGCGAATCACACCGCGGCATCCGGAACTCGAAGGGCAGTGCTGAATGTCGAACTTGCCATCATACTGATTCTTGCCCGCCGTCAAAGTGTAGTACACCTGGTATTTGGGATGGCTCGGTTGGTAGTACTTCACGAGGATCACAAATAGATTCGGTTTCGTCGCATCAACCTTTGACCTGGAAGTGATTGTTAGGCTTATGTTCTTTATAATATAATATATAGAAATGACAAACGCACTCAATCACGATGGTTCCTTCATTTAGACTGTCTAAGTGAACCAGCTTAACTCGTTCATCGAGTGAGGCATATGGCGGTTTGTTGGTGGCAATGCGGTCCTCGTGATCAGTTTCGAACTCGATCTTCTTGGAATCGGGCACAGAACGGAACTTCGGCGTGGCGCATTGCTG
This sequence comes from Drosophila santomea, assembly GCF_016746245.2. NCBI lineage: Eukaryota > Metazoa > Arthropoda > Insecta > Diptera > Drosophilidae > Drosophila > Drosophila santomea. The sequence goes on from NC_053018.2 coordinate 6,893,887, forward strand.
ATCATGGATCACACAGACGGGACTGGGGTTGATGTAGTCAATTGACCATTGCTCGACTGGAATGGCAGTCACCGAGATAATCGGGAAACGGGAACCATCGTCGATGTCAGCCTGAAAAGTATAGGAAAGTGATTATTATGTTTCGTGTTGCTTGATTTATATTAAGAACTCACAGAGATGATGACTGGCTGCAAGTCGTCCTTGTTAATGTAAAAGGACATCTCCATACCATCCTCATTGACTGATGTTCGGCAAATAGTGGAGTATAAGCATGGATACAACAGCACGGATGTCTCGGAATCTGGACTATCTTTCAGTTTTAAGTTGATGTAGTAACTGTCAGGGTAGTTCCTATCGCTGATATAGTCAATCACGAAGATATATTTGCCACTTCGTGGCACATCCACGATGTAATGCAGCTCTTTTTGGGATCCGCTCAGTACGGGAATATCGCCAACATGACTGACAATCTGAAGGTGCTCCGGATCAGTGTACACCTCGACGGGATTAGTTGGCTTGGAGTTTTCACCGATGATGAATGGAGTTGTTGCTGGTGAGAACACCTCGACAGAGGCGTACTTGTAGTGACGGCACAGCTCCATGTTGCCCAGTTCACAGGGATTCGAGATGTGACGTGTTAGAATTCCGGCTTCGTAGTAAGCGGCAGGTAGCAGGACAAAGTAATCGAGCATCACATTCTTGTTGGCCTTGGTGGTAAAGACATAACGACCCGGATCCAAAACAATGGCTGAGGGTTTCACTCCCAAGGGCCCAGCAACAGTTACAAACTGCGGTTCCGATGTGGGTTGCAGTAGTACCTTTACGCTGTGAAAACGGAACACTTATGATCATCCTCTAGCAAAACCTTACGAGTACTTACTGTTGATCCACCTCCAAAGGATTGTCCGAGGTGACCGAAATGGTGGCAGTGATATTCTCGGCATTAGGATTCACATATCGAAGCACAATGCGGTACAGAGATGACTTAAAGACATTGACTTCGTTGCGCACATCGTTCTGAATGGCGTTGAACACCACATAGCCCTTGCTGCTAAATCCGGGGAACGCCGCCTCATCGTAATCATATCGCACCTGAGTGCTCGATGGGAGTGTTCCATCCTCGTACTCGTACTGGAACTGATGCAGCGTTGGGAAGAAGTGGGTGGTCAGTGGCTGGGTACATGCCAGACCCGTAATCCTGGGATGACACTTGCACTGCCCGCTGACCTTGTCGCAAACACTTTGCCACGAGCCGCCCACATCGCAACTGCAATCCTTGCAGCCAAACAGCGAGGCACTGTCCAGATCGAAGGTTCCATCCCGACACTCCTGGCAGCGCCTGCCCTGAGTATGCGGCTTGCAGGGACACTGTCCGGACTTGGAGGTACACGTGTCCAGGGCGGATATAGTACCATCTGTCCAACAATCGCAAATCTCACATCCCTCCGTATTGCTAATGTTCAGGTTCCAGTACAATGGCTTGCACTCATTGCAAATCCTGCCCGTCACACGCTCCTTGCACTTGCACAGCTCACCCACGGGCACCGATCCGCATCCGGCGAACTTATCGATCACTCCCGCAGGATCACAGTTGCAGTCCTCGCAGCTGGGGAAGTTGTAAAAGCCCTCCTTACACGAATCGCACTGACGTCCGTCGAAGTTCGGCTGACACAGACATTGGCCATCCGCATTACAGGACACTCCCTGAGACCCATAAGAGTCACAGTGACAAGCTGCAAGTCAAGAGAAACCGGAAGTTCTTATAATTGAAATGTATCTGATGGCTTGTAGGTACATACGTAGACAATCGGGATAGCTGTAGTATCCGGCAGTACAGAGCGTGCACTGTTTTCCGGCAAAGTTGTTGAGGCAGTTACATTTGCCGGTGTTGTCGCAGGTGATCGCCGAACTACCAGTGCTGGAGCAGTTGCAGGGCTTGCAGTCCGGATAGTTGTAGAATCCTGGCAAGCACTGATCGCATCTGGGACCTCCAAAACCCTCACGGCAGATGCACTGGCCAGACTGCTTGTTGCAGATTTCCGACTCCGTGCCCTGGTTATCGCAATCGCAGTCTGTCAAGGACAATTGGAATTCTCATCAGTAAGTATCGTATTTGGAAAATATTATAAATGGCTTACATGAGCAAGTGGGGTAGTTGAAGTAACCGTGCTTGCAGCGCTCGCAGTTGTCGCCTCCGAAATTGGTCAAGCACTTGCACTCTCCCGTTGTCACGTTGCAGTCATTGGTAATCGAGCCGATCTTGTTGCACTCGCATGCCTTGCACTCGGGGAATCCGTAGTATCCTTCGGCGCACTGCTTACAGTAGGCGCCCGCAAAGTTGATCTTGCACGGACACTGCTGTCCGCTTTCCGCCTCGCAGTGGTAGCCATTGGTTCCGTTCAAGTTGCACTCGCACTCCCGGCAATTGGGGTAGCCATAGTATCCGTAGGCGCAGTAGTCGCAGCTTGGTGGCTGGAAGGCAGCACGGCACTCACAGTTTCCAGTCTCTTCCTCGCAGTGTCCGGTGGAGAAGAAGTAGTCGCATTGACATGCTAAGTAGTTGAGAGAACAATGATATTACGGATTCATTTAAAGTTTAAATGTTTCTTACGGCTGCAGACATCGGTCTCGTTCCAGTGCTTGCCCTTGGGTCTGTAGTATTTTGGTTTGCACTTGTTGCAGTTAATTCCCACGGTGTTGTGCTGACAATTCTGGCAAACACCACCACCATCGTAGTGTCCGTGAATGTCCAGGGACAGTCCTTTGCGGTTCACTTCCTCATCGTACTTGCACTCGTTGCTGTGGCCATGACAGTTGCAGGCTAGAAATCAAATTAGGAAATTCAAATTTCTTTTCTGTGTCCGTCCAAGGGAGATGTCCGTTTGAAGGAGACCAGAATACTTACGTTCGCAGTTGAAGGGCCGGGCATTGGTGTTTTGGCGCCACTTTTTCTGCTCGAATCCTGGACAGCACTCGTTACACTGGATGCCGCATGTGTGATGCTGGCAACGGCAAGCGAGAATGCGGACTGGACTCTTTGGATCCTTGACGTCACAGGTGTCCGCGTGTCCGTTGCACATGCACCTTCCTCCGATCGAGATGTCCTTGATCGAGTAGAAGTATCGACGCGTCACCGTGGGATCTTGTCGAGCCACAGACATCAGATGTCCCAGAAGATTCTTGGTACGAAGCAGACGAATCCTGACGTTGGTGGCACGAGTCCATTCCTGCAGCACCGTAGAGTTGAAGTAGTTGGTGGAGCTGGGTCGCTCATTTAGCAGCATCACGGGAATCTCGCCGTTCTCCAGCGGCACAATCTTTGAGTACTCAGTGGTGCAGATGACGTCGTCGTCGCGGGTAATTGGCTTGTGGGTGTCCTTGCCAAAGTACGTCTCACAATCGGCGGGAGTATCGGAAAAGTGCTGCCAAGGAGTCCAGGTCTTACCATAATCAGTGGACTTCTCCAGCGTCCAGAGACCCGGACGAGGGGAGTTGCCCATGCGGATGAACAAATAGGCCACATGGAATTCCTGAAAAGGCGAACAATTTTGAAATCAACAAAGCAATAAGTATGCCAACACCAAAACTTTTAATATTCCAATAATATGTTACGTCTAAAAGTTAAATGTCTCAGAGGAGATATTTAATAAAAATCTAATCAGTAATATCATTACATGACCACAAATAAGATACGATTCACTTATGTGAATTACCCCTGTGCTTATTTTCAAGTCTCTCTTAAGACACAAAATTCATTTTGCACAAGCAAATTCATTGAAATTTATTAGCCAAGTGTACACATTACGTATATATGTACTACATATCAGCACAGACAAATATGAGACAGCCACATGAGATCACTGTGGGGAAATTAACTCCAAATGTTCTGCAGTAGACCGGCCACCATCTTCGTTTATTTTTATTTTCTTGGGTTGTGTTTGCTTTTTAATTTGGCTTCAATTGAAAGCGAACTGAAAGATACGGAGATCCACATATATACAACGATACAGCCATGCGTTAATATCTTTGTACACAGGCGCACATGTTAAATACTGTTTGGTTTCCCAGATTTGTTTGCTTTTCTGTGTTTTCATTAGTTTACCCATGTGGAAGTTCATGATTTTGAAGCATAAACAAAAACGTCGATGTACATAATTCGGCAAAAATGTATCTCACAAATTTTGCATGTGAATTGCTAGAACTCGTAGTGTTGCGGAGTCTATATATAAATCTGAGTCTCATATTCAGTTGCATTCCGTGAATTAAGAAAAGTGCAACTGAGGAATTAAAACGAATGAGATCATGCTGAGCTGTGGAAATCCTAGCGCAATTATTCTCAAAAATTAACTCGGGAACCTCGTGGATTATTCGTTTCCGTTGCAAGTGAGATAAGAACGTAGGCGAGATCGAGGCCCAACTTTTTATAGAACCAACTGAGACGCAAACTGATGATAAGACTGTAGTTTGCTACGACTTTGGTTCATTATCAGCCTGCTCCCAATTCATATGTGTCGCATGCTGGTGCCTTAAGAAACATAATGCCTTTATCGCTAAAAAACCATACAGAAATCCGAATGAACCCCTCGAAAAAGTCAATGCTCCGAGTCGGTTTCTAAGCAGCTTGTAAGCCGAGAGCTCCCATTCAAGAGTGTGTGCATGTATGTATGTTCGTATATATCACTGTATGTATAAGTATGTATATTTTATATGTATGAGCTGCTGACATACTGATAACCCACAACTCCAAAGTCTTCCCCTTTGCCAACAACAAATACTCGAGCTCAGCAACATTTTTTTCGTTCAGTTTTTTGCTGTGTCGACTTCGACGTCGACGAAATGAAAACCCATTAAAATTGTTTTCAAATTTTACGATCCGATCCCATCGAAGCGCTCGAACCCGAAAACGAGTTGCATCCATCCAACGTCTCCCTCCTATGCGTTTCTTAGGCCGGATACCTTTGGTATCTTTTATGTTCTCTGCTGCTTACCTGTTCGAAGTTGATGGTCAAATTGACTTCATTGAATTTCATGCCCCTGGACAACGGAGGACTCTGCCACCAGGCCTCGGTGCCATCGATCGCGTTCTCTGGCGGATGATTCCTCTCCGGCACCGAGGGATCGCAGTAATCGCAAACCTACAAAAAAGAAACACATGTTAGAAAAAGTAAATGGAATCCAAATCGAGTCCAGAGTATTTTTAGAGCCCAATTCGAATGTTCAACACATGTGGGGGACGTCTAAATGCAGTGCACACTTGAAATATAAATCATGGATTTTCCAACTAAAATATACTTTCAAGAAATTCTGACTTAAGTTGTATAACGAATATAGTCGATTACAATATTTAATTGTCCTAAGACAGCGTTAATTTAATTATCTACATGAAATATTTTTTTCAGTGTAAAATTAAAGATTATCTCATGATGTATGTATACTGAAAAGATTTTTGGGCGTTGCTGCAAGTCGATTATAGTTACCTGTCCCTGGATAACTGAGTAGTCGATATGATCGTGTTCCGTATTGGCTCCCACGAGTTTACAGTAGAGCTCGGGTCCATCCGTATCCTGGCCACACGTAGCTGTGGCATAAATCTTCCTGCCCGTGGCCAAATTGAAATATGGCGGCGTCAGCTCCGCCTGGCAATATGAGATGGCCAGGATCACCAGCAGAGCCCCAATGGAGGCCACTCCGTGCCCCATTGTGCCGAGAGTTCAAGCACCCGCGCTGCGATAACGAACAGTCCTTTCTCCACGGACCACTTCCGGTTCTATCTCTTTCTTTCCCGGTTCACTCTTATGTATTTCACTTTCTTATCTGCTGTATGCTGTATTTCACTTTCTTCACTATTATTTTCGTATTCCTTTGGGGGGAGCTCATCCAACCGCACTGGATGGCTCTTCTCGAGCAACTGACGGAACCGCAGCGAGAAGTTTTCCTCGAGACCCCGAAATATTTGATTTTGATAGTCGGCCGATCGGCTCTTTTCGTATGCCTTCGGCTGTCCTCGTCTTTGGCATTCTGTACAGCCGAGAGAACATAGTCTCTCATGGTATATTTACATCCCCTTATCCGGCTTTTTTCAAAGTGTTTTCTTCTCCGGCTTGTGCCAAAACCCAGAGCCGGAATAAAAGATACGAACTTATCATGCTATATAACCATTAAAAACATATGTATGTAAATGTATTTCATTTGTTTATTATATAGGAATTCTATTCGGGCTCATGACCTAGGATGATACGAAAGCCCCCTGTAGATTTTGTACCAACCTTATGATTTCACATATCCAACATTACCTAAGATCAACATGATATAGTTAGTAATTTCAATGTTACTTGGTGCTTTTTCTATTATCTCGCCTTCTAAACTAAAATATTTATCTGGAAATATGTTATTAACTTTTAAATGTGATCCTCGGGAAGTTATATTATATGGGTGTCCTTTAATTTGTTTATAAAGTAAATATCGTTTGAGAATTCCATATAATAAATGATAATTGCATTTGTTTTTCTGGAGCTGTTCCTTTCATATTACTTGGGAGCCCATCTCAACCGAACAGCTTGTTGTGAGCAACTGATTAAACTGCAGCGAGAAGTTTTCCCGAGGCCCCAAAAGTTAAGAGCTTCGTAGCCGCTCGATCGGCTGTCGTTTGGGGTCTCTCGTCTTTGGGACTTTTGTGTAGCAGAGAGCGGCTCTCTCTCCGTCTATCCGATTTTGTTTTGCTCTGAACGTATAAACAAACTCATTTCCAGCTGTTTGTTGTTCTTCTCATTCGCCGGCCGGTTTGGAATCGGAACAAAACAAAACAAAACGGAAAACCGGTTCGTTGGCATCGGGGAACGATGTGGAATGGATCAACGCCTTCCGTAAATAAAAATTTACTTTAGCATTAAAAAAATGTATACTCTAACTTTTAATAATATGTACTACACCTTTAAAATATATGTTTGAGCATTTCAGAACAAATTTAATAGTATCGAAGGATCAAAGAATCCTAGAAATCGAACATAATGTCCTGACAATAACCCAAACACAACTCGATAAAATCATAGCAACCTTTCTGGCGTTAAACTATGTTAAATGTCTTGTTTGTACTTCTTTGTTTTAAAGAATAACATTTTTTTTATTTTTTTATTTTAAACATTTTTTTTTTACGGACTTACATTAATATTACAACACAAGTAGATGCAAAAGTTATTTTAAAGCTGCTGCTTATAGTTTCCTAATAGTTTTATAAGCAGCCTGTAATGTAATTTAATTTATATATGCCTAGCCATTCGTGTAGCATTTAAAATCCAACTAATTTAAATGATTTTCCATTAAGCTGCCACCTTTCGTTTAACCAGAAGTGTTAGAGCTTACTGAAATGGTTTTTGTTCAAGGGAAATAACTTCTACAAAACTCGCTCAGGCCTGACCAAAACTTTGCCAAGTATCGAATGAAGCACAGAAACGCCATAAATTGCAATACGCAGCTCAGTTTTAGCCCACGTTCGACGAAAACTTGAAGTTTATTGCTATACCGATTAAAAATGCCAAATGCAGAGACTGGCTAGTAGTAGCTACAACTATTGAAAATCACGATCACAGCTAAATATTGTGCAAAATTCATGACCAAAGCGTTGGGGCTATTTGGATTTGGCGTTTTTTATTTTTATTTTTTCGGTAACTGTATTGGTTGTAGCGAAACTCGTTTGCCGCCGTTTGCAATGACATAAGTAATTGCATTGATAAAGACTGTGCCGAGTGTCAGAATCGGCCAGTTCTTTTTATTTTTGGCCTCAATTGCTGCGCCTGCGCAGCAGCTTCTCAGCTTCTCAACTTCTCATGGCTATATGTAAACGAGTTCTGATGACGTAATTCGCATCGACTTTGCCTTATGCAACGCACGCAAATGAACATTGCCGAAAAAATTAATGGATATATGTGCTTGTAAAAAAATGAGGAAAAAATTCGCCGATTGCAACATCAACAAGAAGTTCTCGATTTAGCTTAGCCCACACAGCAGCTGCACAGTGGGTCATAAAGTATCAGACTCAGATAAACTCAGCTTAAGGTTTCTTTTGTTTCTTTTATGTAAAATTAACATCATAATTATTAACTTGATAATCAGGTAGGAGTGACAAATATTTTTACAAAAAATTCATAAATATTCACCGGCTGCAGTGTAAACAAAAAATGCTTGTACATAACAAATGGAGAAAGATAATTCGCAAAAAAGTAGCATGGTTAATTGTCACCCACTTGCTAAAATTATAATGTGTGTAAATAAGTACTCAAAAAAAAGTAAATACCAGTGCAAGACAAGCAAAAAGCTTTTCTGCACAGTAGAGAGAAAATGTTGTTAAATGTATTTGCATTTGTCCAAATACGAGGTAAAACCAGTGATTTGCACAGTGGGGCAAGTTAATTACAAGCTTCTTACAATATGCACGCTTAACGATTACCCGGTAATTCATATTTCAATTTGACTTTAAGTGCTAATTAGCCCATAAAAACCTCAACGCCTCTAAGTGGCACGACCTTTTGTGCAACCAATTTGCTCCACTGTGCCGCCTCTGCCAACGTCGACGTCAGCGTCAACGCCGCTGCCGCTCACCAAATGATTTTACTTATTCGCGATTGCATGCGCAGATTTGTGTTCAATTTGGTTCTAAGTCTTGTCGCGTGTGCATGAAGGCAGTTCTTTGAGTGTTCGACTTTATCGCCATGGTGCTGCTGCGAGTGATCAAGTATCTAGTGGGTTAGTGAGAGTGTTTTTATTGGCCAGGTGTTAAGCACGTTATTTCATCACTATCTTCCTTTGAAGGCTGCGTGGTCCGGGTCTGCAACGAGTTGTCCCAGAACATGAGTTCATTGAACAAGATGTTCAAATACCATTTGCTGGAGGTTAGTTAGAGGTCCCCGGCAGCGGAGCTAAACATCCTTACAGAATAGATCTAGTTTTTGAGCCTGTCAAACAAGTTCGTTGCTCAAGTCTTTTGTTATGTGTTCCAATAAAACGTATTACACCCACACAAACCTGGCATTTATAACGGGCTCTGTTTTAGAACGGCAACTCTCAACTTGAAGCAATCGGCGCAACCCAAAACAGAAACACAATTTACATGACGGTTTCAAAATTGAATAATTTTAGAGCTGGGGTTACTCAATACTGAAATCATTTTTTCCTGTGCAGCCAAAAGAAATCCACGAGCAAACAGCATACAATTTCAAGTTGATTTCGGGGGCTACTCACTCGATCGGAACCACGTCGCTGTTCTAAAGAATTACACGCTAGAGCAAAATAGTGCTGAGCCTTGGAATTTCCCCACGAAAAGAAATCCCGGCCAGCGGCGCGTTGAAAGTATCACCAACAAGGTCTCGTCATGACTGATTGTCTAAATAAGCCAATATTTACAATTAATGCCGGCCAAACGATTCGCGAACAAGTTTGCATAGAAAAAGAAAATACATGTGTAAATAAAACAAAGCGAAAAAAATTCATATTATTAGCATTTGGCCACTGGCGCGGCAGTCGTGTCGTCACACATAAGCGCCTTAAGAAATAAATTTCTCGAATTCAGTAGCGAAAAAATCCCCGACATCATTAGAGGGCTTGATCGATAGAGACGTCATTCCTTTTACGTTCAACACCTCGGCTCCATTCATTCATATGATTAATTTCAGTTCTGCCCGCACAATGCTCACAACGTGTTATCTGTTTTGTTTTTATATAATAAATATATATACAATAAATATATTGTAAAGATGGGTCAAGTCCAATAGAGGAAGCGGTTTGGTAACAGATGCGTGATTTTATGACGTTTTAATGGCGGTAACATTTTCTTATAAATACTCCTCTTAACTTTATATCCATATTCACACCTTTTTCATACGTTACGAGTTGTGTGTGGGGCAAAAGAGTGAAAATAGCGATAGAGGTAAACAGAAAGTTTGAATTTATAAGTTAATCGTTTGAACGTTGATCTTTAATGTATTTGAAAAGCGGAGACCGTTTTTTTGTTCTTGCTAAGAAGTTTCCACAAGATATCGTGTCCTAATTTTATCTGTGTAAGAGAGAGTTTTTAAATGAGTTGTATACTTGTGATGATCAGTGAAAAATTGTATTATTGTTCTTACTTATTAAATTAAATATAAATATAATAATTACGCTTCGTGTTTGAAAATACCGCGTGTAAATCCTCCAACTATGTAAGGTTGTAAATAAAATAATATTAAGAAAAAACTTAAATTGCACTTTAGAAAATAGTATAGGATAAAGTTTAGAAAATACATTTTTTAATTGTTTCTGCCAAATCTCCGACGGCTTTTGGCTTTAAAACTGGACTGCTAGCAAGTAAATATCCTATGATTTCTGAATAAGTATTGAAATCATCGTAAACAAGATTGACGGCTTTCATAAAACAGATAAATGATATTTGATAAAAATTTAAATCAAAAATGTATTCGTATTATAGTATGTGAGATTTCTGAAACATACACTTATAAAGTCAAAACTTCGGGATTGCCTCCAACTAATAACAGTTTTAAACCAAATCTTTTATTTTGGATCTTCAACAATATTTAAACCTACAACGATTGGCTAATGGAACCTCGAGATTTATCTGATAAACCTAAAAGTTAATTGATTGTTGGACTAGGATATTTCCTATTGATCCCTTATGAAGGTCCTGCCAAAGTTGATGACACTGCTCACGAATCCGAGCATCGAGGTGATCATGGAATGGGCGTGCTTGGAGCTCTCTGTGGTTTCGCCCTTATCGCTTCTGCTGGGTCTGCTCACTTCTTTCCGACTTCCCGACGGCGATTCTTCGGTGCCAAAGAGACGATCCAACCTGAGGATGGGTTTCTTGAACCACTCACCGCTGACCTCGTTGTTCCGTTCATCATCCTCCCGGCTGAATCTATCGAATGGCAGGGCGTTGACTGAAAAGCAAATGCAGTAAGGTGTAAGAATATTATGATACCAGATGAATGAGTTACTCACTTGTTTGCATGACGAGACATCCGATAAGGAAGAGCATACCCATCTTGATTACTGAGGTCATTTTAATTGTACTTTTCGCACTAAGCCGAGATTGATAACTGACTGAATCGAATGCCAGAGAGTTCAGATTTTATAGACGCCAGCCGACGGCGGATGTCGCCCCACATTCTACGTGATAGAATGGAAAGTAACAATGTGCACGTTTCACCCAAGTAATTGCTTTATTTTACGCTTGTACATTTTGCCTAAGCTTAGAACTACATAGCCATAACCCTGAATACGACATACAAAGTGACACTCCAAATAGAAACACAAATCAATTGTGGCCCTAGCCTTTTCAGATTTGGACTTCAAGGTCTTTTCGGTAACCGTTCGTAGGCATTATCCAATTCTGCATCCGCATCTCGTTCATCATACACCGGCGGCTTTGTTCGATACCGCTCCTCGAGTTCCTTCCGTGAAAGTGGTACTCCAGCACTCCAACCGATCACTGCAAAATTCGTACATGCGGTAATTGCATTTGATGTATAACTATTTCAGTTAAGAACACTAACCGCAGATAACTAGCAGACATAGCAGATAGAACTTAAGCGACGCGCTTCTCATGGCTGTGCTGAGATTGACTCGATTGATGGACATTAACTGACAACCAAAATTCGTATGGCTCCACTTTTTATATATGCATGTGAGCCAGTGGGGAGCTCTTCTCTGATTGGCGTTGAAGGAGGACGCCAATGGGTAGTGGCGCCGCAGCGGGAGATTATGCAAAGCACCCGTCGAAGTCCCAAAAATAACGCTAAACAAGACTCAAAGATACAAAAAAAAAAAGACAGACAAAATCCGAAATATCCGAATCTTTATTCGTATAAAAGGCTCGAGGCGTCGTTCTGTCTCACTGGCTGTGAAAATACGCTGCTGGGCATCGCTTAGCTCCTACCGGTCTTTGACGTAGTCAACGACACCCGGCACGTGAATGGCCCGTTGCGTGTTGATTGATTGTTTATTAAAATGCTACCTAATGAACTTACACATTTGTCGCCGGCGATCAGACAAGTCGTCACTCCGTCTTTCTCGTCGCCAGAGAATAGAGTCCAAAGTTCGCTGGGCGGACACTTTAGTCGTTTGGCTTGCAGAATGTATACTAATATTTGTATACCTACAATGTCTCTAATTTATATGTATTTGCACGTTGTTGAAATTAAACCCATACATTTCGATCATGTGCAACTAATTTCAGAGAAAATAAAATAGAATACGTATTTCGCACTTGAATTTATGACGAAAATTCATGTCCAAAGAAAATGGACCAGCGTTCGTATGTTAGTGAAATCTCACAGAGATACGATTCCATTGAGCAGTATTCCTCACTAAAGTCAGTGAAATCTGAAGTGAAATAAACTTATAATACGCAAACTGTACAGTAAGTTAAATAGGTGGACCTACTTCTTCCTTCAACGCAAAATGCCTTTTCCAAATGGCACTTGGATGGAAATTTTCGAATACAACCCCTTTCCTCATCTAATCCGCAAATGGCACTTGTCTCATCCACCTCACCGCAATCAGTTTCCATTTGGCACGGATTTGGAAATGGAATACTCGCTCCAAAGGAACATGCTGTTTTTAAAAAGGACATCTTCATAAAGTTACTACTAACACTTAACAAAAAAAACTCACCCAGACATATTAGAAAAATGCCAACTGCGTTCATTCTGGAGAACTTAAACCTAACGCTTTGAAATGAAAAATCGCAATGCGGCAACTAATTAAGATCGGCGTTACAAAAAATAAAATAAACGGTTAGGGTTACTATCCTATCTTATCACAAATATAAACAACAGTGAACGAATTTTGCCATATTAAAAGATAAGATAAAACTTGAGCACCGTAAATTGAATTAAGGCATAAATGTCACAATATTATTTGATATTGATTGATATTGATCACATCTCAAACTTTTGATATGCCATGGTTTTAAATAATGGGGGATAGTTTTTTATATTCATATTCATTTATTTAACAACTACTTCAAATGTTTCATTGCTTATGGGCAAATTACTTTGGTTGTTGTCCCAACTAACAGCTAAGGGCAAATTCATTGCATACTTTCGTGCGTTGAAGTATTTCTGGAAAATTGTTTTCCAACTTAATTTTAATGATTTCTTGTGGTCTGTATGTAGTCTTTTCAAGAGGCTTTCGTCTGACAGCGATAGAGCTTGGAATAAATGCCATTCTTGGCCAGAAGCTGCGAGTGAGTACCCTGCTCCACAATCTTTCCGGCTTGAATTACACAAATCACATTGGCATTTTGGATTGTGGACAGTCGATGAGCTATTACTATACAGGTTCGTCCTGAACATGCCGAGTCCAAAGCTTGTTGCACCACCTGGAATGATATTTCAGTCAATTAAATTACATTATCTGAATATGAGGTATTCAAAATAGAAAACTCACCCGTTCACTTTGGAAATCCAGCGCAGAGGTGGCTTCATCCAGCAGAAGGATCTTGGGATTCCTTACCATCGCTCGAGCAATAGCAATTCGCTGCTTTTGCCCACCGGAAAGTTGGGTGCCCTTGGAGCCCAGAACCGTGTCATACTGCGCAGGCAGGGACATGATGAACTCATGGGCATTGGCCATTTTGGCCGCCTCGATTATCTGCTGCATGGGCACCTGTCGCGAGGTGTCTCCATAGCCAATATTATCGGCGATGGACTTCTCGAAAAGTGAAGGTTCCTGGGACACAAGGCCCAGTCGCCGACGTAGAGTTTTTAGGTCCATGTCGTGATGGATGCTCTCTTGGTCTATGAGCTAAAACAAAAATAAATTAAATTAAATTGTAAAGTAGTTTTTAAAAGCTACTTACAATCTTGCCCTCATCGGGATCGTAGTACCGCATCAGTAGCTGCACGCATGTGGATTTTCCGGAACCCGAAGCACCCACCAAGGCAACCGTCTGACCCTGATTGATATCCAGATGGAAGTTCTTTAGGACTTTAATGTGGGGTCTCGAGGGATAGGAAAAGTTGAGGCCACGATAGCTGACTCCTTGCTGGACGACATTCGTCTTGTAAGCCGTTCCATTGCCATTCTGTTGGATCTCAAAGGATTCGGGTGATTGGATCTGTGGCTTACGATCAATGATCTCATACATTCGATTGGCGGAAAGGAGAGCAGCATTGAAGGCGGGAGTGAAGGCAAGAGATTGGGCCAGAATAAATAGACCATACAGCATTGTGTTGGATATTCTGAAAAATGAAATATTTAATAGTTGATTTACGCCTGCGATTCGCTTTAACCCACTTCATAATCGTTTCAAATTTGATTTTGCCATCTGCACACATGTGTCCACCATATGTCAACGTAACTGCGTAGCCAAAGAACATGAGGGATTTGCCCAAGGAATTGACCAGTCCTCGCCATTTCAGTCGACTGAGGATCTGCGTCCGATATCGCTCCACCTCCTTGTCATATATCCTAATCAGCTCCTCCTCTCGTCGTAGTCCAGCTACTGTCCGAATTTGGGTAATAGTTTCGGTGGCTATGCGACTGGTTTCCTCCAGTACCTCCTTCTCCTTCAACGCCGATTTCTCCCCAAATCGAGCCTCGAATACAATGGATGCAATCATGAAGGGCGAGGTGCTCAGACAAATTAGGGCCAATTCCCAGGAGTAGGGAAAGGCAATCGCTATACTGCAGATGAAGTTGGTAAACGCCTGGATGATGTTGCTCAGCGGAAAACCAATGGCTCCTTGAACGCTGGCCGCATCGCCGGATAGTCGTGCTGAAAGGGCTCCAATGCTGTTCTCCTTGCGATCGAACCATCCCATCTCCTGGTTCATGATGCACTTAAAGGTCTTGGAGCTGTACAATAACATATTTAAAATAAAATCATAAGGAAGGTATAAACTTGTAGTAACTCACCGCATTCGCATAGTAAGCCAGACTCCAGCTAGATTGAAGAAAAATGTCTGGATGTAGCAGACCACGCCAGCTGCGATTCCAATCACCAGCGAGATGATGGCCATGGACGCACTTTGGTCGAGTACTTCCTCGTCCGTTGGCTTGGCCAACGATCCATATAGCTCAGCTAGCACCACGGAAAACACCGGCATGGTAACACCATAGAGTCCAGCACAAATGGCGCCAATAATGAGGAAACTCCACTCTGGTCGAGCCCAACCCAAAATGCGAAAGAACGTGCTGATATAATTTCCGGAGGGAACTCCCGCATCCTCAAATTCCGGATTCAAAGTTATATTGGTCAGGCCATTTAAGTTCTTCATCTGAAACTCTGCGTTCTTTTCCAGCGACACAATGGAGTTTCGGGTGCCCAGTTGGTAAGGTTCAGCCTCATAGGACATTTTTCTCTCCTTGATCTCGGCCACTTCTTCCAGTTCATTTAGCAGCTCCTCGGCGGAATCATCATAGGAATGCACGGTGACCATTTTATAATAGAAACCCTCCAGCTTCATCAACTCCTCATGGGTGCCCTGCTCCACGGCTTTGCCATTTTCGATGTAAACAATTCGATGGGCGTGCCTGATGGCCGAAAGGCGATGGGACACCACCAAGGTGGTTCTACCCTTGCAGGCCTTGTCCAGCGCAGCCTGCACCAGCTTCTCGGAATGGTAATCCAAGGCGGAGGTGGCCTCATCCAAAAGCAGGATTTTCGGCTGCTGAATTAGAGCTCTTGCGATTGCAATGCGCTGACGCTGACCTCCCGAAAGCTGAACGCCCTTCTCGCTGATGTCCGTATCGTAGCCCTTAAAGTTAATGGCATTTTATAGTGCATTCTTAAAAACAGAGTATCCAATATTTACCTTATGTAGAGCTATGATAAAATCGTGAGCATTGGCGGCTTTAGCTGCGTCTTCGACTTCCTTTTGTGTGGCTTCCGGCTTGCCATGCCGGATATTTTCCCCAATTGTTCCCTGAAAGAGAACGGGTTCCTGACCCACTACGGCAATGTTCGAACGCAGCCACTTGATGTTATACTTCCGGACATCCTCACCATCCAATAGAACTTGCCCGAAGACGGGATCATAGAAGCGCTGCAACAGCTGTATGCACGTGGACTTGCCACATCCTGAAGGACCTACCAGGGCCACAGTTTGACCTTCCTCGACGACGACATTCAGACCACGCAGTACAATAACATCTTCTCTGGCAGGATAGCGGAAGAAGACATCTCTGAACTCTACGGCTCCCTTCAGACCATAGTTCAGGATTTTACCAGCCTTGGAGAGTGGATCAATCAGGGATGTCCGATCTATCACATCCAATATCGGTGAAGCCGATCCTCGAGCCATGGCGAATGTCTCCAAGAAAGGCGAGGTTCGTGATATCTGATTGGCACTCACGATTATGCCCGATATCACAATCATCACAACCGCTGGCGTGTATTCCCTTTCGTCAATGGGAATGCTGGGATCCCGGTAGTAGAGAATCAAATTAGCTCCGTACCAGAAAGAACCCGCTCCTGTGATAAACAACATGGCCTTCATCACCGTGTCACTCAGTCCGGAGAAGGCTCCTTTCCATTTGCCAGCCTTGAGAGCGGGTTTCAGCAGACTATCATAGCGCTGGGACTCGGTTCGTTCTCCTCCAAATGCCACCACAGTTCGGATGGCTCCAATCACTTCCTCAACTACCGAGCTGGCTCGAACATAGGAACTTTGCTCCTGGCCCGTCAGCTTACCTTGGTACTGCAAATAAATTAATAAATGGATAAATAAAAACAATCAGAAGAATATAATTATCAAGCACTGTTGCCACATTGCGCGGAATATGTTTATATTTGTTTCCCCACTCATTCACGTGTAAAATTCGCGCTAAATAAATGTTTTCATTCCGAGAGAAGAGAGCTTTGTTCTATTTTCGATGAACTATTTTTGGATAAGCCAACATGTTGGTCAAGTTCACTAAAGGCTTTTAACAACAAATACACGGTTCTCGAAAACGTTTTCTTTGAAAAATTTGTTTATTATATTAAAAGTTTAATTAACTTACATGGGCCACTGCTGAGTTGACAAACAGGGTTAGGGGTATATAAAACACTATTGCCAGAGCCAATTTCCATCCGTAGACAAAGGAGAGAACTACACTGATTGTGACATCACACATGATCTCCACATAGTGACCTAAGTTTTCAGCAATGCCACTGCGTATTTTCTCCATGTTGCTAAATCGAAATTTGGTTAATAAATATCTTCGCATAGTTGTTCAACTTTACTCACTCCGTAATGCGAACGGCAAAGTTTTGATCCTTGGCCATGTCATGCCATCCGATCTCCTGTCTTAGAGTGGCCTTAAAAAATTCCCTTCGCATGCGAACTGTGAGTTTCAGGGCCAATCTGTTGAAGGCATCCACGTAGTAAACTCCGGAGAAGAGCATCAGCAGAGTATTCAGGGTCATGAGTATGCCGAAGGATACGCTGTCATTTCGCAACTCCTGCATGTTCTCCTCGTATGTGGCATTTGTGCTAAAGATATAATAAAGGAAGAATTAGGCATTTAGCATGGATTTAACTAAGATGAAACAAAACCTTTGCGCCAACTTGACGCACAACCCGTTGGGATTGGAATTAGTTTAAACACACAACTACAGAAAACCCTACTTCATCATTACTTTTCGAAGAATTTTGTTTACAGCACAGTCCTTGTATTTTTGGCATTATTCCAACCCTTTTATCTAAAAGGCTTTTACTTAAAAGACGGCAAAACCCTTTTACGAAACGATAAAGAAATTCGCGGACCGCTAATCGTAGAACACGTGCGTTTGCTTTGAAAGAAAGCGAAGAATTGATTCATCCTCACCTAATTTCAATTCTTTTAAAAGCTAAATATAAATGCATGCTGCAAATAAAACAGTCATGATGCTAACATACACTTTCTTTAATGATTGTATGTATAGGCTATGAAAATTGTGATACGGAAGAGTATCCATTATATATTAATTGCCAAAATTAAACTTACTGTATCTTTCCGCCACCGAAGAGCGACAATCCGATGGTGACCGAACTGGTGCCCTGACCCAGAGTTCTTTCGATGAACATGGCCACCAGTTCGCTGTAGACCACAATGGCAATGGGAAAGACGAGGGATTGCAGGAATGCCGCCACAATAGCCGACAGGAGCAGTAGGTAATCCCATCCAGCGATGTAACGAAAGAGCTGTGTGTAGCTGACTATGGGCTGAGCCGTCTCCTTGGTCTTTGCCTTCTTCTGGGCCTCCGGCGCGGCTTCATCCGCATCCGTAGCAGGAACATCTTCGCGGGTCTCCGTCATTGTCATCACTATATGGGCGAACTATCGCCTATACACCAAACTCATTGACCGGCGGGGTCAATTAATTGTTAAGAAAACGCGCGCGCGCAGGGCGAAACCAAAAATCGAAACGCCCGCAGTTCCACAGCTCCAGATGCCCTCCAATCCCCGATCCCGATCTCCGATGGTTGGATGGTTGGATGTGTACGGAGATGGTCGCGAATGGGTTCTTGACTGTGGGTAATTAACTCCGTCTCTGACGGAGATTGTGGTGCTACGCCAGATGCACTGCCGATGAGGCTGATCTGCCTGGGATCGTGTTTAGCTTTAATTGTTTTGCATTCCGCGGTCCCACAAAATCGTTGGCAACTACTGCCAGCTTTTTGTATTTCTTTCTTTCGATGCTATTGCTATCCGGAGCAAAATGTTCCACGTCTGTTCCGTTGGGACTGTAGAAAGCGACTGACGGTTCTGGCGGCAATGGCGTCAGTTTTTCTACAAATTCGGTTTCTATTAGGAGAAGCGAACCCCCGTATGGTCTTTTTTATTAATATCAATTGAATTGATTTTTCTCAAGGTTCATGATGACTGGTGCAAAATCGTTGACCATCGTCTTACCTCTTGGCAAGGTGTGCACCGTGCACCTATCTATCGCGGAAATGGGTCAGGCATAGTACTGAAATTTGGCGTCATTTGCATTCCAGACAGTTAAACTTATGATCTTCGCTGTTTAATTGGGAACTTTTATCATTTCACAACGCCAAATCAAGTTTGCATGTCATTGACCATGAAAAATAAAAACCAGTCGTGTGGGTGGCTGGCTTTATAGACATGCCCCAATTTGCACACTTATCAGTTAGATAACTTTGATGGTGGATCTTACAACTTATACCCCTAATAATTTTACACTTTGCAAACAGAGTTACCTAAACATCATCTTCGCCCATTATTGGATAACTTATTTCGCCGCAGTAATTATAAACAAGTATTTAATGGATAAAGAGTTGTGTAAAAGTTTATTTAGTTTTTTTTTGCTGGCAAGTGTATTTTGGCTTTTGGTGAGATTTATAAAAATGTATAGATAATATTCAATGATCCTTCTGGGTCTTGTGTAGCTTCGCGTAAATGCCACCCTGTGCAATCAACTGCATGTGATTGCCCTGCTCCACCACCTGACCATTCTGGATCACACAGATCACATCGGCATTCTGGACAGTGGACAGTCGATGGGCTATGACGATACAGGTTCGTCCAGAGCACGCGGTATCCAGGGCCTGTTGGACCAACTGCTCGCTTTGCAAATCCAATGCTGAGGTAGCCTCATCCAGTAGCAGGATCTTGGGATTCCTCACCAGCGCCCTGGCAATGGCGATTCGCTGCTTCTGTCCACCAGACAACTGAGTACCTCGGGCTCCCATCCGCGTATCATAGCCATTGGGCAGGGAAATGATGAAACTATGAGCATTGGCACTCTTGGCAGCAGCAATGATCTCCACCATGGACACCGATCGCCGATTGTCGCCATAGGCTATGTTCTCCGCTATGGAGCGCTCGAAAAGAGTGGGCTCTTGGGAGACTATACCCAGCTTGGTCCTCACTCCATCGAGGGTCAGATCGTGTTGGATGTCATCGTGATCTATGTGCTGGATAAAGAGTGAGTAAAGTTAGCTACATATATAGAAAGCGGTAATTTTGGTTAAGTGACTTACAATGCTGCCCTCATCGGGATCGTAGTAGCGCTGGAGCAGCTGCACGCAGGTGGATTTTCCACACCCGGAGTGACCCACCAAGGCCACCGTTTGACCCTTGACCACCTCAAGATCCAAACCATTGAGGATTTTCGCATCCGGCCGTGTTGGGTAACGGAATTCAATGCCGCGATAGCGCACACCCTCGAAAAGATTCAATTGCTTGGCGAGTGTGTTTTTTATGGTGCCCATGGGTGACTGAATCTTTGGTTTGCGATCCAGTATCTGGAACAGGCGATGTCCCGCGATCAGAGCAGCGGAAAAGGCAGGTGTAAAGGCCAGAGATTGAGCTAGCATCATGGAGCCATACAGCAATGTCTCCGATACCCTAGAAATAATGTTTCAAGTGATGGTTTGCTACTAGATTGGATTGCTTTCCATACTTGATAATATCTTGGAATGGCAGCTGTCTCTCGGACACCAAAACACCTCCGTAGCAAAGAGCCACTGCATACGCGAAGAAGGCCGATGCCTGCATGGTGGAGTTGAGGACTCCGCGCCATCGAAGCTTTTGGCGGATGAGCACCTCCACCCGCTGGATCTCCTCCGTGTACTCCCGGATGACATCCGCCTCCCTTCGCAGACCGGCCACGGTGCGTATATTGGTTATGGATTCGGTGGCAATGCGACAAGCTTCCTCAATCACCTGTTTTTCCCTCACAACAGCATTGGACATCATCCTAAAATAATCAAAAATGTAGGAAACTGGAGTAGGAACTATAACATCACAACTCACTTGGCTTCCAGGATTACAGATCCCACTATAATGGGACAATTGGCCAAGCATAAAAGGGCCAACTTCCAGTTGTAGTACATGGCAACGCTGACACTTGATATGAAGTTGGACAACGCCTGGATCATTCCACTCAGAGGATAGCCAATGGCTCCTTGGATACCAACTGCCTCGCCGGACAAGCGAGCGGATAGAGCTCCCACCGAGTTGTTCTCGTCGTCGAACCATCCCACTTCCTGACTCACCATCGCATTGAAGGTCATGGCTCGCATCCTGGTGGTAAGCCAAATACCCGCATAGTTAAACAAGTAGGTCTGAAGGAAGCAAACCAATCCGGTCAAAAATGCCAGGCCCAAACAGGCCCAGGATAGAACAGCCGTGCGACGAAGGGCGTCCTTCGGATCCCTTTCGGCCAAAGCAGCATAGAATTCTCCAAAGATCACCGCGAATGCTGGATACAAAAATCCCACGGCAACAGCGCTTATTGTTCCAAGAATCAGGTAACACCACTCCGGTTTGGCAAGCTGAAGGATCCGCGAAAAAGTGCGGAAGAAATTTGGTTTCTCAGGCGTAGGCTCAGCTATCTGGGCATTGGTATCCTTGATGAGTGCCTTGATAATTGGTTCCTCAAACTGGACACTGTTCTTTTGGCCCTTCTCGAAGTTCAAGGGACTCGTCTCAAAGGACTTCTCAAGCAGAGCCAGGCTTTTTCCTAGAAGGTATTAAAAATTTATTTCTACTTCTTAGTGACGGTCTCAAGGAGTACTTACTTTTGGTGTCCTCAATGCTTGCCTCTTTTTCTACCTCATCGGGCATGTTGATATCGCCAGCTCGAACCATGTTGTAGTAGGCACCTTCCAGGGCCATCAAATCATCGTGGGAACCCTCCTCCAAAACCTTACCATCATGAATAAAGACAATCTTATCTGCACCGCGAATAGCTGACAATCGATGAGAGACCACGATGGTTGTACGACCTTTACTGGCCAAGTCCAAGGCCTGTTGAACCTGCTTCTCAGATTGGTAATCCAGAGCAGAAGTGGCTTCATCCAGCAGCAGGATCTTGGGATTCTGAATGAGTGCTCGAGCGATGGCTATGCGTTGTTTCTGACCTCCGGAGAGCTGTGAGCCTCGCTCTCCAATCATACTGCGATAGCTCTATAAATTTGAAACGGAGATTCACTTATTACTGTACGCTTGTAGATCCTTTAATTCTAGTATCTAACCTCTGGAAGATTGGTTATGAATTCATGTGCTCCCGCCTGTGTGGCAGCTGCTTCAATCTCCTTTTGTGTGGCGCCTGGCTTACCATAGCTAATGTTTTGTGCTGTCAAATAAATAATATTAATTTATTTATGATTTAAGTTTTGTATGTACGTACCTATTGTGCCCAAAAATAGCACGGGTTCCTGGCCCACAACAGCAATATTCGATCTCAGCCATTGGATATTGTACTTCCTAATGTCCAAGTCATCCAAGAGCACCGATCCAAAGACAGGATCGTAGAACCTCTGTAGCAATTGGACACAAGTGGACTTTCCACAGCCAGAAGAACCAACCAAGGCCACTGTTTGACCAGCTCTAATCCTAATATTTAGACCCCTATGTACAATCACCTCCGGACGCGAGGGATATCGGAAGAAGACATCCTGGAACTCCACATCGCCACGTAGGCCGTAGTTCAAGAGTTTGCCGTCCGTGGAAAGAGGATCGATCTTGGATGTCAGATCGATGACTTTGAACAGATTGGTGGCACAGCCGCGGGCGGTGGCAAAGGATTCCAGGAAAGGAGCTGTTCTGGCTATGTTGTCCGCACCCACAATGATACCAAAGAAGGCCTGGTAATATAAGCAACTATAATATATATGCAACATGAATATACCCTTGGAAGGCTTACAATCATCAGAATAGCAGGTGTGTACTCCTTGTTTTCCACATCTCGATCATTGATGATGAGATTGACACCATACCAAAAGGCTCCGGCGCAGGACAGATACAACATTGATTTCAAAACGGCATCACTGACCCCCGAAAAGGCGCCCTTCCATTGACTTGCCTTTCGAGCTGGGACCAAGAAGTTCTCATAGCGCTGTACCTCGGATCTTTCTCCACCAAACGAGACCACAGTGCGTATGGAACTCAGAATTTCCTCGGCCAAATTGCCAGCTCCCGCATAGGATTCCTGTTCTCGGGCAGTCAGCTTGCCTTGGAACTGAAATAGTTAAAGGAAACTCTTATAATGCTCTAAGAAAATACTACAACCCACTATGTTTTGGGAAAAGTTGTAAACTGTAAACTATTAATACAGCCTATATGGAACTCCTTTTCTTTTCTTACCTTAGCTACGTAGTAATTGACCAAGATCACCAGTGGTATGTAAGAGCTCACAGCTAAGGTGAGTTTCCAGCCGTAGCTGAATGAAATGGCCACAGTGATGATAAACCCAACTACAAGGTAGACAAAGTGACCAACTTTCTCTGAGATGCCATCTCGTATCTTTTCCACATCGCTGAAAAGAAAATTCAGATAGTAACTGCTTCATATCCCTTTTAGATACCTACTCCACCATACTCTGGGTGAAGTTTTGCTTGCTGGCCAGATCATGCCAACCGATGTCCTGACGAATCACGGATGAAAACAGCTTTATCCGCATCCTAGTGACCTGACGCAGTGCCACCATATTGAAGACATCCACGGAGAAAATGCCTGAGATGAACATAACCACGGAGGCGATGGTCAAGAGTATGCCATACGATATGGAATCATCGTATAAGGCCTCGTTGTTCTCCTCCCGAGAGGCATTCGTACTGGAAGTTTATTGAATTAGTAGTTAACTTAGAGTATTAATAACGTAATTTTATAGTCCATCTTTCGAGAAGCATTAATGTTATGGCTTAATTGATATAAAATCAATCAGTCAATAAACTTGTTTGCTTGGCCCACCCTGCGTATGAGTGATAAATGGTGTTCTTCGAAACCTAAGTTTTCCCGATTTCTTTCCTTAGCTTACTATAATTACCATATTTACTATTGTGAGCACTTACAGTGTTTTACCACCTCCGAAGAGTGGAAGGGCATGGACCTTTGAACTGGTGCCAAACTGCATGGCCCGGTCCACCAGCATGGATGTGAACTCACTGTAGATGATGACCACGGCTGGAAGAGTGAGAGCCTTGATGCAGCACATGATGAAGCCGAAGAACAGCCAGCCGATCTCGCCGTAGGTGGAGAATCGAAAAAGTTTCAGGAAGGCAATGGGCTCAGTGGGCTCCAAACCCTCCGCCGTGGGCGCCTCCTCCTGGGATTTGCCCTCGCTGGTCGAGGTGGACGCCTCGTCTCGCTCCATGGTGATGGTTAGTCCTCACTGACGAATTGACAATTAAATGGGCTTTATTATACAATGCGCCATCGATCCGTGGTCAAGATTTCCTCACTCAAAGCGACCACAAGTTCGAACCGAAGCAGACAAAAGGTTAATTCAATTAAGTAACACTTTGCGTCCGCATGCAAGTTTGTTTCTCTGGCCACATAGTTGTGATTGACCCGCGAGGTTAACGAGTAATAGAATATATATTATTGCACACATTCCTTCACAAATTGAAGCGCAACTATTTGGGCTTCTTCTTCGGCTTCGGCTTGAAATCTGTTCCATTCACTGGTTATGCTCCGCGGCATATTCACCTTTTAATTGCCACTTTTTTTGATAGATCCTTCAATTATTCGCACTTGCTCCAGATCGAAGATGAATGTTGTCCGCAGATCGCAACCGCTTGAGCGCCCAAGCGCGACTGACTTGCCATCTTCCATGAGCATCCATTTAAATTCGCTGCGTACATATATCGCACCGTTGGGGTTCAAATTCTAATTGATCTTTCTCTTGGGGTAGGTTCGAAGAGTCTTGATTGATCGAGGGAAGAGTGTCAGTGTGTAATGTCGTAAAAGATGTACTCCCCAGTAACTCTTATATAAACAAAAATGTTGGCTAAAAGTGTGGTTTTGTTAAGTGATGGATTTTATTTCAAAATATAACTATAAGAAGTTGTTGCTTCATCTGTACAAAAGGACACGTTTGCATACATTTTCTACATTCACATACAGCGGCTTATAATTACAGATTATAAACTTAGGCACTTATTTATCTGTACTTGTAAAGATACAAAATCTAGCTGGTTAACAATCGCATATCACATACTGTGTTGGTTTACAAGTATTTACACTGCCTACACGAGATAGAGATTCTTTCAAAAGTTATGCAAAGATTCAAACGCTTAGCTTATATGGCAAGTGCCAAAACAGTAAGTCAATTTCCTATAAAATAATATAATTATATACAATGCTCTTTACAGTTTACAGTTCCACTCGGTTGGTAATATTCGTTCAATATTTACTAGAATTTTGTTGAGCTGCTCTTATAAAGTAAAAAAGTATAAGATATTGGAATAAATCAATTTTAGTTAAACATTTGTTTTTAGCAAATCCAAACTTGGTAAGCGAAAACTTGGAAAAGTGATTACTAGAGGTCAAGGATAAAATCCCAGCAATAATCCTACTTTTTCAGGCTACTGATAATATCATTTTTAGTGGTTCTGGGTGGCACAATGCCAATTGCTTCTTAAATAAAATTACGTGGCTCGAATTCCGATCAAGTCTAAACTAATCTAATCCGACTGATAATAATGTCAGACGTACACCTCTCCGGTCTTTTGTTCCGGCTTGTGCTTCGCCAGAGTTGAGGGTGCCGAGGATCCTCCGACTCCGCCCGTTTCCAGGCCTCCACTTCTATGGGGCATTGGCATCGTGCCTGAGGTGTCCACTGTATCCGTGGGACCCGCCGATCTCATCGAGGATCGTTGCTGCGGATCCTGCAGATTGAGGCTCAGGTTGAAACTGTTGTTTCGCGAAATGTTCTGGTTGCCATTGAGCGGCTTCACGGACAGCAGAGCAGTGGTGGTAATGCCACCATTGCCATTGCTTGACCCACTGTTGCTATATCCATCCTGGACATCGGCACCGGTCAGCTCCACAATGGAGAGTGCTGACGGGGATCGCTGGATGGACAAGGACACCGGTATCGTGGTAATTACATCGTTGGGATCGTATCCACTTGCCGTCGTCGTGATCGTGGGCAGCTGGGCGTTGGCCGAAATGGGCAGGATGCTCAGTGTCCCAGTGGGCATCGTTTCCCCACCTGTGGTGGTCACGCTGAAGGGGAACGACAGCGTGGTGATGTTCGTGGCAGCGGGCATAGCTGCGAGTTATTAAGGGAAACAAAAATTAAGAAATGGAAATAAATATTAATCTGGATATTGGCACTTACTGCTCGGCGTGTATCCCTCCTTCATGCTGGCTGCCAGAGCTGCGGTGGCCGGATGTCCTGGAATCAGAGTGTTATTGGACGATGAGCTATCCATCTCTTTGATGGGCGAGAGCAGCAGCGTGCCCAGCACCTGGCCGCTCTCCTGGTGCAGTAGGGTGTCGGGTGCGTAGGTGGAGGGGTACATGCCCGGTGGTGCGCTGGTGGTGCTCAGCTGCTGTGGTGCCATTAGGACCGAGCTGGTGGCTACACGGGCGGGAGTGGTGCGTTTCGTTCAAAAAGTTGCATGTGTTGTGCAGAATATGTGGCTGTTTACTCACCTGGATTCGTGTTGCCATCCTTGGCCACCTCGGGTGTGGGTATCCGCGGTCTGGTCTTGGCCACACTCACATTCAAGCCATTCAATTTGGAGTCTGAAAAATAAAAATAATTCAAAATTTAATGCATACTCTTGGGGGCTTACAGAAATTGTCACTAGCAGAAAAATTGTTTATTTGAATTCAATTAATATGAATAATTTGTTTATTTACTTACTCTGCTTGATCAGTTGGCGTTGAGCTCTGATCGACTTGCGATGCACAAACTTCCCATAGAGACTCGATTTACTTGGCTGCGATCCGGCCTGCTGCTGCTGATGCGCCTGCTGCAGTTGCTGCTGCTGCAGGATGGTCAGTGGCAAGCCGGACTCGGGACTAGAGTAGACGGAGTTCAGCCGGTTCCGGTTGAAGGGCATTCCGCCGGAGGAGTAGGCCGTCGACTGGCTCCTCATGGAGCCCATTCGAGAGAGCTGACGAACCAGCCAGTTGTTCTTCCTCCTTTCCACCATGGGCGTGTCCACGCTTTCCTGTTTGCGGTAAATAGTAATTTTAAAATATAACTCTTGGCATAAAAAAGTCATCTTAAAATCTATATGTAAATGCGTTTGCATAAAATTATGATCCATTACCCATAAAAATGACAAAACTGTAAGCCTGAGAATTATTATAGCATTTTACGATGAAGTTAATAACCATTAAAAGTTATGCTTACTGAAAATATATCTCACAACGCAACTAATGTCAAAGTTAGAGCATTAAAACGTTAGCTTTCAATGACTATTAATATGAATCTATGTGGTGAGTGGAACTACTAAGATAGATACTCACATAGTCCGCGTAGACATCGTCGCTGAGCATCCTCTTGCCACCGCCGGGCATTATGTTGGCGTACATGGCGTCCTCCTTCTTGACCTTGTACTTCTCGGCGGAGCCCTTGGGCTCGTCCTTGCGGTAGTGCTCGGATGCCACCGTGTAGGGCAGATCCTTGGGCACCACGCACTCCCAGTACTGATCCCGCAGCAATTCGGGGTGCTCCTCGTGCATCTCGTCCACGATCATGTAGGCAGCCTGAAAGCGAGTTTATCAAAAGTGGATCAGTCGAGGGCTGTTCAATATCGAAACGTGCTCGCCATTTGCGATTTTTGGGCCATTTCGAGGAGGCACTAAACCCAATTACGTCACAATAATTCAAGCGTGGCTACTGTCCCACATCGAAACAAAAGAAAAAGTGAAATTGTTTACAAGTTTTTAATTATTCCATAACACAAATCGGCACACAGCCCACTACAGAAAATGGAAATGGCAAAAAGAAAAGAAAAAGAAACAATAATAAAAGTATGAAAAATACTCATTTGCTTAATCATTTTGCCGCGCTCTGTTTTCAATTTGCCATTTATGAGCGACTGAGCCAAGAGTCACGTCTGTTCGTGTGGAGTGCAGTTGAAATGGGCCACAAAACCTGGCCGAGGTGTTGGCATTAGCCCCCAGCTGATAACCGGGCTAAAACCGACCGCTTGAGATGCATTTCCGAAATCGAGCAAACCCAGCGCTGTGGTGACCATAAAAATACACACACAGGCGACAACATTCAATGATAAAGCTGTACAAAAGAGGTTTCAATGTTTTTCAGCCCGTATGTTTTTTTTCTCGATTTTCTCATTTTTTGAACAAAAACCTGTTTTCAATTTACTTTTGCTGCTGCTGCTGCTAACTTTTGTAAATAATTGCAAGCATCGGCAGGCCCCAAACACAGATACAAACACACACACACACACACGCACTGCACACATGCAAAAATCGCTGCTAACGCACACAAACATCGAGTGCCCAAAGCCCAAGTCCAAAACTTCAATCAGCATCAGTAACGAAAGGAAAGTCGACTAGAGATACCCTCATCTAAAACGAAATCATAACTTTGGCGGGAAACCAGAAATATTTGAAATTCCATTTTGCTAATTTATTTGCTTTTGTAAAGTGAACGCTTTTCTAAGTCGCATTTGTATATTTTAATAAAATCTACTGTCGCTGCTTCAAGTAAAATGTATCTAATTATACAGAATTTGAGTTCATAAATAAAGATTTATTTAGTACGACTTGCAGTCACATGTAAATAAGTAAGATGTACTTATAAGAAAGCTAACTTATATCACACTTCGACTTTGCTTAGCTAGCATCTATCTCAGATAATAATTAATCAAATTCAAACTTCTATGTACTTGTCATACTACTAGGTTATTTTGCTAGGGTACTCTGCAGTTCGATATGTTTAAAGTTGTGCTTGGCTCCTGAGTCTTTTGTTGGCTATGTAGAGAATGCCTGTTATTTTTAGCACGTGGCAGACAGACATGTTCTTTTCCTTTGAGTAGCAAACCAAGAAGTGGCTGACTCAAGCTATTATCGCCTCAAGAGTGCAAAATCTTTACTTAGTTAGCACGCTAACCCAATTAGCGATCTCAGATTTTAGCAGTCATAATACTCGGAAACCTATGAAATTATGATTGTGCACAGATACGTATAAGTATCTTGCGGATGTCGGCATACCAAGGTTTCGTTTAGAAGCTGGAAAATTATCTTTGGAAGTAGGTGCTTCGATGCAAAAACCATCTGTTCCGAATTTTGTTACTAATTTAATTTAAAAACTCGTGCATACATCTACACAGTGCCAAATGCAACTAATTGGCAGTTATACAGGTTATTTGTGTGAAATTTTAAGGGGGATCTTTTTCGCATCTCTAACGAAAAATGATTGTTTTATGGTTGTATGGACCGCAGGAATTATTGCCACAGCCTATTAAAAATGTTTAACGGATGGCTGACGTATAGACAATGTGCCAAATCAAATTACGTTAAGATTGTGCGAATTATTCGCACCAGTGACTCACCTTGATGTGTCGGTCAATTAGCCAGTTGAGCTCGATATCATCGTCATCTTCGCCAAAGGGATTGATTAGCACCTCGGCCACTTTCAGCCAGCCCACGTAGAAAACAAACTGCAAAGATTAATGGAAGGCGATTGGATCTCGTTTAATTACATCATGTAAACAAAGTCATACAATTTCAGGAGAACTTGAAAATAATTTGAGGGTATGCCAGGGAAAGCTGGGCAATTCCATTCACTTTTTTGCGGCTTCAAGTTATACGGTATGGACATTAACAGTTAGTAATGATAGCTAAACACTTGTCGCAGATTT
Source organism: Drosophila santomea (assembly GCF_016746245.2). Classification (NCBI taxonomy): domain Eukaryota; kingdom Metazoa; phylum Arthropoda; class Insecta; order Diptera; family Drosophilidae; genus Drosophila; species Drosophila santomea. The sequence goes on from NC_053018.2 coordinate 6,923,441, forward strand.
ATATCGCGGAGAAACACAAAACACAAAACACAAACCAGAGCTCGGCAAAATGCCAATTTATTACGGGGAACGTGACCGCGAATCGTTTACATAAGGCACTTGAAATCTGTCCCCAGCGCAGAACCGCAGAAACCAAAACGGGAAACAGCAAACAGTTGTAACTGGCCATATCATGATATAGCCCAATATATAGAGCATCCGAGTGGCGTATCGCTAACAAGGTATAGCCATTACATTCGGCCACTCAGTTTGGCGGAAAAAAAAAAAAAAATTGTGAATAACAAATAACCGCAACCAGTTTTTTAGCTTTTACAAAACGACGAGACGTGCAAAATTGACTTTGATTTATAGTAAATAAGGCGGAACGTGCAAATTAAGATAGCTTCTAAACCGTCTTAAATCAAGCGAGAAAAATGAATGATTTCATTTAATTTAGAGCAAATGCAATCACCTGTAAAACGGTGAACAGGGGGAAGAACAGATCGGGATCCTCGCGTCCATTTCTGTCCAAAACGTTGGGCAACATTTGGCGGCCCAAAAGGGCAGCTATGAAATAGGTGTACAGCACCAGGGTGACCACCTGAAAATGGAAATTTTATGACTTCAACTCATTTGCCATGAAAGAAATGAATTATCCACAGAGGGTTGCAACTCACCTGAGTGTAGACCAAAGGAACACAGACCGTGTCGTATCCAATCAGACCACCTAAACGCCTACGAATATCCGAGAGCTCCACCAAAATAGTTTGCACAATATGATCGGAGGCGATTAGGCCATCCTTTCGGGCCCGATTAATGATGTTGGTGGCCCAGACCAGAGGCATCCAGTACTTGGACATGGGACTCTTCTGGTTCAGCGCCTCGAAGATTTTCATCTCGGACTCGTGCATCAGACCCGCATCCACCAGATGTTGGGTGGTGGGAAAGCGGCGTTTCACACGAAGGGAAATTCGCTGAAGGGTGATCACATAGGCCAAAACCATATAGCGCATGATATTGCGACGCATCAGGCGGCCCGTTTCATTCTGTATATTTGGGTATTAAATATCAGGATTATCAATGATTTATCTAGGGTTAAATTCTTACATTCACACCGCCATTGGAGTTGGGAATGGCCGCGCTTATGAACAGGGCCAACGTATCTGGCCAGGGCAAAAGCCTATATTGCTCCCACCAACGCTTCACCACCAGATTTACATAGAAGCCCAGCACAAAGGACATGGGTATGCTCTCACTCTGCTGCCCAAAATAAAGGCGAATTTTCTTAAAAATGCTACCAAAAAATAAATATTATTATAAACAATTTAGCCACTAAATAGATCACTAATAATACTTACGCTTGCTGACTTTCTGTCAGACCAAATCTGTAGATAACATTTATGGTATAGTATAAACACAGATACGCGACTAATTCGCGCCAGATCAATTTGTAAACGCTGCCTCGCCATCTATTAAAAGGGGAAGGGATTTGAATTAAGTAACTTGTAGATAGTCGAGGAATTTATGGCTTTGAACTGTAACTAACTGGTTTCTGTTCTGATACAAATGATTTCCTCATTCAGACTTTAAATCATTTTCCCCTACAGCTGGTTCATCGCATTTCAGATTGAGTCTTCGTTTCTAATGGGTCACCAGTTCTGCAGAACTATTTTATGGGGTATTTCAATCTTGCATGTCAGTTCCAATGAATTCAAATGTCTGCTAGTGTGATATGATACATTATAAAAAAATATATATGTATATTGATTGGCATAACCGCTTCGAAACTGGTACTACTCAGGTGGGGTCTTTGTTCTGTTTGTTTTGATCAAGGTTTCGCTTACCTTCTTCTCTTCAAAATTTAGGTTGGGGCTTGGCATTTATCTCTTGTTCAATATTATAAGCTAAAAGTAACTTCAACACGAGGCTCCCATCAAAAACAAAAGGTTTAAGGCAATTTTTACATTTTCCCTGTCATAAAAGTATCTTTTCAATTAGTAAATTCATTACGGAACGTGTGATAAGCCACCATTGGAGTTTTCAGCGCTTCGCTGTTTTGGCTACCAATTTTTCTTCTTTCTGGTTTGAATGGCAAAAACTGGAACTGTGCAACAGTAACTAGAACTGGAATTGCTATTCTAACTGCCCAGTTACGAGTGACTGCACTCGGGAAACAATTAAAGCGAACCGGGGTTAAAAATAAACAGACTCTAAACGCAAAATAGCCTGATACCAGATGTTGCCGGCGGCGAGATGCCAGTCACCATATACTCGTACTAGGTGGCTCAATAGAGGAGTTCAGAGTATTGGATGGATGTTAATTGCGTTGGTAAACACTCGAGCAGGTGAATGAGTAATGCGGAAAAATCCCCGGAATCGGTACCTTTCTGCTGGTGACCCAGATTGGCAAAACTAGTAGTTTCAGTCATTTTCCTAATAATTTTTATAAATAATTATGCATTAACTCTTAGTGTTTTTGGATCTGGCTGGATATAAACCATTCAAAACGCCAAAACAAAATATTTAATAATTTTGAGAATTATCCTTTAGCTACTGTATTCTCTTCATTTGAATATTTATATTTCTAGATAATACTCACTTCCACAGAATCTTCCAGAAGCAGCCAAAGCTGCTCCCATTTGGCACTTCTCCCGCATATGAGACAGTCATTGTTCCACCGTTTGACTTAGTTTTTTTAGGTGATCTTGTTTTGTTTACTTAATCACAAACAATTGGCTTTTGTTATTATTGTTGTTGTTTTGGCCGGCGCTAGGCCGCTGCCAATACGGAGAAGGCCGAATTGTAGTTGTTGTTTGATTTCGTACGCGAATTTTGTTGATTGTTTTGGTTGTCGCGTCATTGAAAATAGCGTCGCCGTCGGCAGCTTTCCCTCTCACTCACACCCGCGCCGCTGCGACACTCTCTCTTTTCCGCTCTCCCCGAGCTTTAGTTTTTAAGCTTCTCCTAAAATATAAAAAACTAAACAAGTTAGTCATGCTATTTATAATTTTTAAGTTAAGAAACGTGGCTAAAGCGCAGTAACTTGAATAATATAACTTTAATTCAATAAACTTCCTATACATATTGTTTAAATATGAATTTAAAAGTACACTTTATTGGGGCTTCACTGTAGCCCACACAATAGGGGGCGACAGGTGAGCGCTCCCATGCGCCCAGCAAAACCGTAAAGGTAATACACATGCAATCCATGCAAATAAAACTGGAGGGCTGAAAAGCTCAACTTAAATTCCGGCACGTATCGAACATTTTTTCTTTGGTGTTTCTGTTGTTTCTGTTGTTGCTGCTGTTTTCCATTTTGTTGTTTTGAATTTATTGTAAATTTAATTGGCTGTGCACTTTCAGTTCGAGAGAAATGCGCTGTTTAAAGCTGAGAACAGAGTTATGGTCATATTGAAATTTTTCACTATACATTATGTATATATAAGATATGCTACTTTTAAGGCACTTTTTGTAGTCACTTGATTCACTTTATTGCAATCACCTTGTAAACACAATTATTTTGGATTCCCTTTTGGACCTTTTAAATTTTTTGCGAACCACTTGAAGATCATTGTGCTGCCAGGATTTCCCCAAAAACTGTGGACTCTACTCAATGGCAAAGTAGTTGTACAACTTGAAGTCGGGATTTTTTGCCCTCCGGTTTATTTGTGCTTTTTTCATGAGAAAACCTTGGGTTGGGCAAAAATTCGGCACTTTCTGTGAACCTTTTTTCTTTTTTTGCGGGTGCTTAATTTGCGCCGTCAGCGCCACGAGTCTTTATCGTTTCCCGTTTTTTTTTGTTGATTCGAGTCTTGATTAATTCCGCTTATGTTGCGTATCTCCAACGCGATTTTGATTAATCGAACGCTGGGCTAGCACAGATTTTTGAAAAAGTATTTTCAGCTTGGACGTGGAATCGCAAAGTATTGAAACCTGTTGGCTTTGCTCCTTAGCGCTAGTCGAAGCTGCAAATATTTGAAGAAGCCACAATCCAGAAGGGGGCAACAAAAAACGGGTTCTCTATGTGGAGTTTAGTGTTATACAGATGCCAGGGTCGGGGGATTCCGGCAATTTTCACTTTAGCGCGCTAATTTCGTTTACAAACATAGCAGGTGATCTTCAGGAATGTGAGACCTAACCGGTTGTGGGCAGGGGTCTAGGCCACGTTAAGTCACGATGGCTTTTGATTACACGGCTGACACGGCCAGAGAAGCCACCACCCACCACAGCCACTGGGCTAGCCAAGAACTTTCTGATTGTTTAGTTGCTTAAAAACAATTAAAGATAGTCGTGAGTCGTAAATTAGCTATTTGTACGGGCTGACGGCTGAAAGTTTCGCAATCTGCATGTTCTTTGAGTACAAATAGTAGTCGTTGACCCTGCCCGCAGATTTAATCTCAACTGTCCACCTCTGTGGTAATTTGTTTTCAGAACAAACAGCCTGTCAGAACGAACTGGATATCTTGTATCATCTGCAGCTTCTAGATTAAACACACTGCGTATACGCGATATAAAGTAGCTCACATAATGGGCCCGACATTGATGGGTGACGAATTCGTTTTGAATAAATTTCACTTTCTTTTGGATTATTTGGCCCACAATCTGTTTACCAAATGAGTCAAGGCAGTGGCTCTTCAATTCGACTGCCACTTGCACTTTTTCCGCCGGCACTTGTTCGTTCCCAGAATTAACCACTTGAAAGGTGGGAGTTTTCGGGCCTCATTAGCACACAATAAAGCAGATATATCTAGGCATTAAGCCGATATCTGTTAGCATTGTTAGCGTTCTCCATAAACTAATTAAGTATTATTGAAGCGATTTACCAAACAGCACTTTTGTGGAAAAAATTAACGTGTTTGTTAAGGTATTGAAAAGATTATCACCAAGGGTTTTAAATCTATAAAGCTATTCATTCATTTACATTGATTTATTGCTTGTACTCATATGATCGCTTAAAACTTTTTATTTATTCGCTAATACATCAAATACATTCATTTATCACTCCTGTGTGCGGATTATACAACCAAGCAGCACACATCAATTACTTCATTACTCCGCTATTTATAGTATTTTCGGCTTATACACGTATACATATTTCTAATTGCTCTTCACTCATTAAGCTTGTTCAATTGAAAAATTGCATCCGAATTTGGCTTTGTCGCGCACTTGTTCAATAGAATGCCGACTGAACGAACACCTAAGCGGATGGGGCGAAAAAAAAACATAAATAATAGTAAACTTGACCAGTTGGTAGCTGGGAACTGGGAGCTTAGTTTACGGAGCCGCCTAGGCCATTTAAAACTGGAGACACGCGCTGGCGTGCGACGCGCTTACGATTTCAGATACAAAGATACACAGATACAGATACAGCTACAGATACGGATGCTCGGGCCATCGGATACGTGTATCTAATGGAGCTGGCTGGTCACCCCGATCATATGAGTATGGGTATCCCTTCGATTTTGCTACACTTTACAGACTGGGCTTCAAAACTTTTATCTGTTGTTTATTAGTACACAAAAAACAGAAACTGAAATCCGAAACAGCAGCAGTAGCAGAAAAACTATATCCAACAGAGATCGTCCGTATTTTTGTGTACAATTTGCAGTCGTTTTGTGTAATATTCGAGTGCTGCTGGCTTCACTGGTGTTCCGCACGATCAACTGGCGAGTGTTTAGCTCGGTTCAGCTCAGCTTAGTTTAATTTTGCTCCACGTACCGACAGCGCGACGACGGGTTTATCGCTGGACTCTTGTGGCTCGAGCTGCTGCAACTGCGATTGCGATGCCGACCGCCGAGCAACCTGACCGCTCGACAAACTCAACCAAACTGCGCTCCAGAGTTGGCCGCGAGCGGCTCTTAACTCACTTTTTTCCAGCTCGCACGACCAAAGTTTAGTTGGCAACAGGTAGACGACGGCTCGACGTGAGCGGATCACACAAAACAATGGGTGTGCGTGTGGTGGTAAAATACAGAGGTGTAGGTGGGTTCTTAACTCTTACGATATTTCTTTTTTGGCATTTTGTTGGTTTAACCATAGGTGTATGATAGAATTTAGCTCTTAATTAAAAAATATATTTTCTCTAATTAAAAATGAAACAGAATCCAAAGTTTGGTGGTAAGTTATTTTGTTTTATCGACATTAGATGATAAGTCTAGTATAAAACATGTTTTTTATTTTAAGTTACCCCTTTCTATCTACGCTACTGAAACTATGATAGATCTGTAGCTTCTCTTTTTTGGTGCTCTCTTTTCAGAGAGTCGGCTTTAAAGAGTATAATCAGCTGTTTTCGACTTGGCTTAAAGCCAAAGATCAGCGGAGCCGAAGAGAAACTTCCTTGAAACAAAGTGAGCGAGATGCTTTAAAGAGAATTTCTGGCAAATTTGAGATGGCAAGAAGAATAAACCTTTTTTTATAGAAAAGCCATTCTAATATACCATTATAAGCTCGACTGGTAAATTTACCATTAAATATGTAATTTTTTGATAGTTAAATAAAATTAATCAATTTAACGCTTCAGTTCCAGTTCTATATCAACCTGTCTGGTAACGCTTCTCTTGAATAAAGCTAAGACCTAAGCATACTTTCAGGCCTTTTAAAAGAATGAAAGACTATTATTCACTTACAAAAACATACTTTAATAAATTACCTATTTAACTAAAAAAACATGTACAATTCTAGCAGCTAACACTAATACTTAATTTGGTTCTTTTCAGAGGGTTTCTCAGGACGTCTCGCCTTGTAGCGCAGACCATGTTCCATGTAGGTGAATGGCGGATTCGGTTGGGTCATGCAGAAGTATAGACCCTTGGCATTGGACGGGTATATGAGTCCAATGTTGATCGTATTCTGGAAATTACAATCGCCCTGTCGGAACTTGGCCCAACTCTCGCACTTGGTAGCAGGGATCATCACACCCTCGATGAGAGCCTTTAAGATAATACAGAAATAAAATAAAAATGCTTCAGTTAACTTTAAAATGCTCACCTCCATGAACAGAACAAAGGGATACATGTGACTGCAGATTTTGGACTCGCAGCCAGGCTGCAGCTTTCTCCTCGGAAAGTAACCAATGCCATTGGGGTAGATGTCGATGTGACCCAGTGGCACCCTCACCCCAAACACATCCCCCTCCCCGTGCAGCACCACCACTCTTGAGGCCACACCTTGTTTTACCCAAATGTCGGAGGTGCGGCACATGGTGGCTGGATCGATGGCCAACAGTTGACCCACCAATTGCTTGTTTTCCTTGGCAAAGAGCTGGGCACCCAGTGCGGCGATATTAGCACCCACCGAGTGTCCTGCCAAAGTGATGTCCTGCAGCGCAATGCCCGCATCCTTTAGAGCTCTCACTAGCTTGTAAACGAAGTAGCCGTCCACGGAGAGATGATGACGCACTGCATAGTACAATTGAGCCACATCCTTTGCGAAATCCACAACTATTACATTGAGATCCCTCCTGCTGTTTTGGAGCAGCGTCAAGTGCTCCTGGACACTGAAATAGCTGTCGGCCGTGTGGAAGGCATTCACATAGATGAGGGTCTTGCGCTCCGGATTGATATCGAAATCCTTGATCTGAGATATGGACTTGATGGGCAGCTCCACACTCTGGTTGGTAATGGTCATCACATGGAGTCGCGCATCGCTGGGATTGATGCCCTGAAACAAGGACATCACACCCTCATCCACGGGGGCATCGCCTGGACAAGATTTATGCTCATAAGATCATCAAGTTTACAAGGATTATGTTGTGGAAACTTACAGAAGGCTCGCCAGCCACGATTCAGTTGCTCGCTGAGTAGCTTGATATTATGTTTTTGAACACTGTCTATATTTAATGGCTGTGCAGCTTTATCCTTATCCGCCACTGCCAAAGATTGGCAGATCAGGCAGACGGCTATGATCATCTGGGCTGTGCTCTTCTGCATGATGAATTGGGCTCTCATGTCTGAATCCGAAAGCCGGGGCTCTTTTATAGCCAGGTCTTATCGGGCCAAAAGACTCGCAAAGCGAGACTCTCTTATCTGGTATGTATATTATTTCGGTGTATATTATTTTTACGTGCTTGTTGCAGCACGTTTGTTAAAGGGGCTTCTGTCTGGTCGTTGTCTGCGGTTCCGCGCCAAAATCTTCAGCCCCAAAACCGTCCCAGATAAGGCCGCAAATCTGGCTAGACTTTACTGATTGATTATCAACCCCAAGCCGATCGTGCCTCAATATGAAAATTCTTACCAAAGTTTCCCTTGCAACGCTTCATTCACTTCTTTTTTCCGTCAATTGATAAGGCTTATAGTATCTAGTTTTTGATGGGTGCTCGAAACCAACTAGGTGCTAAATCTTTATTCATTAACATGTATATTTTGACTAAATGGGCTTTTGCTTAGCTTGTTAAATTTTTTGGACTATAGTTTAGTAGGGCTGTAAATTTGACTAGAACTCGTCTTGATTGACAAGCGCGATTCACAATTCAAAATTTACGCTAATGAGGTAGCGGCGGTTGTTGTCTGACTCTGATTCTTTTCCCAAACGGAAGTCCTCTAGAGTGGCCTTAAAATTAGGTTCCTTAGGTGGTAAAGTTGTGTATGCGGGAGCTTTGCTAATCCAGGACACATCATCATATCATAATCAAGAAAGAAATAAGCATAGAATCCAGAGAAGGCGATTAAATTAACCAAATAAGAAGAGCATTTATGGTTAAACTTAAATTTTAAACAGTTTATTCGTGTGGGCACACAGAAACTAATTCATAAAAATAATAAATAAATTGAGAGGTGTACTAAAAATAAACATTGGTAGTCAGAAATACTTGATGCTACGATCCGTGGCATCTTTTCACTGGATTCTGCTCCCCTGCTGCTTCAAATGGATTGAAATTAGCATTCCGCTCTGTTTGTGGTGTGTTTTGTTTTTCTTTTTTTTTTTGTGGGTTTGCGAATGAATCTGTTAGTTGGATGATTGGATTTAGAACTTCAGACCAGCCTGGACATCGGACATGATGTTGGCCGACTTCTGCAGCTGCTCAACTTCGGTGGGTGTCAAGATCTGCTTGACCACGGAGGTCACACCGTTGGCATTCAGAATGCACGGCAGCGAGAGGAACACATCCTTGTCAATGCCATGTTCGCCCTGTAAGATTAAATACCATATATTAGAAATTTCTTAACCATATACTCATAGAATTGTGATGACAAAACTTACCAAAACGGAGGTGGAGACGGCGGCCACGCTGCTGGTGTTGCGCAAGATGGCCGAGGCCAAGGAGGCGGTACTGAGGCCAATGGCCCACGAGGTGTAACCCTTTAGCTTGATCACCTCGTAGGCGGAGTCCACCACCTGCTTGTGCAGCTCGTTCCACTTCTCTGGATCCTCACCGGTGCCCAGCGTGGGGTTCAGCTCACGCAAACGCACGCCGGCAATGTTGACGCCAGACCAAACGGGCACGGAGCTGTCGCCGTGCTCACCGATGATCCAGCCGTGGCAGGAGGTGGGTGCCACGCCCAGGCGCTGCGACATGAGGAAGCGGAAGCGGGAGGAGTCCAAGTTGGTGCCACTGCCGATCACACGGTTCTTGGGCAGACCGGACAGCTTCCAGGCCACGTAGGTCATGATGTCCACGGGATTGGACACCATCAGCAAAATGGTATCGGGACTGTACTGTAAGTGCAAATGCGTTTTAGTTTAATGATTTAATTTGTGATTTCGATTGTGTATAGGAACCTACCTCCACCAGCTTGGGGATGATGTTCTTGAGGATGTCGGTGTTGCGCTGCACGAGGGACAGACGAGACTCGCCCTCCTTTTGGCGCACTCCGGCGGTCACGATGCACAGCCGGGAGTTGGCCGAGGCGGCGAAATCGGTGCTGGCCGTGATCTGGGGATTCTTCAGGAAGTTGGAGCCGTGCTGCAGATCCATCAGCTCGCCCTGCAGCTTGTCGGCGCAGACATCGATGAGGCACACCTCCTTGGAGACGTTCTGTGCCAGGATGCTGAAGGCGCTGGCCATGCCCACCTGTCCGATGCCCACAATGGTGACCTTGTGCCCGGAGCTGGGCAGCACCTCAGCAACCTGAGCCAACAGACTGTCCTTAATGGCGGCCATTGCTAACGGGGGTGAAACAAACAACAAATACTCCTTTAGTAATCCGCCAATGAAATCAAAGCACAATTCCTGTGGGAGATTACCCATTTTGATTGCTATCACGTGCCTATGATTTAGTTAAAACATTCACAATTCTTTTTGAGGGGAGGGGGGAAAACTCTTTTCCCCAAACACAGACACACACATACTGCTTAGTTGGCGTTCTTTAACCTTCACGAAGGTCGTATTAATGAGAGAAAAGCGACATCGCCACAACACGCAACCGGACCGAACCGAAAACATTGCCGAAAAAATTAACTTGTGATTTTCTGTGCTCTTTTATACAGCAATTCATAGGAGCCACATGACACTGCCACTCAATTAGGGCCTTCTTTATTCACACACATAGATAAATCTAATTAGGCCCAAATGGAAGTTTTATCAATGAAATAGTGTGAAACCCTATAGAATTAATCCACCGCTTCAGTTCTAATCGTTTTATTTCTAATTTGGCAAACCGTCACAGTGACTTTCTCAAAAGTTGGCAGTTTTTTATCTTATCACAAGAGTTGCAAACAATTATAGCAATTTGATTAATCCAATTATGGCATGGTTAGGATGATTAATAAGTAAATTTGATAAATAACTCAATGACGTAGGACTAAGCTTATCGCACACAGGAAGAGTTTTGGGGGGCCAAAGTTGAGTTTGTTGCCAATGTTTGCAATATTATTTCAGATTAGATTGCCTGCGATTACAAGTGCATATTGGTACTATTATCAGTGTGAAAATATTTATATAAACATCTGTCACGTTTTTAATTAGAATCTGCTTCAGGTTGTGTGTTTTCCTAGCTTGAATTACGAGTGCAGTTATGAGTTCCCAAGAATTCGGGTGGGGTAAAATAACCAAAGAGTTCCGATGAGTTCCGCAAAAAGTGAGGTACGAAAAGTCGAGGAAATGTCACAGATATATAAAAAACTAGATAATGATTTATGGCTGAGTGATCGCGGTTTATTTTTATTGGCAACGAGTATCTAGTATTGGTAACAAGTGCTGTAGTGCCGCATAAAAAGCAGCTAGTTGCTTTTGCTCTTCTTTAGAAACGTGGATATATCATTGACTGATATAGTAACTAATAAACCAACTAGAATCTAAATAATTTTTAACAAATTTTGTAGATACAACCATAGACATATAACATTTTTATCAATAAACAAAATATTTCTATTTACATAATTAAAAATCATATAGGCGCAAAATTGACGTTTGTTAATAGAGATATTCATATATCTATTCATATTCATATATTCATATTTGCCACACTTGTTGCAAGCTGCGAAAATGTGCCTCAAAATTGGGCCTACGGATGACCTTCTCTCAAAGTCAAATGCGGTTGTTCCACTTTACTTGGGCGTTGCGACGTCACCCCGTCGGAAAATGGGAATACAGCTGTTCGCGACATGGCGCATGCTCCCGATGAAAACGAAAGTGAAAGCCAATTGTACGCCCAATTGTCGCCCCCCCTCCCGCTGTTCGGGAAAACCCCGGAAATCCAACCCACCCCACTAACGATTCAGGTGCGGAAGGCCAAGGGCGAGGTTCGGTTTTCGGAAACGAGCGATGCACTTGACCCTTGCAAGTTGAATGCACTCTGATGAGGCAGGAAGTTGACAACTATATCTTAGGTATCTTTAGGTACGATTTTTCCAAGTGCATGCTACATATACATATATGATATATGCTTACTTTTGGATTGGTTTTGTTTTGAATTCACTTTTTAGTCACTGGATTATTTTGGGCGCCTCTGAACTTTGAGGTCGTCGACGTACCGTTCACTTTGCGCGTTCGTTGCGAACTGTTTGCACTTCAAGCGGACTGCTTTGGAATTTAGCTGCCGCCGCTGGATTTTGTAGCCTCCGCAGCCGCTTTTCTCTCGCCACCTCTCTCGCTCTTTCCCTCGCAGGCAGTACACGCAGAAAAAAAATTACTACGAAATTGGGGTGTAAAAAAAATAAATTTGAAATTTGTATTGAAAGTATATATATTTCTTGAATTTTTTTAAAATTTAATAAATTAACACTTTTATATTTATATTTTTGATATTTTTTTTATTTATATTTTTATTTTTTTGCGAAACATATAACAAATGACTTAACGATAGTTTGACTTGGGATACTGCTTTTGTATAAAGTAGACTTCGTTTAGATATTATAGGCAATTAGTAACTGCTAATTTTTTCCAGTGTGGGCAGCTGTTTTGGACCTCTCTGCCAGCTGCGCCAGGATGAATGACGAAACGGCCGCAGCGGCGTTGTGAAAGTGAGCGGCCATTTCTCTCGCTCGCTCTTGCGCCGCCTGTGTTTGTTGGTGTTGCGCTCTCCAGAGTTTTTCGGCTCCATTCGGCCAAGTTAGTCAAGGTGACCTTTGCTGGTTTTCCTTACATATTTTCCTCTATTTATAGCCGGCACGTTTTCGACTGATTTTCCGGGATTTCGAATGTGGAGTTGTTGGATAATTCTTCATTTACAATTCCCCTGCGGCATAAATTACTTTTTGATCTTAAATGCTGAATTTGTTCCAATTTCCGAGTAGGTGGTTATCTATTTGAGCCTCGTGACAGCAGCTGGGGATCTTTGGACGCACACGTGCCCAAGATCACATACGCATAGGGACCAGTTTATTGGCATGGATTTGTGTGTGCGCCCAGTTTTGGCCAACTGCCCAGTCAGGCGGCTGCAGCGGCGGCTGCTGCAGTTAATTTGGCCAACAGATGGCACATGGGATTATGTCTGCTTGGGAAATACCCTATACTAAGCAGCTAGTGTTATATGATTGAGCTTATGTCATTATATCCCTTTAATCTTAAAAAAGGTCTGTCTTAAAAACACTTGCTGTTAAATACTTTGAGGACTATGATTCACCTTAGAAAATGCAGCTTCAAAGGAGTATATTTGGTTTACAAAATATTTTTGTTTATTATATTTGTTTGTTTTTTATTTTGTTTATTTTAAATATTATTCATAAATTGAAAACTAGTTTACAATATTTCTTAGAAAATATATCTTAATAATATTTGTAAAATAAACTATTTATTTGCACTTTTCGTTGCATTTAAAATGATTAAAAGTGTATGCTAGTTCACACGTTTTAGCCTGGCTTAAAACAGATTTTCGCTAATTGTTTCGTAGACGTCATAGCCCGGTCTTGTGGGCTTGCATTGTGGTGAGAGAATTCCAGAGAGAGTTCTCAAGAGATCAGCAGAGAAAAATAGAAGCCAAGGGGAGATCCCCAGAGAGAAGTTGCTCCACCAGTTTCGCCGGCGTTCGTGACTGAAAACACATTTTACAGACTGACGCATTAAACATTTATTCGCCAGTGATTCACTGCACTCCCTCGATTTTCGCAACCATTTCAACTTAATACGTCATCATTGTCGCCGGTTCAGCTTGTGTGTAACAAAGGGGGGAGGGTGGTGATGTGCGGTTTATTGCTCTCTCAATGTCACTGCAATTTAACGCAATCGTTGTGAAAGTGCCGGCGAGGGTGACCTAGTTTTTCAATTGACCCAAGTCAATGTCATTGCACTTCCACTCCTACCTCTTCACACTCTTTTCTCCATCATTTTTTGGTGTCATGACGTCGTCTTGCCCTTCAATTGTGAAATGCAGCGGAGAATGAGTTACCCGTGCATACTCACATGTGCACTTGTCGAAACTTGTTTTGTTTAGGTATGGGTTTGTTGAACTTTTATTTATGTCTACGGTGTCATGATTTGTTTTCTCGGAGTTTCTAGTGCGGGAAGAAGGCTCACTAAAAGTTTGGAAAGATAAAACCAAAGTTTTGTTTGTGGCAAGAAACAAAACATCTTCAGTGCTACTAAGTGCACTCATATTTAGATATGTGTTTACAACTTGCCATCTATACAATACAATATAAAATTGAAAACATTTAGAAGTTTTTTTTTATTTAGTCACTTTGATGTTTTTTTCTTGTTTAATAAAATCAAATCTACAATAGCAAATTCTCATAATTTTTAAGACATACTAGCGCCCTCTAGGGGCGCGTGCGTAAACTAGATGCGCTTATAAAAACTGCCGCTGGGGTCGCTAGAAAGCCGTATGTAGAATAAATTCGACATGTAGAGTAGAGTTGGCTATAATAAAAGAAAAGTTATTGCAATGAAATTCTAAAAAAATAGGTTTTTTCTGTAATGAGGTTGGAATAATAACAATTTTGACACGCAATTTTAGTAAGGGAAATCATCTTCATGTGTAAGGCGCTTCCCACTGAAGGTAACTATACATTACGTACTAAAAGTAATTAATAATCTTTGATTGTTTTACCTAATTTATATTTTCTTTCAGAGTTAGAACTTGTGAGCGTTTATTAAAGCCAGTGTTCCAGTTGCAGCAATCTTCTCAGCTTCCCATATTACGCAACATATCGATGCATTCTACAGATTAGCCAGAACAAACATTTCTCATGCTCCGCACTACCAATCTGTGGAGCTCTGCGTGCCGCCTGAAAAGTGAGAGATGCCCCGGGAAACCGATAGTGCAACTGCTGGCCTAAAAGCAACCCAAGGCGTTGTTATCAACGCCGGGCAATCTGATTAGAGCCAAAGAGCTCCGTTGTGGCCGAGTGTGTAAGCCAAGTGGCAGGAGCCGACTTCAACGTCTGCGAATTCTCGGGAGCACACGCAATCGAGGGAAGATGTCGCTGCCCCACTGCACATTAATATTCAAAAATTGCGTTTTTATGCTAATTCTCACACACAACGCTGGAGCCGAACTAAATGGCCAACCTGTCGATAGATTACTCAATGACAAGAAGGAGGCAGTAGCCGTAGCAGTTGAGGCTGCAGTTGCAGTTGGGCAGGTTGCACACTCTCAAGAAGAACCCACGGTGCACTGGGGTAAATACTTCAAGCTAAATCGATAATTCCAAAAATTAATACATTTTCGGAAAGAAAATAAACAATATTTTATGTCATAAATTTATATGTTATAGTTTGGGGAATATCCGATACATAATATCTATCGAGTTAATTATTTTCTTTCTGTGTGTTCCAATTGGCTCAAGTGGCCTGGAGTTGTTGTTTTTGTGGCTGTTCGGGCCGATGATGATCATCTTTCGGGTATATCGCACCTTGCCATCTTTTTGGCAGCCAACAGCCTTATTATTACTTCTTTTTTTTCCACCAGCCAACCACGACTTTTTCCCTGCCATCCCGAGTCGAACATCCAATATTACTCATACGCACCGTTGTTTATTTATGGCTAGATGCTGATGCTGCTGGCTGGTGCCGCTGATGCTGTTGCTGTTGTTGTTGCTGTTGCTGGCGTAGTTTAGCAATAATTAAGTTGTTAAATTGTTGCACGTAAGTCAAGTTGGCCGGGACGGATGTCCGTCGCTCGGTCGCCAACTCAGAAGACCGCCTTCGACTGGCCTCTTCGCTTGGTGGCTCCGCTTAATAATAATGTTCGGCTTGACTTACGATCCACGTCCTTGGGTTACTGATATATGCGATACTTAAGGTATTTATTACAAGCGATTGTAATCTCATCCCTGAATTTCTCTATATATACATATAAATACATTTTTATTCTCTCTCTTTTTTTTTTGCCAGCAGCACCAGCAGCAGAAACATATTTATAGTCCATGAAGATGGCTATTTAGGCCGCATTTTATTTTCCACTGGTGATTAGTAGGGCTTGGGCAGCTATCGTATACCCTGTAATTTGCCAGCTGAATGCATTAAGATGTTGCGCTGTATGCTGCATGCTGCTTGCTGCCTGCCAAGCAATTAATCATCTCCTCATTGCATCTCATTATCAAGTTCTGCCGGCATCGCCCCCCACTTATCTGGCATACCCCATCTAGGGTAGTGCAGGGTATAGCCTGCATACTTGCACTTGAAACCACGCCTCATTAGAGCCACGGCTTTGCGCCTTTCGCCTGGTGGCATCTCTCAGCGGAGCGGCCAGCGAGTTATATAATGCATAAACTATATTCACACACGAACACTAAGATGCAAGTGCAAGTACAGTGAAGCTTGAATTAATATTGCTTTAGTTTTATATATTTTAGTAGCTTAAGAAAATCACATTTCTTACATCAGATGTGTGATTGTTTTTGTAGCTTAAGTGTTTAAATTTTAGCAGGTTGTTCACCCTAGGCAAGTTTTACTGTGCCTGCTCCTTCATCTCGTTCCGTGGAAGACCAGACCAGTTTCCCATGCTGGGCCGCTGCACTTGTTACGTTTTCAGTTTTGTTTTTCTTGCATGCCAAATATGCAAAAAGCTTTGGCGCATGTAATTTTCTTTTAGCCCATGCTCATGAGTGTGTGAGTGTGTGTGTGTTTGTGTGTGCATATAATGATTATTGTAGGTACAAGTGCGAGAAATCGTGTTAGATCGCGGGTAATAAATTTAGACACCAACTATGCAAAAGGAGTCCTGTCCTGCCATCATGGCTAAAACCCCCCCTGCAACCCCCCTTCCAGATGCCAGCCTCTAAGGCAATGTACTAAGCCAATGTACTTGCAATTCTGCCCCCCCGCCCCCCTCAGTTGTTGTTGGTGCAAGTTTTAAGCACTTCCTTTTATTATATTTTATGGGCACTTGTTTTTTTTTTTGCCCCAACTGGCGACTTGAGAGGCTGCCGTCGTCGTTCGGCGGTTGTTGTCGATTTTTTATAGTCGCCTCGGTGCGTTTAAGTTGGGGGCTTTTGGCTTTAATGTCCCATTAGAGGCCATCACACACACACACACACACACCTGAAAGACTTGCAATGTATTTAGGGATAATAAAATTAATGCGAGGTCATCGCTAGTTAGGCGTTTATAATGAGCTGCAGATGAGAAACAAGAATTCGTTATACAATCTAGTTCTCAATTCCACTGAGAAAGGAAAATATATATCTAGCTTTTCAGATGGGGAATTTTAATTAACACGTCGGTGTTTGTTCAACGAAATAGCATTGAAATGTCAATTAAAATTGGCACATTTCACAATGGAATTATTTCGCCATTTTCCCCAGTTGATATTGATTTCCGCGAGCGTATCACTCGCGCTCCATTGACTCAAGAAAATTGCAAATTCAATTATATTTGTTCTTTCGGTGAATCATTTAGCAAAATGTCGCTTAGTTCACCACACACACATAACTCATAACCCACACACAACGAGCAAAAAATGAATCGTTTGGCAAACCTTTTTCTGCCTGACATTTTTCCATGCCATTAACGACAACTTGAACCAAAACAAACCGTTTTTTTCTTCTTCTTCTTTGGTTTAGTTTTTTGTTTGTTTGCCCGCTGCGGTTTTCTACTTTTCTGCCTTATGACTTTTCACCAATGCACTCGACTTGGCCCGAATGTCTGGGCCCGGTGACTTCGCAAGTGAATGGCTGGCCCTTACTGGCGAACCGAACTCGGAGCCACGGCGTTGTTATTAGTATATGTCATATTAGAGCCAGCAACCAGCAAGCAGCAAACCGCAGCAACAATAAAAAAGCAGCCAGAGCCTAGACCAACTTCACTTTTAGCCACGACATTCAATTTGAACGCGGCATGGGGCAGGCCAAAAGATAGGGGCAAAAATGTATAGCTGATAGGCACTTACAAGACTTTAGACTGCAGTGTACTTCATAAAAGATATTGAAAAATATTATAAAAAGAATCAGTAATGACACATAAAAAAGAGAACACTTTCTAAAGTTTTAAAGTTCAAGGCGACGAAAATTCATTTCATAATACGACTAAGCACTTAAATGCAAGACAACGTGGCGCATACGTAATATTTATGGTTATGATGCTTAGATGAGTCGGATACTAAACCCCATATACCCCTAACAATCCCTAAGTACTGAGTATGGAAAAAACGAAAACAGTTTGCAGTTTCAATTTTGCAATGGCCAATTGAGCCGGAGTTGGCTGAAAAAACGTTGTTTGTCGACTTCGATAACATTTCGACATTTGCTGGCTTTAATTGAATTGCCAGCAGAGCTTCAGATACTTCAGCCAGCCATCGAGCAGGTGAAAACGAAATCGAAATCGAAAGTTACTGGCCTATCGCCACAGCCAACGAAAACCAAACCAACCATCCATTGCATTCTCGACGGCAGCGGCGCGGATGAAAGCCGAGAAATCGTCGGATTGCATTTCGACCAGCTGGTTATACTAATTAGATCGGAGCGACGCGACTCAAGGTCGCTGGCAAAAACTGAATGCATAACAAATTTCATTTATAGCCGGCACGCAATCGACACACATCAAAAGTAAAAAAACCAAAAACGAAAGAAACGAATAATGAAAAACTAAAAAGGAGAGCGCTGTGGTGCCTGAAGTGAAGTTACTGTGGCAGGCTTTTAGCTCTGCCATAATTCAGGCCGATAAGCGATCTTAACTATCTACACGATCTGGACAGGCCGGACCGCTGTCGTGGCTCTCAAGACTTGTTGCCAATTGCATTTTGGCTTCTTGTCGGGGTCGTTTGCTGTGACAATATTTGCATGCCAGCTCAACTCGCACACTATCGAAGGGGGAGCGGGATCCGCTGGAAAGTATCAGCGGTATCAGCGCCATCATCTCATCATCGATATGCCATCAATGCGGAATGGTCGCAAATTATCTGGCCTTAAGAGCGGCCTGGCATCGACACTGGTCCAAGTTAATGCACTTCGAAAAATAATGGAAAATATATATGTAAATTATTTTTTATAAAATGGAATATTTTACTGATAGCGCACTTAGCTAGTTTACAGTGCTCTTTCCTTTGTAACTTACCAACATTAATTTCTTGTTGTGCTGATTCTTTTGAAATTTCTATACTTATTTATTTAACTATTTTCTCTACTTTATAAAATTCATCTCAAAATGCTAGACTTTTTTTTAACTTGTTTGAAACATATGCCAATTTTTCCCCTTTTCTCGCAGTGCACTCTTGGGATCTTCTCCAGCCACAGTCAACTTTCCGAAGGCGGCACTCTGTGCGATCTCTGGATCGCTTCGCTTAATGCCTCTGTGACATTTTAAGGTTCAATTTGGCTAATAATGGCGGTACAGATAAAACGTGGCTCTCAAGTGCTCTCAAGTGCTGATTGGCTGCAACTTCGTCGGTGTCTATATGGCGTTCTAATGAACGGGTACTTAATTGTAATACAATGCCAATATCTGGTGGCGTAATTAACGAAATTACAAGGTTTCGACTTTCGCTCAATCAGTCATTTCGCTCAGTCCTTTGCGTTCCCATAACAATTGGTTTGCCGAATGTCCCAGAGGCAAAACAAATGTCTCCCCCTCCCAATTTCAGTCATTTCCTTAACCGTTGCCTGGCTTACCTTTATAGCTGGCTTTGAGATTTTGTTGGCCAACTGCTGGCCCAAATGTTATGCCAAATTGCAGCTACCGTTTTTGCGGGTTTGCGAGTTTGCGGGTCTCTGGGGCCAGTTTTCTGGTATCCGGCTTTAATCTCTTACCAACTGCCGGCTACCAGTGTTGCCCGAAATCGCTTTGGCAACGCTTTCTGCCGGGGAAGAGGAAAGGGAGCCCGTTTTTGATCTCATCATCGTCATCGTTGGCGGAATCGAGGGTTTCGCCCCTTCAGCTCAGCGCAGCTCAGCAAACAACAACTCTTTCTTCTTTCGAGCGAAGGACATCAAACAGAAGCGGCGATCGTTTCTAATTTGCATAAACATTCGTTTAACATTTATCCCCAAAAACGTTTTCGCTGTTTTATTGTTTTTTTTTTTCCTTCGCTTACCGCTTTTCGCTCTCTCAGAAAGTCGTCATAATCTTCGAACGTTTTTGGCCGAGTCCAAAACAATTTTGGTTAGGGCTTTTTTTTTTCTGCGCTTCGCTCGCCAATTTCATTTCGGTTCTGCGATTCCCAAGCCATTTAAGACCAAAATAACCGCTTTTGACAACAAACAGCAGCATCTGCAAGAGATTCGCCTGGCAATCACAAGCAACAACCACCACAGTAGCCAGAAATCGATGCTAATCTTTGACGGGAATGAAGAAAAATGTGCCCACCGTTTCCAGTTTACTGTGCGATACCCTATAATCAAAGCAGCTAAACTGGCATACGACCTACTCCATGAGTTCTATAATATTGCAATTCAATAAATCACTAAGGTCGATTCGAAATATCTTTTTAAAAACAAAATTTTATCCAGTATTATACATAAATAATTTAAAAAATTAAAAGCATTTTTAAAGGACACCCGCAAGCCGTCTAGTTTGAAATTAAATAATTCCCATTTTGGGTTCATAAACCACGAAGTGAAACAAAAATTATAAATGGAGTTGTTTTGCCTTCGTCCTTTAGCCATGTTTTCTTTATCAGGAATTGATGGTCGATGGCATGCAAAATACAACTCAATCTGGAACGGGTTTCATCGAGTTCTTGGATTTTAAACATGGAATATATGAATTGAGTTAATATAAAATTCCAGCTTATTGGCCTTTTTAGGTTTCACATATCACTGGTCAAGCCTTCCGTTCAAATGGATATTGTGCAACAATCAAATAAATTCAAAGCACTGTCCTCTGTAGCACTTTTCCGCTTTTCAGTCCCAATCGAATCATAAGTGTTACGCCCTCCCAGAGTTAACGCCTCTTTTTCTCAGCCTTAGCAAATCCCAGACGTGACAGGCAATGGACAAGGCTGCCAGCCCATGGCGACCTAAATTGTAAGTCCCTGGCAAGAAAAATTAAAAAAAAAAAATGAAACTTTGCATTCGAATTGCCATTTCTATTTGTTTGCCTGACAACGGAATCATGTAGAACAGTAAAAAGTTGGCAACTCGAAAGGAGTTTGCTCAATTTCATTTCGGACTGCAAAAAATCAGAGCCGGTGCATGCCAACTTTAATAACTCAATTAGAAATGGTGTATAGTCGTTTAATTGGAGTTTTCATGGACTGGCATTTCGGTGTCACAATTTGATTTGAATGTTGGATTATTGGATTCCGGACAAAAGATTTGCATGGTGATGATGAAGAGTTACTAATAGATGCTCAAATAAAATGTGTTTAAGTTTCCATTGATGTTTCCTGGCCCATTAAGAAACGGCAATTGCCATAATTTGTCTTGGTCAAGCCCCACAACACATTGCACTTGTCAACTGAGGAGTTTTCCCCTCGCTTTTCATTTCCATTTCCAATTCTCCCCTCTGCCAACTTTGTCTTCAGTTGATTGGCGTTTGAGGTGCGCGTGCGCGTGTCTTTGGGGCGAAACAATTAATTTGAATAATTAGCAGCTAACGATGGGGACAGCAGCAGCAGCAACATCAGCACAAGAGCAACACCAACAGCAACGGCAACATCAGCAGCAAATGCAGCAACATCAAGCGCTGCAACTGCAACTGCGCTGCCTGCTTTCAACTTGTCGATTGTGTCACGCCAACAGGAGTTAAGGCCAAGTCAAAGGCAAGGCGCTCTCGTCGGCAAATGGCGATATAAAAAATGCATTTGGCACTTGAGAATTTATGTGCCTGCTGCTGCTGTTGCTGATGGAGAATCAGGGACTCTGAGGTCGGGGGACGAGCATGTGGACTCCGGAGTACGTCACGCGAAATGATGAATTACTCGCCGGGGACGCGCGTCAGTCTTTGATGAGGAACGACAGCGTGAAATTAGACAAAAGGGTTATGGCAACATGGCCAAAATGAAGGGCAACGGGGGGTGGAGTAGAGTGAAGTAGAGAGGAGTGGAGTGTGGTGTAGGCCATATGTGCTGTCTGGTTGACTTTGCACTCGAGGACGACGCGCCTTGACTTAATGAAGATGACGAGAGCTGCAGAGACTGGGCGTGTGTTTTAATCCTTGCTAGGCCCAAATGCCTAGGTGTTGCCGCCGATGTTGCTGCGTTTGTCACTGGCTGCACAGGCGTTAATTTATTACAAATTATTATGATTCCTTTTTGCGCGCCTGCGGTGCCTGTGCCTAAACCGCTGCTTTTTTCTTCTTCCGCATTTTGACGGCACAACAGCAACAGCAGCAGTAAGAAGAACAACATCAACATCAACAGCAACAAACACATCAACCCTCGTTGAAGACGTCTAGACAAATGCACTCCAAAGGTTAACATGATAAATGTCGTTTGTTGCCTGTGACGCGACAACTTTCATGTTGCTGCTGCCGCAGTTGCAACAATTGTTGCTGCACTGCAGCCGGGGGATTTGTTTTCCCCGGGCCGCATTGTTTTTCCCGCCGTCGTGTGGCGATTATTAAGCCCAGCCAGTCAACAAATTAATCAATGACGTGAGCAATTAAAGAGGTGGAAAAAGTGGCGAAAGAAATATGGCCCAAAGGATACCCGGTTTGGCATTAGAGATGGTAGAAAAGCTTGAAAATATTGGAAATTACTAAGTAGTTTATAATAATTAAAAAACAAAATTAATATTAAAAAGTAGAAAATGAAATGATTCAGAATATTAGTGCTTTCCTGAGTCATGAGTACAAAGTACTTATTGTACCGATAGTATTGCTACCTCTTGTTTTTATATGTCCAAATTAAAGATTCCATTTAGCTCTCACTGACTCGGTTATTTATAGTTAGTTAACAATAATGACTGTAATAAAAGATCTGTAATTAAAAAACGCTGACACTTACCAATTTTCTTCAATAATTAATACCATAACTTTTATAGGCCAATTAAAAAGTTGTGCATAAATTACCGTTAAAGTTCTCCGCATCTCTGGTTTTTTTTTTTCGGAGATATGTGGGAAAGGTGATTGAAAATGGGAACCTGCTTTTGCATTCTAATTTTGTGTTCCTCTAATTGTGACTGTGGCAACTGCATTCGATATGCGGGAAACTAGTCCCACTTGCCGTTGGCCTGCAATTTCTATCGGCTCACAAAGACCGAAAAAAAAAGAGTAGATAAAACTGCAACTGCGGTTGCTTCATCTTCATATTCATCTCGGTGCCTCAATCGGCATTCCGCACTCGGATCGGATGTGATATGATGTGGTGAGCGTGGACCGCAAACTGCGACACCAACAACACCAGCAACACCAACAATGGCCAAGCAGACCGCTGCAACACTAACAAGCGACTTTAGCCAAATTAAGTTGTCCAGTTTGCGGTGTACGCACAGCGGGTTGCAAATAACAATCTCCTGTTTACAGCAACCACAGGCAATGGACACTGCAACTGCAACTGCAACACCAAGTACAACAATTGGCAACAACACCAAACTAACAACAGCAATCAAAACTGCAAATGCATCGAAAGGGGGTATAGAAAAAAACAAAAATGAGGCATAGAAAAATTATTGCAACGACCCAAAAAACGCATTTAACTCATATTTCTTGCCAGTCGCCAAAATCAGTTTTTGTTCGGACTTTTCGTTGTTTCTTTTTGTGGCCAAGGCACCTATGTCGATTTCATATAAATTGTCAATATTTGACACATTTACGTGGCGCAGCAATAACCAAAAAAAAAAACAAAAAACAGAAAAATAAAAGAAAAACCGATCAGGAAAACAGAGAAATATTTGTCGGCGAGTTCAGAAATTTATCAAGTGGCCAACACAAATGGCAATAGCTGATTAAAGACGTAAAAATACTCTTTAGCATGCATATAATCATATATTCTAATGATCATAATTGTATAATAGCAACACAATAATCCAAAGTTTCAATCCAATAAACTGTACTTTATTGAAATGTGTTTTTAAGTACCCTAGTTTATGGTAGAGTATGTTCGACCCCTTCCTTTTCGCCGCCGGCCAATTAAAAACACCCAAAATCGAAAAAAAAGAATTATTAACTTAATTTTACTAACCGCAAATATTTCCCGGCACATTACGAAAGCCGACACGACGTTGTTGCTGTTGCTTCTGCACATCGACTTGCCGGCAACTCCGGCGGTACGGCCAAAAATTATTAACTAAAAAAGCCAGAAATTGCAAAAAGATTGCCTGGAAATTGACATTTGCTCGTTAATGTGTGCCTGCTGTTGCTGGTTAGCTGCAGCAGCCACTGCAACAACTGCAGCAGCAGCTGACCAGGCTCGTTTGTCGGCATCGCATGCAACTGCCAATAATTTAGAGCTTTTAATAAAAATGTTGCTGCTGCAACACGGACACCGTTGCGGTTGCTGCGATTCGGCGACTGTTCAAGATTTATATCATAATTTATTTATTAATTTCATTAAGTAAATTTCGTGTGATGAATGACGCTGTCGTTTGGTCGCCTTCCTGCGGCGATTGCCGAAATTTGTATTGTGGTTATCCCAGTCACCAATGAGGATCCATAAATCACAAGTCAATGGAAACAGTGCGGCAGTAAAATTTGAAATAAAATAAAAATATAATTTTCGTAACACAAACAAGCTTAAGGAAGCATTAGGCAGTTGGTAAAGTTTTGCATTTATTTTAATTGCCTAGTCAGGCATAAAAGTGAGATCATCAAATATTTATTTCAACATGTTTTTCGATCGGATGGCAATTTATTGCACGTTGCACAACTAAGAGCAGAATGTTTTTTGGGCACTTGAATAATAGCTCGCCATTTGGGCAAACTACGAAAAATGATTAAAAAACCATTTAAAATTATATTCAATAATAAAACATTAAATAAATTTGGTCAAACGAAGCGAATTGTTTAATGTTTGCGCCACAGATGCGGCAAAAAAAAAAATGGAAAAACAGGCAACAAACTACAATAAAGAAAAATCAAAAGCCCATAAAACTGACGACTAAAATCAATTGCGACTCTAAACTTTAATGCCCCATCTGGAGGCGACTTGGCCAGAAGGTAGGTGGTATTGCTGGCTGTCTGCGAGCGTTGGAAAAGCTACCAAAATTGAAGGTTTCCACTCTGTTTGAAGCTGGCCAAACGAAATCGCAACGGCCTCTTGCCAAATTCAATGGATTTTACTTTTCGTTTAGCCAAAAAAAAAATAAAATAAAAAACCCAGAAAACCAACAAAAACCACAAAGAATCGTAGCAAAGAGCTGAAAAATCGCTGCAAAAAAAAAATCATAGCTCGCTGCTGTCGTGACCAATTAGTGATCCAACCCAGCGATCGCAGGGGCGGTGCGGCGGCGGGGGGCGTGGCCGCGCAGGCGCACGTCAGCTATAGCATAGGCTATAGTAGAGTATAGTATAGGCTATAGTATAGATATAGCTCGAATATCGCAGCAGGGACGGGAATAAAGACAGCAAGCCAAAGCTGCAATCGAGACCGAGTCTACGCCAGAGCTCTCAGTCTGCGGCGCACTTTACATTCAAATATTTTGTGACACAAAACGCTTTTTGTTGCTGCACCAGCAACGGATTTGCTTTTGCTTTTTGCTTTTTGCTTTTGCTTATTGCTGGGGGTCTCTGTGGGTCCCAGAGCATATTTGCTTTGGCTTTTGTCTGTGGCAAATCTTTGGCCATTTTTCTACTTGGGCGTGTTCGAGTGCCATGCGTTTAGAGTGTTTACTCTACCAAATATGCTTTGAAACCTGCAGAGGAGCATCGCAGATTCTCATTATGTACAACGATTTTAAATAACACATTTTAGTTTAATAAATTTATAAACATACAGCACATTAGTTCACAATTTTCAGTATGATTTGCCTGTGATTTTTGGGTCCAGATTTATTCCATTTAGTTGGCCACTTAAAAAACTTCCGACAAGGCACATGAGGCATTTCCCATTGACACCGAAAAATATCAAGTAATACAAAAATTTGTAAAAAACTCTGTAGAAAATGAGCAGGACGACTGCATCCGATTCCACCTTGACGGATTCATCCAGTGGCTTCACAGCCCGTTCACTTAGGCGGCCCCATCGCAGCCACCAATGTCCGTTTGTCGCCTGGAGAAATGGAGCCGTAATCGATGAGATCAGTGAGTTGGTGGATGCCAGGAATCTGAAGAATGAGCAAATGTTAATGGATCGAGTTTTGAATACCAAATTGGAACGGGATAAGCTGCCGGAGGATACACCGCTGCCCATATATCTGGCCCATCGGCAGCCACGAAATCCGAGTCCACCAAGCAGATGGGATAAAAAGAGGTCTAATACGTAGGTCGCTTGTCTTTTCCAAAAAAAGAATATATCTTTAAATTGATCTATTTGTTTTAGGCCAAAAAGTAAGCAACTGCGGTGTTAGGGCACTTATTCGTTGGGAATAATTTGAAAAGAGCATATTTATTTCGATGTCGTAAGTCAGTTGGTTATGTCCTTAATTTAGTGTCTGCTTTTATATTTCAGAGTATCGCAAATTAGTCAGCATGCTAGAAGCAGCAGCCACATCTGCAGCAGCAGCATCAGCAGAAGCCACATCTGCAGCAGCAGTACCAGCAGCAGCAGCACCAGATACTGCAGCAGCAGCAGCAGCAGCATCAGCAACAGCAGAAACAGCAGCAGCAACATAAAGCGCAGCTCCCATGACTCATTTTGCTGGATGCGCGCGACATTAAGAGACAGGGCTGAAAATAGAGAAACGGAAAAACACAACGGCCACGAAGCCAAAAACACTCACTTGACTTGAAAATCTGCAGAGGAATAACTGACAGTGTACACAAGCAGCACTAATTGCTGTAAAATTGCCAACAGTCCGCAGTGCAGCGGCGGGAGTTGCAGCAAAATCGGGGACTTTGGGCAGACATAGAACAACAACGGGAGAACACAAAAATCACAGCGGCACAACAACTGGCCGTGTGTTTAAACAAAAAAAAAAAAAGAACAAAAAAAATCTTAACGGAATGAATGCAACAGAGGAACGAATGTGCAACGAAACAAGCAACAGCAGCAGCAACATGAAACCGCAACAGCAACACAAGCTGCAAACAACTCAATTAACACAAACAACCAGCCAGAGAATCGCGCAAAAGTTTCTGTAGCCGTTGGGCATTGCCCAGCCGACCACGCCCCCCCAGCCACCAATGCCGCCCCTTTTCCATGGGCCAAAAAAACCCTTTGAGCCTTATTTTCTGGACACAAGTTGCGGGTCCCTCGACAAATGCAAACTTGAAGTGAGTGCAAGCTTTCGTAAATTAATGTTTCT
This sequence comes from Drosophila santomea, assembly GCF_016746245.2. NCBI lineage: Eukaryota > Metazoa > Arthropoda > Insecta > Diptera > Drosophilidae > Drosophila > Drosophila santomea. Next base: position 6,950,513 of record NC_053018.2, read on the forward strand.
CTATTTTTCCATAATAATATATTTAAGATCTAGATCAAATACATTAGCAAATGGTACTGATTTGTTTAATTTGGTTTAGTTTACTACAATTATTAAAATAAAATACAGAACGTAACCTAAAGTAGAATTCCGCCTTGTTAACTTCTTGGATTTCTCACTTCAATACGTATTTTCTTATTAACATCCCATAATAAATGTATAAAAGAAACCGTCTTTGTAGGAACCTTCATGCCATTGGCATTTATGATTTATGAGCTGAAATGCTTTCATAGATTAGCAAACTGTCTAATTTGCTGCGTCCACATCGACAGCTACATTGTGGCAATCAAAATCAAAAGGAGAATGTTCCTTTTCTTCGGGATCACTTTGTGGAATCGACGAGCGAAGACGGCTGAAAATCCAAGGAGTATGGCGATTCCTGTGGAGCGGGAAGCGGGTTAACTTAAATTGCTAATACCTGACATTGGAATGTTTTTAGCACTTCAGTTGTGTTTGGACAACAGCAACAATGGCAACTGCAACAGCAACAGCTACAGTAACAGCAACAGCAACAAACAACAACAAGCGGCAATGACTTGGCCAAAAGCCATTGGCAGTTGGTGCTAAGCCGCCACAGAAATGCAGATGCGGCTGGAGGCATCCTCATGCATTTATGCAGACGTAGCTGCCGCCAGCTTGTCGTCGATTTACCTTGCCACCTCTGCAGCCACCCCCCTTTCCCACCCCTGGCAACGCTCCACCCCCCCAGCATCAAGCTCCCCCCTTTGATTATCCCCCTCTTAGCCAACTGCTTAGCAATGCGCATATATTTGCCAAGTGTTCGAATGGCTTTGATCGACGTGGCTGCCTCGACTCGACGAAGGTGTCGGCTAGCGGGGATTTCTCGGTCAGCCGAAAAAGAATAAGAAATGCCATCAGCCAGCAGGTGTTGGTTTCCGTCTCTCGATTGCATACAAAAAAAAAAAAAAAAAAAAAGGTGAAGAGGAAAAAATCCAAATCCCAGCCCCAAAAGCCATCGCCAAATTGATTTGTCAATCGCAGAAACCGCAAGCCTGCGAACATTTCGTTGGCATTTGAAAGCCATTTGAATAACATTTCACCCGGGCCGACAACTTAAGTTAGCATTCGATATTTCTTTCCTTTTTATTTTTACTTGGTTTTTGGGAAAGTATCACATTTAAGCAGATGGAAAAACTGCTGGTTGCACTGGCCCACATGCTAAAGCCGTTAAAATAATTACAGTAGAGTGTTTACCCTGATTGCGTTGCCTGTTTGTTTGGCCGAATTCGCATAGGATGCAAGCCGATGAAATTAACTTCAATGAGGTTTCGACCATCTACTCAGAAGGTAAAGTTTATAGATAACACACAGAGCATGAAAGAACAAATTAAAGCTTGTTGGGATAGACATAGTTAGCTGTGTTTATTAGCAGTATATTTTAGTTGTGCGGCCAGTTTTGGCCAAGTTATGGCGAAAACGCCGATTGAAAATATCCAATTTTTTACAACAAATTTTTTTTTCGATTTTTTGATTAAAAATAATCCGTTTTTTTTCGATAGCAGTAAAAATAGTTGTCCAAATGTGGAATGCCATACTTCGTTGAATTCGTAACAAAATTCCCTATCGATCCTTGTACATACATTGAAATGCTAAGTTTTTGCCATTTTTCGCAAATTTTGATGATGGTACCCCTTATCGAAAATGCAAAAATTTGTCAAATTTTTTTTTTCGAAAATCAAAAAAGTTGGGATAGACATAGTTAGCTATGTTTATTAACAGCACAAAACAGTCTTTATTTCAGCTGTGCGGCCATTTTTGTCCAAGTTATGGCGAAAACGCCGATTGAAAATATCCGATTTTTTACAACAAATTTTTTTTTCGATTTTTTGATTAAAAATAATCCGTTTTTTTCGATAGCAGTAAAAATAGTTGTCCAAATGTGGAATGCCATACTTCGTTGAATTCGTAACAAAATTCCCTATCGATCCATGTACATACATTGAAATGCTAAGTTTTATCCATTTTTCGCAAATTTTGATGATGGTACCCCTTATCGAAAATGCAAAAATTTGTCAACTTTTTTTTTTCGAAAATCAAAAAAGTTGGGATAGACATAGTTAGCTATGTTTATTAACAGCACAAAACAGTCTTTATTTCAGCTGTGCGGCCATTTTTGGCCAAGTTATGGCGAAAACGCCGATTGAAAATATCCAATTTTTTACAACAAATTTTTTTTTCGATTTTTTGATTAAAAATAATCAGTTTTTTTTCGATAGCAGTAAAAATAGTTGTCCAAATGTGGAATGCCATACTTCGTTGAATTCGTAACAAAATTCCCTATCGATCCATGTACATACATTGAAATGCTAAGTTTTTGCCATTTTTCGCAAATTTTGATGATGGTACCCCTTATCGAAAATGCAAAAATTTGTCAAATTTTTTTTTTCGAAAATCAAAAAAGTTGGGATAGACATAGTTAGCTATGTTTATTAACAGCACAAAACAGTCTTTATTTCAGCTGTGCGTCCATTTTTGTCCAAGTTATGGCGAAAACGCCGATTGAAAATATCCGATTTTTTACAACAAATTTTTTTTTCGATTTTTTGATTAAAAATAATCCGTTTTTTTTCGATAGCAGTAAAAATAGTTGTCCAAATGTGGAATGCCATACTTCGTTGAATTCGTAACAAAATTCCCTATCGATCCATGTACATACATTGAAATGCTAAGTTTTATCCATTTTTCGCAAATTTTGATGATGGTACGCCTTATCGAAAATGCAAAAATTTGTCAAATTTTTTTTTTCGAAAATCAAAAAAGTTGGGATAGACATAGTTAGCTTTGTTTATTAACAGCACAAAACAGTCTTTATTTCAGCTGTGCGGCCATTTTTGGCCAAGTTTTGGCGAAAACGCCGATTGAAAATATCCGATTTTTTACAACAAATTTTTTATTCGATTTTTTGATTAAAAATAATCCGTTTTTTTTCGATAGCAGTAAAAATAGTTGTCCGAATGTGGAGTGCCATACTTCGTTGTATTCGTAACAAAATTCCCTATCGATCCATGTACATAAATTGAAATGCTAAGTTTTTGCCATTTTTCGCAAATTTTGATGATGGTACCCCTTATCGAAAATGCAAAAATTTGTCAACTTTTTTTTTTCGAAAATCAAAAAAGTTGGGATAGACATAGTTAGCTATGTTTATTAACAGCACAAAACAGTCTTTATTTCAGCTGTGCGGCCATTTTTGGCCAAGTTATGGCGAAAACGCCGATTGAAAATATCCAATTTTTTACAACAAATTTTTTTTTCGATTTTTTGATTAAAAATAATCAGTTTTTTTTCGATAGCAGTAAAAATAGTTGTCCAAATGTGGAATGCCATACTTCGTTGAATTCGTAACAAAATTCCCTATCGATCCATGTACATACATTGAAATGCTAAGTTTTTGCCATTTTTCGCAAATTTTGATGATGGTACCCCTTATCGAAAATGCAAAAATTTGTCAAATTTTTTTTTTCGGAAATCAAAAAAGTTGGGATAGACATAGTTAGCTATGTTTATTAACAGCACAAAACAGTCTTTATTTCAGCTGTGCGGCCATTTTTGGCCAAGTTATGGCGAAAACGCCGATTGAAAATATCCGATTTTTTACAACAAATTTTTTTTTCGATTTTTTGATTAAAAATAATCCGTTTTTTTTCGATAGCAGTAAAAATAGTTGTCCAAATGTGGAATGCCATACTTCGTTGAATTCGTAACAAAATTCCCTATCGATCCATGTACATACATTGAAATGCTAAGTTTTATCCATTTTTCGCAAATTTTGATGATGGTACGCCTTATCGAAAATGCAAAAATTTGTCAAATTTTTTTTTTCGAAAATCAAAAAAGTTGGGATAGACATAGTTAGCTATGTTTATTAACAGCACAAAACAGTCTTTATTTTAGCTGTGCGGCCATTTTTGACCAAGTTATGGCGAAAACGCCGATTGAAAATATTCAATTTTTTACAACAAATTTTTTTTTCGATTTTTTGATTAAAAATAATCCGTTTTTTTTCGATAGCAGTAAAAATAGTTGTCCAAGTGTGGAATGCCATACTTCGTTGAATTCGTAACAAAATTCCCTATCGATCCATGTACATACATTGAAATGCTAAGTTTTTGCCATTTTTCGCAAATTTTGATGATGGTACCCCTTATCGAAAATGCAAAAATTTGTCAACTTTTTTTTTTCGAAAATCAAAAAAGTTGGGATAGACATAGTTAGCTATGTTTATTAACAGCACAAAACAGTCTTTATTTTAGCTGTGCGGCCATTTTTGGCCAAGTTATGGCGAAAACGCCGATTGAAAATATCCAATTTTTTACAACAAATTTTTTTTTCGATTTTTTGATTAAAAATAATCCTTTTTTTTTCGATAGCAGTAAAAATAGTTGTCCAAGTGTGGAATGCCATACTTCGTTGAATTCGTAACAAAATTCCCTATCGATCCATGTACATACACTGAAATGCTAAGTTTTATCCATTTTTCGCAAATTTTGATGATGGTACCCCTTATCGAAAATGCAAAAATTTGTCAAATTTTTTTTTTCGAAAATCAAAAAAGTTGGGATAGACATAGTTAGCTATGTTTATTAACAGCACAAAACAGTCTTTATTTCAGCTGTGCGGCCATTTTTGGCCAAGTTATGGCGAAAACGCCGATTGAAAATATCCAATTTTTTACAAATTTTTTTTTCGATTTTTTGATTAAAAATAATCAGTTTTTTTTCGATAGCAGTAAAAATAGTTGTCCAAATGTGGAATGCCATACTTCGTTGAATTCGTAACAAAATTCCCTATCGATCCATGTACATACATTGAAATGCTAAGTTTTTGCCATTTTTCGCAAATTTTGATGATGGTACCCCTTATCGAAAATGCAAAAATTTGTCAAATTTTTTTTTTCGAAAATCAAAAAAGTTTTTACAACAAATTTTTTTTTCGATTTTTTGATTAAAAATAATCAGTATTTTTTCGATAGCAGTAAAAATAGTTGTCCAAATGTGGAATGCCATACTTCGTTGAATTCGTAACAAAATTCCCTATCGATCCATGTACATACATTGAAATGCTAAGTTTTTGCCATTTTTCGCAAATTTTGATGATGGTACCCCTTATCGAAAATGCAAAAATTTGTCAAAATTTTTTTTTTCGAAAATCAAAAAAGTTGGGATAGACATAGTTAGCTATGTTTATTAACAGCACAAAACAGTCTTTATTTCAGCTGTGCGGCCATTTTTGGCCAAGTTATGGCGAAAACGCCGATTGAAAATATCAAATTTTTTACAACAAATTTTTTTTTTCGATTTTTTGATTAAAAATAATCAGTTTTTTTTCGATAGCAGTAAAAATAGTTGTCCAAATGTGGAATGCCATACTTCGTTGAATTCGTAACAAAATTCCCTATCGATCCATGTACATACATTGAAATGCTAAGTTTTTGCCATTTTTCGCAAATTTTGATGATGGTACCCCTTATCGAAAATGCAAAAATTTGTCAAATTTTTGTCAATTTTTTACAACAAATTTTTTTTTCGATTTTTTGATTAAAAATAATCCTTTTTTTTTTGATAGCAGTAAAAATAGTTGTCCAAGTGTGGAATGCCATACTTCGTTGAATTCGTAACAAAATTCCCTATCGATCCATGTACATACATTGAAATGCTAAGTTTTATCCATTTTTCGCAAATTTTGATGATGGTACCCCTTATCGAAAATGCAAAAATTTGTCAAATTTTTTTTTTCGAAAATCAAAAAAGTTGGGATAGACATAGTTAGCTATGTTTATTAACAGCACAAAACAGTCTTTATTTCAGCTGTGCGGCCATTTTTGGCCAAGTTATGGCGAAAACGCCGATTGAAAATATCAAATTTTTTACAACAAATTTTTTTTTCGATTTTTTGATTAAAAATAATCAGTTTTTTTTCGATAGCAGTAAAAATAGTTGTCCAAATGTGGAATGCCATACTTCGTTGAATTCGTAACAAAATTCCCTATCGATCCATGTACATACATTGAAATGCTAAGTTTTTGCCATTTTTCGCAAATTTTGATGATGGTACCCCTTATCGAAAATGCAAAAATTTGTCAAATTTTTTTTTTCGAAAATCAAAAAAGTTGGGATAGACATAGTTAGCTATGTTTATTAACAGCACAAAACAGTCTTTATTTCAGCTGTGCGGCCATTTTTGGCCAAGTTATGGCGAAAACGCCGATTGAAAATATCCAATTTTTTACAAATTTTTTTTTCGATTTTTTGATTAAAAATAATCAGTTTTTTTTCGATAGCAGTAAAAATAGTTGTCCAAATGTGGAATGCCATACTTCGTTGAATTCGTAACAAAATTCCCTATCGATCCATGTACATACATTGAAATGCTAAGTTTTTGCCATTTTTCGCAAATTTTGATGATGGTACCCCTTATCGAAAATGCAAAAATTTGTCAAATTTTTTTTTTCGAAAATCAAAAAAGTTTTTACAACAAATTTTTTTTTCGATTTTTTGATTAAAAATAATCAGTTTTTTTTCGATAGCAGTAAAAATAGTTGTCCAAATGTGGAATGCCATACTTCGTTGAATTCGTAACAAAATTCCCTATCGATCCATGTACATACATTGAAATGCTAAGTTTTTGCCATTTTTCGCAAATTTTGATGATGGTACCCCTTATCGAAAATGCAAAAATTTGTCAAAATTTTTTTTTTCGAAAATCAAAAAAGTTGGGATAGACATAGTTAGCTATGTTTATTAACAGCACAAAACAGTCTTTATTTCAGCTGTGCGGCCATTTTTGGCCAAGTTATGGCGAAAACGCCGATTGAAAATATCAAATTTTTTACAACAAATTTTTTTTTCGATTTTTTGATTAAAAATAATCAGTTTTTTTTCGATAGCAGTAAAAATAGTTGTCCAAATGTGGAATGCCATACTTCGTTGAATTCGTAACAAAATTCCCTATCGATCCATGTACATACATTGAAATGCTAAGTTTTTGCCATTTTTCGCAAATTTTGATGATGGTACCCCTTATCGAAAATGCAAAAATTTGTCAAATTTTTTTTTTCGAAAATCAAAAAAGTTGGGATAGACATAGTTAGCTATGTTTATTAACAGCACATAACAGTCTTTATTTCAGCTGTGCGGCCATTTTTGACCAAGTTATGGCGAAAACGCCGATTGAAAATATCCAATTTTTTACAACAAATTTTTTTTTCGATTTTTTGATTAAAAATAATCAGTTTTTTTTCGATAGCAGTAAAAATAGTTGTCCAAATGTGGAATGCCATACTTCGTTGAATTCGTAACAAAATTCCCTATCGATCCATGTACATACATTGAAATGCTAAGTTTTTGCCATTTTTCGCAAATTTTGATGATGGTACCCCTTATCGAAAATGCAAAAATTTGTCAAATTTTTTTTTTCGAAAATCAAAAAAGTTGGGATAGACATAGTTAGCTATGTTTATTAACAGCACAAAACAGTCTTTATTTTAGCTGTGCGGCCATTTTAGACCAAGTTATGGCGAAAACGCCGATTGAAAATATTCAATTTTTTACAACAAATTTTTTTTTCGATTTTTTGATTAAAAATAATCCGTTTTTTTTCGATAGCAGTAAAAATAGTTGTCCAAGTGTGGAATGCCATACTTCGTTGAATTCGTAACAAAATTCCCTATCGATCCATGTACATACATTGAAATGCTAAGTTTTTGCCATTTTTCGCAAATTTTGATGATGGTACCCCTTATCGAAAATGCAAAAATTTGTCAAAATTTTTTTTTTCGAAAATCAAAAAAGTTGGGATAGACATAGTTAGCTATGTTTATTAACAGCACAAAACAGTCTTTATTTCAGCTGTGCGGCCATTTTTGGCCAAGTTATGGCGAAAACGCCGATTGAAAATATCAAATTTTTTACAACAAATTTTTTTTTCGATTTTTTGATTAAAAATAATCAGTTTTTTTTCGATAGCAGTAAAAATAGTTGTCCAAATGTGGAATGCCATACTTCGTTGAATTCGTAACAAAATTCCCTATCGATCCATGTACATACATTGAAATGCTAAGTTTTTGCCATTTTTCGCAAATTTTGATGATGGTACCCCTTATCGAAAATGCAAAAATTTGTCAAATTTTTTTTTTCGAAAATCAAAAAAGTTGGGATAGACATAGTTAGCTATGTTTATTAACAGCACATAACAGTCTTTATTTCAGCTGTGCGGCCATTTTTGACCAAGTTATGGAAAAAACTCCGATTAAAAATATCCGATTTTAAAAAAATTCGATTTTTGATAAAAAATAATCCGTTTTTTTCCATAGGAGTAAAACTAGTTATCCAAATGTGGAATGCCTCCTTGAATAAGAAAATAAACTCTTCACAAAAAAAACTCTTCAAAAAGCAATTAATTTAAATCAAGAAATTCCTAGCAGCGTTTCAAGATTAAGTTGGTGTTGAAGTACATACTGTTAACAAATATTTTTTACTCTGACAGCTAAAATTTAAAATCTTATCCATTGACTAATTAGATTTACTTTTAACACGCAAGTGCTTCCTTTAAAAGAAGTGCACAGAGTTTTAGGTTTCAGTTGAAAGCAGACATGCAGAGCAAAATAATCATTAGTTTAACCTTTCTTGCTTTAGTTCGGTTTGTTTTTCCTCACAAACTTAATCGAATTATCAATGGGCACTACGCATCTCCTAAACAATTTCCATACCAAACATATCTCGAACAACTTGATCTTTCCAAGCTTCACAAGCTTATTACATGGTCTCCTCTATGCGGCGGAATTTTGATCTCCAGAAATCGGGTCCTAACTGCAGCTCACTGTCTGCACGATCCAAATATGTAAGAACGAAAACAAAACGGTTTTATTATAAACTAAACTCTATTTCCATGTTTTTCCTTTTCAGATATGCTGTAAAAATATATTTCGGTGCTCTAAATCTTTCGGATGTTACGGAAGTGGGCCAACAAATATTGGTAGTCAAAAGAGATCATTTTGTGATACACAATGAATGGGATAGAAATTTAAGTGTTAACGACATCGCAATGATAAAGCTTCCAATTTCACTTATATTAAATGACTACATAAAAGCTGTCCAACTGCCAAATCCAGAAGTTCAATACCAGTTCAGTGAAGCAATTTCCTCAGGCTGGGGAAACATCGACGGTAAGGTGCCATTTCTATAGTATTATTTGTTTACCTAATAGTCCCAAATATTCAGACAAAGGAAACATGGATCCCAAATTGAAATACTACAATCCCCAGATTGTATCTGATAGTAAATGCGAACACTGGTACAAGTCTTCAATTGCTCCCGTATTTCCGGCGTCGTTTATCTGTATAGCTCCAAATGAGAATAGACTGTGCAATGGAGATTCTGGTGGCCCATTAGTAATTAGGCAAGAATCAAACTTTGTGCTACTCGGAATAACATCCTTTACATTTGACAAATGCTTGCCAAGTTACCCAACCTTCTTTACAAGAGTTTCTTCGTACCTTACCTGGATTCGTGAAAACGCAGGAAGTGAAAATCAAATTTAAGACTTTCCTTGGACCTTTTAAAAAATTTTAACATATATATAGGGTGTTTTTTTTAGAGGTATAGAACTTTAAATTGCAATAAAACAACGATGGATTATTCGATTGACATGAATTTTATTGACATGAAAGATAATCTTGTGGCATTACATTTTAAATATGATTTCTGGCATATGACCGCCACGGCTGGCTCGGATGTAGTCCAATCTGGACGTCCAATTTGCAATGACTTTTTCCAACATTTGGCCGTATATCGGCAATAACACGGCGAATGTTGTCTTCCAAATGGTTTAGCGTTTGTGGCTTATCCGCATAGACCAATGACTTTACATAGCCCCACAAAAAGTAGTCTAGCGGTGTTAAATCACAAGATCTTGGAGGCTTATGAAAAATCGGGAACAACAGCAATCTCGTTTTGGGCCCATTCGACGAATCTACGCCTTGCTTGATGATCGTTTGGTTTCAATTCTTGCACGAGTTGGATTTTGTAAGCACGCATGACGAATTGCCAAACCAAACTGAGAATAAATCACTTGACAGCTGTTAAATCGGTCGCCATCTTGAACAGTAATGCCAACTTAAAGTTCTATACCTCTAAAAAAAACACCCGTTACTTACTAAAAAAATAAATAAATATAACTGATTAAAAAATTTAGAAGTGGTATGTATACGTATATATAAACTATATTATATAACCTTTAAAATTTTAGTTGACACAACTTTCTAGGCAAATAATTTATTTATATTCAATATTTGTAATGCGCTTTACAAGAACTTCGGTATATGACGCTTGAATGGACCCCTATTGGTAATAATCTACTCAAAAAGTAATGTTGGTAGATAACATACAGAGCATGGATGGTAAAATGATAGTTAAAGAATTGTATTTGAACATAGCAGCTTACCAAGATAAGCTTAAGTACAAGCTACAGGCTCAAAGGACAAAATTTGGCCAAAAGTTGGAAGTGCAACAGGAAAGACAAAGTATTCAAAGTGAAACCCACTCAGCGATAAGCAATATCGATCTGTTAATAACCAGTTGAAAATGATCTCTACTTTTTCCCTGGCAGTGTTAATGCAGCTGCAAGATGTCCGCGCCGTTGTCATCGTGTTTGTGGCAGTTGCTGGTGCCATTGCCATTTCTGTGGCAAGTTGCAAGTTGCTGCGAGTTGCCGTTGCCGCCGTGCTGGTTGCAAGTTGTCGCCGGTTGCCGGTCCCTTCGCCAATTTGTTGCTGACACGGCTGACGAAGAGAAAGAAGGCTTGGCCCAGACCAAGCCAACCAACCAACAGCAGTTGGCAATGGAAGCGCATAAAAACTAATTGATTGGATGCCAAGATGTTAAGCGCATAACGGCAGCGGCGAAATAGCAGTTGCAGTTGCAGTTGCAATGTTGCCAATGTCTTTCCGCAACTTTTATTCAATTTAAATGCGCTTGCAGCGCCAATTCCAATTCCGATGCCAACTCAGCTGCCCCGCCCTGTGCCGGTCAATTCGCTTAAATTAATTATTTTTTATTAACTTTTCGCTCATTGATGAAATTTTTCAAATATTTCCCCACATTCTGCGACTTTGGTCCGTTGTCTCCTTGCAAAATTTGTCGCATGCGACTTTAACACTGATCGTTTGGCATTTTCATCATCCGAGCGCTCTGGTCGGCATAAAGTTTGATGGCAAGTTAATAAAATGATATGACCGTCGGGAATATTTGGGATTTTCGGGGAAGCCATAAAGAACCGCAAACCTTCGATTTCACTTAAGTGCCCCGTCTCTATCTCTCGGAGCCAACGGGTGTGGTTGTGGCCCAAAAGTTTTGGCTGGAATACGGGCAACATATCTACCAGTTAATCGCGTCAACTCGTTATCGTGTGACGTTAAATCCACTTCCCTCCCAAAAAAAAAAAAAACAAAAAAAACGCAGGCGCGCATTTATCAAAAGTTATTGCAAATTAATTGCAATCTGGCCGCCTCAATCTGCGGCATCATCTCGAGGCGATCTCTGGCCAAGAGCCGTGAGGCTGCGTGAGCCGTCTTGGCCAAGTCTGGCATTTTCGGGCCATGGCTGCTGCCGCTGCTGCTGCTTACCAAAATTTATTGATGCCTTATTAACTGATAATCACAAACACAGACACACATACGTCTTTGTAAAACGGTAAAAAAGTTTCCAACTCGCCTGGCATATTAAAGTGCATTAAGATAATTGAAATGGCCAATAAAAAATATTTTCCCTTTTCCAGACTTTTGGCCCGTTCGCTCCATTGGTGTCAAGAACTTGTCCAAAGTGTTGAGTATCGCGCTTTGGGCGTTTTCAGTTGGCCTTTTCCAGTTCTGGGTTTGCTTAACGTTTTCTGGACTCCACATCTTCGGGGTCCTGGGTTCGCCGCTGAGTTATTTGTGTTCACCTCTCAATGGAGCTGTTTTTTTCTTGGAACCCACTCGCGCATTTGGTCGGTGCTGAAACGTTTTTCAATTTCCACATTTCTCATGTCGGGATGTTTTGATTTAGTGATTATGGCCGGCCTCACCTGGCCCCCGGCCCGATCTGGTTGCATTATGTATATGAGTTATTAATAAGCTTTCTTTTGATAAGCCAACCGGCGTTCTGCAGTTTATACAATGGGCGGCCATTCGGTACCAAGTGTTTGCTTAAAATGATTTAAGGCGTTGCCCCGCCAAAATCGCGATGCGGATGAGCCAATCCAGGACATCTGATAATTGTTTTTCGGTTGTTCTGTGTCTTTTCAGCAGAGTTTGGAATTGACCAGGCATATATGTATTTTCGAAGAATTTTTTACAAGCTGATAAGGAACTACAAAAAAATGCACCTAATTCTTGATAGTTCTTCTAATCAAGAAATTCCTAGCAGCGTTTTTAAGATATCTTTTAATTTAGTGTTGAAGTAGGTACTATGAGGAAATATTTTTTACTCTGACAGCTGTTATTTAAACACAAGCTTTTTAGTTAAAATTCTTTTTATTTCAAGTCAAAATCTTATCCATTGACTAATTAGATTTACTTTTATCACCCAAGTGCTTCCTTTAAAAGAAGTGCACAGAGTTTAAGGTTTCAGTTAAAAGCAGACATGCAGAGCAAAATAATCATTAGTCTAACCTTTCTTGCTTTAATTCGGTTTGTTTTTCCTAACGAACTTAATCGAATTATCAAAGGGCACTACGCCTCTCCCAAACAATTTCCATACCAAACATTTATCGACAAACTTGATCTGTCTAACCTTCATGGACCTATTGGCTGGAGGCGTCATTGCGGTGGAATTCTGATCTCCAGTAATCTTGTCCTAACTGCAGCTCACTGCTTGGACAAACCTGATATGTAAGATCGAAAACAAAATCTGTCTTTTAGAACCTAACGAAAAATGTTCATGTTTTCCTTTTTCAGATATGCTGTTAAAATATATTTCGGTGCTCTAAATCTCTGGAACGTTACAGAAGAGGGCCGACAAATATTGGTAGTCAAAAGAGATCATTTTGTGATACACAATGAATGGGATACAAATTTAAGTGTTAACGATATCGCACTGATAAAGCTTCCAATTTCACTAATATTTAATGACTACATCAAAGCTGTCCAATTGCCAAATCCAGAAGTTCAATACCAATTCAGTGAAGCAATTTCCTCAGGCTGGGGAGACGTCGACGGTAAGGTGCCATTTCTACAGTATTATTTGTTTACCTAATAGTCCCAAATATTCAGACAAAGGAAACATGGATCCCAAATTGAAATACTACAATCCCCAGATTTTATCTGATCGTGAATGCGAACATTGGTACAAGTCCTCAATTACTTCAGCATTTCCGGCATCGCTGATTTGTATAGCTCCAAATGAAAACAGACCGTGCAGAGGAGATTCTGGTAGCCCCTTAGTAATAAGGCAAGAATCGAACTTGGTGCTACTGGGAATAACATCCTTTATTATTGGCGAGAATTGCGGGCCAAGTTACCCAGTCCTCTTTACCAGAGTTTCTTCGCACCTTACCTGGATTCGTGACAATGAAAATCAAATTTAAAAAATCAAAAAAAAATTTTCTACAGACTATTCTTTGAACTTTTTAAAAATGTTTAATATATATACTTCTTAAAAAATATATATAGCTAATATGTATAATTGATTAAAATAAAATGATGGATGTATAGTTGTCATGATCCCCAGGGGATCCATGAAAATGTTGAACTTACAAAGTAAATTACAAAATGTGGTAAAAAAAAGGTTATACGCTAAATTATTAAATGTTTTGTGGAATTTTTTAATTAATCGTTACAGAAAATGTATTATTTATTTAAATTATGTATTATACATATTTTTTTGTTTTTCTTTTGCATTTTTGAAAGTATCCTTCTGCTCAAAAGTTTGGGCATTATTTATAATCTTTCTACCTTGACGAGTCCCATAAATTAGCGATAGCCAGTGTCGTTTCCATTTCCATTTGTGTTTTCATTTCCATCTCCATCTCCATTACCTTTGCCATTACCATTTTCAATTCCATATCCATTCTCTTCCTGCGGGGGGAAGGCTGAGTGCAATTACACCAGGAAGTAAGCGACCTACAAGCGTTTGTTTGGGGCTTTCCAGGAATTTCCGAGGCGTAGCAACTGTTTGTGACATGTTTTGATTTGTGTTGTCGACGTTTACGAGCTTGTAACTCTTCTTGGGACCCTGGACCTAGGCCAAAAAAAAAAAACCCGGTGGAGAGAGTCCAAGTCCAGAACGGAGACATACATAGGTATACGAGGAACCCAGCAACTTGGTTGGATTGCCGCCACTCACTCGACACAGAATCGAAATGTTATCGATGACATTAATAGCGATTGGGGGCTTTCATCAATTACATGCCTTTGTTGGCCAGAGAGCAGTTGGCCAACCAGGCTAACATCCAGATCGTTACCAGCCAGCTTAGTGGAGTTCGGCCTACGCAGCGAAATTGTAAATTATTACAATGCAAATGATTTCCATATTGTAAATATGATGTGAGTGCTGATAAAGCAGCGGGGCTGGCGAAAAGGGTACCGCCTCTGCCTGTTGGCCAAGTTTATGCAAACAAAAGTTCAACGCATTCAAAGTCAAGGCAAGAGTCGTTTCAGAGCAGTTAAAGTAATTTTGTGAGTACCGTTTTGGGCCCGGATCTTGGCCCGACTTTCGGCTTGGGTTTGGGTTTGTGTTTGTGTTTTGGCTTTGGGTTTGGGCTTTAGCAATGGGTTTCGGTTTCCTTTGGCTGCCTTGACCACCACCAACGTCGCCGGCAATCAAGTCAACTCCGCGCCGAACTGTATTAACTCTTCTGTCTCTTCTGGACGGGTCCACAGCAATAGCCACAGTCAAAGCCAAAGCCAATGCCGAAGCGAAGCCAACTGTTGCTCTTTTGGCCAAGTTGTGCCGTCTGCTGTCAGTTGGCATCTTCCTGTTTGCACAAAACGTCACGTTCGAGTCACGTTTCCAACTGCCATCAATGGGGTGCCCATTGCCAGTGCCCGGGCACTTAGTCTCGCCCATAGCCGCCGTTGATGTTTCCCACAAATTTTCAGTCGCGTTTTCAGCTCTCAGTTTGCAGTTTGCAGTACAACATTTGGTGGCGATACGGGGATAGGAATGGGGATCTTTCGGTTGGTTTCTCCTGGGCGCTGGCGTAACGCAACAATTTCGCAATCACCTGACAATGTGACAGGTAATAGTCGTGTCCAGCATGCTAGACATTTGCATACTCATAGGCACGGGCAAGAACTGTGAAGTAATTTCGATGCCAGGCGAGCATCGCTCGATGGTCACCTCATGTCTGGCTGTGGAGCATACTGTGATAAGTAATTGCATTGCGTTTTCTGCAGAGAGAGAAAGTGTGTCAGAATGTTAAATAAATATTGCTCATAGAGGTAGGAAAGGCACTCTTTGATAAACTAAAACTTATTCTTATATATTTTTCAAGAGAAACAAAAATGGATAAAGCCTTGGAATTTCTTAGAATTTGTTCCCAGTGCACTTGCGAATTTGTTTCGCATAATTTGGGCCATTGCCTGCTAAAGTCGAGGTAGCCCAGAAAACCTAGAAAGGCCGACGAAAACAGGCGAATCAAGGCGAACCGAGGAGAATCCATTCATGAAACGGGCACCCGCCTTGAAGTTGCAGTTGAAACTGAACCAAAACGAACCAAACTGAACCGACTCACAGCCATATAAATTGCTGAGATTTCTCTCCGCTTTGACTGGCTGCCTGCCTTCCTGCCGTGTTATTAAAAGTTCAACCCACATGAGAAGCAATTTGCAAACTGTTAGGAGGAATAAATAGTTTAGCAGGGAGGAGCATGAGTAAGGATCTTAAGTGGCACTTGGCAGGAATTTGATAAGACCCAGAGAGTCGACCAAGATGCATTTGCACCTGAATTGGCTAAGCAGCAGGTCAGCAGCTTGCTTGAATACGTAGATTGGCCTCGGCTCGGGAAAAACACTTTGCCCTGCCATTGGCTTCCATTTCAGTCTTTAGCTCTCAGTTTTCCGTTTTCCGTTTTCAGTTTTCGGTTTTCTTTATTTTTTGGCTGCTCTGTGCTGCTTTTTTCACATTGACTTTGGTGCCAGAAAGAGCCTGCTTTCGAACAGATTTTTCCTTTATTTTTCCAACGATGCCAAGCCTTCTTTGACTCGCTGCTCTTCTGCCTTTGACTCTGGCCTTGTTTGCTCTTCTGCTGATTATTTCACCGATTAAGTTTATGGTTCATAAACCAGAAATTTCAATTCAAATGCACGAGCGGCCATAGGGGAGGCGATGCTGGGGAAAACGAAAGATTTTAAATAAATTACAAGCACATTTTGTTGCCCCACGTTGTAGGCTAATTGTATGCACAGGCAGCATAGGCGAAAAAGTATCTGAGAAATAGAAAAGAAAAAAAACCCAACCTGTGGGATGTGAGTGTGATTTGGGTTGGGTTCCTCATGGCCAGGCAGCAAACAAACACTCATATACAAACTATACACTCATATTGGAGAAGTAGAAGTCCGGATTGGGTAAGCGACAGTTGCAATTTGCAATGCGCTTGTAAGATGCTTTCGCCAATCTTTTAATAAGAATCAAACACTAGACGAGAGAATTCAAAACCATTTCGTATATGAGCAGTCCCCAAACTTATCGCTGATCACACCGGTAGGTAGGTAGGTAGGTAGGCAGTTTGGCAGACAGTTCTGGCCGGGCCAGTAACCATCCACCAGCTAGTAACCACTAGCCACCAGCCACCAGTAGATGGAGATTCCAGCTCGCATCTCGGAGTGGTGGGCAGCACAACAGCACCACCAGCTCAGCTTGCTGCTCATTACACTTGGCCTGGTCAGAACGGCCCGGTCTGCCAATCATGCGTTTGGGCCGAACGGCAATCCAGTCCACGCTCTAGTACTAGCACACTCGCAAAAATGATACAATAATTTAAATAAAATGTTAGTTAAAAACATATTAATGTGCACTTATAGTATAGACATGTTCTGTTATTTTATTTAACTATTTAAATAGATAATTTATCACACATTTGTTTTAAGAATATTGCTTATGAATCTGAAACTTATTCTAATTTTTCCAAGTGAATCATTCTGAATCTCCATCGCCTGTTCCTGGCCAAAACAGAAGTTCTTGTCGCTTGTTCCTGTTACCTGGTTGTTCGGCACGGCCATTGAATATTTCAAATCGCAATCAGTTGGCAGGCATCTCACTCCCCGGCTACCGATTCCAGATTCCCTGGACGGGGTCCATCCATTCCGAGAGCTTTGGTGCCAGGCGGGTGTACTCAGCGCATTAGTTTCAATGCGCTTTAATTTATTAAAATATCAAATTTAAGTACGAGTACATGCTCTGCAGCAGCGTTGGTGCTAGTGGTAGCCAATATTTGTGGCAGCTGCAATCGAGATTTGTGTGATTGTGATTAGTTGCGGCTGAAATTGGAGAACCTTTTGCATTCCGCACAAGGAACCTGGTGATAGATGGCCCCACTGCGGCCGAAAGAAATTGAAATTGAATTCATGCCTGACTGGGCATTATTTATAGCTTAGCATCTCTGCCTGGGATTTTCTTATATATCTTTCGATCGCTAAGCCTTTCATAAGGCCAACTTTTCGAGGCTAATCGCTTTGCGCTTAAGTCAAACGCAGGGCCACGCCCCTTAGCCCACAACGTCTGACCTATTTTCTGGTTGATTTCTTTTCTTAAACTTCCAAGTACGTGTATTAATTAAACCCTAAGGAATACCAAGCAACAGGAAACTCAAATAAAAAAAAAACGTTAAAAAAATGGCAACACAAAGGAAACATAAATTTTCCAGCAAGACACTTTCCTTGTGGACTTGTCCCACAGCCTGTGATGCCAACCAAGGAACTTGGCCCGAACCAGAAACAGAACCGTTAGCGCTTTGCCTTTTGCTTTTGATCTTTGGCGAACAGACACATTAACATAAATATGAGTGCGAGATAAGTGAAGAACACACCCAGTATGATGAGGAATGAAAATTCGCCAGAGGAGCATATTTTTATTATTTTTTGTGGCTGAAAGGAGGAGCTATAGTTTTGGCTTTTGCTGCAACTTGCCTCATTGACATGCGTTAGACAACGACTGCGAAACGGCAACTGCCATACTGCCATACTGCAATAATGCAACGACGGCGGGCGTTTGGGCGTGATAGCGCTGAGTGGGCGTGGCAGCTGCATCTGGCCGGAAAATCTCAATAGATGATCGTAAACACAATTTTTTGGTTTAGCGGTCAGAACGAAGCACAGGGTTTAAAAACAAAAAGAAAACGAGAAAAAAATGTCGGGAGGTGTGGTCAATTGTAGAGGCTGGCAAAGCATTTGACACATTGGCAACATGTGGCAACATGCAAATGTTGCAACCTTACCACATTATGTTGGATAAATAGAATATGAAAATTATACTTAACAATACCTAGTTAATTAATTTGATTTTTAAGGACTTAACAACTTATGGTTATTTCTTTTGGATAATCATAAATATTAAATTATAAATCAAATGTTAATGTTTAATACCTAACTGATACTATTAAAAAGATCTTAAAAATCAAACAACGCAAGTATTTACTTATTTCCTTTTCTCTTATTAGATACAAAATATTTAAAATTTTTTTTGTAAACTTCTATTAATTTTAAAAGTAACAAAAGCTTGCAACACTGTATTGTTGCACCTAGTCCAATGCCCAGAAAAAAAAAACGCAGGGACTTGAAGGTGTGGAGATGGCGGCGACTGGAGTAAGATTTCCCTCTCGGTTTTGGGCAATCAAATGGAGCCTCCTTGATGGCCAACTGCCACAAGATGATGAGGTTGCTGATGAGCCGTACGACAATGGCAATGGCTTGCCATCGTTGCTGTTGGCCGTGGCCGTGGCCGATGTTGATGGGCCAATGTTTCGGTCAGTTGCCATGGCGAATCGCAAAGCAATGCGCAACACGTTAAGGGTTGCCCCTTCCTCTGTGGGCCAGCGAACAACGCGCAATTTATAAAATGTCTTAATTTTTGCGTTGCCATTCCCAAGCAGCAACACCAGCAACAACATGCCGCCAATATTCGGTTGGGCGTATGGCTAAAAGCGCCGCAGGAAAGCTGGCTTATGCCTCGCTCTAGAGATGAGTGTTGACTGGATGCTTTCAGCTTGGCAAGATCACTTGATTTTCGTTGATTTTCATTGCCAAATTGTTGGGCTAAGTTGGTGGAATCGAAGCGTGACACGATATGGACTCCGCTCTGGCACGAACTTGGCTTTCAGTCGGCTGGCCAGTTGACTAAAATGACTGACGCTGATGGCTGTCAGTTGGTTGGCCAACTTGATGTTGCTGGTGGTGATGGTGTTGCTGCTGCTGTCGTCGTCATCAATTTTTTATATTTTTACTCACAGGACCGTGTTGCTGGCGATAAATTGCATTTTAAGCGTATTCCCTGGCATTATTATGACTTTATAAACTCTGCGGGCTTTATGCCCTCGCACAATATGCACTTTGCATTTGTTGTATGTAGCTATGTAGCTATGGCCAACTTGGCTTTCTCACCGCCCCAATGCAACGCCTTGCCTAGGCCGCCGTCTTGGCCAAGACGAGAGGTGTGAGCTATTTTTATATATTTTGATTGGCAATGATGAAAAGCACCATGCACTCCATGTAACCATGTTACCATGGATCCAGGAATTCAGGGCCAGCCTTCGAGTTCCCTTTTTGTTGGTCAATCGGGCCACTTGATGCGGCTCAAGTCTTCCTCTTTTCAGGCTCGTAACAAGATAATTGCTTAATTTGATTAGCAATTGTTGCCGTTGTTAGCCAAGTTGCTGCTGCTCCTACTGCTGCTGCTGCTGCTGCTGATGTTGCTGCTGCTGGCGGGGCGTGCAAATTGCTAACAATTTTGATATTTAAATTATTGAGCCTGTTGTCTGCAACGCCGCAGAAACAGCAACAGCAAGAGCAAGAGCAACATGACAGCTCAATAAACATTCCATCAAGAATGGAGTGTAAAAATCCAATTTTCATAAGTGGCCCCGGCAACTTAAGGCATCGCAGGCTACTGTCCTTAGCCTCGTCCTTGCATAAATTAGCAGCTGCAGCTGCAATCGCGCAGTCGCTGCTAGCGAAGGCCTAATTATGAAATGTTTTTTTTATAAGTGAACCTAATTTGTCAATTATGCCGACCATATAGCTGGCCGTCTTTTGCGTTCATTGAGTTCTACATATCCCATCATCGCCATCATCTAACTGTCTAATTCACCTACATTTCCACCTCATTTCATAATCATAATACCAGTTGGAGAAGGAAGTGCAGCAGCAGCAGCATCAGCAGCAAATGCAGTTGGCAATTAAAGACCACAAAACGGCGCTGAACTGGCTGAAAAGGATTGGTAGCGACACTCGGCTCGAATGCTGGTTTTTGTGGTTGTTACCTCTTTTCTGGCCACTTTCGGTCTCGAAGATTGCTGGTTTTACCTTCGAGCCCTTCACTCCGCGGCTGTTTATTTTTTCCTACTGATTAATCACTTTGGCGCGTATAATAAATTAAAAATTTCAGCAATTTTGAAAGTCAATTAATCATCGGGGAAGGCACTCTGTTTGTTGTTGCTGCTGCTGCTGTTGTTGCTGCCGTTTTTTGATGTTGCTACCTTTTTTTATTTTTGCTGCCGTTGGCCAAGGCATAGAAAACAGCAACAACAGGAACAACAGCAACATCAGCCACCAGGCGACTCAAAAATGTCAGCCCATGACTACGCGTTGCTCAGTTAAGATGATGATGATGAAGTAGCCGGCAGATCAGCTTGGAGTTTGGATCTTCTCTTTGGCCAAGGAGTTCCCGAGTTTTCCTGCCGACGATCTTAGCTTAGAGGTGTGGCCCGCGTCCAGTACTTTGCTCCCAGTTGAGGCGACATATTCCCCCAGCACTTGATAAATGAATGTGAGGGTCAGTTTCGTTTTAAGGAGAACTAAACCCAAAACCCAACTGAACTGTTCACTTCAGTTTTCAGCTCCCAAACAGCAGCAGCAACTTTCGAGATATACGAGCATTTGTCAGATAAAAGTGCAACGCCTTTCCCATTGTCAGCGCGCCACGAAGACTGGGCCGCTGTTTGCTTTTGCTTTTGGCCATAAAATATATATTGCCCCGTATCGCAAAAAGCTGCGAGTGTTGAAATTTAAGTTTTAATTTAAGCGATATGAACAAGGGCAAGATGGCAAGACGTCTGCAGTCGTTCTGCGTCGAATCGTGCACGAAATGAAGCCATTTTTATATTTATGAATTTTGCCCCTTATCGAAAAACGCTTCAATTGGCCATCGACTTGGTGTGCCGGCAAATTAAATATGGGCAGTCATAAACGATACTGACAGGTTCGTGGGATCGGGAAAAAGGGCAAGGGCATGCGTTGGAAGTTGGAGATCCAGAATCCAGAATCCAGAGTGGAGCATCCTCGCCGACTAAGCTGAGTTATTAAGGCATCTTTATAGCCAATCTCAATGAGGTGTGAAGTGCAATCGTTGTTGGCCTTTTTATTAATACGCGAATATATATTTTATTTGTTGTTATGCCGGCGATCGACTGCGATACTAAGCTGGGCAGCCTCCTTAAAGATTTGTGTATTTTTTATGGCTCCACAAGGGGGGGACTTTTTATTAAAGAACTACGTTTGATTAGCGTGTCTTGGCTTGGCTCTATAATGGGCTAATAAATCCCCCTTAAACTGTGGCTGAATCATCGCTACCAGTTCAATTTCGCTGCATTATGATGCTCACTTTCGCCCAGCTTATCTTATCCAGACATCTCTCCCTGGATTCCTGGCTGCATCCCTGCATTCGGCTGCATTTTGGCAATAATTCATATTTAAGGCGCTGATCCCAGCTGAGCTGAAACCGGGCTGAAACCCTTTTTTTTTTTTGTATTTTTTTCTGACAGCCGAGGTCGGTCACTTGTCGTCTTAATTAAGTGCGTGCTGCAAACAGATTGCAAGAGGTGGAAAATGGAGGTAAGGACATTTTGACTGCGGCGTCGTGGGGCTGTCAGGGAAATCCCATAAGCCGACAGCCAAGTTGTTTTATGGCCAGCGGTGGGGATACTTAAATGCAGGTCACAGATGCAAATGCCGCCGTGCTGCCAATTATTTATTAACATATTTTCCTTTTGCCCAAGTTTGCTGCTTGCTGCTTGCAGTTTGCAGTTTGCAGTTTGCAGCTTGCAAGTTGGCAATTTGCATTTGCACTTTGCGCAATTAACTGAAAACTTTGTTGCAATTTAATGGCCAACGTTGTCATACAAACATGTGTACCCAGCTAACGGCTTGGTGACTTTTTTTTTGCTTTTACTTACTTTGCCTTGGCAAAGTTCAAGTGCCGTGACTTCCTGGCCATTTCACATCACAATCGTATCGGTTTCGCTGCGATTCCGGTGCAAAAGGTGCATTTAAATTTGAATTTGGGAATTTCAAATCGAATTTCGGCTGTGCCAAGTGCCGAACGCGGCGAAGAAACCTTTTACAAATAAAAATGGCTAAAAAGAAGGCAGAAGGAGGAGACGACCGCGAAATTCACGCCATAAGTAGAATGTGATTTTCTCGCGTTGCCGTTGTTGATGTTGATGTTGATGTTGCTGTTGTCGCGTGTTGCCTGGCTTGTTACGGTGCCCAAATATGAGCAACATCACGAGAATCGTGCGATTTGCCTTGCATATATTTTACAATCCGAATCCGAATCCCAGTTCCAATCCCAATCCCAGTCACAATCGCAATCCAAATCCCAAACCCAGTTGCCATCCCAAGCCAATCCCAAATCGCAAATACACAATTTCAGGCCGAAAGGCAGTAACATCTCCCAAACTCCAACGTCATTACCAAAGGGGCAAAACCTTTCTTCTACCATTTTCAGTTGAATCCAACTGGCAGTCGAACTCGTAGCGGGAATCGTAATGAAGTTATTTGTCCTGCGGCCATGTGAAATCAACGCATATATCCTTTTTGGCAATTGCAATGCGCCTGTCGCATAAATCATTTGCCACTCGCATGAAATTGGGCATAAATTTGCTCCACTTTGGAGCTCGAAGGAAGGTCTCTCTCTCTCTTTTCTCCCTCACTCTTTTCCTTTTAGCCAAAAATAAGTCGTTGGCTTAACGAATTTCCAGCTGGCAGAGGAGCACATGGGTGTAGTCATCGCCAGAGGGGCCATCTCTGGGTTAGTGATGCGTTATCCACGTGAAATGCAAATCTGGCTGTGATTTCGGGGAAAATTGTTGTGCTTTAGGGGATAATTGCGGCCGGGAAAGACGGAAAATTCGAAAACTTCAGCTGCAATTGGATTATAATTGTGCCATCCATGGATATCTTTTATTAAAAGATCTATTTAAGCTATTTTTGTCAGTTTAATATTTATACATGATGTAGTTTGAAGATAGGAAAGTTTGTGGTTTCTAAAGTGGGCTTGCCTTCTGCTCTTTCTAAGTAATTCTAAGAAATCTCTAAAAACCAGGAATATATGGCTGTTCAGATGGGAATTTTATAAATTCTTATCTCTGAAAGGGGGTGCCACACCCAGACGCCCCTGTGCCGCTAAGCTTTCCTCAGAAAATTAGCGAGCAATTCGGTTATTAAAACAGCTTGGTCGGGCAGACAATTGCCCCTGGTGTCGGAATGGAGATTGGAAGCCAGGTGAGCCAGGTGAGCAAGGAGGAGCAAGGCGGCAGCTTGGCCAGGACCCAGATTGCCAAGATCAAAATCCCAAACCCAAAACCCCAACCCAGACCCAGTTTCTCGTTCTGTTACTGTTTCGTTTCCGTGGCGACCTGTGAGCGTTTCATACCTGCTGTGATAAATCAACGTGAGACTAATGCGCTCTTAACACGCGAATTATGATTTTGCAAATGATGTGAAGTGGGTTGCCACCAAAAAAAAAAAGGAGAAGAAAACGAGTGGTTTTTGGTCGGGGGTGTGAGGGAAGTGCAGTCGCTTGATTGCTTTATAATCGCCACGGTGTCTTGTGTCTTCCAGCCAGGCCACTTAATTGCAGTTTAAAGAGTCTCCCGATGGGAAAAGTGACCCCTGAACTATTGGTAATTAGTTTCGAGCCTGGCACAAGACAAAATCAACAGCAAATCAACACATGGGCTTGGCTTTCGATCCCAGACTCCTTTTCCTGCTGCTGATGCTGCTGCTCATGCTGCTCATGTTGCTCATGCTGCTGACACAGAGACCCAGTAAAGTGAACGTCTGAGCATTTAACCCAGTTATTATGACTGCCATTTATAACCAGGAACCAGGAATGGCCAGCCAGTCAGCCAGCCAGCGTTTCGTAGGCCAAAAGCGGCGGGGGGGCACAAGAAGCTCCTTCAGTGCGGCTCCATTGGTTGTGTGGGTGTCCTTTTGACCCGCATGTCGTTTATGGCCAACTTTGCTGCTGCTGCTGCTTCTGCTGCTGCTGCTGCTGCTGTTGTTGCGGTGGCCATTTTGCGGTCCTGCCCTGTTTGTCATCCTCACCCACCGCCCCATTGTTGTCCATTCGAGGTCGTCACACAGTCAGGACCTTTCCCACCAACGCCACCACCACCACCACCACCACCCACCAGCCATCATCGCAGATACTCAGCCACCCAGGAGCAGAAGCTGCGGAGGGCATGGAGTCGATGGTCGATGGCAAATGCCACTGACAATGGCACAGTTTTGCATGCAATTGACTTTCACAGCTCGTTGCTTTTTACTGTCTGAATGTGTTGGCCCGCAAAGGAGGAGGATGTGGCAATGTGGGTGGCCATGTGGGTGGAACTCGCTTATCGCCAATGCCATTGGTTTTGGTCGGAAGCGAAGGGTGTATGCCTTTTGATTACATTTTCGGGAACTTATCATATTCACTATTTATACCATAGAGGGGAATTGTTTCGCATAAGTTTATACTATTAAACCATTATGGTTAGCCAAAGCTAAAGACTTCTTTTCTCGCTTAGCGTCGATATCTGCTTATTTAATGTTAGAAGAAGAGCTAATTGTGTATCTTTAATATTTTATTTGATTTTAAAATGATAAACGGTTTTTAGTTCGCTTTTAATTGCGCACTTGAGACTTAAATTTTGCAGCGTACTTATTGTTTGTAAAAATACCACACTCCTGATTGGAAAAGTTAAATTACGAAAATGATGGTTAGTGCGAAAGGTTACCAAAATGGTGCCCGCAAATTCCACAAGTTTTTCCCTTTGTTGTTAACCGGACTATCCACCTGTAAGACTACAATTGTCTGTTGTTTTACGCATGAATCATTTCGCAATCCCCTCCCGCTGGCCCACGAACTTTATAAGCCGTCATTGAACCTGAAAATATTGCCAACACAATTCGCCATCATAAATATTTTATGCACTGTGCGCTTTTTCAGGCATTGTTGTTGCTCCGGCTTTGCATACATTTTGTCAATTTTCGTTGAATCGGGGGCAGTGTTTTCTTCTTCATTTTTTTTTGTTTTTTTTTGTTTTTGAGAAGAGGAATACTGAAGGAGTCCAGATCGAGTGCCTATTAGGCTGCATATTAAACAATATATGCAGACATGAGGCCAAATAAATAAGAGACCAAACGTAATATAAAGAAAAGGCCAAGGGCCCATGGACGGATGGTATGTTTTTCCACCAGCCAGCAAGAAAACAAACAGCGAACAGGGAACCCTTTTTTATGATTATGAATGCACGTCAGCATATTTATGTAAAAATTATGCAATTTGCTGCCGTTCTATGCGAATGCGTGAGGGTGGCAGGGGAACAGGGAACAGGGAAAGGGGGTTGTAGGAGCCCTGTGGAAAAGATGGTCGGAAATCGGCTGAACTTAGCCAGTCAATCAAAAAGCTGACGTGCTCGTCACAGTTGTCGCTGTCGTTTTTCTCCAAAAGGACAACAGCAGCAGGAGTAGCAGTAGAAACAGCAGCAGGAGTAGAAACAGCAGCAGGAGAAGAAGGAGCGCGAATTGCGAATTGCATCTTGCGGAGCAATTTGCAAACCAAAATGTGTATTAAAATTTATGACGAGTGCAAGTCGAGCAGTCAGATGAAGAGTGCGGAGTCGGAGGTTTGTAGTCCACGAAACGCAACTATGTTATTTATGTGGGCTTATGGCTGAGAAATGTGCGCCAGTTGAGATGGAGAGAGATGACTGAAAAAGTTTAGCAAGTCTAAGTGAGGAAGATGTCGGAAAAGCTGCAGGGAAACCATCGACGTAATGTTACCTAAAAGCCCTTAAATATTTTAAATCGCTGCCAGTTACTCCAAGGCATTCCAAAGTGTTAAAGTTTGGTAGAAACTTATCAAAATGAAATGAAATATAGCTAATGATTCTTGTAACGTAAGAAACAGTCATTTTTTTAATAGCGTTATAACCCACGCAATTATTTACGAAGCTGTAATAAATTCTTAGCCAACCATATGCAGAACTTTCTTTTTGGCCAAATTAAAGCCCACAATCCGCCTGCATAAGTCTATCAAATCGCCTGATTTACATCTGCTTTACATATATTCCATTACCGCAAGAATATCAAATCCGATTGGCAGCCAGGCAATATTGGGTGAAAACGCAGTGCTGTGGATCGAAATGGGGATTGGATTTGGGAATGGGATAGGGATCGGGATCGGGTTGGAATCGACTGCATTATTCTGCGCCTGCCATATAGGGCACTGAAAATACCCTTTCGGAGAACGTCAAAAATTAGCATTGGCCGAGTGAAACGAGACGAGACGAGCCGAGATGAGATGAGATTCCGGGCTGACTGAGGACAAGCAGCTGCCATAAGACAACCGGTGGTGCACCATCCGCATCATCATCATCATGTGAAATTTTTGAATGCCTCCGTTGCCAGCGATCATCGACGGATTACAAAACATTCATACGAACACACCGATGAATTTGTATTGAAATTCATGTCTCTGTTAGCGAAAAATGCTGCTGTCGCTGTCGACATTGTTGCGATGATTGGCTTAACTTTCACTGGCAAATGTCGCAGTTTTGGCTCAGTTGTCGTGATGACTCGACAGCGATGCACCCGTCGGATTCGCCGCCATCCCAATCCTGAAATCCCCAATATACGGTCTCCGATTCCATTGCCATACCCACAGCCATTCCCCCCGCGCCCTGTCATCCGTCAGGGCCAAAAGCAAATTGTTAAGTTATTTGTAAATTTCATTGTTCGCTCCGCTGCCATCGCAGTGTATATTCAGTTGATTTTGGGTACCAGAAGTCCGCGCATATGTGCGATATCTCGCGACTTTGCAACCATTTTTTTGTTGGTATTTCATATGCGGCAACTGTGGATTTTCGTTTGGGGCCAAATCCTTTGGCCATATTTTATATGCATCATAAAAAACGCCACCGCTTCAAATTAAATAAATTTCACAATTTTAAATACCCTGGAGTTGGGTAGTAGCTGGTGTTTATCCTATTTCCAACTGCATATGAACAAATCACACAATTTGTACAATTTAGATTTAGTTTCAAGATTAAATACATTTTTTTTGCTTTCAAAAATTTTTGTTTATTTGCAAATACTTTTATTGCTGGCAATATTCCTACAATTTCATAAATGAAAATATATGTCATTTGAAATTGGCAAATCCAAGCCTTCTTTTAAGCCTTTTTAAAATACTCGTTAACCCCTGGCACACACTTTCCACTTGTTTATGTTTTCATTTGTGCCAAATATAAGCCCTTTTCATGTGCAGATTTTATGTTTGTGCCGCTACAGGTTTTTCTTTTACTCCTGTTTTTTTGTTCTCGTGTCTGGGCTCTTTGCCAGGATTCTTATATGCAAATTTATTGGCATTGTTCCGGGGTGGCGTGTAAAAATGGGTCATATCACGGGGATTCGCGGGTTTCTCAACTCATTTGTGCACTCCTATTTGCATTGATGGGCCTTTGGCGGGAATATGAAAGATTGGCTGGGAATTAAAGCGCACTGGAGACCCTTTGAACTTTTGGTAAGCACTTAAAGTAACCACTATCGGTGGCCTGCATGTGCCGGAGCACTTAAGGCAATTATCATGGCCATATTTGGCCGTGTTGCTTGCTGCTTGCTGCTGTAGCCAAAAATGAACTGAAACTTAATTTCATTTATCTTATCCCCGGACCGCCCTAAGGGTCATGAGCAATATAATGCATATTGTGGCAGCTCCGAGCAGCTGCTCCTGATAAAGTTGCCTGCGCTGTAGATGGGGATGAGGATGTGGACGAGGATGTGGATATGGATGTGGATGAGGATGTGGATCGGGATGAGGATGAGAATGTGGATGGGAAGCCACCATATGTGAGTGCCTCAATTTGCGTCTGGCGTCTTGAGGACGGAGCTTCTATCTGCTGCATGCAGCCAGCTACCAGAAAATGCTGCTCCGCTTTTCTTTCCCATCTCCATTGCGAGTGGAATGAAATTTGCGTTGTATGTAAAAATGTTATCGCGTTTGCTCTGCAGCTTGTCGGAAAATATTCGACATATCCTACAGCCGTGGGGGGGGTGGGGTATTTCAGTAACCCAACTACCGACTACCATATAACCTCCATAGCAGCGCACACGGATACCCCCGCGTAATTGGGCCACCGCTCGAATGGGGCAACTGTAATTGTTTTGCTGTTGAATTTTCACGCTCCCTGCCGTCCTCGTGGAACAATAATTTT
Source organism: Drosophila santomea (assembly GCF_016746245.2). Classification (NCBI taxonomy): domain Eukaryota; kingdom Metazoa; phylum Arthropoda; class Insecta; order Diptera; family Drosophilidae; genus Drosophila; species Drosophila santomea. The sequence continues at coordinate 6,979,241 of NC_053018.2, forward strand.
CCACTCTTTTGTTTAACATGGTCGAAAAACATTTGTGCCTCGCATGTTGATTTTCCAGCGCTTTTCCAGCCAAATGGAGACTGCTGGTGCTTGTGGTGGAAAATCAACACGCGTTGCCCGTATTTGACCTCCATTTCTCCAAGGCATTTGCACTGATTGCTATTTGGTCACTGCCCACGGGGGTTCCCCATTTTCCTATCCCCTTTCCCCTCTCTCTCTCTCTCACTCTCTCTGTTACTTGCTCTTCAAATTGATACATATCTGCACAGATTCCGCATATCGGCACAGCTCTCTGCACCTGTTTAATAACTCAATTTTATGGCTTTGCCTACAGGTTGGTTAACCACCCGTTTACTGCTGCATCTTCCTTCGGCTATTTATTCATCTATGTATCTAAGCCGTGTCCTTTCTATGATTAATGCGAATTTCTATTCTCCGAAGCCGCATTCGGTGCCAAAATATTTCATAATTCATTGCTGTGGCATAAAAATGTCCATAAAAAGTTTTATTGCCATTTCCAAAATCCTGTTACCTTCGCTTCGGTTCCATTCCCATTCCCATCCTTATTCTCTGCAGTCTGCCTGATTTGCTTATTAACGTGGCTCGAGTGTGTCATAAATTCTGGAGCTAGATTTATGCAGCACATCGCCCTCTCTATTTACTTTGTACTTGTCGGCTCGAACATTCAATTTCCTGCCTGCCTGTCTGCCCATCGACATGTTCACCTTTCCGGCTGGTGGAACAATGTTTCCAGCTTGGCCTGGCGGAGATTAGCAAAGTGTGAGAAAGCTGGTGCATCCAGTGCGTATACGCAATTGCAATGTTGCACCGAAAAAGCATAACACAATTCCCGGGTGAGCAGTTGGCAAATGCAAAAAGTCATGGCCAATGCAATGCAATGCAATGGAATGGATCGAATGCAAAGACATTGCCATAACTCATTCAAACGACATGCGGCACTCAAGCGATCGATGACAACGGCGAACAAACGGCCGCCAGAGGATTCACAAAATGCAAGTGCAGAGAGAGAAAAATCAAACTTTTGTAATAGAAATTCGATTGATTTTTTACTCCAACTAATTAAGATTTTATTACACATTTGTAATACTTAGGTTTTGTTTAAAGTACAATATTTATTTCATAGACAATGCACCCCCCTTTCTCCCAGTGTATCGAAAACTGGCCTGGGGTCACAATCCGCAACGATAGAGCCACGATCGCATCGATCGCCGTTGGCAAATGTGCGATCGGGGATCACTCACGGCACATTTCTGCTGTCCCCAGCTCTCTTTGGCCATAAATTTGTTCTGCATTTGTAATTTCTATTTTACAACCGGCTTTTCTTGGCCTTTTCGCTTCGCATCTTGCCGTTGCACGCGGCGTATGAGTGATATATTCGCGGAGATGGACGAGTTGAGTGAATCGATAATCCGAGCTGGGCGGCTGGTTTTCTATCGTTTTGCTATCCATCAGATTGTGTAACATCCTTTGGCCATCAAATACGGTTTGCAACATATTTATGTACAACGCGTCGTATGAGCGATGCCCATTTAATGGCCCATTGCATTTGCATTTGCATCCGTAGCTCAGTGCATTTTGAAGCGGTGGGGCCGTTAGATTTTTACATTTTTCCGCCATATGTCTGCATATTTAATGCTCTGCAATGCCGCTGCCGCTTTTGACTGATTCGCAGTGGGCGTGGCCGTGTTCGGGGGCAGCTTAAAATTTATGCATTTTTCAATGCCATTACTCAGCTGCGAATCCCGCGGCGTTTTCGATATTGAGAACCCACCAACGACCCACCGACCACCAGCCAACGATAATTCTCTGGCTAAATGCTACCAAATTAGTTTGGAATTATCTCGCCGAATGCTGCCGCTGATCTTTGCACTGAACTGCAGCTTTGACCGCCTTTTTATTGCCATTTATGAGCACAAATTATTTATTATTTTCAGCTTAATTTGCTTCCGAGCTACGAGTGTTTTTCTATGACTTTGCCTCCAGCAATTTTTCCCAGCACGACCCACTATTCGTTTGCATGCCATACTTTGGAGTACCAGGTGGTAATTGCCCCCAAATCGTGTCTAATTACAGTCGCAGATTTTTTCACGCACACAGTGCTGCCGAATACTGTGTTTTTTGGTGCAAATTAAAACATTTCTTTTATATTCCTATAGAAGCTACTTTGCCAAGCACTGTCAAAGTATATTTTCGATTGATTCTCCATCACAATAAACTTGCAAGACGTCAGCCGCTGGGCATACAAATAAATATTCGGTGGCGCAGACTTTTGGCAAGCAGTGTGCAGGAGTATAAGATTTATTTACGAGCAGTGCCAGTGCGCTACAGTTGTAGTTCCGTTTTGCAGATCGAAGGCAAGAATTCAATAAACTGAAACTTTTTGACTTGCTTCCGGGCTTTTTTGTTTTTTCCATTCCTCGATTTTGATTTCGATTCTCCTTTGTTGGCCAGCTTGTTGTGTGCTTTTTGCCACCAACTGTGGCTGGCATTTTTATTGTTGCTGCTGCTGACGCAGTTGCTGCATGGCTCATGATAGCCTTGTGATTTCAGTTTTTTTTTTTTGAGAGATTTGCGCCGCTTTGTCGGCCATGATAAATACACAAACAATTTTCAGGTTTCTCGGCCGGTGGCCGCAGGACACAAAATGCCACAAACAGAATGAACGCAAGAGCCTTGGCCACATTGAGTCAACAATTTTTAGTTGCTGCCTTCGTTCATTGGCACTCAGTCAAAAGACGCTTCCCGGGCAAATATTTTATGTTAGAGCCAAATGACTGTGACAGTAAACAGGCGAAAAGGGCCCGGTGAAGTGGCCAGGTTAAGACCACACCTCGGCATCTCGGTCCGGCGACAATTCATCAAGCAGCAAGACAGCAAATGAGCAGCGGGGGTCGTCCATCGTTGACACTGACATACAGGTTGCCGCGTCGTCATGGTCTTCCCATCGCCAGCTCACCAGCTTACCAGCTCACCAGCTCATAAGCTCACCATCTCACCAGCTCCAATCTTCATCTTCATGCACATCCTCTCGACCAACTGCAGCTCAAAACTCCAACTGAGTGATGACCGCGACAATGGCGAAAAACGAAAGCCAAGACGGTGCGATCAAAACTTCCTGGAAATTAATTAAAGATCTAACTGCTGGCTCACAGAAATGTGAGTTTGCTCTGGAATGCACAGGGCAAAACTGTTAAGTTAACGTATGATTAAAATTATAATTTAAACAAAACCTGCTTTGCATAGACCAGCGTATTTTGATGAGATTCTTTCCCAATTTTTTGGCGGAATAAGTTTCCAACAGCTCAACACTTAATAAATGGATGACATTGATAGATGACCACTACTATTATTATTAATATTTACATTTTTGAATCATGAATAATTTATTAGTGCTGATCTAATATGCATTCCAGTTGGCTAAAATTACCAAAGAATAAAAACCATTCACAAACTTTTGAATGAATAATTTACTCTTCACTTTATGCTTTAAAAACAGCAAGTTACGTGAATATTAGGCCAAGCGAAGTTAGTTCATTTTCTCTGAGTGCACAAACTCTGACCATTGTCCAGGGGCTCTAACGAAGCTCCAAGTGGCCCCCGTGTGGCAAGGCTGGTCAATAATTATCGACGCTTATCAAAGACACCGTTACAGATGCTCGCACATGGACAGTGGCAATGGCCGAGCCAAGTCAGCAGCCCACCACCAAGTATGGTCAGTGGATATGTGCCTAGACTGGAATGCCGCACTGCTCCTGGTGAGGCTGCCTAGAAGATCCCAGTCCATGTGGATGTCCACTTCCACGTCCAGGTCCCAGTCCCGTCGGCTGATGCTCCCTAGCCTTTGTTCATTTCGGTGCGGTGCAATTAATATTCAACGCCGTTGGCTGATCATAATTTACGTGCTGAGTTTACGATGCGACTCCCCATTCTCCTCTATCCTCCATCCAACCCCCCTCCTACCACCACTGTTAACTGAACTTAGCCCCCCACTTTTGGGCCCAACTGCACTGCACTGTGTCTTTTTGGCTGGGAGGCGTTACCACCGACTGCAAAAGGGGGCGTTCATACATGGAGCCAGTGGAGGAGAACTAGCTCGGTACGACAAAAGGGCATTCTATTTACATTGCTCCATCTGCACGTGCTCCATTCGCCGTGCAAGTCCATGATGGTGAGTGCATTGCCGGGGGGGCCAAGTTCTTGGCTTCAGAATTAATTCGCCGACCTCCTGACCATATATCAAACGAGCCTGGGGGGTCACGCGAGTCAATAAAACGTCAAACGGGCCAAGTTTGGTCATTCCATGAATTCTGTTTCGATAATTGACAAAACTTTTCGTTCGACAATTCCATTTCGATCGCTGCGCTAATTGAGAGAGAAAGCCAAACGTCTAATGTCCACAAAAAGATAGCCATTCCATTCGTCATTCGTTTTGTTGTTGGCCCATTTATGAGGCGGCAAAATAAGGTTAAGAGTGACACCCTGGAGACCTACATATGCGGAATCTGAATTCGATTCCGATTCCGCAACCGAATCCAAAACCAAATCCAAATCCGCATCTGATTTGCATTTCAGCCTAACGACTCGGTTGCAGGGCGAATTCAGGACAGTCGTCGACTTGCCAGTTGCATTTCACATGGATTTATGCAAGCCATTCGCACCGCCTTGCCATTTCATTTTGGTCTCGACGGCTGCGGTTATCACTCTGATCGCTTGGCTTTTTGCTTTTAGCCAGATTTTAGTGGTGCCAAAGCGGATTTTTTATGGCCAAGGCCCTTGAAGAATTTTCGGATATAGGAGAGTAATTATTTCAAATATATTTGGAGTTTTTTCGATAATTTTTTATATTTTAAAGTTTTTGTGAGGGAATTATATTCTATATATGAACATTTAAGTAGCAATTAATTATTTTAAAATTATTTACTTTGCCATAAACATTCCTTTTGTTATTTTTTGTACCTCAACTGAGTCCAGAATATTTAGCATAATAAAAGTGTCCAACTCCGATGGAGCCTGTCATTGGGATCTGGGTCTTTGGGGAGCCGCGAGTCATTAAAATATATGACACCCACAGATCCGCGATGCATCTGCGTCTGTGTAGTGCGCTCTCTTTCGCTCACCTGTCCGCTTGCCTAATTAGACAACGTACTGCCGTCTCTTTCTGTCCTTTCAACATATATATAAGGGCACAGCCCGCTTCGTTTTGCTTTCTTCGTGTGTGGTCCAATTAATTTTTCGGATAGAGCAATCAACAAGTTTCTTTATTTTTCGGGCTCTGGCGACGCGACTGCCGCTGCCGCTGCCTTTATGGCTGTTGTACAACATGTTGCAGGTCAATTTGTTGGCCGCTTGTCGTCTGGTCCTCCAGAAAAGAAGATACCCATACCCACAAGATACTCGAATACACTCCACATACTTTTTGGGTATCCCAAAAACGCTGTGTGTGGTCCGCTAAGAAGCCCAGGAAAAAAGGTTTTTTTTGGCCCGCTGCTTTTCGCCTCGCTATTCAATTAGAAGTTCGCCTTGTCTGCGTCATAATCATTAATTAGCCAGTGTTTTTGGCTTTGCTTTGACACTTTTGCCACCCAGATTTGCCTTTTTCGGCGCTCGTCAGGCTTTTCCTTATTTGCAGCCTGGCAATTGCATAGAAATGCGCTGCGGTTTGGCTCCTTGGCACGTTCGACTCTTAATTAATTTGATGCCACATACGAGTGCATAAGTCTGGTTTACACGCCACGTTCCTTGGCCCAAATTTGACGCTCGCGGCGCGGCTAATTAGCAAAGTGTGCCTATGGTTTTTGGCCAGACTTTTCGCTTTACTTTTAGTTTCGGGTCGCGACACAGAGCGGCTCAAATTCAGTGCTGTATTCCAGCAGCAGCCGCAGCTGCAAATGCAAATTGGCCAAGACAACTCAGAGGCAGCCGCCTGATGATGAGGGGAACTTTAGCACTCTGTGGTAATGAAATAATTTAGGAATATATTTTGGGTAAAATGTATATATTATAATTTATCAAGCAAGTATATTCTCTGCACTTGCTAAACTATTTTCCAAGTGCACAACATAAACTCTTTGCGTCTAATAAAGTCTTTAGCCAGCGATCCGCAGTGCCATCCGACTGTCAACTCTTGTCTATCTCAAAATGGCAATGGCGCGCCGGAAGTGAATGTATGTAAGATTTTTCGATGCAAGTGCAATGAGAGCGTACTCCCATCCCGCAGTCACCTATGTAGGTATATGGAGTGGTATGGTGTGGAATCGAGTATGGAGCATAGAAAAGAGTTAGCCCCGAAGTAATACGCCTCGAACAGGAAGAATGGCCAGACATGACACACTCGTATATCTATGTAAATGCCGGCGAGGTGTGCGAAATGTATTTCAGGCCAGAACCAAACAGAACTGAACAGAACAGAACAGCCAGTGGAAATAGTTTTGCAAATTTTATGCAGCAGCAGCAGGAGCTCTTCGGGGACCTTGCAACTCCCGCCCGGGGATCTGGAGGCAAATAAAATAGAATAAAACACTTTTACTCCCGCAACCGGGCGACTGCAACTTGCAACTTGCAACTGAGACTGCGACTGAGGTGCAAAAAAAATTCGAGAAATAATCGAGGCTTGCAGCAGTTGGTGCTCGGAATAAATTGCCATGTTGTTACAATTTCTTCGTGTTGCCGGCATAAATTTAGCAGCCAAACGAAACGGATGCAGGTACTCCTTCTGGTCCTTCTGGTTCTCCTTGTTCAACCGACTCTCCTTCTCTCCTTGCCCATACGCAACGGAGCTCCTCGAGGTGCTGAACATGCAAATAATTAATAGCATTATAAGATGCACTCACGAAATCGCGCACAACATCGTCGGGCGGTGTAATAACTCAGCAGGCATGCCTGGGATCCAAATCCGAACCCCAAATCGGTGGAGCGTAGTTCCAGATTGTGTCGCTTTAAGGACAAGGACAATAAGTGTTTTTGCAAGGGCCAAAGAGTCACGCTCCTTGGGTGCTGCGGCTGGCCTAGGAAATTACATAATCCGGTGAAGGTGTTAATGCAAATCCCCCAATATGCTAATGACTCGATGACACAAAGGATTTTCGGTTTTCAGTTTTCGGTTTATGGCTTTGGCCTACGGCATACATCGTTACCATGGCATTTTATATCGCCTTGTGCGAGTATATTGCATTATATTACGAGCATGTGGCTGGGGCACATAAAGTGAACCGGTGGCAAACATAATTGCCACAGCACGTAGCCGGCAGCTTTGAGGTCAGCAACCCTGGCTACAAATTGAAGACAATCAATGCAGCGGCTCTGACATTGATTTATGAACTCATGGAAAATTAGGTAAGACCATTTTTGGTCAATGCCTTGCACTGCATTTTCAAAAGACCCAAAAAAAAAAACGCAGAAACCACAAGAAATTCACTTCGAAAATGCGACAAAAGTGATGGGTTTGAAGCGCAAAGTGAAAGATATTACTTTCTAAAAAGTCAAAATGATTTGTAATCAAACAGAAAAACATCGATTTCTACAAGAAATCTATCTAAACCATATCATGCCCAAAAATATTAACCCCTTTTTAAAGGTCAACAACCGCATTTGCCATATATAGCAATGCAATCGAATGGGGGAAAAAAATATATATATGTGTGGCATAAAATATATAAAAGAGGAAAAGGCGATTCATTACCATCATTACCAAAAACGAGTTAAAATTGTGGCGAAAAAATTGCATAATTTGTGTGACATTGACTGCGGCGACGGGCCGCCAATAAAATGGCATTTACCACCGAATAAATGCCGGAATGCATCCGTTGGTCAGCGCCGAGCGGACATCAATAAATATATATTCATTTTTGTAAAAATGCACGAATTTTAATTAATTGATAAATTCGGTAAAGAGACCAAAATGCACACACTAAAAGCTCCCGCCAGCAATGAGGGCGAGGGGATCGAAGTGCGGCTGTCAATTACGAGGATGTCGACGGCTCCTTGGACACTGGACGTCGTATTCCCAAGCTGATCTTCAACTACCTCCCTTTTTCAATACCCTTAAAAATAATATTTACAAATTGTAGAATTTTTCTGAACTTAAAGATCAATAATAGTTCCTTTTTGACTATTCATTCTATATATTAATTCTTTTTAAATACATAGCTAAGATACTCTAAGAACTGCAACAAAGGTAACTCCTTGCTTACTTGAAGTAATACCTATTAAAGCTCCCCTGGAAATCTGATTTTTTGAAAGAGTATTACCATTTCAGGATGCCTGATTCATTCTCGATTTCTGTTGTGTTTTTGCCCATCTCGTTTGCGGCTTCTGACGTTGTTGGGGCGTTAATATTCATGAATCGAAATAATTTGACAGTTCGGGGCAACATGCGAGTATGCAGTTGCAAGTATGGATGGGTTCGTCGATATTTATGCCCCGCCAGAAGTTGCCCTGCATTTTCAGGCATTCAGCCGGTGGTTTTTGCCCGACTTGTGGTGCAAGCTTCCCCAGGTTTTGGCTTCAGATACAGATACATTTACAGCTTCAGATACAGCTTCTGATTCAGAGTCGGCTGCGGCTGCGGCTGCGGCTGTCAGTGGCCCTGCGTGAGGCGTTGGTGAAAAGTACTCGAAATAATTGACAGCTGTGGCTGCCTTTTTTGTTGCCGTGTGCCTGCTCGTCTTTCGCTTTTAATTGTAGAATTTTTATAACTCCCGTGGCTCGTCAGTCAGTCGATGTGGCAGTGCACCAACTTTGTTGATGACTGCGAGGCACGATTACTTGGCCTGGTCAGCCATTAAGTCATCGGCCAGAACGCCGGATCACTTGATCGTATCCATCGACTGGCTGGCTGACTGACTGACTGTGACTGACTGGGATAATCCCGTCGCGAATCTTTTATGGACGCATAAACTAGCGGAGCTAACATTTATTGGCCCACCACTCGATGCGGATTTCGATTTGCGGTCTAATCAAACAATAAAAGTCTCGCTTATCTACGCTTCGACTCGCTTGATGCGCAATCATTAAAGCCTCTGGAATGCAATTGCATTCGTAGATTGCGAATGTCGAGCGTTATTTTACGATAATGGCAGAGATCTGCAAAGCCACTTAGATGGGGACACGATCAAGGAAGAGATTTTCCGTAGAGATAAGCCTTAAATCGAAGGACATTAATGGGTGGTGGGCGTGTGTCTGGTTTTCATTTGTATAATTAAGTAGAGACACTATGGCTTGAAAGTATAAACATGTTTGCAAGCAAAACTCAAGCATAAAGTATTTCAATTTAACCACAAATAATTTGGCATTATTTAATGCAATTATTTTTGTGAACTCATCTACTCATGGCATGTGAGTTGAAATGCCCCACATACTACTACACTACATTGTGCTCGAACTAATTCCATTTTCGTGACAAACTTGCGCCCGAAATGAGTTTAGTTAAACACATAATTGAATGCAATTGGCGACTCCCCTTTTCGGTTTCCCAAGCAATCATATTTGCACTACATGGTTACCCCAGCTTAACCAATAACCCAAACCTAAACCCAAACGCAAAACGCAAACCCAACCCTTTTTCCTTCTGAGGAGACAGTGAGTGCTCCGTGTGGCCTGAAAGCAAATTAATTGAAGTTTAGTCGAAATGTTGACTGGCAGTTCGGAAACTTCATCATTGGCCAGCTGTTGCTCCTTCTGCCGCTCGGCTAATTGTTTTAATGAATTCGTTGCGGTTTTGTGCAATTTGCATGCAACTTTTCCATTACATTGCAGGGGCAACAGTGGCAGCAGAATGCACCACGTGTGTTTGTCATTGGCGGAGAAAGGAGATGGTTTTACCTGTCATGTTGACGGTTTTGCGACATGACCGAGCTGCCAAAACGAGCTGCACACGCAAATTGCTAATTGAATTTAAATTGCACTTTAATTTGATGAGCGGGCCCGAGATGATAAATTGTGCAAACGCCCTGCCGAATCGCTGACCGCAACAATTGAGAGCGAATTAAGGATTCGACATGCCACTTTCACTCTGCCATGACGAGTTGCACCACTGCACCACTGCATCACTGCACCACCCAGCCAACCAAACTCATTGCACCACCCAGTTAACCACCCATATGCACGGGTATGTCTGTCGCCCACGATTGTGTACCGCTCTCATAAATTGCAACCTATTTAAAGTGGCCAACCGGTCGAGTGCCATAATTTTTAGCTCTAATTGCGCCACTGGAAAAAAGGGGTCTTTGCGTCTGCCAGCGAGTCGCAGTCAATTTAGCTATTTTTGCGTTTATTTTTCGTTTAATGAAATTACAATAAACGCCCGTCGCATGCAAAGGAGCCCAACCAAGTCAACCTAGCCAGCATTCCCATGCAGTTCGCAGTGGCGGCGGAGCTGGTGGTGTGAAGTGGGTGCACTGCATCTACTGGCAAAATCCCCCAACATGAGCGCACATGAGCACATGAGCAGTTGACACTACAAAGCGCCCATTAGTGCGTTGGCGTCGTCGACCAGACTCGATTTTTATTTAGCTTTGACTTGCTTTTACTTTGCTTTACTTAGCTGCACTGCGAAAAACTCCAAAGCTTGGAGTTTAGAAACACCAAAGGCTTAGAAGAAGGTCCAGTTCAATGCTCAGTGAATTTTCTGCGAGTGTATTTCTTACCTAGACTTCGAAGTCTTTAGCACGGTGTGAGTTACTTTTCGCTTGGTTTTCGAGCTCTAAGGTAATCCCCATTATTAGCGCAATTAGTTCAACCGCCTTGGCAGTTGGATGGGCCTAAAAAGCGGCATTGTTGGGCCCTGAGTTATGTACCCACACTCATTTAGCGAAATGCCAATGTGTTTAGCACTGATTGGGTGCCTCTGCCTTCAATTGAATACGAGTATGTGCTAGATGGTTGAGTTGCTGCTAAAAGCAGGCAAATAAACAGGCGTTTGGTCTTTGATTGAATACCTTGCGTGGGCTTTATATAGTTTACTACACAACTCCACTCGGCGAGTGGCATTCAAGCGACTTTTCCTGATTAATTGCGGCACTTTTTCCACGCTGTTTATGGCAAATTAGAGTAAATGTTGCTGCACGGTTAATTATCAATATTATTATCATTAGCTTAATCGCCTTTCATACGGAACTAACGAGCCTTAATAGTTCATAATTCGCTCCGATGAGTTTGTTGCTGTTGCTGTTGCTACTGCGATGTAGTAAACAAACACCTGCTGCTGCTGCTTTTGCTGGATTTTTGCATTAACATTCCGATGGCTCACATGGTTGCAGCCTTTGGCCCGAGGGACGATTCGCTATAATCGCCATGTGCTGCTCTGGAATACCAAAAGGATGCAGCACCACCCACCAGCTCCCTCCACCGCCAGTTGCCACCATTGCCACCGCCTCAATTACAAGCTGCTCCTGACAGGCAGCGCTACGTGACACAGCCCACAAGGAGACGAGACACCTGTTGCACTGGCTACCGGTAGGAGCACCACCTAGCCACCACCACCGACCCACGCAGATGTCCGTTAATCGAACACCGCAGCGCATAACTTGTTGGCACTGACAACGACAACGGGATTTTGAACACTGATAAAAGGCGACGGCTGGGTGGTTGTGGGTGATGCTTTTGGGTGGTGCTGTGGTGCGGTGGTGCGGTGGAGCTGGGAAATCAAGAAAAACCATATTTAATAAAATGACAGGGGCTGTCAGACGCCGTCAAAAGAAATACATTTTGCTGGCTGCCTGCCTGACTGGCTGGCTGGCTGACTTGGCCTGGCTGGGTTGGCGGTTTTGTTAACTTGGCTTGCGAGGCACGAGCTTTTGGCCAGCAGCCGTAGTTGAAACCGCAGACAGTTACAAAGCCACCCGCCACCAGCAGCAGTCATAAGGCAAAACAAGACGGCCAAAACAATGCCAATGACAATCGACGATTATTGAACATTGTGTATTATTTGTTGTTGCATTTTGTCATTCTGTCTTGTCGCCTGTCCCTCCCACTTTAGACCCCTTTGCAAGCCCCTTTTCCTTTTGGGCCCAGCAATATGGCCAATTAATATTAACGTGGGCGTGTGCGCCTTGTTTTCAATAACCCACCGTGTGTGAGCCTCGCTGATGAAGGAAATGTTATGCAAGGCAGGCACCGATGGATCCTATGTCGCAACTCCGACTTAAGTGCGCCGTTAGGAGGTGTTCTGCCATAAAAAGCAGAAGATATGGCCAACAGATGTGGCTTATAAGCAAGATGGATGGCCGGGGGAAAATGATTTGATTTGATGTGTGTGATATGCTAATTGAGATGGACATGACGGGGCAGTAATTTCTTTGTTTTCTTGCATCTTAAGTAATGCCACGAATGCAACTGGCGTCCGGTGATTTAATGTTAGATATGTAATCGCAATGGATCTAGGATATTCCTTAGCCGTTTAATTTCTTCATAAAGTCAGCTAGTCAGCCGGTAAGTTTTAACGATCAGTTATTTGGGGGGCATTTGTTGAAACGCCTTTGAAGCGCGAAAGTGCCTGGAAACCAGGTTAGATGCCAGATAGCCATGTTGCACTAAAAATTATCATAACCAAAAATTATGGAGAGTTTGCGCAAAAAGTGCGGTGAGAAATTCACAGATACTGAGCTAAAGGGGAATGCGAGTGCAAATGTCTAAAATTTGCAACAAGCCAGAACCAATTGGCTGGTAACAACAACTACAATGGGCTTTGTCAAAGTCGCGGCAAGGATGCAGCTATGAAAATTGCGTTAGAAATCTGCAATTTATATCGCATTGCCCCGCACACAACGGCGCACAAAAGAGCCAGTCGCAGGCCAAAAACATAAATACGAGGCGGAAACACAGCCCAGTCAGACATCCCAGGTACCGCAAACTGAGTTTGGCTTTCAAGCCAAGTTAACTGAATACTCTGCACCAGATTAAAGTTAATCTCATATAAAAAAGTTTAAAAATAGTTTTTTATAATTTGAAAAATATGTTTTTTAATACCTTAGCTACCTTTTGATGCTCAACATGTAGTTTTCAGTTCTGAGAAGTTGCTTGTGGCAAGATACCCGTACGAAAAGGTAGCTGCAACGTTCGATAATCGCAATTGTTTGCAGCTTGCGCGGCTTGCCCCAACGCATTCCGAGGTCTGCTGTCGTCGACGTGGCCAGGTTGTTCGCTCGGCACAGGAAACATTGGAAAATTGAGCATGGAAATGGACGACGCCACCAAAAAAAAAACACAAAAACAAAAGCAAAGGCCTGACTATCGAGTGAATAACAAAATGTGAAGAAGAGGAATGGCCGGCAACTGGCAGCGGAAAACCTCTTCATTGAGCTCCCATGATCCCAGATCCTCGCCAGCTTTAGCATCGTTTCACATCCCATCCCATCCCATCCCATGCCATGCCATCCCATCCCATCCGGCTGATGTCTCATTTCGTATGCGAAAGGCGTTTGGTCGTCTCGTCGAGGAGCTGAAATTCCATGTGGCCAAGTGACTAGAGAAACTTGGCCAACAGCTCTCCATCCTACTGCCAATTTGTTGGCCCAAACTGGAGCAATTATTGCCGTTCTAGGGGAGTGGGTGCTGACTTTTAGACATACTGTGCTGTATGTGTGTGGCGCAGGGCATCACAGTGTGTCCAAATCGATTCGGTACGCATCTTCCTGCCACTTGCAGCCTGCAACATGCAACATGTTGCGGAAACAGCGCGCAAAATTGATTTGTTGCCGGCTGAGTGTTAATTGCCAGTCCACGACTGCAACCAACACAAAAAAACAACCTAAAAAAAAAACTATAAAACTATAAAAAAGGAGGCGGACATCGACATGAGCTAACTGTAACTCGGGCTGCCGGAAAATCTGGGCCACCAGACTACAAAGTGGGCGTGGCCACACTCCACTCACACTGCCCCACAATGCGGCAGCAATTATGAGCGCTGCAGCGCTTGTACGTGTGCGAATGCGTTGAAAACTCGCAAATTTCTAATGATGATATATGGCATGGTTAGGAATCAACGGGGCTAGGCTATCAAATTAACAAGATCATCGCTTCCGGCCGGCAATTGCATGAATCTCGCCATTCAATTGACTTGCGCATTAATCTTGGCAGAGGCAAACAGCCTGCTCCTTTGGTTTTCCTTCTTTTTATATTTATTTTTGAGTTTGGTTTCCCACAAAATTTATGCCGAGGCGACGACTTTGATTTCACGTCAAAACTCATGGGTGTACGAATGCATCATTTTGATGGTCATCATCAGTCTCTGACTATCAAACAATCGACAAAGCGCAAAAACCACCAAGCAGGAGCACTGGAAAAAATACCTTATACAGTTTTTTTTTACAAATTTAGATATATGGGAATCTATCTCAGAGTTTGGCAACTTATGTTTAGATTGATGCCACAAAAATTTATGACTAAAATATATTTTATAAAATGGTTCCTAACTCTGGATAATGCAACTTCCTTGTAATACTTCCCTATGATGCATTATAAAAGTGTGCAAAATTTGATTTATTTTTTTTTCTGAGTGTTGCAAGCTGGGACGTTGGCGCTGTACGTTGCCAACAATTACCCAGGCCAGGTCCGCTGACTGCTACAAATTTCAGGCGTCTCAGCCAGCGACAGCAATCTGCACTCGGCCATCTAACAGCAGCAGCAAATGCAGCAACTGCAGCAACTGCAGCAGCAGCAGCAGCAGTCGGAATCAGAGCTGCAGTTGCAGTTGCAATTGCAGTTGCAGCGAGGAAGCAGCAACCTGTTTCTGCACTTGACCATGCAACCAGCAACTGGCAACCAGCAACAAGTTGCCGAATTGACAATTTCGCTAGGCTTGAGCAGGCAGCAACTGTTGCTGCATTGCCGTTTGTTGTTGCTGCTGGAGTTACTGTTGCCGTTGTCAATTGTCAGTATTCCTCTTTTTTTGCTGTTGCTGTTGTCTATTTTTTTTATTTTTTTTTTAGCTGGTTGGTTGGTTCTTCCCAAAGCCTGGTTTATGCAAATTGCAATGAATTTCCATGGCCTAGCTTGAGTTCAAGTTCCAAGTGGGCGTTTGATTTCAATCGCTGGCATTTTCACATATCCACGGCCATATGTTGCTGGTGTCGACAAACGGATCGGATCCCCAGTCTTCTATTCTCCAATACTGTTTGTGTCCTGTCCCCGCCACTTGGCCACTTGGCCACTAAGCCTGGCTTTTTGTATTAACGGTTTGCCATTTTCGATTTTATGTTTAGTTATATTTCAGGCTGCTCGTTATTTTTCATTGGATTCTCCTTCATATTTGGCCTCTTGATCTCGCTGCCAGCAATCTCTGGCTGACGATCATTAGGGAAAATCATTTTTCACCGCACGTCGCACATTACTCGTCGTCTCTCACCAGCTTTCAATTTGTCGATCGCCGTGTGTTGATATTTTTCAAGTCCCCTGCTCAAGTCCCCTAAAAAAGACTATCCCCATCGATCGCATTTCGGGGGCCATTGCCACCGCATTCCTGGACATAATCGTTAGGTTCTTCAGTTGAGTTCTGGGCGGTGGCCTATCTATCGGATGTATCGCCTACGCCTTGTCGCTTATCGCGTAATTTGATCTTAATGCTCATCGTGTTTGTTTATGCTCGTACCCCCAGAAACCAAAATCGAAAAAAAAAACAGAAACAGAGAAAAAATTAATCTTCCACACTTGAGGGGCTGGTAATATTCAATCGATTTATCGTCTGCTTGTTGCCTGTCAAGTGAATGGCATTAGAGCCATCAGCAGGCATGTCAGCGATGTGACATTTGAAATTGGGCATACTGGATTTTGGATGCGGATTGGGATTGGAATGGGGATTGGGGATTGGGGATATGGGTAAGTGTGCGTGAGCGGACTCCCGCGATAAAAACATGCACTATTTGTGGTCAAATGCCGTGGGACTTCTCCTTAGGTCATTAATATTTTGAATAAACCTTACTAAACTTGGGGTTGTAATATAAGCTGCAATGTTCTAGTTTACTAGCAATGGATCATGGCCATGAAGACTTACTTAAGTAATCAATCAAAGTGCATTTCCCAAAAGGATTCAAACTAACATGTACAATTTTCCAGCTGTCATCGTTTAACTAGAGTGATAAAATCCTTCAAGATGTCTGATAAATTCGTATCGTATTTCCTGGAAAGTACAAACCCTTCCGTCAACAGATATACCCCTCACTCGACACTATCGCTACAGGGGAATAATTATGCATGGCAGCTATGATTTCAACTGCAGCTCAAGTCGGCATTCAAATGCAGTGCACGTCGCTGCGGTCGTTAAAAATCGAACACGCACTCGAACCAATCGAACAATCGAGTCACATTGATCTATGTGCGTCGTCGTTGCATATGCCACACATATGATTTACGATTGAGCCATGAAGAATGTCACGATTTAATAGGCTTATCGGCAACAGGCCACAGCAATCTAGCTGAGCAACCCGTTCGCCCCGAAATCAATCTGAATGAATAACTTCCTCCAACTCCGGAGATTCCGAGCGTTGGCTGCACTGCGTGCGGTCTAATTATTTTATGACAAACCCAACTTGTGGGCGGACCCCCTTGGGTTCAAATATACGAGTATTTGCTTGGCTGGCTAATTAAAATTTCAAGCCTGCTCTTCGTTTACAATCGACATTAAAATCAGGCATACATATATTTACGTTTTGATTTATGCCACAAATAGTAAATAAAAAAAAATAAAATAAAACTTTCGGGCTAGCACTTCCTTTTGCAGTGTGACACCAGCTCAGCGGGGCAGCGTTCCACCTGACTAACACTTGCGTTTTTACGATGCCCCCAGAACGCGGTAGACACACATAGATCAAGTGGCCCAAATGGGGGCCAAGAGTTTACGGCCCTGCGCCGGGAATCGTTTAACTTTGATTTCGGATTTCTGATTTATTTGCCCAAGTCGCAGGCAAAATGCATCCAAGAGTCTGCCAGCACCAGGGCTCATAAATTTCCTCATTTCCATCGACCAGCTGGGCAAGTGGGTTTTGTGTTCTGAATTCTGGCCTTTTTTTTTCCACCCGGCGCTCGGGTTTTTTCTTTCATATCAACCGTTAAAAAAATAAAAAAAAAAACTCACCATAATTTTTAATTGCACAAATTTATGGCCCGAATGAGGGGCGTCGCATTGGGCCAGATGATGGAGGGCCTCGAATCGAAGCCCGATGACGGCGTTAGCGGTTCTTTTGTCCCCGCGGGCGGAGCCATGGAGCTATGGAGCTATCATTTGACCATTTTACAGCCGATTTATTTGCGTCCGCGGCGGATAAATAGCCGCGGCTCCAAATACGACATACCCTTGAGTATCAACAGGCTCAAGCGGCGCTGGGCATTAAAATCAAATAAAATCAATGCTTAAAATTCGGCTCTTTAATGAATAGTCGAGTGCCATAAATCAGTAATCCATACGAGAGCAGTATTCTGCCCACATTCACATTCACATCTCATCTCCTCCGGCCTGCCAATAAAACGCATTGTAATGATGCATTTATAAAAATGTTAAAATGTTTGCCTTCTTTTGTGTACGCCCAGCGAGATATAATATTAAAATTAATTTAACAGCCCAACATAATACCAGAAAATCAATGCGTACACAACACAAAATGAGGCTCATTTGGGTTGCCATAAAAAGAGGGAAAAACAAGAGAGAACGCTATAGTCGAGTTCCCCGACTATATGATACCCGTTACTCAGCTAGTGTAAGTGCGAAGGACAGTTTTTGGCGGTTTGTGGGCGTTAGAGTGGGCGTGGCCAAAAGTTTTTTGGCAAATAGATAGAAATTTACAAGACTAATACAAAACTGAAAAAATATCAAAACATTTTTCAAAAGTGTGGGCGTGGCAGCTTGGGGCGGTTTGTGGGCGTTAGAGTGGGCGTGGCCAAAAGTTTTTTGGCAAATAGATAGAAATTTACAAGTCTAATACAAAACTGAAAAAATATCAAAACATTTTTCAAAAGTGTGGGCGTGGCAGCTTTGGGCGGTTTGTGGGCGTTAGAGTGGGCGTGGCCAAAAGTTTTTTGGCAAATAGATAGAAATTTACAACACCAATACAAAAATGAAAAAATATCAAAACATTTTTCAAAAGTGTGGGCGTGGCAGCTTTGGGCGGTTTGTGGGCGTTAGAGTGGGCGTGGCAAAAAGTTTTTTTGCAAATCGATAGAAATTTACAAGACCAATACAAAAATGAAAAAATATTAAAACATTTTTCAAAAATGTGGGCGTGGCAGTTTTGGGCGGTTTGTGGGCGTAAGAGTGGGCGTGGCAACCTGAATCGACAAACTTGCGCTGCGTCTATGTCCCTGGAGTCTGTATACTTAATCTCAACTTTCTAGCTTGTGTACTTCCTGAGATCTCGACGTTCATACGGACAGACGGACAGACGGACAGACGGACAGACGGACAGACAGACGGACGGACAGACGGACATGGCCAGATCGACTCGGCTACTGATCCTGATCAAGAATATATATACTTTATATGGTCGGAAACGCTTCCTTCTGCCTGTTACATACTTTTCAACGAATCTAGTATACCCTTTTACTCTACGAGTAACGGGTATAAAAAGGTGGAATCCGATCCGGCAGAGAAGCTCATCATCAACTCGCTTGGCTTGTATCCTTCGCTGATATCCTCCGTTGGCATTTAAACTCTGGCACTTGCCTCTGTTTTAGATAAAATATATTTGGCATAAACACCAAGAATTGCTACAGCAACCGATGGTAACAACTGCAGCACAAATGCTTTCCATATAGTCTCCATATATAGGATCCCGGCACTGGGGGCTCATATTTCAATTTCGATTTTTGAAAACGATGTGCGAGCTAAGCGCAAACAAAAAAAAAAGAAGCCAAAGCAAACAGATAAACAGCCAAATACATTGAATGAGTTTATACCCTACATGTGTATATATGCATAATATGTACAGCTGCACTGGAAAAAAAATAGCTATGTGTAATAAGAAAAGGTATGTCTTGGTACGATGATTGTGGAACATAACCAAATGATGTGGTATTTAAGCAAAACTGTTGCTTTTGAAAGGAACTGAATAGGACACTTTCCGTAAGGACCTTGAAAGTAAATAAAGAAATTTATTTTACCTTTTTTTTCAGTGCTTCGTGGATGCTGCTCACATATCTATGCGTTGTGTCCGACATGGGATGCGACACGGATGCGACTCGGAATTGGAGCTGGGACTGGAATCGAAACGCGGCGGATGGCCTGGAGTTTCGAGGATATTGCGGAGGGAGGATTGCTGGCGGGGATCGGCTGCCGTTTCGCACAAAACGCATTGCAACTTTGGCCCTGGCAGCGTCGATGTCGCCGACGTCGTTGCGAAATGTCCAAAAATGAGGCACAAACATGCGCATGAATTTTGCAACTTGCCACAACCGCAGGTTCAGGTTCAGCGTTCAACGTTCAACGTTCACCATCAGGACTATAACAAGTTGGCCCCTACTGCCAGAGTTTCGGCCAGGAAATGCAGCGCAAATAAATGAGGCAGCAGTCGCTTGACCCTCGTACGCCAATATTTTTGCCATTTGTAATTTTATATTTTGGGCCAACGGACGGACAAACGGACAGAAGGCAGTGTTTGCATTTTAGATTTGCCTTATTGGAAATTCTATCTGGAGCAGGAACATATGTTCCCCGTTCTCGATACATATGAATGTATTTTTATTATTTCTTTTTTAGTTTTTTTTTTGGGCCAGCACGAGACTGGCAGCTGTTGTGGCCCGGGGTGCAAGTGTTTGGGCCAACACCTTAATGGCCCGAAATGAGCCAGGGAGTTGCCTAAACTTTGGCTAATTGCCAGGCGGGTCGTAGACAAGTGTGCCTTTCGCGCCCCGTGGGGCAGAAAAGCAGAAAAGCAGCAAAGCAGACGCCGCAGCACTCAGACAGTCGGGCATTTGCATAAACATGCAACGTGTCTAATACCCGGAGGAGATGGACCAGACCGGGTCCAGACTTCCGGCTCAAGGCCGCCACAAGCGGCAAGCGCTAAGCTGCAGGCCAACTTGACTACACTGTTTTGAGTGACTAATGCTAGTTTTTGCCATGAAATTTCGCTTTTGCAGCAGGGATTCAATTAACAGCCGAAACGGACATGAAAAGGGCGTGGCCGGGCAAATAAAATCAAGCTGGAACTGCTGAATTGGGACCAAAGTTCCTCAAAGTTCTATCTACCAAAACGAAAAGAAGGAAACTTTCCAATTGAAGTTGCTGACCAAAACATACGAACTTGAACTTGGCAGAAAAACTACCTACCGCATTTCGTGGCCGGCATCCCAAAATGGACAAAGTCAACGTTCGGCGGCATCTCGCAAGTGGCGTTTTGTCAAATATTTTCGAACAGTTTGTGTGTTTTGCAGGAGGATGAACGAGGGACTGGTTATAGGGGAAAGCGGCAACTGGCGACTGGAGGAGGGTCTTCACGACTTTTATTTAATGAATTTCGCAAATTTCTGGCGGCAGCATCTCACGCATGCGAATTGGCTCTGACAAAAGCCAGCCCAATACCGAACTTGTCTCCGCCGTACACAATGTGCAAATAATTGTCTCAATTCTTTGCATTCCGACGATCTGCCAGAACTGCACAAGTTGCACAACCCCGGCAGAAAACTGAATGAGTGTTCTGCTCGGGACGGCGATTATCGGTTATCTGAGTGTTTTAGGCGCCTCTGGGGAAGAGATACAAAGACCCGTCTTTGACAGTGAGTATGGGTTTTTGTTTTCGTGGGGTATGGGCGGTGGCCTATGGAAATTGCAATTGCTCGGGCATCGATTTAAGGTTCCTCATTCCGGGACCATCATTCCGAAAAGTCATCAAAAAATATTCCATTGATTTGCGCACAGAACAAGCCTAGTTCGTTCCTCGAATTCCATTCACATTCATTGACTTAAGCTTAACTGACTTTGCGTACCTTTCAAGCTACACCACGAAAATATTTAAACTAAAATTATGTTTAAAATGGTTTAAGGATATATAGTTTCATGCTAGAACTGCACTTAAAAGAGAGAAGTTATAAATTAGTTGAATAAGATGAATCGACTGCGGAAAGAGAGAGTCAGGCTTCGGTTCTTTCAGAATGAATTCCCAAACGCAGATGACAATGAGGCAGGCCAACATGGGAGTGGAGTTGGCTAAAACGACACAAGACGGCGGGAACAGTGCCTCAAAAAAATGCTCGCACATATCGAAAAGGAACGAAAAGCGTATGGCAAATGAAAAACAATCGTCGTCAGTCAATTCGAATGGGATTCGGGGTATGCGCGACAGGTATGCCTATGAAAGCCGGGCTCAAACTCCCGGCGACTCTTGGCTAAGATCTGGCGACAATTTTTCAATTGTCTGCCTGCCTGCCGTGCGTTCGACTTTGGCAACCATGGAGGTCGTCGTTGTATTTTTTTTTTGTTTTTGCCAATGCCGCATTGCTCACATAACCGGCAATGAAAAGCGCCGCAGCATTGCAAGTTGCATATAAAAAGCTGTTTTCGACTGCGACTTGTTAATTGCGCACATCGCGAGGGGGGCATTTAATTGTTGTCGCAGCTACTGTTGACTGCCTTGAACCAACTGAACCAACTTGGCCAACTGAATGTCTGGGTCTGGGCCAGTTCGGGAATCAGTATTTTTCCTGACAATGGGACCCTGTGCGTGGGCAGCTCCAATTACGCGGTATATATTTATACCAGCACCCGGAGTTACCGAGCTCATACAACGCCTCCCGCGGAGATGGCTCACGCTTCAGCTGGTTTTTGGTTTTTGGTTCCTGGCTTACAAGAGCGAGGAAGCGGGAGCAAACGAAAACAAAACTAATTAATAAATTAATTATGCCATTACAATAATACACACACACTCAGAGCAACCACCACAGGAGCGACCCGAGACTCACGCACTTTAATTATGAATATTTTCATGCTAAAATATGCATGCACTTGCCGAAGAAAAGCAGGCGAGGTGGTTACATGCAGGGTATCAAGGGAAACTTGGGGTGTGCACTGATGTCCATCAAGTATGAGGGAAAATTGGGAAATATTTACTACAATTTTCACTTATAACAAAGTCATATGAAGTCACTTGCAGAGTATAAGAAAAATGATATTTCAACTTGCTCTGTAATAAATTACATTTAATAAATTAATAAATATAAAGAGAGATGAATATTGAACTCTTACTTATAAATTCATTTTCCACTGAATTTGTTAGTATATATTTTGCTCATTATTGGATTTGGTGCAGTTACCTTTCATAAACTTTCTTTTATTCCATTAAATTGCATGCTGAATACTTTTCCAGTTGACTTACAGGGTACCATCGACTCGAATTCCCTTCGCTCGCTGAGTTCTGGCTGTTTTGGTGGTGGCTGCCGCTGCTGTTCCTCCAACGGGAGTTGACTTAATTACCTGCCCCCAGGTGAGGCTGCCCTTGCCGCTTTTGGGAGATCGAGTTCAGGTGGATTCAGGTGAGGTCGAGTAGGAGGAGCGGCAGAGCGGCAGGTTGGCTTCGTTTTGACATGGCTGCGTTTTTTTTGTCAGCTAATTAGTGACGTTTGAATTAATTAAATACCAAAAAGGGCAATTTCATGGAAATTTTCCCAATTTTCCCAACGATTCTCGAATTTGCATTTGTGTAGTGCAAAGCGCTCGGCCATGGCGAGCCATTTAGATGAAATCTATTGCATTTTATTCGAAATTTTATTCCCATGTTAACAGTTCTATTATCCTTGCGGCCATATCGGCCATACTAGCATATCATCCTCCCCGAATCCCCAAGTCCCCCTCTTCATTTACTAGCCCAGCGAACTGCGAACGCGGCCGTATGATAAATCGCAGCATTTACGTGTGTGCGCCCAGGCAAATATATCAGGCGGGCAAGGTCATAAATATTAATTGTGTTTCGGCGGTGGGACTGGCAATGGAGCTGGGAGCACACTCCCACACTGGGGGAAATAGTCTACATTCTATCAAAAATATTTCACATTTTAGAGACGAATTTAGCATAGCTAATACGCTTCAAACAAGGCTAAAACATAAATGAACTACTTCTAACTAGAATTTTATATCATCGAATATTCAAAGTTTATAAATGGTATGCATCTTGATATTGCTTTCATTTTATTACCCATCTTTGGTATCACAAAGTCTTTAAACTGCCTGGTTTTATTACAAGATTACATTTTGGAGTGCGAGTTTATAGGAATTGATTTTAAACACATTATTCGGGCTGTAAAGTATGTTAATCTAATATATGTATTTGGACAAGGCAGCGCAAATAAATCAAGATTGCATTGGCTAATATTCATGTACTATGCTTTTCCCTGTGCATGGGGAGTGGGTTCGGGACCTATCCTTAGTTTGCATGTTGCACTCTTGCAGTGTTGCACTGTTGTTGCACTGTTGTATTGTTGCAGTGGCATGAGCCCGTTGGCTAGGTGTTGTTGGCCGACGTTGCCGGTCCGATGCCATTATCAATCGATCGAACGCGAGCTGCATTTGCTTAGCGGTTTGCGCATGAACGGCCCCCATCGAATCCAATCGAAGCCCAATACTCTCGTACATCGCATATTGCTAATAAATATTCAGCGTTCGAGTGGATTATGTTGTGATGGTGCACCGATGTCGTGGCCCCCAAAAAAAAAAACAAAAATACACCAGTGACAAACTGTTGTTGTGTCTGGCCAATATTTGCAGAGCACTGTGGCCAATAGATGTGTCCGCACAACTTTCATTAGACCGTCTCGAACTTTAAGCCAGCAGCTCGAACTCAAGTCGCCTGCAGTCAGGAGTTATTCATAAGCGTCGAGTGCCGCAAAATGCAGTGCACTGTGTAGTATATAGTGGAGTGGAGTGCACTGGTAGTGGTCGAGTGCAGTCGAGTGCCGCTGTGATTAATATCCCAGGAATGCAGTTTATTGTAGCGCGACGACAACAGCAGCGAATGAAGCTGCTGCTGCTGCAGCGGACTTGCGGGCTGGGGGGCGTGGCAGCGGGAGACACATGGCTGGAAGGTGGCACCACCACATGTGCCGGGGTCAGAGTGGCCAACGGAATTCATACTGTAAAAATGATATTTGGCAGATTCAACAATATATTATAAATATATATTAAACGTTAATTAAACTGTTCATTTGTTCAGATTATCCGAATATTACCATTTAATGCAGTCAATTAACTGGAACTAAATAATTTCAAGTTAATTTGTATACTCTAAGACTAGATTACTAATATTAAAATAATATTTTATACATTTCTTAAGACCCACTAACAAATATTTCTCAGTGCAGCAACACTTTACGAAGAGGCTCGCAGTTTTTTCTAAGGCCGCGGGGCAACGCAAATTTGTGTGCATTATATTTTGTAGAATTTTTTTTTATTTTCCCAGATTTTCTTTGGCTTTCAATTTTTTTGTTGCTGCCTCTAAGGTTTTTCCTCAGCTATTTTAGCTCAGTTATAAATTACGACGAGTGTGCTTGTGTGTGTTGCATAATCTGAGTGCTGAAATCTGTGGCATCCACTCGAGAGCAAATGCAAACAGCGCCGGAGAGAGTGAGACGAGGGTCAGGAGCGGGGCCACCTCCGGAACCTATTGTTCTAGAGGAGCTGGGAAATCGGGAGGGGCGAAAGGCTGGAAGAAGTCACCGGTGCTGCTGCAGAACTTGACCGCCACGCTCATAATAGAGTCATAAAATTTTAGTGCGCCGCTTGGCCAACTTGCCGCTGAACCCGCGATATCGGGGAACCCCCGTGGCGCCACGGAGTCAAAGCCGTTTCGCTTTGTTGGCCATTGTACCGGCCATTTACTCGGACCATAGAAATATATAATTGTGATTAATTATACAACATAAAAGTGCTTTAGATACAGCGTTTTGATGCATTTATTAACCGAAAAATCACTTGAAACTCTCCGCCGTGCAATCTCTTGCCCCACTGCATCACTGCAACTATTATCAATTGTAATAAAAGTTGGCCTTTCAAATTTGAAGCTGGCATTATTTGGGGCGTTGCAACTGCTGCGGGCTGTGGATCTGGGAGTATTTATGGATTATCCACGATATGGATACAATCCAAATAGGTAGTTGTGAAGTTTGATAACCGACTTGATCCGATCAAAAGGCATCTTAAGGTTAATTTTATGTGGATTTCACAGGACTATCTTTTAAAGCCATTCGTTGTGGGTTTTATGATGGTTAAGTCGTGGTTATTACAATAGTAAAGTCCAGTGGATACATCAAATTGTGAATCTATATAATCTGTATAATCTATGATTTTATATGTATATATTTCCACCTACAAAACTCTGAAGACTACATATGTATTTTCAATAAGCGTTTTTGCCATAATTTTGTGCTGCTAATAAACACAGCTAACTATGTCTATTCCAACTTTTTTGATTTTCGAAAAAAAAAAATTTGACAAATTTTTGCATTCTCGATAAGGGGTACCATCATCAAAATTTTCGAAAAATGGCCAAAAATTAGCATTTCAATGTATGTACATGGATCGATAGGGAATTTTATTACGAATTTATCGAGGTATGGCATTCCAGTTTTGGACAATTATTTTGACTGTTATCGAAAAAAAAACTGAATTTTTTTTATCAAAAAACAAAACAAAATTTTTTTCTAAAAAATCGGATATTTTTAATTGGCGTTTTCGCCATAACTTGGCCAAAAATTGTGGCACATCTAAAATAAAGACTGTTTTGTGCTGCTAATTAACACAGCTAACTATGTCTATTCCAACTTTTTTGATTTTCGGAAAAAAAAATTTGATAAATTTTCGCATTTTCAATAAGGGGTACCATCATCAAAATTTGCGAAAAATGGCCAAAAATTAGCATTTCAATGTATGTACATGGATCGATAGGGAATTTTATTACGAATTTATCGAGGTATGGCATTCCAGTTTTGGACAATTATTTTTACTGCTATCGAAAAAAAAACGGATTATTTTTTATCAAAAAATCGAAAAACAAAATGTTGTAAAAAATCGGATATTTTCAATCGGCGTTTTCGCCATAACTTGGCCAAAAATGGCCGCACATCTAAAATAAAGACAGTTTTGTGCTGCTAATAAACATAGCTAACTATGTCTATCCCAACATTTTTGATTTTCGAAAAAAAAAAATTTGAAAAATTTTCGCATTTTTGATAAGGGGTACCATCATCAAAATTTGCGAAAAATGGCAAAAATTTAGCATTTCAATGTATGTACATGGATCGATAGGGAATTTTGTTACGAATTCAACGAGGTATGGCATTCCACATTTGGACAACTATTTTTACTGCTATCGAAAAAAAACTGATTATTTTTAATCAAAAAATTGAAAAAGAAATGTTTGTAAAAAATTGGATATTTTCAATCAGCGTTTTCGCCATAACTTGGTCAAAAATGGCAGCACAGCTAAAATAAAGACTGTTTTGTGCTGCTAATAAACACAGCTAACTATGTCTATTCTATTTTTTTTGATTTTCGAAAAAAAAAAATTTGACAAATTTTTGCATTTTCGATAAGGGGTACCATCATCAAAATTGGCGAAAAATGGCAAAAATTTAGCATTTCAATGTATGTACATGGATCGATAGGGAATTTTGTTACGAATTCAACGAAGTATGGCGTTCCACATTTGGACAACTATTTTTACTGCTATCGAAAAAAAACCGATTATTTTTAATCAAAAATTAAAAAAAAAAATTTGTTGTAAAAAATCGGATATTTTCAATCAGCGTTTTCGCCATAACTTGGTCAAAAATGGCAGCACAGCTAAAATAAAGACTGTTTTGTGCTGCTAAATAAACATAGCTAACTATGTCTATTCCAACTTTTTTGATTTTCGAAAAAAAAAATTTGACAAATTTTCTCATTTTCGATCAAATTTTTCATCAAAATTTGCGAAATAGGGCAAAAATTTAGCATTTCAATGTATGTACATGTATCGATAGGGAATTTTGTTACGAATTCAACGAAGTATGGGATTGCACATTTGGACAACTATTTTTACTGCTATCGAAAAAAAACTGATTATTTTTAATCAAAAAATTGAAAAAGAAATGTTTGTAAAAAATCGGATATTTTCAATCGGCGTTTTCGTCATATTTCTAGTTTTTTCTGCTTTTTTCTTATGAAAAACCCTTGTTATTAAATTAAATTGATTAAATTATTTGTTTGATTTAAAAATTAACTGGTTTTTTGTTAAAACATATTACGAACATGGCAATCATAAAATAAACAAAAAAAAGTTTTTTTTCCACTTTTCTGTTATCGTCGGTCCCTTGAAAGTCGCTATAACCGGATTCTACTGTAGTTATTTCAGAAAAAGCTTCAAAGTGACCCGTTTTAATCATTCAGATCGTACGTTGAAGAGCCAGTGCAGCCCACCTGGTCTCCCTAGGAGCAGCCTTAATTGAGTTCATACGGCGCATTTTTGATTGTCAGCGTTGTCATGGCCAGCGGACGGATGGCCAACGGACGGAATGGAGTACACCGCGGCACAGGACAGAGTCCCAGCGACAATGGAGCAATGGAGCAGCTCGGAGGAGCTGGGCTTCGTTATCACACAGAACATGGCAGCACATGGGAATTGCAGCCTCCTGGTGACGACCGCACTCTCTGAATGGCAGGGACAATGGATGGTTAGGGAGCCTTTGGCGGGAACAGAAGCAATGCATTTGGACAAGACTCGCCAAAGGCAGCGGCAATAGAGCCAAGAACCACAGTCTCTGAATCAGAATCAGCAGCAGCAACAGAAACAGAAACAGAAACAGATTCCCTGACAAGAGCAATCCATCCACAAAGGCAACGGCAAAGGCATTTCATGCTCATCAAATGCGTTGACATTGAACAATTGCGCGTAATGTTGTCGTACACTTGACAAGCGCGCAAATTGTAGTGCTACCTGTACTTGAGCCGCAATTTTGCTCAAAGCGAAAGCCGTCAGTTCCCAAAATCGATCGATGTTTGTTTTGGTCTAGCCGAAAACCTACCACTACCTACCTACTACTTTTGATGGAAATTGGCAGAGTTGTCTGTCTGTCTGATTGTTGCAACGTTTGTCGTTTGCCGTCTGCCGTTTGTCGTTTGCCGTTTGCCGTTTGATGTTCGCTGTTTTGTGGCCTTAATGAAGCGAACGACATTCACCGGACAAGTTCCAAACGTATCTGCCACATCCAATCCAAATCCAGTTTCCACATCTCAGCCACTGGCCAAATATGCGGCGACAAGTCCTCACTAAATGCTATACAGATTAATAAGTTCCAGCCGTGTGGGTGATGTGTGCCTCTTGTGGAGCAAGATACGATAGTAAAAGTCAAAAGTCGCCGCAGGCTCAGCAGACGTGCCACACTCAAACAAAACGTATCTTCTGGCAAACTTGAAGTTTAAGACAGTTAAAATTTAATATCCTACTTTCTAAAGGGATTTAAACTAAATGCTTTGACAGACTGAAATATGTTGAGCTAGAAGTTTTAGCTAAAATTTCTCTATATCATTTACTTATTTAAGTACAAAGTTTGGTGCCTTAATATTTATACTTATTTAAGTACAACGTTTGCTGCCCTAACATATCCTTACATGAAGGGCGAAAGATTCACTTTACTGATACTAACGATCTAAAATGATGTTTTTTTAAAGTGCATCGGCACTCCACCTTCGATTTTGGGGCTACCAAATTTGGCCAAGGCAATATTTTGTTCGTTTGGCAGGCCGTTAGAGATTTGCAAAAGGTAAAACTGTAAAATGCATTTCGGTTTGCCTTAAATGGAGCGGGGAAAAGCCAGCAGAACGCACGATAACGAAAGAAAAGTGCAAACATTGTTGCAGAACCGCACCGAGTGTGCAAATTTGCCTTTCGTTGCCAACCAGGCGGCTAGAAATCCAAAGACTTGCAACATGCATTCGAAACGGGCAGCCAAACAACAATGGGCCCACAATGGCAGAGTGGCAACGAGAGAGGTTCTCCTCCGATAATCGGAGCTGGCACTCGAAGACTGCTCCTTGGATTTTAAGTGGACGTCATTCGCGAGTATTCGCCAATAATTGCAGTTGCAAATATGAGTTTTCCCATTTTCCGTTCCCAATTTCCCAATTTCCCATTCCCCATTCCTCATTTCCCATTTCCCAGGCCGTGGCAGCTGCAAAGTTCTCGGCTAGCCATTTGCCATAATGAGCAGTAAGTTCGTTATTTATTCAGTAATTCCACACCTCGTATGCGTATAAAACGGTTCCACATTTCAGGTCATCTACTATTTGTATTGGATCGGAATTGAAAGATGACCGAGCTGCAGAGTGAGCGGAAAAATGCTAATTGGGATCGATTGTTTGGGCCGTTTCTCGAAAGTTGGGCTGTTTTCAAGGCTCCCCAGACAAAATCCCGACACATCATCGCCTACTGGACGCGCGAACAGCTAAAGTATGATTTTAAAAGAATTTACAGAGTTTGCATATA
The DNA here is from genome assembly GCF_016746245.2 of Drosophila santomea. Classification (NCBI taxonomy): domain Eukaryota; kingdom Metazoa; phylum Arthropoda; class Insecta; order Diptera; family Drosophilidae; genus Drosophila; species Drosophila santomea. The sequence goes on from NC_053018.2 coordinate 7,008,691, forward strand.
AGAAACATATTTTTTTACAGAGCTTTAGGTTTTTTTAGGAACTCGGAGGCACGTCGTCTGCCCAGGTTTGTGGCCTGGCAATATTTTGCTTTGATTCAACTACTCACGTCCATGGCATCTCTGGTTTATGGTGCCCGTGAACACATAGGTGATACTGTCAATCTGGGTCGAGATCTGGTCTTCATAATAACGGTTCGAAGAAAACGTTATCCTTGACCACCTTATATCATAACCATTTTAAATCCCCAGGCCATATTTATTTGCTTCAGACTGGTGTTCCTTGCTCAATATGCTGATGAAATCGATGTCATAATCGATGACCTCGAGGACATATATCATTGGAGTATAAAAGGTCCTGGATGGAAGGAAGTGCAAGAGAACAAGCGTTTGCGTTTCCTATTGTTTATGGCCGTGGTCATTTCTTGGTTTACCAGTCTAATCATTTTTATGCTGATCAAAATTTCCACACCTTTTTGGATTGAATCGCAGATATTACCCTTTCACGTCGCCTGGCCCTTTCAACTTCACGATCCAGCAAAGCACCCGATTGCCCATGTTATTATCTATGTATCCCAAAGCACCACCATGCTGTACTTCCTGATTTGGCTGGGTGTTGTGGAGAATATGGGTGTGTCTATATTTTACGAGCTAACTTCTGCTCTAAGGGTTTTGTGCATCGAACTAAGAAATCTGCAGGAACTTTGCCTGGGCGATGAGGAAATGCTATTCAGGGAGCTTTGTCGAATGACCAATTTCCATCAGCAAATCATCCTGTGGGTATCTATCCTTAAGCTATGCACTACTATATATATCTTTATTAACAGACTTTCAGATCGCTGCAACCAAATTTTCAATGGCGCTTTTATCATGCAAATGTTGATTAACTTTCTGCTCGTCTCATTGTCACTTTTTGAAGTGCTGGCTGCCAAAAGGGATCCTCAAGTGGCCGCCGAGTATATGGTTATCCTGCTAATGACTCTGGGACACCTCTCGTTCTGGTCGAAATTCGGGGATATGTTTTCAGAGGAATCGAAACAAGTGGCTTTGGCTGTGTACGAAGCCTATGACCCGAATGTTGGATCCAAGACCATTCACCGACAATTTTGTTTCTTCATTCAAAGAGCTCAAAAGCCATTAATCATGAGGGCAGCTCCATTTCCACCTTTCAATTTGGAGAACAACATGTTTGTAAGCAATATTCTGAGCTGTTTTCGGCACTTAATTGAACCCTTTGCTTTTGCAGATTCTAAAGCAGTGCTATTCCATACTGACCATATTAGCAAACACCTTGGAGTAGATATTTTTTCTAGTTTAATATCTCATAAGAACACCCCATCATTACTAACAGTAACATAATTAGGACAAAGCGCTAAATGCATTAATGCACATAAAACTTTATTAAATCAGTCTCATGTCTGAGAATGATATCGACCATTTTGGGGCCACTTAAAGAAAGTTCGGCAAGGAGCCTGCATTTTATGCATGCAACCCCAAAAGGTCGCCACTGCACCCGATGCAACTTGGAATACTGTTTCCCAACCGCTCCAAGATTGGGCTCATAAATTGCAATTGTGTGGGGGGAGCTCTGGAAACTGGAAGCTGAAGGCTGGTTTTCTTTCAAAACGATGGATGTTGGCTGCTGGTCGCTGGCTGGCGTTTGACTGCACCGTCATTAGCTTGATTGAATCTTATTGTTGGCAATTAACCTTCGCAGCGATGGGGCCAAACGTCTGAGGGTCTGTGGGGCTACGATCCTGACATTCTGGCAGCATGGACGAGGCGAATAACTTCATTTGCCACGACAACATGGCATAAAACATGTCATCTTCCTGGGCCGCACTAATTGCCAACGACAAGGAGCCCAAATTAATTAGCAAACGCCAACGAATTCGGCCAATAAACAATATCCGATGCACTAACATTTGCATGTGCACGAGCAAAAACCTGTTGATTTTGGCCACGAAAAGTGAAAAGCTTAGCAAAATTTAGCCTGGATTTTGGGGGCACAGCTAAAAACAGTGGGCAAGTACATAAGTATTCAAAACACTTTTCTTTGGCAAAAATATATTTATGTCTTTCCATTTATTTAGTAGCAAAAAGAGTATTTAAATAATATTACTAGTAAGAGTAATTTTGTATGCTAAAAGTTTTTTCCTTATTTTTTATCATGTAAACAAAATAGACCCCACAGTCCGGCGACAAAGTTGAACAGCAAGCGATTTGTCAGACAGCAGTTTCTTTTTCTCGTTGTGGCTCATTCAAAAGCCACTTCCTACTTACATTTGAATATTCGTTATTGCAATTGCATTTCGCTTGTGTTTATTTACTTAGACGACTTCTCCGTCTGCTCCCCGTGAGCCCCTGAAGATCCCACTTCTTGGCCGTTTTCCATCTAAATTGCATGCAGCGCCTTTGTCATGACATGACAGCAGCCTAATTCATCATTATGGCTACACAGGACCGACTGCATCGATGGAGCTAAAAACCAGGGGATCGGGAATGCAAAGGGGTTGGGGGTTTTGGGGATTGGGGATTGGGTACTGGGGGATTGAGAGAGTTTTGTCGCGACTTTCGCTAGACGATTGGCATGAGATGCAGTTGCCAAGTTGCAAGTTTTGCATCTGAACAGCGATCTCGGTGGACTTGGACGGCGACGTGATTCATTCATGCGCAGTAGTTGGATTTTCGCTTGCATGCAGCTGGCTACGTTGATGATAATGATGATGCATGCGCCCGGGCTTAGGAGCTGGTTAGATACACCGGCAAACCAGCGGTGGCCAGGGAAGTGGGGCACGGCATAAGATGCACTTTAGAAGGCAAAAGTGCAACGTCGATAGGCTGATGATTCGCCTGTCGACATTCAACGAGCCGGGCCAAGACGACGACGACATTATCGTCGGCAGAAGTCAGGGATGTCAGTGGGAGCTTCGGTACCAGCTCAGTTATTTGTATGGTTTATTATCTCCGCACAATATCGCTCATTGTGGCATCTTGTCAAAGGGGCAGCGGCAAAGTTGGTTATTGAGAGCCCAAGCGCCTCAAAGTGAAACTTCTGAGACGCACTCGCAAGCCGTGCAGCAGTATAAATCTGAGTTACGACGCAGGACTTAAATGGGTTCAAATGCAGTCAAGTACACTTGGAAAAGGTATTTAAAAATGTTTCTTCAAGAGGTTCTTAAAACATTGCTTCAAACTGATTCTTATTAGTATTTTTATGACATTCCATCTGGCACTACATCTTAATTACCATGACATGCTTTTTTTTCTGCTGCTGTTAGGCAAAACTTAAGATCCCAATCGAGTGGCCAAAATCGTGTGACATTGTAAATCGACGACAATAAGCGACCCAGTTAACAGTTTCGTACTCCCAATTTGCTGACATGCGCCAATTCCCGCGAAACAACAAAAAAAAAAACTAACAGCGAAAAGGTGTCAAGACAGTCGGTCCGGATTCGGTGGCCGGGCCACTTAATCATCGAAGTTGAACCAAGCAGGACAAATGCCATGCACGACTTCATTATTAGGCAGCCCCATATGCACATCATCATCGCCGCTGAATCGTTGCCATGGACTCGTGACATGGCCTCCAGATTGGAACTGGTCCTGGTCCCCTGGTCCTGGTCGTAGCGTAGCAGCTCCTCTGATTAGTTTTACCCCTCCGGTTCCACGGCTCATTTGCCTCTCATCAAGGCACGAAAATGTCCCTCAAATTTGTTTGTGTGAAGCCAGTAGGAGTTCCATTAAATTCCTTGTGGCTTCTGGTGGCGGCTGTCGCTAATGAAGTCATAAAACCGCATGACATTTTCGATGCCTCGTGGATGGAGGAAAGCCCCACGGATCTCACTTTTTGTCAGACGATCTTGTTGGTTTCTGTTGTCCGAGGAGCAGTTCAATCGTTCCAATATGCAAATGCCCCATTCACCCACCGCCGCCACCCACGGATTGAGGACCGCGTACTGAATGCTCCGATCCATATGACCATATGACCATATGTTCATATCGGACCCCAAATCTTTCGCTTTCGATTGCGCCGAGCTGCGCCCTCCGTCCAAAAAACACTCCACTTCACTCCATTCCATTCCACTCCACTCCATTGAACTGAACTTGCCTTGCGTCTAAGCCTGGCTTTATCTGCTCCGAGACGATTTTTTTGCATTTCATTTCGTTTCGCCGGCTTCGTGCTGCAAATATGCAAAAATGCTGCAATCTGCGGACAGCACGTTCGGAGGGCCTTTCGTGTCATAAATGGCATAAATATTCCTTCTTGACCGGGCAACCTAAATATTTCCAGCTCTGCAGATGCTGCTTTCATCGCTGTGGTGAAGGGAAAAACAAAAAATTATTTTATAACAATGCCAACTTTCACTTTTTCGGCTTGGGCAGATCTCCATCGAAATCGAAATTAAATCGTTTTTCATTTTTATATACTGCTCGATTATTGATGTTCAGTTGCGCGAAGTAAATTATCAGAAAACATGCATGAACTATTTACATATGTTGTAATATAAAAGCGATTAGCGCCTGGCAAAGCAGATGCTAAGTTCTCGCCTGGTAATTACTATAAACGGTGATACATTTAGCCTATTATCACGCAGGAAACACTTATAAAATACAATTTGCATATATATAATTATTATAAAAAGAAAGGATATTTCTTCCAGTGACCTCCAGTTGCAATATATAACACGAATCACATTGAGCACTCACAGCACTTAGAAACCAGAAGTGTTTGGAAATGGATTTACGAGGCAGTATCTACCGTTTTCTAAAGTTTTTTAAGATCGGCTGGAGGATTTATCAAAATCCAAAGTTGGAGTCCAGCCACTCATCAATTTACTATTGGCGGGAGCAGATGAAGTCTGAAGACAGAATATATTTGTTCAGTTAAAATCCATAAATGTTTTTTGCAGGGCAATGGCATTGTTTACAACCACAGAGGAACGCCAGTTGCCCTACCGATCTACATGGCACACTATAGTAAATATTCAACTTTTCGTTTTTCTCACTTCAATGTGCTATGGATTTATGGAATCGGTAGGGGATCATGTTGAAATGGGACGAGATTTTGCTTTCATCCTTGGCGTAAGAAAATATTACAATGTTTCAATCATAAGTAACTTATATATTTCTTTTGCTTACTGCAGGCATTTTTTATTGTGTTTAAGGTTTTCTATTTTCACTGGTATGGCGATGACCTTGACCAGGTGATCAATGAACTGGATGAATTTCATCCTTGGGCACAGATAGGTCCTGGTGCAGTGGACTATAGAGCTGGCAAACGTTGGTACTTCGTGATGGCTTTCTTTTTGGCCTCTTCATGGTCGTTCTTCTTGTGTGTTTTTATATTGTTACTCATTACATCACCGATGTGGGTCCATCAGCAGAACCTTCCCTTTCATGCGGCCTTTCCTTTCCAATGGCACGAAAGATCGCTTCACCCCATTGGCCACTTTATAATCTATGTGTATCAGAGCTATTTTTCAGCGTATGCTCTGACTTGGCTTTTGTGCATTGAGGGGCTATCTGTTTGTATTTATGCGGAAATAACTTTTGCCATTGAGGTTTTATGCCTGGAATTACGACATATTCACCGATTCAAGGATGGCCTGACAGAGCTGCGAATGGAGACGAATCGCTTGGTCAAGCTTCATCAGAAGATTGTGGAGTAAGTATTTAAGCTAGGAACATCCAATTTTCCTTTTCCTTTTGCACCTAAAAACCTTTGAATAGAATTTTAGATCGGACCAACAACGTTTTTCATGGTACCCTCATAATGCAAATGGGGGTTAACTTTTCCTTGGTGTCCATATCGGTTTTAGAGGCCATGGAGGCTCGAAAGGATCCCAAGGTGGTGGTCCAGTTTGCAATCCTCATGATGCTCGCCCTGGGACATCTGTCCATGTGGTCCTTCATTGGAGATATGTTATCCCAGGAATCATTGAAAATATCGGATGCAGCTTATGACGCTTACGATCCCACCAAAGGATCCACAGATGTTTATAGAGACCTCTGCCTAATAATTAGGCGTGGCCAGGAACCTCTGATCATGAGAGCCAGCCCCTTTCCGTCCTTTAATTTAATAAACTACAGCGCTGTAAGATTTTTAAATCATTAAATATATAGTAATTTCTTACCCATTGGTTTTTCAGATACTTAACCAATGCTATGGAATCCTGACATTTTTGTTAAAGACATTAGACTAAAACCAAAAATGATGATCGATGAATTTAATTAATAATTAATGGAAAATATTTGATTTTGCTTATTGTGTCACATACATATTAAACTGTAATAAATTCTATAACCTGCTTTATTGGGTTTTCGTTTATGCAGAATGGTTTATAAGATAGAGTGAATTCTTTACTGTGTTATAATCTTTTCCGACACTTTATATTTTCTAGACTTTTGAGCTTTCGTTAGCATATTCCTGTCATTTCTTAGATATATATGTCTATACTTGACTCTAGTTCTAAAAGAATGCTTTTCGAGACTTAATCACGTAATTTCTTTGCAATTATTACTTTCAAATTATTCATGAGTTGCCTATTTACCCTTGTAGTTCTAAAGGTATGAGAAGTATTAATAACATAATTCGTCTTTAAATTTTTAATGGGTTTTGGAGCCTGATAAAGCAGATGTTAAGTTTTCGCTTGGTAATTGCTTTGAATGGTCATAATTTTTGTATTACCTATTACTGGATATATTGCTTTCATCGCTTTAATATTTTAAGTGGTCATAATATTTGCTTATTACTTACACAGGAAAAATATATAGAACATGGGAATAAATACTCAAATTGCACTTTTTGTCATTAATTGCATCTAAAATATAACACCTTTTTTTGATGTGTACCTATCTGATTATATTTAATAAAGGTCTTTTTGCGTTATAGAGTCACTCACAGAACAGAGTTCGATTTGAAATGAAGTTTGGTGGAAATTTGCATCGTTATCTCCAGTTTTTTATCGACGGCTGGAATCATTTTCGAGATCCTTCAGTGGAGTCCCGCCACTCTGCTGTTTACTATTGGAGGGAGCAGATGAAGTCAGTGTAATGTGTAATTCCTCTTGGCTATTATAATATCAAAAAATCCTTTACAGAGCTATGTTCTTATATACAACCTCGAAGGAACGCGAACTGCCCTTTCGTTCCACATGGCACACTTTGGTTAACATTCAAGTGTCCATTTGTTTCTCAACAATGTGCTATGGCGTTACCGAATCGTTTGGGGACAAGGTTCAAATAGGTCGAGAACTTGCATTCATTTTAGGGGTTCGAGAAGTCGTATATTAGAAACTCTTCGAATACTTACTATAGTTCTGTTTTCAGTTTTTTTTTATTACTTTTAAAATATACTATTTTCAATGGTATGGCGATGGACTTGATGAAGTTGTTGAAACCCTGGACAGATTACATCCTTGGGCACAAAAAGGTCCTGGAGCAGTGGATTATAGAACTGGCAAACGCTGGTACTTCCTGTTGGCATTTGTTTTAGCTTCATCCTGGATGGTTTTTCTGTGCATTTTTCTATTGCTACTCATTACATCACCCATATGGATCCATCAGCAAATCCTTCCTTTACATGCTGCCTTTCCTTTTCAATGGCATGATAAGTCGATTCACCCCATCAGCCATGCCATAATATATTTATTTCAGAGCTGGTGTGTAGTTTATACGTTGACTTGGCTCGTGTGCATCGAGGGACTATCTGTGAGTATTTACGTGGAATTAACATTTGCCATCGAAGTTCTATGCCTCGAACTGCGCAACCTTCATCGGAGGTGCCATGGATATGAAGAGTTGAGATTGGAGACGAATCGCTTGGTCAAGTTTCATCAGAAGATTATTGAGTAAGCCTTGGCATCATAAAAGCAAATTTGCATTCTGACTTAATTTTTGCAGCCTTTTGGATCGTACTAACAATGTATTTCATGGAACCCTCATAATGCAAATGGGAGTAAACTTTTTCTTGGTATCCCTTTCGGTCTTAGAGGCCATGGAGGCTCGAAAGGATCCCAAGGTTGTGGTCCAGTTTGCAATCCTAATGCTGCTCGCCCTGGGGCATCTTTCCATGTGGTCGTTTTTTGGAGACCTGTTGTCCCAGAAGTCATTAAAAATATCGGAAGCGGCTTATGAGGCTTACGACCCCACCAAAGGATCCAAGGATGTTTATAGAGACCTCTGCTTAATTATTAGGTGTGGACAGAAGCCTCTGAACATGAGAGCCAGCCCCTTCCCGCCCTTTAATTTTATAAACTACAGCGCTGTAAGTTTGAAATACTTTATTTATTGTAATTTCTAGCATAATATTTTTCCAGATACTTAATCAATGCTATGTCATCTTGACATTTTTGTTAAATACATTAGACTAAATCCTAAAACGGAAAAATTTTGAATACTTATTTATAAATACTGTTATAAATTCTGTAACCTGCTTATATGAAGGCGTAGACCTTTAATCCGGGCTGTAATTTCTTCCGATACTCTTTAGCTAATTAACTTTCTGTCGTTGTTGTTATTAGAGAACGATATTCAAATCTTCATCACGCATACTTTTCCAAAATTTTACTATCATATTATTTGCGAGTTTCAGTGCCCATTTACTCTTGTAAATAGGAAACAAGAGTGGAATGAGCTGGAAGTTCTAAAGGTATGAGAAGTATTATTATTATATAAAAATTTCTTAGTACATTTCTAATGGGGATTAGAGCCTCACAAAGCAGATGTTAAGTTTTCGCTTGGTAATTGCTTTGAATGGCCATAATTTTTGCTTATTACCACACAGGAGAAATATAATATATTAAATATAATAACCTTTTTTTATGTATACTTATCTGATAAGTATAAGTATATTTAAATAGGGTCTCTTTGCGTTATAGTATCACTCACAAAGCAGAGTTCGATTTGAAATGAACGTTTGTGGCAATTTGTATCGTTTCCTCAAGTTTTATATCGACGGCTGGAAGCATTTTCGAGATCCTACGATGGAGTTCCGACACTCCGGTGTTTACTATTGGAGGGAGCAGATGAAGTCAGTAATTCCTAATAGTGTGTAATTCCTCCTGATTTATATAAGTTCAAATAACCTTTTGCAGAGCTATGTTCTTATATACAACCTCGAAGGAACGCGAACTGCCCTTTCGTTCCACATGGCACACTTTGGTTAACATTCAAGTGTCCATTTGTTTTTCAACAATGTGCTATGGCGTTACCGAATCAATAGGGGACAGGGTTCAGATAGGTCGGGATCTTGCATTCATTTTAGGGGTTCGAGAAGTCGTATATTAGAAACTCTTCGAATACTTACTATAGTTCTGTTTTCAGCTTTTTTTTATAGCTTTTAAAATATTCTATTTTCAATGGTATGGCGATGGACTTGACGAGGTTGTTGAAACCCTGGACAGGTTACATCCTTGGGCACAAAAAGGTCCTGGTGCAGTGGATTATAGAACTGGCAAACGCTGGTACTTCCTGTTGGCATTTGTTGTAATTTCATCGTGGATGGGTTTTCTGTGCATTTTTCTATTGCTACTCATTACATCACCCATGTGGATCCATCAGCAGATCCTTCCTTTACATGCTGCCTTTCCGTTTCAATGGCATGATAAGTCGATTCACCCCATCAGCCATGCCATAATATATTTATTTCAGAGCTGGTGTGCAGTTTATACCTTGACTTGGCTCGTGTGCATCGAGGGACTATCTGTGAGTATTTACGTGGAATTAACATTTGCCATCGAAGTTCTATGCCTCGAACTGCGCAACCTTCATCGGAGGTGCCATGGATATGAAGAGTTGAGATTGGAGACAAATCGCTTGATCATGTTTCATCAGAAGATTGTTAAGTAAGCCTGGAATCATCAAAGTAAATTTGCTTAAATCTTTCCTAATTTTTCAGCATTTTAGATCGGATCAATAACGTTTTTCATGGTACCCTCATAATGCAAATGGGGGTTAACTTATTCCTGGTATCACTATCGGTTTTAGAGGTCATGGAAGCGCGAAAGGAACCCAAGGTGGTCGTCCAGTTTGCAATCCTAATGCTGCTCGCCTTAGGGCATCTGTCCATGTGGTCGTTTTTTGGAGACCTGTTGTCCCAGAAGTCATTAAAAATATCGGAAGCGGCTTATGAGGCTTATGAACCCACCAAAGGATCCAAGGATATTTATAGAGACCTCTGCTTAATTATTAGGCGTGGCCAGGAGCCTCTGATCATGAGAGCCAGCCCCTTTCCGCCCTTCAATTTTATAAACTACAGCGCTGTAAGGTTCTAAAGGCATTTCATATATGTATTGTAATTTCTTATGTTTTGGCTTTTCAGATACTTAACCAATGCTATTTAATCCTGACATTTATGCTAAAGACATTAAATTGAATCCAATCCAGACACAACAAATTTAAGAAGCTTTTGGCATTTTCACCATATAAACCCTTAAGCTCACAGTTCTGTCGACAGGCCAGAATATTAACCCTATAAAAGAAAGAATTATATCCAGGTGTTATGCAATCAGTGGGGGTCAAGGGTCAAGTCGGATACTCTGCTGAAAATTAGGCGTGACCAGCGATAAAGCAAAACAAATAGATTGTAATATGATTTTGTTTAATTTGTTGGTTTTTATTTTCTTTTCGTATTTTGTGTGCCTAAATTATTTCTGCACAATTTAATGAATTTGTTATGAAAACTATGAAGTATTTGATTTGTTTACATTTCCATGTAATTAGTTGGCTAATCTAAACATTGGAACATTTTGAGTTGCTCGTAGTAATTTTTTGCGCATATTTCGCTCTCGTCTTTCTTTTTTGTTTTTGTTTTTGTTTTCATTATTTATTATTTACTTGATGTTTGAGTTTTTAATTATAAATGCTAATTACGATTATTGTTATTGTGTGGGATAGAAGGGGGAGTGGACAAAAGTGCGTTTAATGAATAAATATTTAAAATACAGTATTGCAGTTGTTCTTTCATCTCGTAAAACTAATAAATGCGAATCGAATGCATTCGAATGAAGCATCCGTAAATCGAATTAATTAACTGGCTTAATCATATTTTATCTCTCGTTTAACTTGTTTGTACATATCGACGTTGTGACTTAAATGACTAGTCTTTGGTTGTGTGTTGTCGTAAATTATAATTGTTAAATGAAAACTTGAACTTTGCGTTTGCTTTGAAGAGGAATGTTTTGTTTGTTTTCGTACATATTCTCTATCGAATTGAAGTAATGCAATATACGAGTATGATGTTGTTGAAGAAACTTTCTGTTGCACGCTCCTGCTGTTAATTGCTAATTGGAGCGGATCGAAAAAAATATTTACAATTAATATACAATGGCGCGAGTTTTTGTTTATGTTTGCATTTACATTTACATTTAAGTTGCTGCAATGTTTGATTGTTTTAAGTACTTTTGTTGGCTGTTGGCTTGTTGAGCTTACGTTTGATATGCTTGTCATGGGTTTGTTATTACTACCACGAGTGGCTATTAAAAAATGCAAATGCTATTAGATGCTTGAGCTCATAATTTGATTAATGATTTTGCGAATGATATTGCGATATTGCGAGTTCTTTTACCCACTTTCTCTTCAATTTTCGCCACATCGGTATTTGTTTTACTACATTTAACTTTTTTTTCCAGTTTCAAAACCCATTTGCTCTCGTCATTGCGAAACAAGAGCGGAATGGAGTGAAAAGCCACAAAGTCCTGGACCAATGTCTGCCGGGGACAGGTAGCCAGAATATGCTTCGCATACATTTGCCCACAAGGCTTAAGCTGAAAATGTCTATTTAAACAAAATCCAAGTGGCAAGCGCTGGTTGTATGCCAAACTCAACTGTGGCATACCCATTGAAATGGCTTATATATCCCCATGGGGGGCTCAGTTCGATATACCCGAAAGTGAGCTGGGTGAACCGATTTAAACTTGTGGCATCATCGGCAGTTGGCAGTTGGCAGTTGGGTGCAAACAGAAAGCACGCCCTTTATTTGCTTTAATCCGACGAAATCCCTGTCCTAATGCCGGGCGGCAATAAAGGATGAAACGTGCATGGCATGTAAAGAGCATGTCCTGTGGCCATGCCACACCGCAACCCTCTCGCCCGTCTGACTCGATAGTTTGCGAAACGGAAACGGAAGTGACACTAAATTCGTTTCGGTTTTCCCAATTGGCGACACACAGGCAGACCGACCGAACGATAGACCGGCAGACAGATACATTTAGGGAGTCCCTGGATGAACTGGCAAAAAATAAACTTCACAAAATTGTTACGTGTAATCCCCTTTATGATCTGCACCCATCCATGTGCGCTGCATCTTAAGTGAAATGGGCACACAGATGGGTGGGTGCCATCCACACAGACCCATTTTACTGCTGCCAAATCCAGGCGCAGTCCTGGCCCGTTTCTCAGCTGGCTATGACCATGGTGGCCGATGTGGCACCCGGTGGCCAGTGGGTGGCTCGCGAATTGCTGGACTCCGGCTGCAATGATGTGGATCCCATCGAGGACAACGAACTACTGCTGTTCACCGAGTGCAGCTGCTGTGGCTGATGGTACTCCGGCTCCTCGTAGGCGGCATCATCGTCGCAGTCGTGTGGATACAGCGGCACATGGTGGTGCGTGTGATGGTGGTGCGTATGCGAGTGGTGCACATGCTGTTGCTGCTGCTGCTGCTGTTGGTATGGGTGGAAGTACTGCTGCTGTTGCAACGTCGGATGTTGCTGCTGCTGCTGCTGCTGCTGGTGTGCGGCTGGTGGTGTGGTCAACGACGATGACGCTGGTGAGGCACCACCAGAAGGTGGGTGGGGCAATGGCAGTGGCAACGGCATCACCACCGGCAGCGGTTGCAGACCTCTTATGCTGTCCGCCGGGTGGGCCGTATAGATGTTGCTCCTCCTCAGGTGGTTGTTGTTTATGTTGCTGCTGCTGCCGTTGTGATGGTGATGCACACTGCCGCCGGCACCACCCGCCGCTCCACTTGCCCCGCCCGCACCACTCAAGCCGTTGCCGTGGGCGCGCTTGTTGCGAGACCACCATTGCACGTGCGTGTCTGCGTGTTGGCGAAACCGATGCAGATGCCACACAATAACAAACACGAGATGGGTGCCGAAAAATATAGAGAAAAGGGGGAAACGAGGAGGTGGGGGTTAGTTGCTGGGTCACAGTTGCGAAAACAGTCGCCGAATGTTGTGAGAGTCAACAGCGGTAAAGGCCTCATAATGGCCAACAGCGGGCACAGTGGTGCAAATCCAACACAAAGGTGTTAAAAACATACAAAACTCTTTTAAATTTTAAGCTAAAATCTTTACATATCATTTGGTTAAATGATATTTTTGTTAGGAATTTTTAAATGATTTTTTCTGCAACTCTGAGTGATTATCCACTGTGCCCACTGTGCCTGGCCTACGCCCACTGTTTTCCTATTTGGTCAAGTTGGCCATGTGGCTATGTCGAGTATTAGCACTCACCGTTGCGATTGTTGGAGGACTTTTTGCGCCGGCAGCGCACCACGGCAATCATGATGATGGCGCCTAGCAGCGCCGACAACACGGACACGATGATCAGAGTCAGTGGCCAGCCCAGTTCTGTGGCCTTTTCTGCAACACAAAAAAGGGGGGAGAATGGGTGAAAAGGGTAACGGTTAGTAACGGAAGTTATGTAGCCCTCAGCTGCCATTGCTACACTAAGAAAAAATGTGGCACAACATTTGAAAGCATAACTTAGATTGTCTAGCCAAAGATAGATACAAACTCTAACTATCAATCTCAAAAGTATATATGCATCTCCATAGTTTGTGCTACGAGGTTCAGTTGAGCCTTAATCCCAGTGCATCCCCATTGACGTTCGGACACTCACCTACACTCATTGCTACACTAAGAAAAAATGTGGCACAACATTTGAAAGCATAACTTAGATTGTCTAGCCAAAGATAGTTACAACCTCTATCTATGAATCTCAAAAGTATATATGCATCTCCATAGTTTGTGCTACGAGGTTCAGTTGAGCCTTAATCCCAGTGCATCCCCATTGACGTTCGGACACTCACCTATCGTTCCCTCGAACATGAAGGTGCTCTTGGTGGGCATCGCCCAGGAGCACAAGTCACACGTGGTCAGGCCGTCGCTCAGCACCGGCTCGTCGACGAAGAAGGGCGGGCGGGGCGGTGGCGGTACAAAGCGTCCGTTCCAGAGGCCCTGTTCGCTGGCATCGAAGGCCATTGGCGAGCCGAACAAGTCGTCATCGTCATCGAAGATGTCGAACGTCACGTCACCAAAGCTGCTCAAGTCCTCCGCCGAGCTGCTGGCCACCAGACTGGCGATGCGCGGTGGACTGAATGTGGGAAATGCGGATGCGGATACGGAGGGCAGGAGAGCGGATGCTGATGCTGATGCGGATGCGGATGCGGATATGGACACAGATACGGATGCAACTTGATTTACAACGTAACTGAGACGCGCATCGTTGCTGTAGTTGCTGTTCGCTACGGATGGCATTTTCCTTGCGTTTTCCGGGTGTGGGGTGGGGGGGAATTGAGGGAGTTTTCCGGATGAAGGGGCAAAGCTGCAATCCTTTGACGCTCCTCCTCGCTTATTGCCAGTTATCGCAGTTGTACGTTAGTCCTCCGTTTGACGCATGTTGAATGGGATTGGGATTTACGCCGGGTTTCGCCTGTTTTCTGGTTCCTTTCTTGCAATTTTTGGGGCTGAAAGAAAAATGCAAACGGAAGAAGCAAGTTAGTTTTGCCAATTAAAACCTTAATTGTGCTGTCAGTATTTGCGCAATTTCTCTCCCTAAGAGAACTTTCACATTTTTTTCAGGCGTATCGCTTTTCGTATCGCCTAAGCCATGAGCCGATTTAACATTCCCTCGCAAGCCAGAGAGAGACTCATGTCAGCAATCGTTACTAAATGACTTTTTTCTACCTATATCCAATTTGTAGCCACCCCTGCCTTCGGCACTTGCTGCCTGGCATTTGTATCTTTTCAGCTGGAAATTGAATTTTTGAACAGCTCTGCCAACGCTATCTGCCAGATACTTCGACTGCTGTGGATGCGGATACACATAGGATAGGACTTCAGCTCAACATCACACATGGCAGCCACTGCTAACGAGAATTGACAGCTTGACAGTTCGATATCAGGCTAGAAGTCAGCATTAGTTACAGTTCCGAGTGCTCAGTGTGCCTCGAATTTGCTTTATTAAAAACATCCTCCATTGTGTCAGGTCTCCTCCTTCCTCATTCAATTATTTTTCTTTTCTTTTTTTTTTCCCCCCTTTCTCGGCAGTTGTCTGAACGAACTTGATTTGCGAGGCAATAATCCTGATAAATTAACACTAATTTGCAAGCGCCACGAGCGGGCGGAGAAAAACTCGAGCTCAAATTCGAGCTAATCGGCAGGTGAAAATAAAGCAGAGTGCTTTGTTAGTTGGCTCTGCAGATATCTGGCTGTCTCTAAAGCCAAATAAATCTGTTTCACTCCACTTGGCAGTTGGCAACCCTTTCACAACGTTCTTGTTTCTCCGCTTTTCCAACTACTCTTTTTTTCATTCCGTTACCAAACCATCAGAGGCCGACACGTTTCAGGCATTAGCCAAAATTTTCAACGCTTTTCGCCCCAAAGAAATGGAAATGCACACCGGATTGGGATACAAAGAAAATTTAACTATTGGAACATGCAAAACTATGCTATTTTGTCAGGTAACTTCATGAAAATATTAAAATATATATTTTTAAATATAAAGCTTAAATCAATTAATTATTCCATTTTCATGTGGTTGGTAAACCTTTTTATTGCAGTGCACCATTTCCACTTGCCACGTGCTTAATTAAGGAAATGTGTGCACTGCACTATATGAATAAAAAGAGTAAAAAATGGGCAGTTTTTCGAGGAAAGTTTAATTCCACTTGCGCAAATAATACTTCATATGCAGAAACGCAGAAATGCAGCCGAGCTGCTGGTGCAACTTGGCCAAAAGGGGCGAGAGTTCGGTGTAAACGATATTTAGTCATTCTTGAAAATGGGAAAACGTGAGGCGCATAAATTGACGCGGACTCCAAGGAAGGGGGCAGAAAAGTGAACTTCCTTCACGCAAGCGAAATTGCGAATCCAACTGCGAATCTCTTTTGGTTTTTTTTTTGAATGAATGAACATGGCACCGAATGGTTGAGAGGTTTTGTGTGGCAGAGAGATACTGTGAAAAGCTGTGTGGGTGGCAGTAATACTTCTTCTTCACCACTGACTGGGGCTATTAATAAATTTATTTTCGCTGCATGCTTGAAATAAATTGTAGAGTCACGTGAGCCGGGGCTCAGCGCACTTTGATTTGCCTTTGATGGCAGTAAGCTCCGAAGTTTCGAAGTTCCCAAGCTGAAAAGCTGAGTCTACAGCGACGACAGCTGTCATGTGGTAGTGCGTGGGTTCCACCCATCTGGATGGCCCAAACTCCTTCTTTACCAATTCCCCAATTGAATGTCCAAAAACGCGTCTTCTGTTTCAATCGGTTTTGCGTGGAAACGTGCCTGCCAGCGGCTTCCTCTGTTTGCGAATGGAATCGAATGGAGGTGGCACCACCGCCCACCAATCGGCAAACAAACAAAACGAGAAACGCCCCGTGCGACAAAGCAGCAACAAGAGTTGGGAAATCGGGAAATCGTGAAATCGCACAATGAAAATGAAAATGAAAAGTAACAACGGGGCTGCCCCATCAATAACTGAAAGAATGCACAACAATCGATATTCACACATCGCCGAGAAGGGAAAAAGCAATTACACATGTCCTATTCAATTCCACGCAGCATATATAATATATGTTCATACATCGATTCAATATTTATATATTTGCAGTCTGTGCCGCTCAACACACTCAATCCCCCGGATATCCTCGTTCTGCTTTTTAATTAGTGCGAAATGTTTGTACATTATTTTCATTTATGCTGCTCCACGACTTTTATTTGCCCTCGAATATGAGCGTGTGTAGAAACTAATAATGCCCAAAAACAAGGGTGAACTCGGGGGAAAAACTATGCGAAACTGTAGAGAATTGCCGAAATGTGTATTTTGCGTTTTGGGTTTCAAAATTAACACACTACTCCGCCACCCGCAACTAAATTACCTAAATATGTGAGCGAAATAATTGCATGCACGCTGGGAAAATGCTTAAAATGCAGTTAAAAAGGGAAAAATTGGAAAATAATTCAGTGCATTTAATTAACGGTTATAATCTGGGGAATTACTTAGCATTGAAAGCCAACGAAATGCTCTGATAAGAGCACTGCCAGAGAAATAAATACAATGAAATCCCAATTAAAGGCAATTTTTAGGCCACAAAGGTCAGGATAAATTAATTTATTTGCCTTAAAGCCAAAGAGCGGGATGTTTTAAGCCCGAAATGTCAGAGTCTGCAACTTTGGGAGCACAACCAAAAATTGCCTCACTTGGTCTATTTCATCCTTAAAGTCGAAGAGTCATGGATATTCCGGACGTGTCTGGCATTTTTTGTTGTCGTGGCAAGGACATAGTAGTATTGCCTCAAAAATAAAACGGCATGTTGCTCTACCGAAATAATTGAGTCAACGTGCTGGCATATAATGTGAATGGGACTCGGACAAACCGAACTGATATAGCTATGCATGAAAATTGAAATTTTATTCAAATGCCCAAACAAGTACTCACCATGGCAGATAAGTGTGACGGCCATCGTTGGATTTACATAAATTATGAGCCCAAGATCTACGAACTCTCATTTTGGAGTGCAGTCCCATAGAAAGCGATATTTTCGGGCGGCGGGGAAAATTAGTTGATTTGTATGCGCGACCGAACGAAATGGAAACTAATAGAGTTGTATAACGAGTTGGTGCCTTTGGGGGCAAGAAAAACTGAAAGACTGAAAAACTGGAAAACCGCAGACCTTTATCTGCTGTTTATGCGACCCTTCGGCAGCTGATAAACTTGGCGTTTTATTGCCAATTCAAATTCAAATTGAAATCAACGAATATGTGAACGTTGGGCTGGAATTTCTGTGGGATCTTCGATCGATTTTGAAATTACCAAACACATATGCATAACACTAATGAAGCCGAGATTAGATTGGAGATTTCGTTTAGCAGCGGACTTGGGATAAAATATCCATTGTTGAGCACCTGACATGTTGGCCAGATAAGTCCAAGATGAAAATAAACATTTCTATTTTTGTGAAAGGCAGTTAAGATAGGGGGACAATGGTAAATTTTATAGCCCAGTTAAGGACTTAAGATAAGTTTTTTAGAAATTATACTATTCTCCCAATGCTGGTTTGAGATAAGTAAGCTTAGCTTCTCATAAAATTTCCCCTTTCAACAGAAAACAATGTCTTGAGCCCCAAAAACCAGCTAGTTAATGCTGTCTTGGCTTACGTCAAAATTGATGAAATTTCTCCCTCAATACCCCTGTTTTCCCTCCCAAAGAAAAGCCAAGAGATTTGAGATGCCTGATTTTCCCTTTTTGGCATCTGGGCATATTAAAACCGACTCTGAGCCACACACAGCGTGTGGGAGCCACTGCTCCCGGACTCCGGTTGTGTTCTGTGTTCTCCTCTTGGTTCCCAGATTCATAATTCTCGACAAACAAATCGCTTTATAATCCCTTTTCAAACACACTCCATCCCCATCCAAGCGGCAGGCACTTGGCTTCGTTCTAATCCTGAGCTGTCAATAAGACATTAATGCCTCGAGTAGTCTGCCTTATATTCGGCATTGGATGGGGGATGTTCGGTATTGGGTCTACGATCGAGTTACAGAAAACGCATTCTGTTGAAAGAAAAAAGGACGAACTGGTCGTAAAACCTACACATACATACGCTTACCCTCCAGATAGGGCACAACACATTTCCCTCACACTTGTTGAGGAAATCATAAAAAATGCTAAGAATTTGGTCTTAGGGGTGGGGGTGTAGGGCACTTGAAATATTTAGGGTTCAGTTCGTTGCATGTTTATGATAGATATTTTGCTTAAAATTTAATTTTCACTTGGACACAAGTTATGACTGCGAGGAGGAGTGCAGTACGTATTCCAATATTTCTGCTGCCAAGTGTCTAATGCAATTTGCCTGCGAACAAACTCAATAAAGGCTGCCCTGCGTTGAATGGATGGGGGGAACTCTGCGGATGAGCAGGAGGAGTTGGATGTATTGAAAGAGCTGGAGTAGTTGAAGGAGCTGGAGAAGCTGGAGAAGCTGGAGGAGCTGTAGGAGCAGGTTCAGCTGATAGATTCCCCAGGACAGCCGCGGGCCACACACGCGCAGAAAGGAATAGAAGGCAGCTTTGGAGCCTCACCTTTTGGCTGGGGCCACTGTGCTCTTCGCAATCATTTTTCTTGCCAGCAGCAATGGTACAGTGAAGCCCCTTTACACTCTACCTCTCAGCAGATGCGCTCTCTGTTTGTTTCGCTTTCAGGTGACTGCACTGTACCGTACAAAAGAGCTGGCCTGCAGCCAGCAGTCCATCCATCCATCGACTCATGGATGTTCCGAGTGCCGACTCCCAGGGAAATAATCAAAAGCAGAAAGCGAAAAAGTAAAATAAATACGAAAATCAATATGTAGGCGTAAGCAGCAGCTAGGTATCCATAAGATACAGATACACACACACACACACACACATACAGGAAACATAAAATGAATTAATTCCTTGTTGTTGGCACAGGCGAACAACGCAGTCTAATCGAAAAGCAAGTGAAAACAGTCACTACCGCCTTTACACTGCCATCGAGAATATTGAAATATGATTAATTCCCATTCTAGACCCATGGCTAAAGTTCATAAATAAAAGCTGTCTATGTTTTCTGATTGCAGATTGAGCATTTTAAATGTTTAATATAGTTACTTCTTCATAAATCACGTGTACATCTTCGGCTAATGTTTCCCCAGTGTACTCCACTCCTTCCGCCAAGAACAATAACTTCTCCCAATCTGCTTGGTGGGCGTGGCTGGCAAAGACTGTGCAAACATGTTTAGGGCGGCTGAGAGCTGCAAAAGCCCGACAAAAACAACAAAAAAAAAGAAAAGGAAAAACAAGGACAGAGACACAAATCTTGGCACATAAAACAATTAGCAGGCTGTAGCAGGGGAAAAATGGGTATGAGTAGAAGAAGGACTATGCGGCTTAGTGGAGGGTGTGGCGAGAATAAATGACAACAGTTTCGGGGCTGTGGAAATTAGTTTGAATCCCCCCAGTACCCCCTATCACCACCACATTCCCACATTCATATTTTATTCTATTTATTTTTCTTCATGTTTTTCGGGGCTGCAGAAATTTATGAATATTAAATGAGCAGAGTCAAAGCCAGCAGAAATTTATGGCACATGCAAATGCCTCATATATCAAGTGGCTGTGTGAAGTCATAAAGCACAAAAAACAAATCTGGATGAGAGGAATAACCAGGAGGAAGAGGAGGAGTAGGAAGGACAAATGTCCAGTCTCTAGGACAATGTCAAGCCGAAAGGACAGGACATGGCAGGACAAACAAATTTCCAATCGCAAGCAAAACATTTTCCCTGACATTAATAGCAAAATAGGAAAATACATATGAAGCCGGAGGACTTTCATTCGCCATTGCCTTATATAGAGATAATGCAAAGGCGGGGTATGTCATCATGTCTGCCTGTTTGACTGGCAAAAACAATAGATTAACGTTCTCTGCTTTTGTCCTGGCCGAGAAGGCGACAGAAAAAGGTCAAAGTTGGTCGAAAATCTGCACAATGCGGGCCTCGATGTTAAAATAATAAAGAAATGGGGCTGTGGGCTGAGTGATAAATTGAAATACCCATAAATATATTATCGTGTCAGGACAAAGTTTACCAGCAAACTGAAAAGTACAAAAAAACGTGTAGATAAAAATCTCTATGAACTGGCAAAAGTCTTGAAACTTTTCATTGGGTTACCAGGTTAACTACTAACCCGCCCCTGAGAACCCACCATCAAATTAAGAACTTTCAATGGCTTTCAATAAACTTGATTCCAACTCTCACTCGAATCGAATTATAAATAAATAAATACATAAAACAGCCGGCAAGGAGGAACTCTTTGCTGGGTAGCTCATAAACCAAGCTAAAAACCGAGCAGATAAAAGCCAATGCCAAAGCAGTCAACAATATTGGCCAAGACGACGCAAAATGGCCATCAACTTTAATTGAGTTGAAGAGCAAAGGAAAAACACCAGCACAACCAGCTGCTGAACTAGAAGTAAGAAATATCTTCGACTTTGCTCAAAGGGAGGAAAAATCCACTGAGCTGAGCTGAGCTGGCCGACAGCGGAAGGAATTTTAGCAAATTAGATTGTTTTCCACTTGAGTTCGTTTTAACGCTTACAGACACAGACGCCCAGCAGTCAGGAGCCGGCCCCACAGAAAAACTCTGGCCCCAAATGGCACTGACTCAGCTCAGTCTTGTAATCTCATTGCCATTCTCCGGCTTTTTCGGGCAGTGGTGCTTGGTACTTGTTTTACTGTTTCGGAGTTACCTTTCCACCTGCCCCCGCACTTTACAGTTCACCTACACTGCCAGAATATTCATAAAACAACTTTTGTTTCATTCAAAAATATTAATTACTATTATTGCTATACTTACATACATAGCTGCTATTTGAAAGTGACTTACTTAAAGCAATGTTTAAGGGTAAGCAATCATGTAAGCAATCCTTTTATCGTTGATTTTCTTGCTAAAATGGTAAGTTCCCAATTATTTTTGTGCGCGTGTAGCTGGAGTTTTGGAGGCACTGCAGCCACCCACCGAGCGGCTGCGAAAAGCAGTAACAAGCCCCAGAAGAACAACGAGGGTAAGTGGAAATGTTGCCGGGTTTCCGTTCCCTGGAACAATCATCACTCACTCGGTCGGCACAAAATTGATGATAATAATCGCACGTACTGGCGGGGCCGGCAATTGGAGTGCTGAGGAGTGGGTACCAGTACCCAATCCCTGTTCCAATCCCAGTCCCAGTCCCAGTCCCAGTCGCAGTTACAGTCCCACCGGGCTGCTCCGCTTTTCGAGGGGCAGCAGTAATACCAGGGCTTACCGCCCGAGCTGCGCTCCAGATGATGGCCAACAGCTGCTCCAGCAGAAAAACTCCAAAGGGACACCTTGCAGCGCTGTCATTAAAGCCAATAAAGTGGTCGCCAAATGACATTGTCAGCGCGTCGCTTCAAAGGCAGCTGCTAAGCCCCCATTTCCCCCCCCCCAATCCAAACCCAAAATGCACACAGGGAAAAACACCCAACTCCCCACTGTACCTCAGCGTGACGAACCCACTGTATTCCCGATTTTGCTCCAGTTTTTTGTTGGTTTCGCTCGCTTTTTGTTTTTGCCTTTGCTTTTGTTTTTGTTTTTATCAGCGACAGCAAAAAATGAAGCGAATTTATCTCTATTACAGCTAGCTGCTGCCGTGCCACGCCCCTTTGTTGACGCGCCCATCATTTGTATTGTTGACATGTTGTGCCAGGAGGCGAGGGCGGGGGCGGGGGCGCTGTTGGATTCGGGGGCGTGGCTGGCAAGTGATAGAGCTGATACAGATTTGAGCAGACAGCTGCGGATGAGACTCCAGGACTCTAAAAGCAAACTCGAGTTGAGCCCACTTTGGACATTTTGTGAAAAATGATTGATGGTCCTCCCAAAACGATTTTCCACTTTAAAGCCAACAAAAAAAATGCGAATCGAAATTACGCAGTTAGCGAAAATAATGGAAAATACTTAGCGCACTCAAGATAATCTTTGAGTAAATCTAGGCTGTTTGTTATTGAAATATAATACGTGTTTAATTGTAATCGATAGCTGAAAGTTTTTAGGGATTTTACATGACCACATTCCATGGTTCCTTGTCAAGGCAACTTTAGGTTAATTCAGAATTAACTGAGTTTTATTTCAAAGTTTTCTTAGGAAATTCACAGTGAAAGGCAACCTGTTTCTTTGTCACTCTATTAATCCACTTGCAGAATTAATCTAACCAATCCAACACAACGAACTGGGAATGTTCCCACAGTAAAGAGAAGACTCTCCCTTTACATTCTGCATAATAAATCAACATAAACAATTTTCCAAAATGTAAATATCATAAAAGATTGTTAACATTAACTGTCTAATTTGTTGTCATTCCAAGTGGCCACCGCCGCCACCATCATCATCAGTCCCACATTTTAGATGTTCAGATGTCGTCGTCTTCGCCTCTCGAGAGCTTCTTCAGTAGAAATGCAGAAGTCGGAGTAGCAGCGACATGATGGAGGGAAGGCGGCAAAATGGCCTGCAGCGATTCTGGCCCAAAAGCTGGGGGAAAAAAACAACAGCAGCAAACACAAACGTGAAAAGCTACTCAACCAGCAGAAGTGGAAACGTGTTTGTGGAGCCCGCACGCTAATAACTCCGCTTTTGACGGCGGGTAAATTAATGACAGACCAAATCATTTTGGCCAACTTAAATCACTGTTAAAAGCGGCAGACACAAGATGAAGTAGCACTCAGATAGAGCCTCCCCAAATTCTGTACAAACATTAATAAACCAAAGGCTTTTAGAGCTTCCCCCAAAAACTAAAAAAAGTAAAAAGTAAAAACGAAGTAGACAAAGAAAAACGCAGCGCTGCAACTGCATGCATAATTTGCCGACCAACGGTTTCCACTAAAAGTTTTTCACTGGAACGCGACGAAGGTTTTTCCATCTTCCTCTCATTTTTATTTTCTGTATTTTTGGTAAGAAAAACCGTTGTCTTGTCTGCGTCGGAATATCCGATTCCGAATCCAAATCCAAATCTGAGAGAGTCCAGGGCCTTGGCATGACCATGACCATAGATATAGCCATAGTGGCTTGAATTCCAAATGGAGACGACATGGAAAACCTTTTATCCAAAAGTGCTTTCTGCTTTCCCCGCGCCTCCTCCTCTTTCAACATTTATATATATATTTTTTTGGTTTTCTTTTCACCCCTGCCATCTTTAGTGAAGATGTCTGTATTAGCCAGGCAAATGCAACTGGAAATTAGGCAACAGACAGCTCAGTCGACTGAACAAAGCAAAGAGGAGCCAGCACAACTACGTTAAACACTGGGCCCAATAATTTGTGGCTGCAGTCTGGCGGCTGAAAGCCGAAAAAAGATACTTCTCAGGGGAAAAACACCACACAAAGAGGCAACAAAACAGAAAAAAAATAACAGAGGCCGCTAATTTAGTTACTAACGCTTCCCAAAAATGAGAAAACAAAAACAAGAACACGGGAGCAAAAGACCCAAAAGGGCCAAAAACCCTCATGTACCTGCGGTTAACTGGCCAGTGCAGTTTAGTGTTTGTTGTTCGATGGTGGAAATTGTGTAGCCGCCGCTGCTGATGATGGCTAATTAGTTGCCCCCCTCTCGCCACGAAACTGAATTATCTATCATATGATGATGTCTTAGTTCGCCGGTTAGAACAACAATAGTATTGCCTTCTATCGGGGGTGGTGGTGGGGGAAACCCCCTAATTGACCGCCTTTGTTGGGTGAAAATTGCTGCACATTAAATGGCAACGCAGACAAAGGGGAGACATCGTAGTTTTCTATATATTTCCAGCTTTTCAACTCTTTGGTGCCAACCGCAATTTAATTGGTCTAATAAAAGTTGGACACAAAAAGCGAGGAGCATCCATATGTACATATACATATATACTTTAATGCTAATGTGCACACATTTGTCGGGCAATCCACATTAATCAGCATTGGGGCAGACCAATGGCGGCGAAAAAAAAATTTATTCAGGTTTATATATTGTATTTTCTGTTTTACGCTTTTGTCGGGAATTACGTAATATATGTTTTGCGGTTTCACGGTTGTTTCTGGGTTCGGAATTGTGTTCTCCGGTGTTACAGCCAACTGAAGTTTTAATTATAAGAGCGGTTTCAATTAAGCGCAGCTCTGGCATCATTAGTAGGAACCAACATTTGCAGGCATTCATTAAAATGGCTTACTATGAATATGCTTCTATTACAAAACTCAATTTACATTTTAAACTATCGTATTGTATTAACTTTTAAATTCAATTTATGCTGAAAATAAGTTGCCAGTCAAGTTCCTACTGATATGCCAAGTTATTTTTAGTTCTCCCTTCTATCCTTTTTCAGTTTCATTATCTTGCCACTGCCTATTGATATCCTACACATTGGAATGCCTCTTTCAACACACTCGCACTGGCAACCCTCAATTTCCCCGAATTTCCGAACCCTTTAGCCCACACATTCCTGGCATATTTCCCCCACTAGCACTTCACTTGGGGCAACCACAACGGGAAACAAGCTCCTTGGCTAAATGGGCATGCAGAGCATATTACATTTCCTTGGCCAACTCGAAATTCTTTCACCTGTCTGAAATTAAATGCCAACTCCAACACCTTTGCAACACCACCACACACCACTGTTGCCTGTTTTCCGATATTTGTTTTAATTTCAAGCCAACCGCAGAGTCAGAAATGTGGCACCCACGCCCGAAAAACCTAAAACCTAAAACCCAAAATCAAAAGCAAGAACCGAATGAACCTTGGCCAAATGATGCGTGAAATTCAATACAGTAGCTGCGCTCCGCCCCCTTCTATATACATACGTACTTTCAGGACCCTGGGTCTGTTAGTGTAAACACAAGCCGCATAAAGCAGTCCTGAATCCCGCTCCTCAATCCCAAAAGGCAGTAAAAAGGATGAGCAGTGGTGGTGGTGGGGGAAGGGGCAGGACGAAGGACGATGATGGGCTGACTAAGTGTTCCTTGAGTTTTATTTTTTTCGGTTCGGTTCGGTTAAGGTCGGGGTTCTGGGGCTCTGGGTTTCTGCTGGTGTTTGTTCTCCGCCTTGCCGAATGTGTGAAAAGGCATCAAATGGCGTTAAAAATGCTTAAGTACACTAACACAAGTTATCACTTCAAGAAAAAATGTCGACAAACAATAGAAATTCACTGTTCGAAAAAGAAAGTAAGTGATTGTTTAGTTTTGTGATATAAAGATAAATGTAAAGAGAAGAATACAGAAGTTAATGCATTTAGATTAATAATAATGAATAAATTCTAAAATTTGATAATATTTTCTTTAAAATAGATCTAGAATTTGCAGAATAGAAATATTGGCTTAAATCCTTTAAGCACTTGTACTGAAAATTCGAGGAGCTCAGGACATTTCTGCAAGTGCACATGTCAGTCAGTCTGGGCAGCTTTGGGAATGGTTCTTGGGCCTGGGTTGGATTCTGTCTGTGGGCTGGGGATTGGGATTGGGATTCTGCTTGGGTTTCGACTTGGGTTTGGCACTGGTACTGGCACTGAACCTGCTGCGACCATAAATTCCATTGATTGTCGCGCCAGCGTTTTGTATGACAAGTTCGAAGTCTTGTATTGTCTGTCGCCTCGTTTTGTCTTGCGTTTGTATGACTTCTGGTACCAGCCAGCCACACCCTGCCCCTGCCCCTGCCGTCCCCCGGCAACCCCCTGATGGCCTTTGAGAAGCCCCCCCTTCAACACTCCCCCCTGTAACTCCACCTCTGCTGCCACTCACCTGCCAGCATTCGTTTGTTTACTGCCTGCTGCCACTGCCGCTGCCGCTTCTTTAGTTTCTTGAGTTTCCCTGGCCCGCATGTCACAAAAACCGAATCTGGGAGTCCGGAGTCCGGAATCCCCGGCCCTGCGATCCGCCACTTGGGAAGTGTGAAGCGGAAACCAAACAAAAGCCGCCTAAAACAACTGCAGGTAAGACCAGGTTGGCCAGCAGATAAGACGTCTGTCTGACGTCCTGGGCATAAGCGAATTTTAATATTGTATACTGAGCTGTGCCAGAGACTCAATCTCTGCTCAATCTATTCAATCTCTGAGGCGCTTGCTTTTCTCACTTTTAGTTTTTGTTTACCTTAGAACGAAAAGGGGGCAACAACGAGAAACTTTAAGAGAAATCTCCCAACGTGCCAACGCTTTTTGATGGCCTTTTTACACCTCCAGCGACTTGAGTGCAGCGAAACTATCTGGAATCTCATTCTGCTGGCCTTTTATTTGAGTTGTCGCTGCTTACTTAACAACTTGTCGCCACGATTGCCCTCTACTCCCATGGAAAGTCGTCCTTTTTCGCCCTTCTTGGGTAACAAAATTGCCAGCATGTCCTTTGGCCAAAAGGCATAAAAAGCTGACACGAGACTCCTTTTTTTCCCTCCCTTCTCTTTGGCACCCTTATTCTTTTTTGACGGTTTTGTTTGCTGGCCTCTTTTACATAACTGGCTTCAAATTTTCCGTAGTGCCCTCAGCGTCTCTAAAGTTGGCCAAGTTTCGGCTGAAGGGTTTTCCAAGTGATGGAAACGAAATTTTTGACACGCGCTTCGAAATTCGAAAGGGGTTAAATCTTTTCACCGATTTTTGCAGAAAAGTTTAGAAACAAGCCAAAAAAAAAACAGTTAAAACTTTCTAGATTTGTAGCCACATACTCTTAAATTGCATTTGGGAAATAGTTTCAGATAACTACGACTTAAATGTGCATATTCCATTTCAATTTCGCCCATTCGCCATTTGAAAAGCATTTCAAATAATTTCCAACTTTTTCCTTTGTCACCTAAAAACTTTGTCCTCGAAGGCGGAGTAACTTTAGCCAACACATTCGGCCATCACTTATTGTTACTGTCGAAAATTCCTTTTCCACATTTCCATCGAACTTGGCCACACACATACACACGCACACACAGACTTGGACAAACTGCTAAATTCTTTGGCCAGCGAGAAAAAGAAGTGGGAAAGTGGAGGGTTGTGGGGTGGGAGCAGGAAAGCCAATCTCTTTTTAAGCTGTTCAACAAAAAAAACTTTCACTTTGTTGCCCAGGACGATCAACGCTAGAAGTTTGGTCCTTCGGGAGGTGGGGGAAAAAGTTCTAAAAAGTTCCGGTATTAAGTCCATTTAACCCGCCATTGAACTTTACGCCTCAACGACCAGCTAATGCAACAAAAACTGCAAAACCAAATCTACGTAAAACCAACAACCAGACTTAAAAACTACAAAAAACTAAAAAAAAAAACACTATGGAAACCAGAGGACCAGCAAGGACAACAAAGTAAATGAGCAGCCTGCCAAAGGGATGAGGACGAAAATCGAGCAGGCAAATGTGCAAAAAATGGGAAATGAAACGAAAAACTTTTGTGGCAACAGAATTTTCCCTGTTCGCCGTGTTCTCTTTTATGGTTTTCTATTTTTTTCTTGCACTTGCAACCTGCAGAACAAAAAAAAAAAATAAATAAAATGAAGAAAGAGGAAAATTCAATAAAATAACGCTTTCCATCTGAGGCAAGTAGTAAGAGGATGAAACTAAAATAAAGTTTTCCCCGTGCGTCGTGGTGAGGACAATTTTCGTGAAATTTGTACAGCCACGCCCCCCTGACGGGTCTGCCGCCCCCTTTGGATCGGAAGGTTCGTACCGCCATGTGGCATTAAAGTTTAACAATGGACGCTGGCGCGTGTGAAAGAAAGGAGCGAAGAAGCGAACGGAAGTAAAAGAAACCGCAAAAGTATTTCAAGAAGCAAAAAGAATGGAGCAGGGAAGCGGAAGAAAGAGGAGGGCGGAGGCGGAGACCGAGGCGGGGGCGTGGCATTGGCGGCCATTTGTACTTAAACTGATCTATTTTTGTTGTAGCTCAAGTTTCTGCCCCTGCATCGGTATCCGTGTATCTGTATCTGTAACTGTAACTGAAGCTGTAGCTGTAGCTATATCTGTATCTGTATCCATGTGTAAGCGTGCGTTTATCCTGCTTACAGTTACACAGATAAACATTTTCGTTAGGGATAAAAGTGCAGGAGCAAGAAAATAAGATGGTGGGGCTGAGGATTCTAGCAGCACATCCTTGGAATCCGCCCACCACGCCCACCACCTGCAACCGCCCACATTTTGTGTGTGACTTGTTTGAATGCATACTTTGTCTGGCGCTAGCAAAATGTTAAATTCACAGGCAGCATATGCTGCACTGGATAAAGAAGACAGCCAGTGGCGCCCCAAAGGGGGTATATACTATATATTATTCCTAGCATTCTGCTAGCATTCAAGTAAGAAATATCAAAGACTTGTAATCTTTGGGAATTATTTTGTAGGTATTATATAAAATGTATATCCCAAAACCCCTTGAGATACGTCCTGGAACATCCATGAGAATTCCGCCACTGCCTTGGCATCGCACAACTTGCTATTATCGCAAGATAAATGCCAGTTCCACATAACTAAGACTTACCCAGAGTCCTGGCTGCGCTGCAGCTTGTTCCAGCAGCTGGATGGATGCTGGTTTTCAGCCTGCTTGGATGAGTCCAACAAAGCTGCTAAGCCGCCGGCAAGGATGAGCAGTGGAAAACGGAGCAAATGCAAAGGGGTTTTGTGGAGGCGAAAGGCAGGACGAACCTGCATAACTGATGGCTCCACCAGATGCAGGCCTCCCACAGGATGAAACTGGGCGTGCAGCCTGGAATGGTGGCATTTGCGGCATCCCTTGCACCGAGATCCTGGCGAACTCGTTGCGCCCCGGAATTTTAATAGAGCAAATTTTAACAACAAGCCAGAAAAATAAGAGCGAATAGAAATGCAGAGGGAAGGATGAATTTGTGCGCCGTTTTATTCTGCGCTGGTAATAAAACTTCAAAATGAAGTTTAGAAAACTTTTTAAATGCCTTGCGCCAAGACGATGGACAGGCGTTGAAGTATGGGGCGTTTTGCCTCCACCCTGCTGCTCAAATTCCGCCCCTTCCTCAATAATTTAACCACGCACAAGGCACACACCCACTGAGTGGAGAAGCAAAACAAAAAAAAAATATATAAATAAAACAGGGCCATTATAATGATGATGACGCCTACAACACAACGCCCACGAACACGCCCCGTTTCGGCAACGGCCTCGTAGGATCCGCGCAAAATGCTAAACGGGCCCCAAGGACCAACGCAGCCAGGACACACGACTCAACTTGGCTCGGCTCGGCCAGCTTTTTGCAAATTTACGATTATGATTATTACAAGTCGACGTTTTCCGCCAAGGATTCAAGGATTCGTGTAGCCGTAGTGAGTGGGAGTGAGCCTGACATTTGGCCAGCTGTTGGCGAGGTGGCTTCCTACTCATGCCTTTCCCCAGATGAAGAACAAGTGCAAAAGAATGCGTCAAGGCATTTTAGCACTTTGCCCCCAGACAGAGTCCCATCTGAGAACGCCCGAGACCCCCATCCAAAGTTGGGCCAAAGTTATTACAACTCTTAAAGATGCCACCGGGGCAGGATGTATCCTAGGGATGTGCTGGATGTGCTGGATGAGTGGGTGGTGGTTGGTGGGAGTTGGTGGTTGGGCGGAGACATTGACCTCCAGCGGGTTGTTGGACAGCGTCTGGAAATCGGCAAAATTCCATGGGGCATAATAAACGTAAGATAAAAGTCAAAGAGGGACAAAAATTATATAATAAACTGTACAACGAAATGAAATTATTGCAACAAGGGTGGCCCAAACTGGGGACATTATCGGGGGGCTTCGCTGTACTTCGCTCTCGAAGCTGGTAAATAAAAGTTTGATGTGCAAGCATTTCGTAAAGTTGGCAAAGTTTATTTGCACGTTGGCTTTGCAAATACACTAAATGGAGTTTGGTTGTGTCTACTTAAGTTTTTCATTCAGCATGGAGTTACTTTAATTAAATCTGTTATGAAATTGGAGTACATTACCAATGCTTTAAGAAAGTCACATAAGTTGTCTAGATACCAAGTTGTGTCGTTCTAGTTCACTTGTTGGTATAAATCACATATAGAGTATTGAAACAGAGACACACCTAAACAAATTTCGTTCCGCGCTTGTTATTAAAACTTTAAACATTTTGCAAACTCTCTGGAGGGAGATCGAAAAAATCTGTTCTCTGTTCTCCGGGCACTGTTAAAAAATTCTGAACTTTTGGGCTGGGTGCTGTGGACACAGACACACCTACACACCGGTACACACGTACACCGAGGGGCACAACAATAAGCCAGGAATGCAGGTGGGCGAGGGGTTGGGATGGGTTGGGGGGCCCAAGGAGAAAAGCACAGGGCGCTTTGGGCTTATCAAGTTGAGCGCATCAAATTCTCAAAAATAATATACCAAATCATAAAAGCATGACGATGAGCAATTTACCAAAGCCAAATACTCAGAGACGAAACAAACACGGTATGAACTGAACAAAAAAAAAAAATGGGACGGCATATGGAAGGAAAAGATTCAAATCAAGAACGTGCCCCAAACGAAGCAGAAGAAGAAGTGGCCCAGTCAAGACGATTATGTACGTATAAATAGGTATACTTTCGGTTGCGCTGTAAAAACAACAAACTAAATGATTAATGATGAACCGCTTTTGTCTGCTAGCAAAGCATTTCATTTTCACTTTTTCCATCACGGCTGCTCTTGCTCACTAGAAGAAAACCCCCTCAATTGGAAATTGAAAATGTTATTTTTCAACTTGAACTTCGATTGCTGGCATCGCTCGCTCGCTTTCCATTGCTGGTCGTAATCACTTTGTCATTGCCATCATTTTTCAGCATCAATTGTTTAGCGGCTCGACATAAATTCACTTCAGAAAGAGAACTTGCTTTGGGTCTGGGTCTGGGTCTAATGGAAATTGAGAGATACAAGAATCGAAGCCGAGCAGCTCCAAGTGGCCCGTCACAAATGTATCTGCCCAGATGAAACTCGGAAAACTCGATGGGCCTCATCCTCAGCCACAGCCTCAGCTTCAGTCTGAGCCTGATGGAGTGGACTTCCCTGGAATTGGCCTACAGCTTGGCCCGCTTTCAAGTCGCACCGAACCAGAGATCAAAAGAAAAATCGTTGACTTACTCCAGACGAAGTCAGGCTTGAGCTTAAGAATAAGGCCTAAAGTTGCAGGAACATTACCTCAATATATTAAATGATCTAGTAGTTATATTTAGTTAGATTTAAGATCAGTTTTAACACAAATACATGTGTATAACCATTTAATTTAATTCGAAATGTGAAACAAACCGATTTCAAGCTGAATGTCAAAGCCTTACATTTATGTTAGTCACAAGCGATTTGTTATGATAAATCCAGATTTCTCTGGTTGTATTTAACGAATCGCCACGGACTATGGTTTGGTTACTGGGACTATTGCCAATCCTTTGCGCCAGCGTTTTAGCTTCTCGTAAAGATAACAGTGCTAATAGCATTATACTCAACGAGGGAACTATAATGGTAAACACATCTACTTCGGGTCTCACGGAAGCGGAGGGAAAGACTTATGTGCCAGGACCTGGATACATTCAAGAGACCGTCATTGGCAAAAAACCGAGTTCTTCAGGCCGGCAGTTGCCAGGTCTTGGAAGTGATATCGTTGTTGTGAGCGAAAGTAAGCAAACGAGGGGCAATGAACAAAATATTGTTAACTCCAGAGTGCAAACGGTTACCAGACAGCCCAACAAGCCTAGAAAAGATCTATTTCATGGTGGAAACAAGCCCAACTTTCCTAGAAAAGATACATTTTATGGTAGAAACAAGCCTGAAAATTATCCTTTTAATGGTAGATACACGCCCATCTATCCTAGAAAAGATCTATTTCATGGTAGAAACGAGCCCAACAATCCTAATAATGATCTATATTATGGTGGAAACAAGCCCAACTATCCTAGGAAGGATCTATTTAATGGTAGAAACAAGCCCAACAATCCTCAAAATGATCTATTTGATGGTATAATCCGACCTAACAAGCCTAAAAATGATATATTTCAGGGTATAGAGGTGCCAAGAAATATTTATGAGGCCCTTGAACATGAAATCATTGACCACGATCATCACGATTGAAACATCCTTCAATTATTCATTTAATTGGGAAGGAAATACATTTATTGTGAATCGAAAAATAAATCCATATATTTTCAAAGCTAACCTGTTTGCAATATTCGTTTTCTTGCATAACAATAACAAACAATAACAATACAAATTATAGAAATTGCTCTTATAAAATTGAAAGCATTTACAATAAGACCAACTAATCTTGGATTTCACGGGAAAAGTAGTTTTAAACACCTGTCTGTTTCTATTTAGTTTGTCGTAAGTTTTTAGTTGTATCGTGCCTGTCTGGCGAATAAATTCTACCATAAATCATTCCAGGAATCGAAGAGAAGGCTGTTAACAAGCGCAGTTGTATCTCAAAAGGCCAACCGCCTGCCTGATGGAAAGGAAATGCAGAATTCTTGAAACTCACCTCGTTTTGATGTGCAGCGCTGTGTGTTTGTGTGTGCCAATTAGCCCGTTACGTTGCCAATTGGAATGTTCACTTGACTTTGCCGTGTGCTCAATGCGGTTTTTATGGCCAATGTTGCAGATGCTGTTGTGTTCCTGTTGTCCTGCTGTTTTCACACGGCGACAACGCGGCGTAGACGTAATCCACAACTTGAGCAGCGTTTGGAGTGACTCGTTGTTGTTGCTTCACTTGCTTCACTTGCTTTAGTTGCTTTAGTTGTTGTTGTGTTGCAAGGATAACGGTAATTAACCCGTCGGGGTCGCCGCCTGGCCGCAATTGCATGCCACTCGTTGGGTTATTGGCCGCCACCGAGCCGCTCGCTTGACACTTTTCAAACTTTTTCTCTCGCAGTTGGGCAGCTTTTTTATTCGCACACTTTAGAACACACACACACTGGTGTACACACACACACACACACGGGGACACACTTCACTATGCGCTAATTTTTTTTATACCGCGACTGCATTTGCTTGCCTTTTACACTTTTTGCCTGAGTCCGCGTTGCAAATCTTAGCGCGTTGTTTTTAAAGAAAATTCCAAAGACGACGACAACGGCAGCCGTGTTGTTCTCTATGTGTTTTTTCCCTACTTTTTTTTTGTAGATTTGTTTTCTTTTTGTTTTTGTATTATTTTGTTTTTTTTTTGCCGGGTCTGGCGCTCCGGCGGCAGCTCTTCCGCAGAAACAAGCTGGCAAGCAGGTTGACCAAGACCAAACCGCGTCCAAGATGCAGCAAGGAGTTCGAGGTGGAGGTGAAGGTGGTCGCTGCTGGCTGCTAGCTGGTTGCTGCTGCTGCCTGCTGCAGCAAGTTGCAGCGAAAGAAGTTGCAAGTTGCAGGGGCGCGGCTGTGGGCTGCGGGCTACAATCTGCAATCTGTTTGTGGCATTAAATCAGTGAACCAAGACGACGCTCCTCCGCTCGGCGGCCAGATTTGTTTATGCCTCCTCACTGGTTATGCAAATTTGTACTACAGCTGTACGTACAGCTCAATTAACGCGGCATTCTTGGAGTATTCTGCCAAACTGCCGATCGCACACATTGATCACCGCACAAAATCACTTAACAATCGGCCTTTCTGTATCATATCCAATCATATAATGGGTACCCTAAGTTGTAACTAATGTTGCTGATTGGGTGGGGGTTGCTATGTTGCCAATGTTGTGAGCTGTTTTTGTTGGTTCTGTTTTGTTTTTTTTTTTTTTTTTTTTTTTGTTTGTGGGGATATTGTCGTCCGCGGCCCGCTGACTTTTCGGCTGGCAACGTTTCGAACCGGTCTCAAGTACAAACTGAACGGCACGCACTGGGAACAGGTCCGTCGAGGTCCGTGGAACATGGGCGGAACGCCATGGAAACGGCACACTCAATGCCCCCCAAAAAAAACTCACTCAATTGTTGAGTGAAAAACTCGAGTCACTTTGGGAGCAAGTCGGTCAGGTGTTTAAGCCGCTGCCGCAGTTGCGTCCGCATCTAATTGTGAATGATTTATGTGGGTCGTCGTCCCCCACCGGGCGGCACCACCAGCAGCTAGGAGCAGCAGCAGCACCACCACCACCACCAGCAACACCAGCAACACCAGCACCACCACACCATCGATATGCAGCATTACATCGGGGCATCAACGAATCCACTCTTTTGGCCCAAAGAAAGTGCCATAAGCCGTTGCCGCTGGAATGGTGCATGTTGCTTTTTTTTGTTACCGCCGCTGCAGTTCGCACAATTGAAATGAATATTCAGATGGCCCAAAGAGCGGAATCGGAAGAGATTGGTGAGGCTTTCAAGTGGGCAGGAGTGTGCCATCCTACACGGAGAAAAAAATAGAAAATCTATTAGTGATTTGCGTGTGCTACAAATATTAAAATGCACACTTTTTTGTTAGCTTACAGACTTAAACCAAAGTCAGCTGGGAAAAGCTCAAAATTGCATGCTGTAAGTACGAAATCCTCAATTTATTTTCTCTGTGATTTGAGCGAAAAACAGTTGCCATTCAGTTGGCTTAATTCCGGGCAGGTCCAGGTCGTTGGCTTTAAATTATCAACGGGACAAAGGACACTGCCCAGCTGGTCAAGTCGCAACTCCCAACTCCCAACTGGCGGTGTCCACTGGCCATAACTAAAATCGCCAGCACATTAACAGTTCGTGCAGATGGCGATGGTGTTGGTGATGGTAATGGTGACTCAGGCGGCGAGGTCAGACTGGTCTGGTCTGGTTTGATCCCTTTTGGGGGAGGAAAAGCACCTGCTTTATTATGCAAAAGTTTGCCGGCTCCGTCAGGTGAGTGTCCGTGGAAAATTCTGAGGTAAAAGCGGCGAGGAGTTAAAGGCGGTTCCTGGGCTCGGACACTACTTAAAATCTAACCAGCGCAAAAAACCTGCTTCAAAGGCCAGTGAATGGTGGAAAAAGCACTTAGTTGTTGCTCTTATCAGTAATTAAACTTTATATCATTAGGTGTGTTATCAAAAGAAATTATGGCAAGTGAATACTGCAAATGGACATTTAAATGGGAGTGATGCAGCCTGTAATTTGGTTCTATGAATGAAGAGTTTGATGTCAAAGAAAATTGATGCAGAAACTTTTCTCTATTTGAAACCGATTTATATAAATATCTCTTTTAGTCCTTAACACATATAACTCTTGACCATTAACTTAGTGTTTAGTAGAGCTTAAACAACGTTTTTATCTCCAGCTGGCCTAGCACCGAGAAATTCTTGAAATAATTCATAAATAAATTCAATCAGGCCTTCAGCAATTCCTTGAGAAGTAAACGCTTAGAAAATATGCATTAAAAGTCAATCTTAATATAGTTAGCCATCTTCAGCCATTCGCTCCACCTAATGTCTTGCGACTGCTCAACTAATTCAAGATGGACAGGGCCGACACTCAGATGGGCTAGACAAGTTCGATGCCTTGGATGGGCATCCGAGTGGGCCAGGCCCACCTTCTCCTGCTCCTCCTGCACCTCCAGCTCCTCCTTCACCATCGACCATGACTCCACTGACAGGCAGAAGACGTCGTCGACGAGTCAGGGATTCGATTCTGGGATGACGATGCCGCGATACATTGCCCGCCAGAGAGCCTTTCGAATGATTTATGAGAAATGCGCCGTTTCTCCGTCTCCGTCTCTGAAGACGGAGCGCCAAGTCAAGACAAACAATTGACATTTGATGGATGCGTAACTTGTGCATTCAAATGCAACTAGCCAAGTTGAAAGGGGGGCCAAGACAGGGACCACGTTATATTTGACAGAACGGCGGAGAGGCGTCGGCTAATTGTTATTGATAATCGCATTGGCTGTGTTATGTCTTAGTTTTTGTTTCGCAGCCGATTAATTAGTCAATTAATGAACATGACTTTGTGGAGCATGCGAATCGGTGGACAGCCGCATCGAATGCCACATCCAATTGCAGTTGCGGTCTCCTCCTGGGCCGATCCGCTAATCAGATCCCTTGGCCAGCTTCCAAACGAAGACCTTTTGCTCCCGGGTGAATTATGTACGGACAAACTCATTGTCTGCTGGCTGAAAATCTCGACTCCATCCTGCGCGTCTCCTGCCTTCTGCCTTCTGCCTAACTGCAAACAAACTTCTCTATTATTGATTTATACCTTTCAACGATTCTCTGTATTTATCATGAGTGCAAGCCACATTTATCATTAATAATGCCGCGCCAGCTCCACGAGGAGCAGGAGCAGGAGCAGCGGAATCGGAATCGGAATCCGCGGCAGCGTTTCCAGACGCAAAGTGGTAGCCCAAACGAGCGGCAGGAGCGGGATCAGCATCAGAATCGGGATCGGGATCGGTGGCAGGCGGCAGGAGGCAGAAGGAGATGCCCCAAGCATCCGCATCTAGGCAGCTGCCAGACCCTGGGCAGCAACCGTGGGTGTGGTTGCTTCGAATAGATGAAAATAATTAAAAATTCGTAAAATAAATTTATTAGATATATTTAGAAAATCAAGTTAGTTTTTTTATTAAGCAGGTAAATTGTAAATTTGCTGTTAAGCAGGGATACATTATTTATTGTTAGAAAACTAGAAAAAATTATATTAAATACGAAATATATTCTACTCCTCAAGAATCAAAGACAAATTCCTGCAGTATTTCATGAAGTATCTATAAAGATAGGACGTGCAAAATAAAGTGGACACCGCAAGTGAACACTTCACATTTCCAGTGGCAGTGCCATTTTATTCGTAACTAATTGCCCATTGAGGCGGCGATTTGAGGTAAGGGCCAATCCATTATGCATTGTGATATGCATTGGTACCACTGTGCCAATTTTGCTAGGCCACAGCAACGCCATCGCCATCGCCCAGCCACTCAGCCAGTCAGCCAGTCAACCAGGCACCCCCGTTGAGATGCTGGCTGGGATGGCCATTCTCGATTTGGCCAAGAACCAAAGAGCTGGGGTGATGGGGTGCTGTGGAGCTGGGAGCTGGGAGCTGTGGAGCTATGGAGCTGTGGAGCTAAGAGAGCTGGGAGCTGGAGAGCTGTTGCTGAAGCTGCTGCAGTTACGATCGTTTTCCGTACATCATTTCTATGCTGTATTTATTGCCCGGTCGCAGTGATCATCGCGTTCGCTGGGCCTCCATTTCCGTTTCTGCGACTGCGCAAAAGTTCAGACCATCGAGGGAAGAACGACGACGGCGGCGAAATCCATTTTGGGAAGGTGATCTGTGGGATTGTGCTAATGTCAAATCAAGCTGTGCCCCCTTGTTATTTAGCGAGGGCCCAAAAGGAAGAAGCTGCCGTCCGCCAGCCAGCGAAGCCAGCCAGCAACTAAACTCCATGTTGATTTTATTGTAAATTGCATTAAAAGATTGCATATAAAGAATTTTATTTATCACCTCGGGCTGTTAGGGAAAACGCTGTTGGAGACAAAAACCTACAAAAAAAAAAGAGCTCTTTACCCCGGTGCATTGTTGCATTCGCTTGTTTGCTGTTGTTTGTCTTGCATTATTTTTAGAGCCAAAAGCTCGGGGTGCTCAAGGTCTTTCGATCCCAACTTCCCAGCCCCCATTCCAAGTAGAAGTGGAAGTAGTTGAAGACGAAGGTGTCGCGCCAGTTTAGAGCGGATTCGATTTTTTGTTTAGCACTTTGTGTAGATGCTCCTCGGGCTCCATGGGCCGCTGATCTTTGCCAAATTTGTAAATGTTCTTTTAATGGAATTTGAACACTTGCCCGGAGCCTTCGGTTTTCCAAGGGATTTGTGTTCTACGCGCGCGACATTTGGCAGGCAAAGTGAAGCTGAGATTTACAAGGCACAGTGAAAAAAAATCCCTTCTTATAAATAAAATAGTGTGTCCCTTTAAAATCGGAACTATATTCTCTGTTGAATATCAAAGAAAAATATAGTTTTACAAGGAGTTTCACACACGCTTTAAATTGATATGAAAAGTAGCTAAAGTAATATACAATTTATTTTCTCTGCACTGGCGAAATTCCAGAGCCTGTCAGTAAGAGAGAAAAAGTCACCTGAGTTCTAGTTCCAAGGTTAGGTTAAAGACTCCTTCGACATGTTCTCCAGACATTTGGTTTTCGAAACCTCTGGCAGCTAATGGTCTTGGATTTCACCGTTTGAGATCACCGCTTCGATGGAAATCTCCAGCACTCTCACCCGATCGAAATAATCAGAACCCACTACAGAACCGGAATATGTTGTTTGATGAATGCGCGGCTGCTTAGTCATATTCAAAGAACCCCGCTCGGAAGTGGCCATAAGTAGTTGGTTCAGGCAGCTCCATGGCTGCTCCACCGAAAAATGCCTTTTGAGAAAGCGAATTTGCAGACAAATAAATCAAGCCACCTATTTTCGAAAAAGAGTGTCCATTGTGTCCCGGGGTCGCCGGTCTTTTGGTATCTGGTCGCTGCTTTTCAGTTTTCAGTTTTCAGATTTCAGTTTTGGGCTTTTTGGTCTGGGGTGCCGACGTTGTTACCTAAAAATGGCAAAGACCAGAGGAGCCTCTCGGTTGAGATTGAGAGGATTGCTGGATTGCTGGATTGCCGGATTGCCGGGGTTCGGATCGTTGCCTGGGATCGCCAATGTTTGCCGGTGCTGCTGTGTTGTACAATGCAATTGTTAACAAGCAAAGTTATGCGAGGCGAGCCAAAAGCGAACACGAGGAGGAGCAACATCAAAGGGCAGGCCAGGCCCTATAGAGGATATTGAGGATGTGCCGGGAAAAGACTGCTTGCCCTGCGGCGAATTCTGCAGGACCGAAGCTCGAAATACCCTTGTAAATAATGAAAGGTCTTTATTAAAAATATACAAATTTTCGAGCATCATGCTAAAGTGTAGGTATAAATGCAAGA
Source organism: Drosophila santomea (assembly GCF_016746245.2). Lineage (NCBI taxonomy): Eukaryota > Metazoa > Arthropoda > Insecta > Diptera > Drosophilidae > Drosophila > Drosophila santomea. Next base: position 7,048,213 of record NC_053018.2, read on the forward strand.
TATAACATCTTGCTTGCTTCAGGGACTTGTTTAATTATTAAAGTCCTGATTTATGTTTTATTAGGAGATAGTCAAGCTGGCTTATTCCTAGATCCAAGGAATTTCCATTACCAACTAATTTCCATGGAAAATGGAAACACCTTAAGCTAGAGCATAAGAGTCATTTCAGGTCGGGGGAAGTGGCTGCCCAGGGGCAGTGGAGTGAGATGAAGTGGGGCCCTAAATCTTTAGCCTTGCCCAAAACATGACAAAGGATGTGTGTCCCTATCCGTGAGCGAGTGTCCCGCTCGGGGTGCGAGTGTGTATGTGCAAGTGTGTGTGCGAGTGTGTCTGTGTGTGTAAGTGAAACGGAGGCGATTTGGCAATGGCCAACGTGTAGCGGAAGGTGTTTAACAAACAGCCCAAAACAAACAATTGTAAAACAGGCAGAGCGACAACAACAGAGCAACAACTGCAGCAGCAACATCAGAAACAACAACAACATCGAAAAGTGTGGGCGTGGCTGGCGATGTACGCCCTCCTGGAAGGGTCGCATTTTATCAGCGATAAAAGATCTGCACAGCTCGCAGCTCGACAAGGCACAAATAACCCACTAAAATAAATACGAAGCGCATTTTTATGCGGAAACACAAATTGAAATTCAATGCGAGGCTGTCCGACTCTTTGTGGCCTTTAAATTGCCTTTTGCAAATAAATAAAAAATTGCCAAGCTTGTGAGCTGTGTGATGGGAAGGGGAAAGGGGGCTGGGGTCAGAGGCGCTTTCAAAACTGCATAACTGCCCAAAACACGCCCCATTTGCGCCAGGGACCAAAAAAAAAAAAGAAAAAGAAAACAACATTTTATTCGCATTCGTTTATTTGTATTTTCGCCAGAATTTTTTTGTTTTCGGCACTGCGGTGATAATTCGCTGGTCAGTCGGACATTGGAGCCCCGGCTTCGGGGCGTGTTTGTGATTGCAGCTTGTTAACAAGTGTTGGCAGTTTAATTGACTCCAAGGACCGAAGGGCAAAGGAAGTGGCAAAGGGACTCGCACACATCCTCACATCCTGCTGCAGCAAATGGCAATCAACTGTCGACAACTGACCCAAAGTGTTCTACTTAGACGCACGCATCTCCTTTCGGTTTTGCTGTGACTTCCTGTTATTCCTGGTATTAACCTTTGCGGCTCATTAATTTTCATTCGTGGAAAACTGTGAATTGGTGACGCAACACCCTGTGGGTTCTGGGCACTGGAACCTAGCCGCGAAATGAATGACTTCAGCCAAGTTGTCGATTAATTGCTGCCGAAGCATTTTCATTGCACCAACGGCAATCGCACAGAGGAGATGGAAGTTGAGAGGGGGTTGAACTACAATCTTCGTATATGGAAACCATATAAGTTTAGGGGACTCACTATAATCTTATGCCTTTATCCAAGTATTTTATATAAATCTTTATTTAAATATTAATATCATAATATCTTATTATTAGGTATATATTTTATATAATTATTTTTTTATTTTATGGTTCTGCTACAGTTACCCCTTTTTTCGCCAAAGCCAACCACATCCCTGATTTTATCGAGAGCTGTTTGCAGGAAATTGCCTACGCAGACAACGGACAGACGGCCCCCAGAGAGTCGAACTGGCCGGTCCAGAACCTGAACTAACTGTGTTATAAATGATCTTATTAGCCTTTTTGAAACAAGACATTCTAGCGATCATTATTCAGCCGGGCCACAGATTCGAGGAGCACACGCAAGGCAGTCTGGAATCGAGCGGTTCGCGTGAGCCGGCAGCAATTAATCATCGCACGCCTAACGCGGCGCGGCAAGTGGCACAATCCGCAGCAGCAGCAGCAGCGGCAGCAAGAGCCACAACAGCAGCAGCCGCAGCAGCAACAGCCGCAGCAGCAGGAGATGCATATTTGAAAATCTGCAAATCATAAAGCGGACGGATGGACGAGCCGATCGATCTTGGCAAGGGGCAATGTGGCATGGAATGGGGCATGGCCATCGGTTTGGGCAGCGGGCAACTGCGATCGCCTCGTTTGACTCGCCTGCTTAGTCACACAGCGTGGCCGAAAACGCCCCCAGCCAGAGATGCTCTTCCACTGGAATTGAAGCTGCAGCAGGACACTGAAAAAAATATAATATAATATAATAAAAAAAAATTAAATAAAAGTCATGAAAATGTACAAATAAGATCTAAAATTAGTGTTTACAATTTTACTCGTACTTAGCTGTCATGTAAATGCCTTTAGAATTGAATACACAAATTGTATTTATATATTCATTTTCACTATAGTATGTATGTAAGACACTTCCTTGCACTACTTGTAATTTTCATGTTAATTATATAGTATTTTCCCTCAGTGTAGCTACAGCTGAACGTAAGCCGCGCTTGTTCGATTTCCCTCCGATCGCTGATGGCATTCCTCGATAGCAACTGCGCTCTGGGAACATTGCGTCCGTACGTGACACTCATTGGCTGCTCCTGCTCCTGCGCCTGATGCTGCAATCCTGGCAGCTCCTCCTCCATTCCCTCCTGCAATCCTCCACAGCTCCAGCTGCTCCTGCGTTGCCTTAATAATTAATTAATGTAATTGGCCTGTCGTTGTTGCGGCCGATAATGATCTCATCGAGATGTGTGCTTGCAGATTTCGAATTCAATTTTGAATTGCACTCGCTGCCAGAAGAACAAAAAAAAAACAGAAGACGGAGCCTTAATGAAATGCCGATGCTTATTTTCGCTTATTTCGGCAATCCTTTGTCTGCCAGATTTCTGCAGCTGATTTGTTTGTGGCCCTCGCGAGTGCAGGTAATTTGAATTCCCCGCTCAGTTAAGATCGATCGAATCCGAATCCCTTTACGATTTGCACTGTTTTTTCTGGTCAGGAACACCTGACCGCTCAACGCTTCTAATAAATATAGCAAATCTGTGCTGCGATCTGTGATTGGGCCCAACCCCACATCAATATGTTGCCAATCGAAGGCGGGTGAATGGTCGTCGCATTCCTGGCCATAATTCGTGGTTAGGCAGGCGTGCAGGCGACTTCTGTCACCCCGCCAGCAATCAGATGTCAGGCGGCGAGGTCATAATGCCGACCCGGTCATAACTATAAATTTCACGCATTGAACATAGACAATGGCCGACAATTTCCCAGCAGCTCGCGCAAATAATTGAATCGAATTTGATGGAGGAGAGCGCGACCAAAGCCACCCAAACCCCAAACCCCAAACCCCAAAGCCGAACCGAACCGAAGCCCAAAAACCTCAAGCCTCCAAATGCGATCCCAAAAGGCAAATCTCGGCGGCGCAATAGGAATGTTTTTGGGGGCAGGAGTTTGGGCCCCAAATGGTGAACGGTGCGTGGTCGCAAACCAAACCAAATATAGAAACAGGCTGCGTGGCCCCAGAACAGACAACATACAATAGACAATACGTATACGCACAGTTCTCAAGACCGCGTCGAGCCAAAACGGGTCAATAAATGGGAGAGTCAACACAGTTGTGGAAAAGGTGGAAAGGGTTTCAGAGTTTTCAATACACTGCATATTGCAATCATCCAAAAATTCAATAATATTATTAAAATATTTTTAAACAATATATATACAATAAAAACTAGCTGAGTAAATATGCTTTGTTTCTTAAATTTAACTGCTTTAAAGAGAGAATGGAAAAGTTGATGCATTAACCCATATCATCATTCCCTTGGGAATTTTAAAGGAGCTATAAAAAGAGCATTAAATAAGTGTTGTTTTGCTAATTTCCGCCTGTTTCCACTTGGTCTCTGGCAGTTGCTGGAGGAGGCTATGTGGCTAGGTGGCAAGGGGCAACGCCACCACAAACTTTGACTTGGCCCGGGGCGAACAAAATGGGCCATGCAACTGTCTGGGCCACATGCTTACGGTTAAAAGCCTTTTGTGGTGATGATGCCAGGCGGAGGCAGTTGGTCCTCGGGGTCCAGTGGAGCAGGAATTGTGCAGATAGTTGGAGATATGGTCGAAACCGCTCCGGTTTGGTCGGGGGCATTAGATATTGAGCAATACCGGGAAGCGTATCAACGCTCATGAATATATTATAAATGCTATTTAATGCCGTTTATTTAAAGACAATTCATAGTTAACAACAAGCGGCATTCCAGGGCCAATAGCAATCAGCAATTGCATCGATATCGAACTGCAGCTAGTCGGGGTTCAATGTTTTTTTTTTCTTTTTTCTATCCATAATAATTCTTTCAATGCAAGTCCATTGCAGAGCCCGGCATTTCCTTTGTGCCGAGACTGCACATTTATGCATTTTCAATGAACAATTTTTATGCAAAAAGTGAACAAGTTGCACAATTTACCATGTAAACTGCAACTGCAACTGCCCAGGATTGCGAATTGTGAATTGAGGATGGTGGATGCTGGATGGTGGATGGCGGAGCAATTGTTGCTCTATAAAAGTGGCCTCCACCCGGACTGCCGCCGCCGCCTTCTGGTGCTGGTTGTCAGTGGGGATTAATCTGGGCACAAGACCTTGCCTCGTTTCAGGCCTCAGGTGCAGCGCAAAAACAAAGCCCCAACTCTGCGATGCCGATTCCTGGCCAGTGAGCCAAGAATAAAGAGGCCCAGACTCCAGACTCAGACTCGGTTTCATCCTCGGAGCGAAGCAAAAGTCGAGGGCCGAGCAACGAACGCACTTCATTTGAATTTCATAATTTCTTTGTTAGCTCCAATTTATGGTCACGGTTTGCTGGGCAATTTATGGTCATAAGCATCGAGAGCGTTTACAAAAAACCGAAAGCAAACGGAATTGCCCTGCTCTTCCCACCAAACGAATTGAACTAAAATAAATAAGGAAAGAAAAAAAACAGTTGGCGACAAAAAACAAAAGGTTTTACTAAATTGACGATAACGATTGAAAAATGCATATACGATGCCTGCCTCCTATGCCCACATTCATGCTCTTCACTTGGCTAATCTTGCTTGCATTTATTTTCCCCCACTCTCCTCGGAAATTATAATAAATATCAAATGAAAGCGCCCAATACCCGAAGAAGTCGCCGATTTGAGTATATATTTGCTCTCTAAGCGACCTCTCCCCACTTAATTTGTTTGGTGAGTTATGGCAGCTTTTCGGGCCTTAACATTCATGGCCTGATTGAGACGTTTTGTAGGAAGTCGCTAATGGAGTTATCACGTTTCAAGAAACTGGGTTAAGCGAACTGCAGACAAGGGCCACCTAATTTGTTGTAAAACTAGGGGATTAGTTATAGGCGGCTTGTTTTTTTTGCCTGCTTAAAATTCGAGAAATTTACATATAAAATTCTTAGAAAAGCCTGCTCGAGAATATAGCAATAAGTCAGTTGATTTTTGAAATATTTATAGCTTCTGTACATAAATGCATAAGTTTCTTTCTGTTAATTTGAAGATATAAATATTTTTGACTCCAGCACTATATATTTAATAATAATAATTTATGAATATCAAACAGCGTGATTAACTTCCCAGGAACCTAATCTCAACGATACATCTTGCATATTTAAAAGACCGTTTTAAACAACGTGCTGAACGATCTCCATAAATAACACCTTTGGTGGTGCTGGAGCATGGAAATATATAAAAAAAAAAAGAAGAAGGAAAAAAGAACCAAATTCATTTGGCGCCTTTGGTGTGCTCAGCGGCGAGACCATTTGAATGTCCGTTGGCATCTAAGTGGAACAACCATTTAACTGTCGGCGGGATACTGGCCAAGAACAAGGCCCGCGACACGCCTCTGATTAGAAAAAAGCGCACCTGTCGCAGCTTTTGATCGCGGCACCAAACCGAAAGCCAATGCCTAAGCCAAATGGCAGCGAGGTGTATATTTTCACAACTCCTGACATGAGTGGGGATGTGGCTAAAAGTCCAGGACCCGACAGGACAGCACAGTACAGGACAGAATGGGACAGGGCCAAGGTCCAAAACTGGTCAGCCCGTTGGCCATTATCAACGCCGCCGTTGATTTGCGTTTAGTGGACTGGCGCTGCTGCTGCAGAGTCCCTGGCTTAATCAAACATGGATATGGAGTTTGACATGGCAAAGAAATCCCTTCTGGGCTTCAGCACAGACCATGCCCCAACTACACTTGGCATATTTTCTAAACAACCCGATGCATAAATCATCGCTCCGCACTCGGGAACCACCTCCGACCGACAGTTACCAGCTGGCCATCCGCCATCCACTATCCACCATCCCCCATCCTAAATACTCCATACTCCTGCATCCTCCATGGTGAACATCCAACCCCTTCCAGATATTTTGCGTGCCGAGTGCAGTCGCAACTAATGAATTTATGATGAGATTTTGCCCGGTAGCTCCGGCTGCAGCTCCAGATGCAATTGAAATGGAAGTCACCAAAAATTCTCCGACTGAGCCTACTCCTCCTGCCTTGATTTAGTAGATACACCCAAGCGAAGCAAATGGTCCGAAGTTTTCAACTTTCGGCTTTCGGCTTTGGGCCTTGGATTCTGTACGCTGAGTTCTGGACACTGGAGTTCTGGGCCTCCACTGGAACTGGAACTGGACATGGAAACGGGCGTTGACCGTTATTTGACCGTTATCACACACTTTCGGCTGCGGTTTGGCAGGAAGGAAGAGTGTAGCCGGTCATCAGACATGCTGGCATCAAAAATTCTATTACGTGGCTGCATTTTGAATAAAATACGGGAACGTCGAAACGTTGAAACACAACACTTTCGGCTGCGGTTTTGGCCAGGAAGGAAGAGTGTAGCCGCAAAAAGGCCAGCACAGTGGTTCAAGTCTATCAAAAACAAACCAATTCCATAAATATGAAATAAATAATTATAATTCTTGTAAAACTATGTATTATGCTGAAATTTAATTTCAGCCTATGGTCCAAACTGAGCAACATGTTTCGATTGTTTTCATACCACTGTGCAGTGCAGGAGCAGCAAAACCGCAGACGGAAGAGGGGTTCCGCTGCGAGGCTGCAACTCTGCGACTCTGGCTTGGCTGGAACTGTGACTCCGCCGCTGCCTCGACTCTCGGTTCCTGTCGCCATAATTCAAAAAACAGCAACATTGGCACGTAAAATGTAAGCGAAACCATTCGAGTGCAGAAAGAGAGGGCTCCGGGTAAAAAGAGCGGGACAGCTATAAGGGCGGACGCAGTGAAGCGGCGGGGCCAAGGCGGACGATGGGCAAACAAACGACCTGGAGTCTGAACCTGGACAAAGGGCAGCAGAAGCGGCAGGAGCAGAAGGGTTAAACGAACATCGCACGCATAACAAGGAAATCCTTTGGGACCTTGGAACCAGCCAGAGGATTGGACAATGCAGGAGCAAGGCCTTCCACTACCCACTGGCCATGCACTGAGAAAAATATCTGTGATTAACAACTAAAACCCCAAGGAATGTACCACTCCACTTTTGTTCAATGGAAGAAACTAAATACACCATGCCACTTTGATTAAATAGAAAAAAAGATATTTCTATATAATAGATCATTGTAAAATGAACTTTTACCAAGAGTAGTAGGCATTTCTTTCTGTGTACTTCTGGTCCTAGCCAGCCGTTCTTGTCCTGCTCGAATGTTTGCATTTTGTTTTGTTTTTCGGCATTTTTTCCGAGCCGCTGCGGAGGAGGAGTGCAAATAATTGAAAGCAACTGAACGGAATAGGGTACTGCGAACTTGGGACCAGTGGCAGTTGGTCATTCAAGTGCCGCACTGCCGATTACATTTCAAGTAGTTTGACCCTCCCCATCCATGTTCACTCCCCGTTCATGTGCGGGGTTAAATTGCATAGACAAAATTCGTAAGCTCGGCGGGTTTGTTTACATTTCATTTGCGAATCTGATTGGAAGCCACGAGGAGTGAGTTTGTGTGTAGGTATGTCTGTGTGTGTGTGTGGAAAAAGGATGCCAAAGGATGCGAAAGGATGCTGCACTTTAATGTTAATCTTTACCTGGAGTTTAAGCCAGGCTCAGACGGACTTTTGGCCTGAAGTGCAAGCAGAAAGCTGCCCATTTAAGTCCCAAACACTTGAGTCAACATCTTAGTGCAACTACTCTGCATTTCAGCCAAAGCCTTACCACATATGAACTCAAACCTTTAACCTTAAAGTATTGCAATTAATTTCCGAGCTCATGTGTCATCATCTTGGTCATTTGTGGGCTCATTATGTTGGGTCAGATTCACCAAGGGGGTGACCCAAATTGACGCAACAAACTGCCGCCGAAATGTGTCGCATTTAAATCGCAGCCTCTCATGACAGCTTTAATGAAGTTTTTAGCAGGGCTTTTATCGGCTCACTGCCAGTGGAACGGGAACGAGAACGGGGAATACCGCATAACCGAAAATTATAAAAAATGTTTTTTAAACATCCAAAAAAGTGCCGCTGTGCTGAGGCAACAGCCTCATGTGGTGCATTTCAGCTTATTTTGTTCGCAGAAAAACCAACCGCGAAGCGAAGCGTCCGTCGAAAAATATAAAAAAAACCAAAAATTGGACAGAGAAAAAACTGAATATGAAATATGAAATATTCGTTAATGAAGGCATTTTGCGGCTAAGCCGATATGCCTGCATCGCCCTGCACTTCACCCACGAAAATATTTAAGCCGAAATATGAAGATATATCAATTCTGCCCTGATGATTTACGAATATCGGCTCAAGCCCGCGGGCACCTACGCAATTTCAGAAATTCTTATAATGTGAAAATGGATTAAAATTACCGCGCACAGTCGCTCGGCCCACATCAAATGGCTTAGATACTTAAACGCTTTAAATACGTTAAAAACAATGAGTTCAATCCGTTATCGTCTGGATGGTTTCCTGAAGCTTATGCCCACGCACCTGAAAAGCGATACGGAAAGCGATGGAACCCGCTTTTGGAATCGACTTCGGCATGGGCCAATAAATTACGAGTTTAAACAATTAATTTCCGTCGAACTTGGAGTCTGCGGGGAACCGGAAGCCGAGACGACAAAACTTGGGCCCACGCCTTGCTGGTTGGAACTTTCTCCAGGTAACTGGGGTGCCACTAATTAAGTGTAAATAACTTGTAAATAGCTGGTTAATTAATAAATCTTGTTTAATCGGTTTTGCGCTGCTCTGCTCTGCTCTGTTCTGTGCTGCTGCAGCAAGGGGGAGTTTGACCTTTGACCTTTTGGTGGTAGTGTCTAGCAAGTCGATAAGCATCGCATTTTGGTCCACGGGATTCTGTTTTGGTCTCTTGACCATTTTTGGCCTGCGTATTGGCCAAGCACACTCTCCTTGTTTCTAATCAAATGCAGTTGCTCCCGAAAAATTCAATCAACATATTTCAGCAGCACTAACGAATTTACAAAATAGGCAAGCCAAAGGATGCGCCGCCGCCTCGGCGAACATGGCCCAAAGTTGATGATGAGATGGCCAAGAGTGCTGGGGGCATCTGAAACCCCTTAGGCCCCTGCCCCCAACCCCTTTCTATCATCTTCTTCTGCATACGCTGATTTTGTTCATTTTTGGAGCATCTGCAGAGGGAAAAGCGAAGAGCCGCCAGGCAAATCCGCTGACCAGTTGACCACCAACCACTGACCACTGATGGCCAAAAGCCAAGGCAGCCAACATCCAGAGCCACACATCCACATGCCCACACTGTTCGCTGTTCGCTGTTCACTGTTCGTCTGCCAGTCTCGTGCAATTTGTAAACATTTCCATATTTGGCGTTTACGCTTTTGCCGGTAAATTTCCTACCTTTCCTTTTTGTTTTTCTTTTTGTTTTTACCCCCCATTTATTTCTTCTGCTGGCCGGCAGAAGCTAGCTGCTTCCTGGTGGAAAAGTTTACTGATTAGAAGCAGAAGTTTTTCCCCAAGTCTCTGACCCGAGCACCGGGGACTCATGGGAAAGTGACGGATATGAGGCTGACAGCAGCTTCTTTGCAATTCAGGCGCACTAACTAAAATATGCATACAGCTGCGGTCAAAGTGAAAAATTCCTACAAATTCTTACAGCTTGGTAAAGTGTTTGGAAAGTTGTTCTAATTAAGGTGTATTAATAGTCTGACGAACAAAATTGTAAATAACCTTGTAAGTGCTGTTCTACACTAATTACTTTGAAGATTGAAATTCAGAGATGCAATACTATTGTGATAATTAAATAAATGTTAGGTTAATATTTAATATTTTATATTTGGAATTTAAAAATTCCAAGGGTTCTTAGTAATACAAAATAATATATTTTTTATTTGTTTTATTTTAAGAAAGTAACTATTATTTTGTGCTCAACTGTCTCATTGCCAGGCGACGATTGCCTGGCTTTCCTTCCATTATCTTTCATTCGGACGACATTAGCGAACCGGAGCGGGCTCGTTAGCAGTCCATGGGCCATTTAACTATCCGGGCACGCTCACCATGGGCACAAAGACCCAAACCCAGAGACAGACCCAGACCCAGGGACCATCGGCTGGGATCCAGAATCCGAAGGCGAAATAAAATACACGCATTTTACATGCTCGTAAACGTGTGTTACATATGCATAGGAACGACGCACTCGCCAGGAGGGCTGCAGATACTCCGGGCTGGCGGGGATCGGGTGCTCGGGTGCTGGGTGGGGCTGAGGGTGAGGTACGGGGCAAATATATAACATCAACTACTTTATGCATAAATTCAGCAAGATTGCGAAGCTACCCCATGGCGAGCTAATGTTGTAAATTATAAATATGACACCTACTCCTAGTCCAAAGGGAGAGTAGTGAGTGAGCGAGTCCAAAAGCCGTGGGCAGGCTGCGTTCCCAGTTTCGCCTTGAGTTTCGCACACAGCTGCCATGGAAATTTATATACTCTGCTTACACAGATACGCCGGCACGCACACCATCACCGCACATCAGCGAGGCATATCCTGGACCCCAACTCCTTGTGTCTCCTTGTGGGCACCAAAATGGGTCTGCGAAGCTACTTAATTGGTTGCCAAGCAGCGGGAAATCGCCGCCGAAACGCGATTAATTAACCAAAATGCATTTCCAGCCTAGAATCGAAATCACAGTTGCGGCGGATTTGCAAGGCGGCTTTCTACTTTCGGTTTTGGCCAATTTCCCCCAAAACAAAGTGCTTTCCACTAGGCCATAGTTTATTGGCTTCTTTTGGTTTGTCCAAGTAAATTACTGTGAGCAACAGATCCTTTTCAAAATATTTTGATTGATTTTTTAAGATTTTCAGCAAGGGAGCAAAGATGCATTTGTTAGCCAAAGGCCACGGTCACAGCCATATGGCCAACTAGGTACGCATGAGTTTGGGCCAAAAGTTGGCCCAAAGCATTGTTTGTTTGTTAGCGGAAGAGGAATGTAACGGGGCTTTATGGTAAGTTGGTCGGTCGATCGCAAACTCCTTTGGCCAATATGCGTGTGTGCGGATCGAGGCTCGTTTGAGTTTCAGTTGGTAGTTTTCGGTAGCGCGAAACAAAGGCCAATTTCCAGGCAGATTTAATCACGCGCTAGCTGCCAGCCGGCAACAATGGGTTAACCCGATTGTGTAAGTGTGTGTGCATTGGTGCGAGTAAGTGGCAAACGCATTAGAAAGAAGCGCGGCGGGTTAAAAAAAAAAATGGTAAAAATAAATAAACAGCAAACCGCATTCTCTGTGGCATTTCATTTTTCCGCTTCGGGCTTTTTCCAATGAAAAATAATAATAATTGACAGGCGGCCGGCGGCGCAGGGGCAATGTGGGAATTTGGATTATTAACGAATTGTTTGCTGCCGGCCAACATCGAGGCACTTGGACATCGAACATCGATGTTGGCCAACAAAGTATTTGCAAGCAGACGCATAAAATTTATGCCCTAGCCTAGGAAAATCGCGCGAGGTCCTTGGCTCGAACTGAACTCCGAATGCTTCGATCACGTACGCGGCGCAATTAAATGACAATTCTTTAGCTACTTGGCCAATTGGCATGCGCTGCCCCCAGATCCTCGCAGATCCCAGAGATCCCGGCGAGATTCGAGCTCAGAATCCAACGGGGATGGGGATGGGGATGGGGATGGGGGACAAGGGGACAAGGTAAGGTCGGCCTATAAGAATGATGCCAACTATTTAGCGCATCCAGCAGATACAGTAGCTGCCTCCGTCGCGCGGCTGAGGCAATTAAATCTTTGCAGTTGTTTCAGTTTTGCCTCCGCCAGATTCCGCGACTGCCTCTGATTAAGGGCTTGTTTCGCCATAGATTGGGAGCCAAGAACCTGGGGATCTGCGGATTGGGGATTGGGGCTCCAAGAACCCGGCCAGGTCGGCATTTCTATGGCTTTCGGATTGCTGTTGTCGCCAAGTGGCGGAGAAGGCGGAGGTGGCTGCTGAGATATACAAACACACAAAGAAATTGTCAACCACAGCGAGTAGAACAACAGCTTTTGGCATATTTGAGCTGCCTGTGCAGCGGAGGAGCTGCGACTGCGTGATCACAATGGAAATGGTGAATGGAGAGTGGAGAAGGGTCGGAGGATGCCGATCCCGATTGCGATCCCAGCTGGGAATTATAGCCAAATAGGGCGGCGGCGATCGCTGTTAAGCCAACTTTCCAACTTTCAGCGGATAACAAATCAAACTGATTCATATCTGCCGGCCTGCAACATTGTCAATTAAAAAAGGCAAGACCCAAAAAAACAAAAAAAAAGAGCAGGAAACATTCAACACAATTTGTAATTGAAACTTATCTCTGCTGGGAATGCGTTAAGTGCAACGGAATGTGGCGAGATCCCAAGCAGCCCAAAAGCGAAGTTCATTTAAAACCAAGTTCGAGTTCGAGGCGAGTCATTTGCCCAATCCCATCCCCAATCTCGACGACCTCTTCCAGCGGCGTTTGCTTAACGGTTTTAAGTGGCAATCACTGGCACCAAGTCGCGCATTGATAACGTTAAGAGAGCCCCCCAAAAAAGGCCGCAAGAAGGTGGGCAAAACCAGAAGGCGGCCGTGCCATTGCCACAAAGCCAAAAAATCAGCGGAAGATCAGCAAACAAACCGCAAGGCCCCAATGGCAAGTCCAAGTCCAAGTCCAAGACAAACGCGAACGCGTACTCCAACTGCAACTCCAACTCCAAGAAAGACTCGAGAGCCGGCAATTACCAAATTCCGAAAAATGAAGAAATTTTCAAATAAACGAAGCCAACTTGGCAATACACAAAGTGAGAACTTAACTGGCAAAACTCGCAACTTTTCTCAGGTCCGGCACATGAAGAAAAAAAAATATTTATAAATTATTAAAAGAACAAAATAAACAAAAATATCAGTAAGCCGAAGGATTCAACTTTTGCATTAATTTAAAAGATATCTATATTGCTCTTTAAGGATCGTTTAAAAAACTCTTTCTTGAAGACTAAAATCTTTAATAACATTAATATTGTTTCACGTTCTTTTTTATGAATCTTAATTATTTTTTTAACTACTTTTTATTTCCCATTTTGCTGAGTGTGCTCTGCTCTGTTATTTTGTGTGGGACCCGCGACCCAGACTCTCACACTGACAGACCCCAGACCAAACCAGGTCCAAACTGAGGCCAGCAATTACAGTCAAGTGAATAAACGAAACCAAAACGGAGCCCAAAACTGCCAAAAGCCACCTCCACCCGCTCCTCCCTCAGTTGCTCCCCCAGCTCCTTGCCTTTTACTTAGCCTTTTTTCGCTGGAATTCATCATCATGCGAATTATCCAGGCCACGGCAAAAGGGTTTTTCGGCAATAGGTTTGGCTTGGTCCGCCTGGGTCTGGAACTCGGACTTCGGATCTCGGACCTCGGGTCTGGTATACTGGTATACTGGAGAACCCAGTCCCGTCTGGTCAAATACGGCCATGCCAATTTAGTTGTCATAGCAGTGGAAGAATTATCGCTTGTGGCGGGCGGTCCACCAAAAATTTTGTTGTCAACTGGCCAATTGGTTGGAGCGTATGCAAGAATGGCCAGAAACGAGGGGCAGACAATCGCTCCCAGACACGAAGGCAAGGTCGGTGGATGTGAGTTTATTATGAAGCACTGCAGGAAGGAAGCGTATTCGCTGGCCTGGAAGCCTGTAGGTGTGAGCGCAGTTAGCACTTTACATAAATGTGATATATTACTCATAGCCATCCAGAAATAACTTAATTACAATGTGCACGTAGTGGACCTAGGCATACCAGGTATAATGAATCAACTGTGCACCTCATAATTTAGAAATTTAAATTTAATTACACCAATCTATTAAGTGTGAACCATTAGATATGCTTAACTGATATTTTTGACTTTTTCTATATTTTTAAAGAGTGCATTTGAAGTTCGATTTCCAGTTCATTCACCACCTGATTTTTGGCCACTCCAGTTTGTGCGATGTGTCCAACCCCTTTACAAAATTCAGTCCGTATACTCTGCCGTGTGTTCGAGTAATTTGCCACATGGAAAGGCAGGGAATCCGTAGGTGTTGTTATTGGTCCTGCCAGCTTTCACAAATGATTATGTTTGATGTGCAGTTAATTTGTGGTTTTTGCATTGCGAATCGAATTCGTATTTGGGGCGACAGAAGTGCGAATCCAACGACGCATTAGAGGCGAAAGGATCACTATTCCGAGACGATACCCAAACGATGCGATCCCATCTGAGGCGATCCCAAAACCCTCGATGAGTGGCCCTAAATAGCCGTTATACTGGCTTATTGCGCCATATTTCATTAAGCAAGTTCTCTGGCCAGAACACTCCAGTGTCCAGTCCTCGTCCTCCAGTGTGTGCGGACTGCTGGAGTCTGCTGCCTGTCCCGGCTGGATGGCTGGATGGCTGGATGGCATAATCTCTATAGGCCACATTTATTTCCATGGGTCACTGATAGTGCGGCTATCAAAACACGGGAACACTTTTAAAATCGCAATGAAAAGCGGCAAATGGGATGCACGCGCTAATAAAATGCCGATATTTTATGGCCAACCGAGGGACGAGCGGCTGGCGGGGTGGCAAGTGTGAATCTGCATACGGGAATGCAGATTCCCAACGAAGGTGGAGCGGTTTCTGAATAATAGCTACACAGTAAGAAAATATCACTAACATTCTACACAGTGCAAAATAATACAAAGTATGTAGCATTGCTTTTATGTAAGTATGGCATATCCAACATTTATGGGTATATCAAAACACTTAGAGTTATGTTTCGAAAACTTCAGTTGCAGCTTTTCTCCCAGTGCAGCTCTCTGCACTCCCCTGCTTTTCGGCGCCAGTCTTCAGACTTCAGCTTGTGCCCACACATCCACACATCCACACATCCGCACATCCGCAGTCCAGATGAGGGAGAAATCCGATGAGGACGGACCTCCGAAAATGAATTGCAAGTCATTGGGAGTCGGTCCATATCCAGAACACACGTCACTCTGTCTAGGATAAAGCCCGGATGGTAAAGGATGGAACAGGATGCACTGCGCTCGCTTAAGTGCACATTACTCGCATCATTTGTAATGCTAATCAAAGCCAGTCAGAGTCCGCACTGGAGTCCGCAATGCAGTGCCATCGCATTCGCGTATCTTGAGTTGTGCGCGGAGTTAACCTACATATAATGCAGATGCAGATGTGACCGAGAATGTGTTTTTGGAGCTGCAGAGGTGGAGATGTGGAGAAGTGGGGTCGTGCCGCCCAACTTGACAAATCTGCTACGCCCACGCTGATTAACAATCGCAGCCGCAACAAACAACTGATAATGAGCGATTGACTCTACAAATGTGACTGCCGGGGAGGAGGAGGAGGAGGAGGAGTATGAGGAGGAGGAGCACTGGATCCGGATAGTGCTCCACAAGGTGGGTGCTTTCAATTAGGGCTGGACACTCAAGAGGGCAGTGCTTTAAAGTGCGGTCACTGATTGGAGTGGTTCCTAGTCGGCATGTGGACACAGAAGAGCTTGCAAATTGTACTATTAGTTGGAATTCGGATAGGAACATACCATAGAAAATGTGGAATATCCATCTGTTGAATATCGATGAGGTATAAAAAGTAAGTTTATACTTTTAATCAAACCATTAGGAACTAATTTATGGCCGCATTGCCTTATATGTGTGCTCCCAAAATCGTTATTTTTAACACACCTCCTACCCACTTTACACACCCAAATGGAACTCTCCCTTTCACGTCCCATGAACAGCGATCGAATCAATTTAGTAAATCAAACATCGCCCCATCGCCAAACTGAACAACCTACCTATGCTACCTATACTGTATGTGAAGTCATAACAGCAAATGTACCGTAAAGCAAACATGTTTCAGCCAACTGCCATATAAGCCAAACACTTTGTAGAAATTCCGCCAGAAAGGCAACAACAATGGCAACAACAACGAACAATCGCGTCATAATCGTTTGTAGCGACTAATTTATGATCTTAATGGCGGCTAATTAACACCATTTTCCACAATTGAAAGATTTTCCATTAAATAAAACACTTTATGGAATGGCCCAGCAGCACGCAGTTCCCGTCTAGCGTTTATTTTTTATTATTTTTTTTTTTTCCCCGGCCAAAGAAAGCAGCCAACTCATCCACATCCACGTCCACATCCACTTTTGCTCGCTTCACTAACCTTAACCCCTCACTGCCCCTCGCAGTCCATCGGCACTTTCTGCGGCGGAAGTTGGAAGGCAGTTCGATGCGTTTGCAGCACAAATGGAGCAAAACACACAGAACTCCAGAACTCCAGAACTTCAGGAGGAGAAGTGCAAACAAAGCAGACCCCAAATGAAGGGCTACTAGCTGAAAGGCATGGTTGGCTACAGGGACGTCCTTTGAGGGGGGGTCGAAGGGCTGGAAGGGTGAAACAGCAAATTGACGGCGCTGCAAATCTACAAAAAGTCACTGGCGATTCTCAACGCATGAATGCCAATATCGGGCCATAGAAATAACGAAATAGAAACAAAGTATTACTAACGATGTGGAAGTTACAATACTCTATCCACTTAATTTAGAGTTAGTATACTTCATCGACTTATTTCAGAAGTTACAATACTTCATCGTCTTTTTTCAGGAGTTACAATACTCCATCAACTTATTTCAGGAGTTACAATATCGTCTTACTTCAGAAGTTACAGTACTCCATTGACTAGTTTCAGAAGTTACAATACTCCATCGTCTTATTTCATTTCTTTCATAAAACATTGAAGAACTTATGTGAAAACATCTGCTTAAAGCATTAAAGCAGTACGTGGCCAAAAAACAGCACATAAATATCCATAACAGGTGTAAGTAAACTTTATATTCATCAATGCATTTATAGCTTGCATTTCAGAGGGTTGTTCCACAAACAAATATACATTCTTATAGAAACCCTCAAACCCTTTAATCCGCCACAAAGAATGCATGGCACTTGTTCCGGCCAACATATTGAATGAAAGGCCAAGTCAGAGTTGAGTTATGGCCAGTGCAGAGTAACTTCCACGAAAAGGAAAAAGTGTTGGACAGGGCATTTGAAGTGGATTCGGTGAGCTTGGTCGGGCTGTCGCCGCCCGTTTGGCTGGGCTGGCCAGAGCTGGTCAGAACTGGGTATCCAATGGGGGAATGGGTTAGGGAATGGCAATGGGAATGGGTATGGGTATGGGTATGGGTATGGGAATGGCAATGGGAATGGTAGTGAAACTGGGAACGGGTGTCCGATCGCCTGTGACGAACGATGCGATCTCCGAGGCGGCGGCAAAGTCACAGGCCAGTCTCAAAGCCAAAGTCACAGTCACAGCTGACAACTCACTGAGCGCGCAATGATTAATCGCACAATTGTGCGCTAGAGGTTCTGTTTCTGTGCTGTTCTGCTGTTCGGCTTGGATCGGATCTGTTCTGTTCTGTTCTGTTCGTTTTCGGATCGTTTCGATACAGATACATGGAGGCGATAGGGACTAAGAGCCGTCGTCGCTGAATGCAGTCGTCGGCGATCGCCTCTGTGCCCTTTTTCTGCTAGTTTTCGTTTTTAATTGCGTTCAAAAGTGTTGCCGGAAGCCATTTACAAAAGGCTGTCACCAGACTGCGGCCACTTTTATCGGAATCAATCAAGGGTGCCCCAGGCCCAAACCAAAAAAACAAAAAATAAAAAGCGAAATAGAAATAGAAACACTTTACGCTCTGATTGAAGAGCGTAGACGAGAGCCAGACACATTAACCCACGCAACTGTGGCGACCGCGAGACCCCAAGCTTAACCCTCAACTCGAGCGTGGCATGTAATTGAATTAAAGACCGACCGACGGAGGCCTGATTAAAATTCCAGCACATCTGCTCGGCTGGTGCAGCAACTATGTTCGGGGAATTTGTGGCATGTCCAAAATGTGGCCACGATCGGCCGTGTGGCACCTGCAGCTAAGCCACGATCTACGAGCCTCTCGCCTCTTGGCTAAGCCAATCTTGCAGCTTATCAGCCACATTGCAATCTATGTAATGCGCTCCCAATTGCCGGGGCCAGGCTAAATAAAAAAATAAAGGAAAAACGAAGTCGGAACTGGGGCCAGCTGATCTACGATCAGCAATCGACCGTGGCTCGATCGATGGACTTGTGGATCGATGGACCGATGGATCGTTCGATCGGACCCATCGATCTAACCTTAAACGAAGCCAGTCAGCCAAAGAAAGTGATGGGACATGAGACAAAAAAACAGAGACTGCAAAATGTTGCTCGACAAGGACGCAACATGCCAGGCAACATTCTAGTCCCGAGATCCTCTCCAGCTCATCTCCAGCTCCTCTCCAGCTCCTCTCCAGCTCATCTCCAGCTCCTCCACTGCAACGACCGATCGCCGGCGGTGACATCTTGTCAACTCAAAAATCATGATCAACAAAATGTTCGCAGAGTTCGTAGCCGTCCCTCGACCACGAACATTTCTATTGGCAGGCGACAGGAGGCTGGCATGGGATGGCATGGGTTGGCAGGGGATGGCTTGGGATGGATGGAATGGTATCGACCGGAGCAGACGAGATCATCTTTATCGATCGATACAAACAGGCAGCGGCAGATATTGACAGCCGCCCGGTAGGTTCACACATAAGTGAGGCATCATTCGGGACGTCATTGGAAGCGATTAAAAGGCGCACACACTTTTTAAGGAGCTGCTGTCACCTGGTGGTCGCCGGTCACCCAAGATAGCCACCAAGATCGCCAGCGGGCACCCAAACGAAATGGTTCACCTGTCAGCGGTGATAATCGGGGCAAGCATCTAGCATTGGGGTAGGTCGTCACTTGTGTCTTATACGTGCGGATCAATGAGGATGTGAGGTTTCTTCAGAAAATATACCAATTTCACTGGCTACAGGAGAGCAAGTACCAGGTTGGGCTTGATTTTCTATCATCTTATAGTTATTTTTTCATACATCGTTAGCTATGTTTATTAGCAGCACAAAACAGCCAAGTTATGGCGAAACCGCTGATTGAAAATATCCGATTTTTTACAACAAATTTTTTTTTTGATTTTTTGATTAAAAATAATACTTTTTTTTCGATAGAAGTAAAAATAGTTGTCCAAATGTGGAATGCCATACCTCGTTGAATTCGTAACAAAATTCCCTATCGATCCATGTACATACTTTGAAATGCTAATTTCTTGCCATTTTTCGCAAATTTTAATGATGGTATCCCTTATCGAAAATGCGAAAATTTAAAAATTTTTTTTTTTTGAAAATCAAAAAAGTTGGAATAGACATAGTTAGCTGTGTTTATTAGCAGCACAAAACTGTCTTTATTTTAGATGTGCGTCCACTTTTAGCCAAATTATTGCAAAAACTCTGATTGAAAATATCCGATTTTTTACATTTTGTTTTTCGATTTTTTGATAAAAAATAATCAGTTTTCTTTCAATAGCAGTAGAAATAGTTGTCCAAATGTGGAATGCCATACTTCGTTGAATTCGTAACAAAATTCCCTATCGATCCATGTACATACTTTAAAATGCTAATTTCTTGCCATTTTTCGCAAATTTTGATAATGGTATCAAAAATGCGAAAATTTGTAAAATTTTTTTTTTTGAAAATCAAAAAAGTTGGAATAGACATAGTTAGCTATGGTTATTAGCAGCACAAAACAGTCTTTATTTTGGCTTTGCGCCCATTTTTGGTCAAGTTATGGCGAAAACGGCCATTGAAAATATCCGATTTTTACAAAAACATTTTTTTTTTTGATTTTTTGATTAAAAATAATCCGTTTTTTTTCGATAGCAGTAAAAATAGTTGTCCAAATGTGGAATGCCATACCTCGTTGAATTCGTAACAAAATTCCCTATCGATCCATGTACATACTTTGAAATGCTAATTTTTTGCCATTTTTCGCAAATTTGGAAAATGCGAAAATTTGTAAAATTTTTTTTTTTTTAAAATCAAAAAAAGTTGGAATAAACATAGTTAGATATGGTTATTAGCAGCACAAAACAGTCTTTATTTTGGCTTTGCGCCCATTTTTGGCCAAGTTATGGCGAAAACGGCCAATGAAAATATCCGATTTTTTACAAAAACATTTTTTTGTTTTGATTTTTTGATAAAAAATAAGATATAGACATTCATACTTAAGTCATAAATATTTATATTTATACGAAAGTAGAAGAAACGTACAAGCATATTTGTATATTTATTATTATTTTTTTCATTTATTGTGGCAAAGTGGCATAGAGACAAGCCAAACAGAAGCCGTTTGGTCCAAGTAAACAAGTTGAAGTATTGCATTACGGCGATAAATGCACTTCCGTGATTCGTTGAACCAATAACAAAAATTGTAAAATGGTTAGCATTTAATTTTAAAAGCGTATCACATAAAACCCCACAAGCCGGATCCCGATTCGGATCCAATCCAATGCGATGGGAGGAGATGAGATGGGATGGGATGGGATGCCAACTGGACAGATCTCCCTCGTGCTGTGCTCTTCAACGGTTATAAACCAGCTGGCAGGCTAGTTACCGATTTACCGATTTATTGATTTTAATTGCAACCCGAGACGTTTATTTGCAATAAGAATGTGCAAAAGGCCCCGAAACTGTGCAACTAGGGGGGGATCTCATGACAGTGGCCATAGTTTTGGACAAGTTGAAAACAAATACAAATGGCCATTGGCCATTGGCCATTGGACATTGGACAATCCTCTATCCTACGATCCTGTGCAGAATCGCTGGATTCCCCACCGAGCGTGGGGCATATCATGACATTTTATTGTGTTGTCAGACGGAAAAGTGCTTATTACGCATGCGCAACGGCGTCCAGCGACTTGGCTTTAATTGTGGGGTGCCACTGGCGCATCCACATCCACATAACCACATGCACATATCCACATCCACACAACGTGGAGGATTGCAGTGCCATGGCCAGAGTCAGCTTGCCAGTTTGGTTGTCGTTGTTGTTTACGCCGGCGATTGTTTTACAAATTAATATTATTTTATGATATCGCGTTTGTTTTGCTAATTGTTGCATGTGTGGCGTAGATTGCATTTACAACCCGCCGCCAGCTCAGTTAGGATCCCATGCTGTTGGTACCGCTGCATCTAGTACCTCCAGCTCCATCTCCATCCCCAACTCCGTCCATATCGTTCGGTAGCCGCAGCCGGTGCATTTTGACAGTTTTACGAGCTCGGCCAGCGTTGAAATGAATACCTGCTAGGAGCTGGCAGTTGCGACTGGGAAGTTCGGAGCTGGCTGACTTGGCTGACTTGGCAGACCCGGGAGATGGCACCGTGTGAGTTGTGGCCATGTCCGCGGCTAGGAATGCGGCTAGCCACCCAAACATAGGAAGCTCCTAATGAATGCCTAGGCAGGGCATCATAAATTCCAGCGGAAGGAATAGCTGAGCAAATGGCGAGTTGAGGTCTTGCATAACAATAATGGTTTCAAAAGGTTTTTGCTACATTAATAGGTGAGTTATTAATATAAATATAAATTCATATTTTTTTTAGTTATTTAAAATGGTGTTCTTTTGTTGATAATAGGTATTTCTCTATTGTGATAAGCACAGACAGCACAAATTGCTGATAACCCTTAGCTCGAACAACCTCAATCCCTTTTCCAAGTTTCTCCTCAATCATTTGGCGAGTCGTCCCTCCCGTTTCATTGGCACCTCTGTGGCGATAAGGTGCCACACATGGTTTTGCTTTAATTGTCAAATGCTGGTCGTTTATCTTTTTATGGCAACAGCAACTTGCCAGACAGCTTGGCTCGGATCTATAGTCGGAGTCAGTCCCAGTACCAGTCCCACTCCCATAGCAACCCATGTCCCACATCCCAGTCCAAGTTCCCTGGTCGTCCCTCGCCAAACTGTCAACTGTCAGTCTGTCAGTTGAGTTCAGATGGGCTGGCCTCGCCGTTCCGTAGGACATCAATATGTGACCAGGGTCCCTTCTTCCCTTGACTGAGCTGTGTGTTTGCAGCATGTTGCTCCGCCTGCTGATAACTAATATTTGACAACTTTTGATCCACTGACAGTGACGGCGGCCCAATGTCTGGTGCTGGACATTTAAGAAATTCGACAGCTGCTTGCTAGTGAAAACGTGGAGAGAACGAAGCAAAAACATTGCCATGTCCCTCGTCTATGCAAAAGAGTTAACATTTTTTCGTGTCTCGTCTCGTCCCGTCTTGACTGACAGGAAACGTTTAGCTGATAATACGAATGGGTAGCTGCCATATCCTTCCTTGCATTTGTAGTGATATTCTCACATCTTTGAGCGATTTCCCTTATGCGATCGCGACTCCTCCCGGTTGGTTGGTAAGTGCAACAATTCTGCGGGAATTCGCCGTGAAACATTTCAATAAACCCAGTTCGCAGCATGATCATTTCAATAACAAGCTCTCACCGAAGGAAGCCACAAAAAAATATAAACATGAAAACGAGCCGAGGAGGAATCGCCTTCCGGTAATGGTTATGACCAGGAAGCCACCGTAATGTGAGTGGAAAAAACACTTTATTGAAATGAGCCTCGATCGAATTGTGGTCAAAATGAACTCGTTTTCAATGAGCGCGAGCAGCAAAAAGAAATCCAAAAAAAAAAAAACCAAAGAGGTAACATGCAATTTTAGCGGGTTTGATACTTTGAAAACCACCGATCGTCTTCATCAATTTATGAGGTGGTCAAGATTGTGCCAAAAAATGAAGGTTAAAGAAAAGTCTGCGATTGGGTAATTACAAGCAAGTAGCTAACTTGGCTGCCATTTAGGTTGATGAATATGTATTTCTGTTCCACGAAAGTATTCAATTACGCAGCTGGGTTTTATTTGTGCACAGGAAATAATAATTACTGAAAGGTTTTAGTAAGTAAATTGTCAGTAAATTGCTTCATTCTTATGCCGGTTCTTACACTAGAAAAGTTTGTTTAAGGATTAAAAATTCCAAATATATTTATAGTAATTGTAAATCTACATGGCTGTGTTTCTGTCGGTGTACAAAACCTTTTTAGTAGTTGGAAAGTTTCCTAATTACCAGCGACACTCTGCAGCGGGCGCATGTTAATTGCCCCCAAAGAGTCAACCTAATTATTAATAAGCGCCGACGTGGATGTCTTTGTCAGCGGGCCTGAGCCTCAAAAGGCTGTCATCATTTTAATGCCAACTCGTTATTTTATTTATCATCAACATCATTTCCAGCTCCGACGCTGACAAGCTGCCACTAGCCCAGAATCAGAATCAGAATCGGTATCCGAAGCTGCAACTTCAGGAGGCCGCATGTGGCAGAGTAGCTACCTACATATCTGCTGCTGCTGCTGCTGCTGCTGCTGGTGATGATGATGGCAATGGTGATGGAAAGCGGAAGAGAGGGGCTTTTCCGGGTGCGAAAGGGTAGGGAATAGGAATAGGGAGCAGCGCCGTAACATCGGCTACGGCGCAGATAAAAGCCTTTCCATGTCGCTTCAAATTTAAGTTTTCAATTAAAAAAGACATAAAATGTACAAGTATGAGTGCCTGTCCTAGAGTATCTGTGTGCAGCAGTATCTGTGAGTGACGTTGCCGAGCTGCCGAGCGGCGACTTCATCAAGCGAGTAACAAATATTGTAAAGTAGTTTGACTTTGACAGAGCCGTCATAACTGTTCAAGTATCCGACAGGGGTTAAGTGGGAGCTGAAAAGGGGGTGTGGAAGTGGCTCATAGACAGGGGTAAATCTTCTTTTAATTATGAGAATTTTTTCATCACTTATATAGACCAATAAAGTGTATGAATTGCCACACAATTTGTGTGTAAGAAAGCGCATAATTAAATGCTATTAAACATAAGAGATGCTTTCAGAAATTCTTTGAGCTTGTAACATTTTTCTCCAATGGTAACTTTTATCTGAACGTAAAGAGAGATTTTCATGGAAGTTGCCTATGATTATTATTTTCAGTGCATTTGAAATTCCAAACATTTATTATTCAACTTTATTTCTCAACAAATTAACACTCGACGAAAACCATTCTAACCACTGCCAACAAATTAAACTTGTAAACTTGGTTTTTATGATTATTTTCCCCACGACAACTAATGCGATCAATTTAAATTCCAGAAAAAGTCTAGCTCTCACAAAAGTTCACCGAAATGTGGAGCATTTATCAATTTTTATAGCTCTATTTGCTTGGCGCGTTGATGTTCCATTTTTTTTTCTGAGCCACCATTCGCTTGATATGCAAATAACTGAATTTGGTGTTTCCAACGCACATTTATATGTATGTATGTATATATTTTTGAAAACTTTATTGCCTCACGCTTTTCACACAAAATTAATGCAAACTGGACACCATTGAAATGGTCGTTAGTTGTCCCACCCGTGCTCCCCTCTCCTCCTTTGCCCATTGTGGCCAAAAATTGTTAACTTGTGCCCATTGTGCGGGTCAGGCTTTGGCTTTGGCTATGACTTTGGCTTTCGGCTTTGGCATTGGGAAAGTGTGGCACTCAACTTGGCAGTTCTATGGCTTTCATTGTTGGCTTTCCGCTGTTAAACGGCATGGAACGAATTCAACCGGGCCCCGGGCCGTCTTTTGAGCTAAAAAGATAAAGACAATTATTATCGCCATTATCGCCAGCATCTGTTCTTATTGTGGACCTGACCAGGCCGGACCACGTCGCTTCCTACGTTTGAAAATGATATGCTGGCTGTGGCAGTGGCAGTGGGAATGGCACCGACTGCGACCGCATACAAATTGGCAATAACCATCAATTGGCGGCCGAAAAGCAGCTCTTGGCCAAAAGGTGTTTGCAGGCAAGTGTTGTTTGCATTAGAATGAGCTATGCCGGGCCAACAGGAATGCCGATTACAGTCGTTGCTCTCCTTGATTTGCTTTCTTTCTGTTTTTATTTTTATTGTGGCATTGTCTCCGCTTTTGGCCATACTCTAAATCGATGATGTTTTCCCGGCCGCGATAAGGATTCCGCGTGCCACTTTGCAAATGTATGCATACTTGAAATAAATAAATAATTTGGAAAGCATACAAAGGAAAAGCAAATTTGTCAATTTTGTATGATATTTTTAGTCGCAATAACCAGAAAAACGATTTTAGGCTAATATCCATAGATCATCATCAAAAATTACAAAAAATGTGAAAAAAATTTAGTTTTTTTTGAAAACACAGTTTGATTGGAAATTAAGTTACGAACTCAACGAGGTATGCCATTCCATATTCGGACCAATATTTCGAATGCTGTGATGAAAATACTGATATTTATAGTCGCAAAAAACAGAAAAACGATTTTGGGTCAATAATCAAAAATCATCATAAAAATCTACAAAAAATGAGAAAAAAATTTAAATTTTTTTTTTTAAACACTGTCAATCTTTTTTTTCGAAAACCGTTCGTTTTTTCGTACATAAATAAATATATAGCTAAACATTTATAATAAGAGCACTGATTTAAGTTTAAAAAGCATTGTCGTAGAAGATAAGCCATCAACAATAAATCGATTACGCCACAGTCAAAAAAACGAGTGAAGAGTTAAAGCTGCAAGGATCAAAATTAAGTCTGAAGATTACGATTTATAAGATTTATATAAGATTTACCACATTTCTGAAGATAAGTCTTAGCAATTTTATTGCTGCCTTGAACACCTTGCTTAGGATATAAATTCTCTTCACCTGGATATGTTAACTGTACGAAAATAGCTCCAAATTTTATTATGGGATCGTTGCATTCTTGCTTTTTCTAGAGATCGTGTAGCGATTCAGCATTCGACTAAATACGAATACGAACTCGGCAAATGGCACTCACCCACTTGGCCAGAAACCGATTTCAATTCCGATTCCGAGCTCGCATCTCGGCATCAGCTGGAAGCCTGTAGATGGTATTTGTTGCTGTAACCGCTCCATTGTTCTGCAATTCAATTTGCCAGCTGCAGGCTTCTGTTGCTTTTATTGATGTTAGCATTCCAGCTAGCATAATTGTAGCTCTGTATGATAATTTCGTGCATCGCATCGATCGATTGCATCGGAGCGCATTGATGCTGCAGAATGTTAAGCGAAATGTTAAGTATCCGCCAATGGGCGGTGAATCTCCAATAAATCGATTACGCCATCATGTCAATAAAACGAGTGAATGAGTTAAAGCTGCAAGGATCAAAATTAAGTCTGAAGGCATTAGCTGAATTTTTAAGATTATAAGATTACCACATTCTGAAGATATCTTAGCATTTTATTGCTGCCTTGAACACCTTGCTTAGGATATAAATTCTCTTCACCTGGATATGTTAACTGTACGAAAATAGCTCCAAATTGTATTATGGGATCGTTGCATTCTTGCTTTTTCTAGAGATCGTGTAGCATTCGACTAAATACGAATACGAACTCGACAAATGGCACTCACCCACTTGGCCAGAAACCGATTTCGATTCCGATTCCGAGCTCGCATCTCGGCATCAGCTGGAAGCCTGTAGATGGTATTTGTTGGCTGTAAGCCGCGCTCCATTGTTCTGGCCAAATTCACATTTGCCGCCAGCTGCCAGCGGCTTCTGTTGCCGCTTTTATTGAATGTGTAGCATTCCAGCTAGCGCATAATTGTAGCCTCTGGTATGATAATTTTCGTGGCATCGCATCGGATTCGATTGCATCGGAGCGCATTGATGCTGCAGAATGTTAAGCGAAATGTTAAGTATCCGCCAATGGGGCGCGGTGAATCTCCACTATATGCATGTGTATCTATGTATGTGTATATGTATCTATGGTAAGCAAATGTAGCTGAATGCATGCATAGCTCCAAGTGAGAGGATGGGCCATTAATTAGAGGGCACCAGTTCGGTGCTTTGGCGCCCGTTGCTTCGAGATATTTACCCAAAATAGACAATTCATCAATTCGGCGCCCTGTTGCCAGCCCCCCTGTAACCATTCAAACTGTCATCTGCAGTTGAGTTGGGGACCCTACCAAGTGTCTCCCAGTCCCCTGGAGCAACTCGCGCCATTCGATTCTGGGGTCTCCGGTCTAGGTCCTCGATAATTGCACTGTCACTTGGCTGAAGACATGGCAATTTGTGGTCATAAAAGCGCGCAAATTTGTTATGAGTTTGCCCTCTCGCTCTGTCATAGTGCACAATGAAAAACATAAAATATAGTTTAAGCAATTGCTCGAATAAATTTTTCAAATATTAGTATTAATGATGATCTTGTCAGTTTTAGATATAGCAAATCTTTATATAAATTCCTTTGATACCCACATATTTTAGGCCTAATTACTGCAGCTTTCTTTATAATTTTCGCTCACTGTATCCATCTCGGCCTTTAGAAGACCGTTGATGAAATGGAAATGCAAAATACTCAGAACCCAGACCTAGAGCCAGTCGCAGTCCGCGTCCGCATTGAAATCCATTTAATCGAGCCATCATTCTCTGGTTGCCGTCGTCGGCCGCTGTTGATTTATGAAATATTTTGCGCCGCACTCTCGCAAATGAAAATCCATTGCCCATCGTCCGATTTCATGGAGACGCGATGGGCACGCGTTCTGTATCTGAGTATCTGAGTATCTGGGAGATACTTTGGTTTATGGATGAGTTGGCCAGTCGGCTAAGAGGCAAGATCTCCTCAATGCTCGTTCATTGCTAAGCAGCTAAGCAGCTAAGAGGCGTTGCACATAATTTGCTTTGATCTGTTTCGCATTTGGCCAGCTGTCAACTAGAAGATCTTTTTGGTAGGGAAAGAGCCAAGGGTATAGGCCTGATCAGAACTTGATGGCTGACAATGGGAGCAGGAACTTGAGGGGATTGTGGATTATGGAGGGCCTGCTGTTTAGGCGTAGGTTTTTAATACCAATTGGACATATTTTTTGCAATCAACTTGCACGTCCGCATTAATTTGTTGCAATAACAAATTGAAAGTGCTTGGCATATTTTACGAGAAACCCACATACATATGAATGAAAATTACGATTTATATTTAGAATTTCCTGAACCAATTGCATTACCATAAAACCTTCTCAAACCAAAAAAAACCATTAAACCTTCAAACCTAAAAACGAAATGTGTGGTAATTCAAAGTGACTCTTCAAAATTGCTTCTAATAATGCTGCCTCTCTTCGAACTTAAGATCAACGATAAAGCCTAAAACAAACACTCCAAATAAGAATACGAAAGCACGTCACGTTTTTTTTTGTACCCCCCCCAAAAAATGAGTTTTTTAAGTGGTCCGTGGAAGTGTAACAGTCTCGCTGGAAATATGTTAAGAAAATAAGAAACGCATCTTGAGACTCGAATGTGTAACAAATTGAGGCTTGGAACCAAAACCAAGCCCACATTATCACTGTGATAAGGCCATCGATCGAGGCCTACCAGTTCTGGGTCCCCCAACTCGGCACCGCACCCCAATCCCATCTGGATTCCAAATCGCACAGCTGTCAGTGGTGGGCATACTCCGAATCCGAATGCACTTGAGACATTTCTCTTGAACTTCAACGCCTGCCAGCGCGCTGTCAAAATATTTCAATGGGTACCCGATTCTGACTCCAATTCCGATTCCAATTCCGATCCCGTTCCCCGATCTCATCTGGATTTCGGTTTTTTTATGGCCAGGAATCGACGCGCTGTGCGGTCTTTTGATGAGATCTCAATATGACGGCTGTCCAGGGTGATTGTCTGGGTTTGTTAGACAAATTAAATCTGCTGTTTTCAGTTTTCAACATAAACACCCAGAGGCCGAGAGTCAAGCCAGATGGGATTGGGATGTGATCGCTTCGCTGTCGCTGCCGCTGCCGACTTCTAAGTAAGTGAAACTTGTTCTAAGAGACCTTCCCAATTTGCCACAGAGCCGCATTCCCATTTCGCGTTTTGTAACCGCAGATGATCGGAACGGGGAGATCGGATGATCGCTGGATAGCTGGATAGCTGGATAGTTGGATACCCTGGATGCCCGGATCGCTGAAGCAACACCACACCACTCGCATTTTCTTGTATTTATAAGGTTTCTGTCATTTCTGTTAAGGATTGAGTTATTTGCTTGCCGATGGTGCTCGCTGCCAAGGCTCACGTGTTTTTTAGTACCGGAGTGCTTTTAGTGCCTTTGGGGATCCCAGCGCTTGTGTTCGCATGCAGAAAATGCGGTTGTTTGTTATTGTAAGGCGATACTTTTTGCCATCGATCGCACCGATAAAGATTGTCGCACTTCATTCCGTCTACATAAAATGCTGAAATATTTGAATAAATCATAGATGGCATCGCTTTTTCATATCTCATCCAAGCTTGGCAGGCCAACAAGGCGTTGGTATTTTAATCAACAAACGCAATATTCCATCTGAACATGTAGTAACCTTTTTAAATCCTTTTATGACAATTAAAATAATTATTTTCCTACCTGGAGCAATAAAAGTACTATTTAAATTGCATTTAAATATATGTACAGCAGGTGCTCCGCTTACCAATAAGTTAGTTTAAAATCCATCTGTGCATGTGTCGAAAATTTAATTTTCCCAAGGGCTCTTCCTGTGCTCTCTAATTATTTAGCATTCAAAGCGAACAGCAAAAGTGCCTGAAAATTGCCGTTTCCTTGCCGACAACTAATGGCATTAATTTCCAATATACAACAAAGGGTCTTTTGTTTGCATGCGATTTTGGTTTGTATGACATTAACTTTGGTCATCCTCAGAATTCCCACAGCAATCAAAACTAATTTAATTCTGATAAATGACAGCTGCAGTCAACAATATTATTATTACTAAACTTTGCCAAAGCTGCCAAAGCAGAGAGCAAACAATAAAATTGCAATTAAAGGCAATGCTATAAACATTTCATTGCTATTATTATTTACGAATAACAAGGACAACTAACTAATACATACACGCACAAGCACAGATAAATTCACAATGCACACACATGCACAATTATTTGCCAGCAAATTGATAAAATAGCAATAAAGTTAATTTTACATGGAGCAGCGGCAGCAGCAGCCTCGCAACCATGTCGATATCGATATCTAAATCTGAATTTGCCTTTATTGACAGTGTCTTATCATAACTAAAATCATTTTCATGCAAACGAGGGGTTTGGGAGGGATTTGGCCTAGGAAAGAAGAAGAGCATTTCGTTCAGAATGAGGCAAACATGAAAATTCAATAAGCATAAGACTTTCGAATTTACGACGAAATTAACAATAATATCGCAGTTGCTGAGGGCGCAACACGAAAACTGCCATCTGATGGAGGACACTTCCATCTGTCCCACCGCCAGTTGCCCCCCCACCGAGAGTTGCATGCATGGGCGTCGTGCGAGGGGGGCTAATAAATATGAAAGGCACACTTCCAAGTGGGCAGTTGCTGCGGTGAAAGAGCGACCACTTTGTGACTACTCTGTGAATGGCTGCGTTAAGTTTGACATTAATAAGGTAAACGTATAGTTAGTTAAATTATTTAGTTTGCTATAAATATTTTTAAAATCATTTTTAAAATATTTAAGTTCACTTTGAACATTTTAGGATAAACTTTTAGCTGTTGCGAACCAGCTAGTTAAGAGAATGTAATATCTCTTTCGTTGATGCTATAAAATCCAAACCATATTGCGATCTTAATATCCTGTCGCAAGAGCATTAACTTTTCGCAATTCCAGAGCTCATGACCGCTAGCCTCTTTTTTTACAGTTTAATGCATTTATTTAATAAATCCATATAGAATTCCGGCACAACGCCTGCGGTGCTCGGGCAACTTGGCATTGCACGTAGATGAGGTTGGGGATGGAGATGGGGATGTGGAAGTGGATGTGGCTTTCCCATCACGCACACAAAAACTGGCACTTGAATGGTTCTGCCCAGCCATTGAGATCCCCACCTTCAGACCATCGTATCCAGACCATCGACCATCGGCCATCGATTGTAAACAATTTTACGAGCTCGCTTGCAATAATCTACGCAATTTTGACTCCCCTGGCGAGCCTCAAGATCTATCTGATTGTCACCTAGCGGCTGACTAATGAACTGCTAGATGGGATTGGGATTGGGATTGAGATTCGGAGTTGGATTCGGACTTGGAGTGGATGGCAGCCCGTCTCCGGTAGCTGTCTCCAAATGGCCTTATCTGTATTTGGTAGCCAACTATCTGGCGATGCCATCTCGCACTGTGCTACTTAAGTGAGGCACTAAAATGTATATGCCTCTCGACCATTTAACATTCTTTGCCTTATTCCCGCGGCTCGTTTATAAAATTTAATCGCTTGTCATATACTACAATCGTATTAATTTCCCGCTCTGGCTGACATGTAATTATATGTATATAAATATTTATTTAAATGCTTATTTATTTATGGGTTTTTACGCTTGCCTGTGCAGGCTTTCAGTTTTTATTTATTCGTTTTTTTTTAATGGTAATCACAGAATCGCTGTGTTTGGCGATTAAATTCTGCTTAAATGCACCTTTCTTTTCTAGTTCTTTAGCTTTCCAATCAGCATTTTTGGGTAAACAAGCCATCTAAGACTCAATTAACCAACAGAAAATTCACCAAAAACAAACCCGAAACGAAAATTCGTTAGATATTTTTTATCGATTTTTTCCTTACACACACAAGATACAAGCTTTCTGGTGTTTTCAAATTAAACAGCATAATTATTAACCTTTAACATTTTCACGCTTGAGCGTTGTGGGAAACGTAGAAAAAACACAGCTCCCAAATGAGATAAAAAATGTTCCCAAAATGAGCAGCTCGGCATAAGGAATAGAGTAGCCAGCGTTTTTTTTTTCTTTTCTATATGTTTCTGGATATTATTTATGAGTGTCTATTTGTCAGCTGCGGATGCGGATGCGCAGGCAGCCGTGACTAATCAGCTCGCGCTGCTCGTTCGCATTCCGGACTGCGGGCTACGGTTACGGAAACTTTTGCCGGCTGCTAATTGCCGTGAAGGCGCCGCCACCGAAGGGGGTAAGGGGGGGACAGAAGGGAAGCCACCCTCCCCCTTTCGCCCCTCGTGGCCCAAGACCACGAGGCATGCAAATTGCGGCAACAAGTGCAAGATATCCCGGCATTGTCCTACCACTCTCTCCATTTTCCTGGCCAGGCGATTCCAGCTTAATTATCATAGCGCTATTGGACACTCAGTAATACACAGTGAGAAATATATATCTCTTAAAGCTTTTAGTACCATTAATCTAGTAATTATTGATAAGTGTTATTCAGGTTTACAGCACTATTTATACGTAAGGATACGCCTTAGAGAGTATATTGTAGATAACTCATAAGAAATGATGGTTAATTATTAAAAAATTAATTTAAGGACAGCTAAAAATGCTTTGATTTCTGCAAGTGTGGCATGTCGGATTAGCAGCTCCCCGATTTGAGTGTGTACAACCAATCAGCAGCTGCTAGTCGCCAAATGAGCAAACCGAGTCAGAGACGGAGTCAGCTTTAGAGTCAGCTTCAGATTCAGATTCAGATTCAGAGGCAGAGCCTCATGTGTCACCCAGAGGCTGGCTGCAACGTGTTGCGCTAATTTTATATGCAAATTATGGCAAAAGCGCGACTTGTATGCTAATTTAACTCCTCTTGTTCGGCAAACCCCCATCCACCCCCTCCTCCCTGGCTTAGCACTCCTTTATTTTAATGATCTTCGCTTCGCAGGCTGGCAAATATTTGGGGAATGCACCTTTTTTACGCTGCCTTCGCCTCGAATGTTTGCGTTTTTTATCTGGCGCAAAAGTGTGAAATTTTGACACGACGTCAAAGCAATTTCCCGCTTCACTTTGCTGCGATATGTGGATCAGACTTAAGCTGGGAATCGAGGGAGCTGGGAGCTGGGAACATGGGGATTGGGAACTGGGGAGCACTCCTTTCACCGCATCAGGGCCGTTAATGATTTTTGAATACATCATGCTGGGCCTCATTTTAGCACACTCGTGCATACTTAATTTCGATGCTCTTGTTTGACTGTCGGACTTGTTGCACTTTTCACTTGGCAGCCTGTCAGATATGTGTGTAAATTCTTTTTTCGGCGACGCTTGTAAGCCTTCGTAACTGAACTGTATCTTAATTAGAAGTGCCATCGGTCTTTTTATCGGCATTTCCCTTGTGTTTTCCAGTAAGGTCGAAGAACGAAAAACATGGGCAGTAGTAAAAACCCAATTAAATCACCAACTAGGTCAGTTTGAGTTATTCACCCTGCAGGCCAAACTTTGTGCAATCAGGCAAACTAAGCCATATTTTTTGGCCAACACATGGCGCAAATTCACAAGCGAAATAGAAACAATTTATGAAAAATTTATAGTAAAACGCCGAACGCAAATCAAGTGTTACTAAATTGTGAATAATGACGCCAAAACGAAGCAAACGGGCTGCCCAAAATTTCGGAGCCATACAAAAGACCAATACAAAGTCTAACGAATCTAATCAAAAGATAAACTCACGCGCATCGACGAGGAAAGCCTCCTAACGAGTATTTTAAAGTTTCAATCAAAAATTCGTTACACTTTGCATGGGGATTTTGGTTTTTAGACTTCAGGCTGGGGATGGCAGCTCGTGCAGTTAATAAGCTGCGGCTTACAGAAATGCGGCAATAATCATCATTTATTTTGTTTCTTTTTGTGCTCTCCCTCTGCTTTGCCGCAGCATATTCGATATAAGTTTATATATTTCTTTTGTATTTTTATCTTTATTTTTGTTTCGCAGGGCCGCAAACATGAAATTATGATTTTTATTGAAGAATTCGCGCAGCGGGCGGTGTAATTAATCAGCGCTCGATGGAATAAGAGGCGGCAGCGTGAAACGGGCGATGTCGAGTGTCAGCAGAGGCGGCAACAAGCAAGTTGCCCCATCAGCTCCCCTGCACCCCCTACAAAAGTTGGCCCCCCCTCGAAGACGGTGGCTGTGCTGCAGCTTTGGGGTCAGCCACGTTGCGTATGAGTAATTTTTGTTCGGCAATGGCCGTCCCGCTGCGAAAGTGAGTTTAACGGTAGTTTCGACCGCCTAACAATTCCATCACGTTTGATTTGAATCGTTGCTATTGTTGGCCAACTGCCGCTGCTTTTGGGCCACACACAACAAGATAATAAGTGTTTTAATTTGGAGATACCCTTTTCTAACGGAGAGATGAGATTGGGTTTCAGATAAGTCAATTCAGAAGTTGTTATTCCACCTGCAGATGAATACTGCTATCCATATAGATAGCATCAGATTGATCTTGGATATCATATCATAACTTCTGTTGCATACTTGGGGGCGTCTACTGGGTACAAGCTGTTCCAGATCACTCCCGAACTTCTCTGCAACAATGTTCACCACTGGGCGGCGACTTTTTGCGCTGGCTTGTTAGTCGGGGCCACTTAAGCCAAACCTAAATTACGCCAAAATCGATTGCAATTGCGTTGATTATCGCTGTCCAAGCCGCCCGTTGCCGAATTTATCGCCAGCAAATGCATTTTACGCGAAATTTATGTAGTTTGCAGTGGCCCTGGGTGCCCCCCAAAAAATACTGATACATATACATATATAGAGAGCGACGCGTGTATATAGAGTATTGGAAGCTGGATCCAAGTGGTGGCCATTTGGCCACCGGTTTTAAGCGACGCGACGGTGGCAGTTGCAGCCGCAGCCGGCGCTCTTTTCGGACTTGCAGCTTATCGTGGCAATTACAACGAGAGATTTATATGGGCCGAGGGGTTTTGGCCACAGGGGCGCTGACGAAAGAAGGGGGCTTCAATAGGGGGTGGGGGGGTGGGGTGTGGGGTTGACTCCACTGGCAAGCACCCGCACACTCAGGGAAAAATTAACGCTTTTCGATATCAAATCAAGAACGAACCGCATCGAAAGTACGGTAAACTCGAATTTTTTTGATTCAAGGACAAAAATTTAAATTCAAGAACGAATAATTTGAGACCGAAATTATGAATTTGAGAACGAACGTTCTGGATCCAAGTACGATAAATGTACTGCTTTAAGTATGGGAAATACTTAAAATAAATATTAAAAATACTTGACCCAAACTCGTCAAATTTTAATATGTGCATTATAAATTCACGAAGTATGAGTATTTTTATTTTCAGAGCAAACACTTTTGTTTTAAGAACGAATCATATTTATTGTTTATTTACACGAATTTAAAAGTTTTGTTATTCTTATTTTATATATAGTAAATGTATACATAAAAACTTCCATAACTTTTTTCTTAAAAATTAAATTGTTACACTTTTCTTAAAGTTCTTACAGCTAAACATATTTAACGAAACGCGCTGTCAAGCAAAATAACAAATAGATTCCTGGGCATCTATAAAAACGAAGAAAGACAAATATAACAATAAGTAAATAGAAATTTTGTTATTAGTTACATTACCTTCATTTATTGCCGACTGTGCTTCGGTAAGCTGTTGCCTGCTGAGATGGTTTTTAATCTTCCTATCGTAAAAAGGAAACACTGCGCTTCAGGTCGTCCTATTTAAAAACCAATGCATGCTCATTCTCTGGGCGTATTTCCCAGAAGTCAATTTTAACTGTAAATATTACACATTAATTTATAGATTTATTTCTTTTAGAAGTAACATTTGGCAACACAAAAGTTTTATACACATACATGCATACGCATATACATATGCGTGCATGCAAACACGTGCATAGGCCACCGACTTTTTATGTATGTATATTACATACTTTATTTAAAGATTTCTACTTACCCTGCACACCGTGCCCATTTTCACATTATTCTTCAATTATTTCACTTAATACTTGTTACTCCAGGAACTTTTTGACACTAAATGAGCGACGTGTTGCAATCGATTATCGAAAAAACATATGTTTCTTCAACAACACAGAAATGTAATCGATATAAACAAGTGTAAGAAGTCGAATGGCTGAAGATTTTTCGATCGCATAAATTTTAGTTTAAACTTCTTATATTTTTTGTGTATATTCTTTTAAAATTGGCCGCATAAAATGATCAAGGAATATACATAAATGAGAAAAGATAAACCTTTGTTTTCCATTAGTATTAATAATATCGCTTTTGAAATGTGTAATTCGAGGACAACTAGTACTTATTCCAAGAACGGTTGTCTTAAAAATTTTAAGTACGACACAGTACATTTTTAAGAACGTTCGTTCTCAAATTATTCGTTCTTCAGTTTTCTGAGTGCACGGAGTTCAAACGAACGCAGCCGGCAGCCAAAAACGATTCAACTAATCGCCAAGTGTTTCGCCCGATGTTGTTTTTTCCCCTTTATTTTCATTTTCGGGCCACAAAATGTCGAATTAAATGGATTTTTATTGAAATCAAGTTGCTGGCTGCTGGCTGCTGGGCGAAGGGCAGGCGGGGAGTGGAAAGTCAGTGGCTGAGGCGGCAAACGGCCGCTGATTGGATCTTAAAGGATCTAATTGGTCTCCGCCAAGTCGAGACAAGGCTAAATCACTGTGCCACGGTGGTCGTGAGGGGTCAATTGAACTGGCCTGATCTACGACAATTGCAACGAGCTCTTGCCACTGAGAATTTGCGGTTAGAACGGCCGAGATATGATCGCAAAGGCTTCATAAAGTTCCAGCAGTCAATGTCTGCGAGATTGCGAGATAATCATTTTAAGTGTATTGAGTAATTGAACCGAAAGCTGCAAATGAAGTGCAAAAACTATATAATGATTGCGGAATGGTATATGTATATACGCCTTTAAAAATTTTGATCTTTTTAATTTACTAGTGAAAAACCTAAGAAGATTTCTCTACCACTCTGCTGCAAATGGATTCCAGGAATGAAAAGCCCAAGGGCAACGGAGATTGGCGAATAGAGTCATAAGCATATTAGAGCACATCGTTGCCATATAGAGTTATTCACGGCCAAGTGCATTACTAATTGGCAGCAGATTTTTATCTAATCCAGCGCCATGAATTACAATTTCAACTAATTACAGTGGTACCTGTGAGCAGGCGAACTTAGCAGCTAAAGGATGCAACGCAGCCGTGTGGGCAGAGCCTTGGAAGTGGCTCCAGTCTGCGGATCTGTGCATCCAGAATGCAGAACGCGATCTCCTCGAGTGCCGGCGTTCAATGATTTATTGGTTTGTAATTTCAGCCCACGAGCTGAAAACCAATGAGCCGGCTCCATAGCTCTCAAGATCTCAAGATCCAGTACTGCTCCGGTTGCTCCCGCTGCCTAGACATGAACATGCGACAGGAAAGGCAAACACGGACACTGAGTTCCAGTCCATATCCAAGTCCAAGTGCAAGTCCAAAAGACCCGCCAGCGTTTTCCAAACTGGGCCTAAAAACGATGATGGCCACAAAGTCTCCACCAGCCTTGGTCGCCGGTTGACATCGGAGCAGCGTCAACTAATGAAGATGCGCGATGCATCATGCACTTCCTCCACGTCTCGAGTGGTGCACCACTGTGGTGCAGCATGGCACCGAGGATGTGTGGTGTGCTGTGGTGTGGTGCGGTGTGGTGCCGAGTCAAAGCCAGAGCATTTGTGGTCAGTAGGTCTTGCATGTTTGTGGCCAGTCAAGGCTGTGAAGCTGTGACCACTAAACACAGTGAAACATTATCAATATTTTACATCAAATAATGTAATTTAAATTGCATGGAAATAAAGAAGTTTCTCTCTATGAAGAAGAAATCTAATTTGGTATACATAGTTAAACAAAAAAAGAAGTTATTTGAGTTTCTGAAAATGTATATGAATCTGGTATTTGAAGATCGTAAAACCTTTTTATAAAAGTTTTCTACATTTTGTTATTTGAAAATATGTTAAAAATGCTTATTCTACAACAGAATTTAGACCCGTGTTAGCTTACACTCGCTGGCTTCATTAAGCGAGGCCTCACCGTACAGAGTCAAGTAATGCAAGAAGGATTTGCCAAGCAGCGACAATACTCTTGGCCTCTCCTCAACTGGTTTGCGCCAAGAGCTCTCGGCATTTGGGTGTAAAATAAAGGAATGACTAATTTTTCAACGTTTCGACGAATGATAAATGTGGCATGTGGCGAGCCCGAGAGCAATCATGTTGCACTGTCACTTGGGGCACACACACCATACACCATACACCACATCACACACACACTACAGCGCACAAACTTACCCAGACACTTGCAATCACAATCGCAATCCCAGAACACGTCTCCTAAGCTCTGGATGCCACGCTGGAATTGTTGCAACGTCATAATTATCCACCCAGAGCCACAACCTCCACCCCATCCCCATTCCCATTCCCAATTCCATAGCCATTCCCATGCCCATGCCCAATCCCAACTCCAGTCGCATCCACATACTCGACCGTCGTCCTCGGCCCTGAAAATGAGTAACGACTGTGGCAGTAAATGGACAACGACGACACAGACTTCTCCAGACCATACAGAGAGGAAAAGTCCTTTTAAATATTATGATTAAATTACTTAAATGCATTCAGATAAAATCAAAATCGTTGATACCAAAATTAGAGAAAGTATTCTTAGAATGATTTTAGAGCTAACTCCAAATAAAGTCCTTATAAATGCGTTTTCAACGGGAAACTCAGCAGGTACTATGTTACAAATTTCATCTTTAATAAATTATATTTAATATATTTTTGTACATTTTTTCTTTATGGATTACATGCATCCTAGTCCTAAAGTTGCTGCCATATATCTCGACCCTCGAAACTCATCAAGCGGCTAACTGAAAAATTTACATTTTACGAGAGTGACGATCATCCCTAGTCGCCAATTCGAGTCATTAAGCCAGTGGCCAGTTTCCAGTGGCCAGTGGGATCAGGTAAATGTTGTCAAGGAGACTTATTGTAGGACCTCGTCTCGCTGAGTTATGTGACGAAGGATTCGACATGGACTCCATAGGGAGCGACATGCGTTCGAGGTGGTCTGGTAGATATGGCCCACTCTATGCGAAGCACCAGGCAGTACTGCAAGTGCCAAGTAACTGAAGAATGCCCTGAAGGCATCATTTTATAGTCATCATCGGAAGTTGTCCAAGGCCCAGGCCGCAAGTCGCGAGTCCAAAGGAGCCAGCCAGCCAGGCGAACAAGTCGCTGTAAACTAGTTTCGAGCATTTAATGAAGTCATTAAAGGCCGCGCGTGTGGCGCGATCTCAAATTACTTGGCATAACCGAAAATTACATACAAATGACGGGGCAGAGGGGTCCTGCAACTCAAGGAACTGAATGCACTGAATGCACTGGAGGGCCAGGAGCCTAGCCCTTGAATAGGACGCGCCCAGAAGATCTTAAAATAAACCCAGGAAGAGGTCGCAGGCGCAGGAGCAGGAGCATGTTGCAACTTACAAGCAAACGGGGCACATAATGGAGCTGGAAACTGGACGCGGTCTCTGGGACAGGGTCTTCAACTGGAAACTGGGCAGTAAGAACGGGGAACTTGGGAACTTGGGAACTGAGAACTGGGAACTCAGAACGGGACTGGAACTGCGACTGAGCGACTGTCAAACCGGTAGACAAGAAGAACAACAAGAGGAGCAACCTTCAGTGCCGACTGCATCCGCGAACTAATGGACTGTGCAAAAATGAGTGACGCAGCAGCGAACGACCAGTGCACTTGGAAAAAATGCCAGGTAAATATAGTTTATAATTTTATGATCCTTAGTGTATATTAAAAAAGGAATTGGAAGACTTTGGATACATTTTAAACAATAAAATTATTTCATATGATTGTCTTTGATTAAAATCCAATATTTTTTCTCAATGAAACCCTTGCACATTCAGAGTGGGGATGTTGAATCCTGTGGCGAACAGCTGCCCGAATGGATGGCGAAAGGATGGTCTTCATATGCAATGGCCATATTTAGATAAGGCAAGGACAAAAATTTTTACAATAAAATGCTAAGTCTGCGCCGCGTTCCTTTAATAAGAATGATGTAAAACGCATTGCGAATGAAGTGGAGTGCAGTGAAGTGGAGTGAAATGAAGTGAAGTGAGGAGCGAGCAGCGATGAGAGTTAAATTCGTGTTGAAATAAATTAATTGCGCTAACTTGCAACTCATGCGGCACCCGGCTTCAGGTGGCTCCAAGTACCCCAGCCCATCCGCCTTCGACTTGGAGTATCCCTGTGTATCTGGGTACTAGGCCAAGGCATTCCCAACTTGAATTTGTCGTCGGAACTGGTGGAGATTGGCAGTGGATCTCGCTGGCTCTCGGTGGCTTTTGGTGGCTCTCGGTGGCTTTTGGTGGAAGCTCGCCTGCAGCATCATGAGTGCCATCGATCAAAGTCTGCGTGCAGTTTGAGTTTTGAGAGGGACTTGGGGTCTTCGTAAGACCCAATGAAGATGGGGCTGTATATGAGGTTGGTGTTTTTTTTTTTGCCGTTTGCCGTTGTATTTTGTGTCTCGCCTCGAGTCAAATGTCCACAAATTAATTTTCTTTATTAAATTTCAGCATGAAAAATGACGCGAAAAACGCTTCCGCATGCGCACCGAAAAATCTGCAGCTCACACTCAGGTGTCGGCTACTGCCCGAAGACCAGGTTCGCTGGCCAGCTGAGATGGCCATTTTAATTTGGCTAAGACAATGTGCCGTTCTGGGAGATTCTTTGAACGTTTGCCTGAGCGTTTAATTGATGAGAAAAAGGCTTAGGAACAAGTGCCACACAACTGAATTCCTCATTTCGTGTTGATTAATTCCTTGGCCATCAGAAGCTACCAGTGTACTGCAGTTTTCAGCTTCCTTAACGGGTTATGAAACGCCTCATGGACTATTGATGAGCTGCACTGGATGCTAGATGTTTAATAAATAGAGGGGCCGAACCCCATTGATCTCAGACTAAAGCTGCTCGTTTCGAGATCGTTTAACCGATCCAAGAGATCAACTAGAATTGCTACCAATTCGTGGCAGTTTAGTTAATTAACCAAACCAATTACCAAGCTTCGTTTGAGAACAACACAAAGAGAATAAGTTCAACAAAGACCAGACCACGAATTGAAACCAAATTAAGCCTGAGTGAATACTTATAATGAAGAGATTAGATGAAAAGGTCCGAGTCATTTCCACATACACACACTGGAGCACAACTTCAATTAGGCCGAGTTGAACACTGAACACTGAACACTGAACACTGAATGCCGAATGCTGAATACTAAATGGTAAATGCAAAAGGGGCCAGGGACTTCGAAAAGGAATTGGAAATAATAAGGCGTAACTAAATGGGCGCTTTAGTCTATAATCATGACACAATTTCCGCCGGAGTCTCGGGCTCAACTGGTATATTTCCCGCCCGCGTTTGTCAGGAAGTTCTCAGTTCTCAGACACATGACTTCATGACTCCATGACTGCTACTGCTCCGATGAGTCGGCACAAAAGCGGACTACTTACATGTGGAGCATCGAATTCCGCGTCACAGTTGAGAGTTCAACATGAAGGGAAGCGACTCCACAGCCCATAGTCCCCGTAAGTAGCAGCCTAAATGAAGGCGATGATGATTTGTAATAAATTGAATATTAACCAGTATTTGTTCGCTCTCTGGCAAATTGCCAGCCATATGAGGCGGTGGAGTCGCAATGGGAGCACAGAAAGAAAAAATCAGGAAAGAGATATAGAATAGAAAATAAAATGCATAGTGGAATGTGCTATTCTTTAAAGTGAAATAGTTATCAGCACAATATATTCATTTAATTAATGAGGAACAATAACTTGTGACTATTAAACTATGTGCATACTTTCACACATCCTTCTTTCGTACGCCGGATAATTGATTTATTTTTCCTGTGCATAAAAAAAGGGCAAAATTATGTTAATTTCTATTGCACTCTGAGGAGGAAGCTAGATGAATGCCAGCCGCGAGTGTCACTCATTTGCACTCGTTTTCTGGACCGCGAACAGGCCAGAGATATGACAGGTGCATCAGGTATGTACCTCTTTCTGGTGTTTCACTCCCAGGTCTATAATTAAGATACCAAAGTGGTGTAATGCGCACATTGTTTCGGTGGTGCCAGGCCATCAAAAGAGAAAAAAAAAACATATAAGAAAAGGGTATATAGGAAGTTCCCCGTTCGCCTGTATAATTTGTGAACAATTACGCTTTGTAATAGCATTTAATGACTTCATTTTCCGAAATAGCGGCGTCTGGCATTCCATTGCGATCTTATCGCACATCGTATCGTATCGTATCGTAGCTGCTTTGGCTATATGGAAAGCTCTCAAGTTATGTGGGAAAAGAGAAATTTCCTCGTCGCACAACTCAATTCAGAATGGTAAGTTATGCCAGCTGGCTGGTGTTAAGTGCAAAATAACTTTGTTCAAATCGTAGCTGGTTGCAAAACAAATTTGTAGTGCAAATTGCAAAAAGCTTTTAGTATTATCAATGTGGTAATCTGATCCGATTATCATAGGCAGTGCACATTATGTGGAGACCCCGCCTAGACCAGCTTGTCGGATCAACTTTAGCCAATCCCGGCCCTAATCCCGGCCAGTGTCATTAAGAGTATTTAGTGGCAATCCAAAAACTGGAACTGGAACTGAAACTGAAAAGGAAAAGGAAAACGAGTAAGTCTGGGACTGGGACAACGATCCGATTCTACTGGCAGTGGCCATAATCGTAAACATCACTTTGCATAATAAGAATGCTCCATCAATTTGTGCGCTATCTAAAGTGATATTAATTAAAAGATCATTTATATCGGTGTGCATAAAATAGCAAAATGTTCATCCTGCTGACGGACTGGGCCTCATCACTGCCAAATGGCATCAGGCCTCCTCGCGAAGAAGTTGTCGCATGGCGCGTTGATATTTATTGATACTGACAATGGACCCATCTCCCTCCTCGCATCGCCTCTTGGGGATCCAGCCTCGCATCCTCGTCGGTCCGGGGATGACAAGTTATGCAAATCGCGGAGACACCAAGATCAAAATAAACTTTACGCACGCAGATCCTCAGGAGCTCAGGTGAGTGGGCAGAACGCACGACGACCACTGGCTGACTGGCTGGTGGACAAGGTCATCTTCGGGCCGGGCACTTGCCATTCCTCAAACTAAGTGACTCAGGCAGATGACCAAGAGCAGCGATTGCGTCCGAAACGAGTGCAAAAGTGAAAGATTGATGGCGAAATTACTTTAAATGTTTGCGAAATGCCAGAAAGGTGGAGCGACCAGGAGCGGACTCACTGCTGCAAGGGGCCCAAAAACTAGAGCTCAGTAAGGACAGTTGATCAAGGCACAACATTTCTAAAGTAGGCTCTTTAAGTTGTTGGCTTAGCGATATATTATTTATTTGTAAGCCTTGTTATATATTATTTAAAGAACTTATTTTTGTGAATTCCTCCCTGTAACCCTGTGGAC
Organism: Drosophila santomea; assembly: GCF_016746245.2. NCBI lineage: Eukaryota > Metazoa > Arthropoda > Insecta > Diptera > Drosophilidae > Drosophila > Drosophila santomea. The sequence goes on from NC_053018.2 coordinate 7,091,736, forward strand.
TCTTCCATGACAGTGCATACCCTAAAACGCAAACAAGGCCGGCCAAGTCTTAGACAAACGTCCTGGTCTGTTGATCAATCTGCGCGACGCCTACCCAAAAACGTAGAATCCTCTTCGACCGGCCAAGTCCCCGCCAGGCTGGGCTCCTACTTTGGCCGCAGCTCCATCTTAAAGTCCAACTCCAGATTCTCCGTTTCCATCTCCGCGACGTTGCTGGTGTCTCGCTTGGCGACAGGCGACAAACCTGTCTGGTTTACGTGGAGTTCTTTGGGAGTCGATGCTTGGCCACTTGCCTACATTGTAGGCCGACTTGGGCCGCGGCTCTGGCTTTGGCTTTGGCTTTTGGCCATCAACTTGTCGCTAGACGCGGCTGAGCGATGGCCAAAGGACTGCACAGGAATATCACTGCCCATTCTCTTCAGAGGATAAAATATATTCAAGTGCTATATAATTCTATAAAATGTAGTACACCATTTAGTTTTCACTAACTAGTTATTTCTATTGAAAATACTATTTCTTTTAAGTGCTGTTCCTAAATGCTTTTCTTTGTCGGATTTTTTTGGTGTTACTTCTTTACAACTATGAGAATATTTCTCTGTGTAAAACTGGATGCCATGGGATCGGATTGTAAGCGATGGGATAGGATGGGCTCTGCCTGGCTGGCTGCCTTCAATCAGTCGAACGCAATTCAAGTTGACAACATGTCGCAAATGCACAAGTCTTGTGAGCAGCGCGGGGGGAGCGATGTTACAAGATGGTACACTCTTATGATTATATAGATTATATTGCCCGCCATCCGCGGCAGCCGCTCCTCTGTCCCAGCCACCTGAATCATCCATCCAGCTATCCAGCCATCCAACTATCCAACTATCCAGCCATCCAACTATCCATCCATCCATCCTTTGGTCCAGTCAGCCGCATGTAATCCGCATAACTTCGCCTCTGCCCCCCGCAAGTAAGTAGATGGCGTGATTGAAAGATTGAGTGCCAGGCACAATTAAAGTGCTGCCTGATGATGTATGTATAGCAATTGTCACAATTCCTAATTCGGCATTGCCTTGGTTAAGCCCAATGCAACGGAACAGGTGCGAGCATCAGGTGGTACATCAAATTGGACAGGTGATGGAGGTAAATTTAAATGAATTAAGTAATAGTAAAGAAAACGTTATTTTACTAATATAATTTAAACTTTAAAACGTAAGTTAGGTCTAGCAGGTTTCAGCTTGCAGAGAGTTTGAAGTTTTCCACTGCAAATAAACTGCTTACCAAGTTCGATCTGCCAGTTTCCGCGTGTAATAGGAAAACTATTGCCAACTCATCCAGCGTGTTTATGGCCAGAATAAACCATCATTATTTATATGCTTATCTCGGTGATAAACTCGCTTCAACGGCATTTGCCTGCGGTGGCTGGGCACTTCCCCTCTTTTTTTCCGTTTTTTTCTTTCTTTTTTTCTTGCCAGCGATTCAAACAAATCATTAAGTACATCGCTTTGCTGTGCCATCAGGTGGAGAAAGGGGTGGCTCAATCAAACGCCCATTCTATGGACCATTTGTGCACCTGTCGTCGCAGCCAAAGGCGCCTGGAAATTGCGGAAATGCGCTTCTGCCTTGGCCAGAAGCGTTGCTTATTGGTAGCGGGCATAAAGGCCGATTATTGACACAACAATAAAACTGCATAACAATCAAAATAATACAAGATTTACAACAAACCAACAACGGTCAGTGAAATGAGATGGAGATTCCGATGGGAACGGGTATGGGAATGGGAAATGGTATTGGGAATGGGAATGGGTGTGGGTCTGGGCACAAAAAGTGCAATGAAAGTGCACAATAAAATAAATAAGCGCATAAAAGGTGAGCGGCGAAAATTTGCAGTAATTTGAGATTACGTTGGCATTATGAGCCCGGTTTCGGTTTCGGGCCCGAAGAGAGCGGCCAGAATCGCCACGAGACCTGGCCAACGAAACCAACATTGCCAGCATTGCCAACTTTTACTGCGGCGACAGCTAAAAACTCCAAAGAAAACCCAGGTCCACAAAAGCCGCAGCTGTTAATGAATGGCAATGGCTTTGTTGGTAATGAAGTGTTGGCCATAATGCCGCCATGACGATGACGACCAAGACAAGTCCCAGTCCCAGTCCCAGTCCTGCAGCCAACTATGACGACATTGGCACTGGGAGCGATAAGCCAGATAAGGCGGCTACTCGCTTAGTCAGTGGTTTAGCTTGGTCTAAGTTTGGTTTTAGTTTCGGATTGCCCTTGTCTAGTTTTCTGGGGTGGCAATTAACCTTGGCCAAGCTGGCAGCTAATAGAAATTTTGGCATTTGAAAGACCTTGGCGTACTGAGAATGTATTGCGATAGAAACACATAGATGAATACCATATAAAATTATTTAGCATTGTATGGCCTTTTATGGAAACACACAGTTAATTGCAAAATGTAAATACAAAATTTTTAATTGATGCCCAAAGCACTGTCATAAAATTGGAATTCCCGTTCGCCACAGAGCTAACAAAGTACATAATGTATCTTTTGTAATTTGGTTACTCATCCGCGTAGTGCGCATAAATTATAAACATTTAGCCTAATGGAAAACTTTGATATGGGCATAAAAATATGACATAAAATATTTAACTACCCAGCATGGCCGTAAAGCTCCACTGGTTAGACACAAGAAGCCAAGAAAAATTAGTATAGAAACAAAATAGAGAGGTAAGCAAAACTGCAAAGAAAAGCTAGCACAAATCAGACTTTTCTTTCCACGTTTTTTTTTTTTTGGGTAGTAGAAACCAAAGAAAATGGAAACTCGTGGAGATGCCGAGTGAGCCACTGCTGACCGTTTGCTGTTAAATATTTGTCTTTGATTTAAGCCGGAGTTTGGGTCTCAAAGCGACACTTGTCCATCTGCAGGCCCCCCAACTCCCCATCTCTCGATCTCCATCTACCCATCTCCATCTCCATTCCCATCCCCATCGACCTTTCTCGAGCATTTGCATTGTGTTGGCCTGTTGTCTTTTTACCAATAGCACCGAGATGTTGAAGGCTTGGCCATGCCAAACTGACATGCAAGACACAAATCATGATTTGCTGGCTGGAAATGTTGCTGGTGGCATCCAACCCGTTTACAGCTGCGCCTGCCGAGGAGACGTCAACAATGAAATTGTCAAGTGTTGACAAATAAATTTGAGGATTTCGACGAGATTTACTTATGCTAATGAAAGACACTTGTCACAGATACTTGTACTCTCATGCCCATACCCTCCTTGTAACTCGGCGGCATCGCCTTGAAGTGCGAGACCACGTTGGTTCGCATAAATATGCTTGCACTCTGGCGTTTTCTTTTTGTTTTTTTTTTTTTTTTTGTAGCCTGGAAGCTTGAGGAGTTGGCCAGCTTGACTTAGGAGCCGGAAAAAGTACCGTAACAAATTTGCAAAGTGAAAGAATTTGAGTAGAAACACTAAATTAGCCAAGGGAGTGGGTTGCGGAGAGGTTGGGACCAAAGACGAGGATGAGGACTTCCTGGAATGGTAGGACTCCAGTTCGTCACATAAATATTTATGGATGTTAATGCTGTGACGTGAATTGCACGCTCAGCACTGCAATTTTTAGAGAAGACAGCTGTTGAAAACTTACACTTGACAAAAAGCCACTTTAGTTGCATCAGATAATTAATGACATATATGTATATAGTACACTTGATTTGCAAATAATATATTTGCATAACTGCTTGGATCTATTTTAGACATTGATTTATAAGCAAATAGGAAATACATCTAGAATTTTTCCCTCTGCATTGCAGCTGAGCATTTCAGGTTGATTGGAGGTCATATCCGTAGCTCAACCTAATTAGAGTCCACCTGACCGACGGGATCCATCAATCCAGAGTCTATCCCTTCGCATCCCAGCATTTCACACGCTCATCAAATTGACGCCTCGGCCATAAATCCAGCGCGCTAAAACATTGTAAAGAAGTGAAAAATCTCAATTGCCATCTACCTGTGAACTCTGGCCGATAAAAAACAATAAATTTCTAAAATACAACCACTAAATTGCATATCTTGCTCACATACTGGCCACATATCAAGTGCCTATTTTGGGGTACACTCAAAAAAGCATTCCACGCACTTTCACTGAAATAGAAATTGATTCTTATCATCAGCCATTTTAAAATAGGCTTAACAACATAATTTTAAATATTCCACAAATATTCCGACCACAAACTTGAAAACTATCTTAAATCAAGTGCAAGCATTTGAAATTCGACCACCTATGTATATTCCATATCTGAGCAAACTTAATTAATGCAACTACTAGATCTACTCATATAAAGTGCTACGTTTTCTTTGAGTGCATTGCAGCATAATTGAGTAATTAACTCCGAAAGTCACTCGAAACGAAACCAGTTCTCCATGCCACTCGTTCCGCTGGCACTCAAACATGCGCAAGCCGGTTTGCGGAACGAGTGGAACGGTACGGGCCGGAAACGAGTGGCCCGTTTGCCAAACGGTCCGCCGTGGCTATGTTGTTGTCGACGCCGACGCCGGCAGCGCTGCCGCCGCTTATGCTGGAAAAAGATTCAGATACGTTCGGTTCGAGATACTTTTGCGTTCAGTTCAAGTTGAGCGCTTTCTGACGTTCGTACAACGCATTTCCGCGGCCGTCTGCAATTCGCATTCCCATCAGCGGCGAGAATTTCGCGAAAGCCCAACTGTCATTCTATCCGGTGTATAAATATTACAAGTCCCATTTGGGGAATTCACACATTTTTATTCAAAAAACCATTTGTCGAATTGCGCGAAAATAGTGCTATAAAAAGTGCCTGGTTTTACCGAATTACATACGAGTATACATATATATGTAATAAAAACACCTAACATATGCAAATATTTATTTTTAAAACCCATTCAAGTGCCAAAGAGAAAAGTTGTATGCAAAATAAAGCAAATAGCAGTATATTAAATATTAAAATCCATCTGCCTGCATAAAATCCATTGAATGAAAAATTCACAACAAGTGCAAAGCAACAAATTGAAAAATCACTGCAGCGTTGGGAAAAGTTGTGGCAAAAGTTTCGCATTTTCGCCTTTTCCCCGCCAATTTTCCCCCCTTTTCGCGGTGACGCCTGCGCAGCTGTTTGGGAAAAATCTAATTGGATACTTTTCTGCCAAACGGACAGCGGAAACGGAAGTCGGCTGCCATTCGCATTAGACTAACTGACGCGGTCCACTGTGAAGGTAAGTCCGTCAGGATAATTAGCCATTGCTGCTGGAAAATTCTTTTGTTAGATCGAAAGAATCTAAGTAAAAGCAAGTCACAATGCAAATACTTCACACGATAATGACACTGACACCGAAAAAAGTAACTCTAGCTGGCGTTTGTCATAAGCTTCAAAACATGCCAAAATAATGTCAGTCAGTCAGTTTTGTTTTCCTTTGCTTTGCATCTCGCAGCTCGCACACTGTATCTTGTATCTTATATCTCGTAGCTGGCTTTTTATAGCCTGCGTTTTATGGTATGATTAAATTTGACAGTTGACAGCATTTTGGCCTTATCTGACTGGCGCAAATCGCTCCACTTCCTCTCGCGTGTGTGTGTGCTTTTGTTAAATGTTAATTGTTGACAATTTCGTATAAATTGACAATTCAACTGGCGTTTTACATGGCTTATAGCCAACATTTTGGCATTGGCCCGGCGATGAGTGTGTAATGTTTGGACTAATGTATTATTAACTAGGCCAACATCAGAATGACTACGCAGACATTAGGCCCACTTTACAAGGGCGTGATTTAATGGCCCAGTTGTTTATTGTTCTTAGCGTTTTTAAGTCCAGATTTGGCTGTAATATCACGGTTAATGAGCGGAAAACTTAACAGGTGATTTACACTGACATTAGTTACTCTACTTGCTGTGGTAATCAGAGTACCAAAGATTAATTGCTTGACTTTGAAAAAAGAAATATATAAGTAAAGCCATATATGTATGTAACAAACGAGAGAAGATACAAAAGATACAATAAAGGCATATACTGATACCTAAATAAAAGATTCGATTACATTTATCAGCAAATTCTGACCCTTCTATTTAAGCAACTCAACAAACTCCAATCTAAACTATTCGCATAATTGTTTATCTGCCAACTAGAGATTATTCTGCTGTGGGAGCCCTTACTTTAAACGTGCTTAAATGTCCAATGCCAGCTCCAAAGTGACAAAACTTTTTCTTTGCCAAACTTGGCTCTCTGCAGACAAACATATAAACCCACAAAATGGGGGAAAAACAAATTTACTTTTTTGCCACTTTTGTGTGACCAAGTCAGGCCATGTTACTTGCTGCAACAGCCATAAACATCATAAAAAAATACAGAAAATACAAAAAAAATGATTGTGCAAGAGGAAAAGCAGCACAAGGTCAGCAAGAGGCATACCCCGATAAGCAGCTGCCCTTAGCCAACAGTTCTTAACTTTTAACTCGGTGCCCTAAGCTCACGAACGTGGCGACTTCCGTGCGACAAATTTTTAGATTTTCGAAACAAATTTGCAACACGTACTCGGTCACTCGCGGTCAATAGACAGCGACCCAACTCTGAGTTTAGGTTCAAAATAGGGGACTTAATTTATGAGCCCTGGGCTATTATAATTCGCACTGTTCCGAGGCATTTTGCATAAACAAATGTGTCTTTCATGTGTCGTTTATTCTTTCTTTCTCTAATGTTTATTCAAATCCGCTGGCCGATTGTCTTAGTCGTCGTCTGTCTGGTGTGGAAGTCTAGACATTCAGCAGGAAGGAAGCCCAAGATGGAGACTGCACTTGAACTTGAGACCCTTTTCAAGTATTTGTTCCCCGGGATTCTGTGAGGTTTTGGTGGTTGGTGGCAACCCTTTTTTTTTTTTTTGCATACCATATTTTTTCCCTCGCATGTGTGTAGCTAGTAAAATAAAAACGAGGGAAAAACAAAACACAGCCCATGAATGAAACAAGCCTCAACGAGGGTGAAATATCTATGGAGCTGGAGCTGTAGCGACTACGACTTCCCCACTGAGTTAACCAGACCCAGACAGCCATCATCCCGCACCCAGACACCTTTGTTTGCCCAGATCTTGATGTCTGGGCCAAGAGTGAGCCGCTTAGTGGCTTCCCAGCAGTCCAAGTCCCCCAGCTTTTTCTTGTCAACTATTGTCAAGGCTTTAATTAGAGATTTCTATTGCCATCCAATGTGTTATCCTTATCTATCGCCCATTATTCTGATGGATTCAGCTGAGCTTGCTCATTTATATTATAATTAATATATATATGTAAAGACAGCAGACAGTTGTTGTAAGGGAATTGAACTTTGCCACTTAATTGAAACTTTTGCCTTGCCAACACAGTCAACACGGCGTATGGTTGATATAATTGCAGCTGCCAAAAAGTTATGCCAAGCAGTTAGTTTCTGAATCTTAATCAGGACATACTTGCGTTAAATATTAATTACACGTGCTCATTGGCAAATTGTATTAACTTGGCCAAATATTATAATGAGTTTTTGTTGGGAGAACTTTGCCATACGAATCCAATTAGGGTTTAATAAATGAATGGGCACAAAATCGTTTTGCGAGGTAATTCCAAATGCAAGAATACATGGATTATACTAACAAGTTAACTGCAGTCTAATTAATATATTCTAGTAACGATATAAAGTGTGTTAGGGACATCTATTTAGGCACAAACTGGGTAGTGGCATATATTACATATGTTAAAACACATTAATATTCATTTGACACATTCAATCTAAGCGAATGGAAAATGTGCAAATACATGGAATAATTTGTTGAATGAATGCATATACTTAGAATGCTAAGCTTATCAAAACTGTATCTGCCTACTTAAAATGTATGAAAATGATCAAAATGAGCTCCTTTAATGAGCAACATATTCTTGCCAAATTTATGGGATGTGTCTAATCAAATACCATTTCGATCGACACTACGAACATTTTTGTATAATCAAAATGAATACAAATTTTGCTAATTTCATCTTATCTATGATTGTGAAATAAATTCCACCAACCAGAGTTTATGCTGTTTAGATAATTTTGAAGAATGAAAACAAATCTGTGAACGAAGGGGAATGCTTTTTCTATATCTACCGAGACAAAGAATAAAGAATACGCCGACGCCAAAGAACGACTTTGATATGGGCTGATGATGAGCTCTAATTTCGAAATTATACAAGATTGGCTGTGAGAAGAAGAACTGGAGCTGAGGATGGAGATGGAGATCTTTTGAAGAGGCTGTCAGCTCGGAGGCCCAAGTTTTGGTTTCAGTTCAGTTTTCAGCTCCTCGCCGTAGTTCTTGTTATTGCTGCTGATGCTGCTGCTGCTGTTGTTGTTGCCCACATAACAAGTTAATTTTGATGTAAATTTCTGTTTTGGTACCCGAACGAACGAATGGCAAAAACCGAGACAACGATGAGGAAAAAATCGAACCGGTTAACATAATCACTTAATTTTGTGATTGTGTATCTGTATCTTTGAATCGGCAGCTGTGTGTGTCTCTGCCATCGTTTTCAGCTAGTAATCGTCTTTGGGAACTCTATACCCATGCCATTCGAGCCATTCGGTATGGTGCTCTTTGTATAGAAGTGTCAATATTATTAAGTGATGATGTCCCCATCTGGGGCTCAAACTTTGATAAACGAGCCGATGCTGTAAATAAAACAGAGTAACAAAAAAGCGAGAGAAAAAAGGCAACAAAAGATAAATAAACAGAGGCCGGCTAAGCTCTAACTCATCCGAGTTGATAAATTGTATCTATATTTATGTATGTTGCTACCAGCAAATAATTTACAATGTTTGAGCGGGCAAACTAAAGCCGGCAAGGGCAAAAAAAACATATAAACAATTTTGCAAAGCTGGCAATGACAAAAATACACAAGCAAACACAAAAAAGTAGCTAAAAACAAGCGCAACATAGAGCTACGCAAAAAAGTCACTCCAAACAGAACAAAAAAAAAAATGGAAACAAATGCTGAATTATTAGCACAGAAATCGCCGGCAGCTGAACAAGAAGAAGAAGAAGCAGGAGGGTCAGTGGGTGGGGCGGGTGTTTTTGTTTATATTTTTATTTTGCTGCTTATTCATGGCAGTAGTCACAACAAAAACACAAGAACAAATTGCCAAGAAACGCAAAAAAAAAAAATTTGCAGAAATAGCAACACGTGAAAACCGCAACAAAAACCTGGCACTGCAAAAAACAAAGGGGTGGGTAGAAAAGAAAACTAAATAAAATACAACCACACGGAATAAACTAAAGAAAAGCAGCCACAAAAACGCAACTCGAATATGAGGAAAATAAAAACTAAAACACATAAACTCGCTTGCATTTGGCTCCATCTCCATATGAATGAGACAGATGTGGCGGCGGTTTCTGCGATAGTTCTGCCAGATTACCAGCGGATTGAGATACCACAAGATCCTTGAGAACTTCTAAAGCAGCCCTCGCTGCTGCAATTACCCTGCATCGTCTGCATCCTGCGAGTGTGTGTTTCTTTATACATTTTGCTCTTGTGTGGGTAACCATGCATTTATGACGATTTTAAGCTCGCAGGCATCATCAGCAATGCGATGCAGAGATGTTGGGCGGAGGTAACCCAAGCTGGCTAAACAAGCGAGTGTTAAATCCAAACTAACTATAAATAAAACAAAAAGCCAACAATGGCAAAAAATCAACAGAAAGCGGGATAGAGGGAGTGAGGGGATAAATCGCACACCGCGCAACAAATTTACACAAAAACTAATACATTTTTACATTATATAAGTATAAAAGAAACATATAGTTTTATATCTCCTTATTAAATAAGCAGTAATGAATATATTAAATAAGATCCCATTTCTCATAGGTAAACTTAAGAATTTAAGAATTTAACTTAAGAACTTAAAAAATAGTTTCCCAGTTCATTTTGTTCTGTGTAGGCAGCTGAGAAACTGAATGCCGGGCGAGTGAAAACAAAGCAAAATAATACAAATAAGTATAGATGCATAGATACGAGGATAGTTAGATGGACGAGCGGAGGATGTGCCACAGCGCACAGAGCTTCAGTTCTCCCTCCACCCTGCACACCCAACTGCATTTATCCCCCAAGTCCCTGCTCCAGTCTATCCACACTCATCATCATCATCATCCGCATCCTCATCCTCATCCTCATGCTCATCATCGAAGTTGTTGTCCTCTGCAGACGTTGTCGCTGGGCGATCGCCAAGCCGTTGCCATAATTGTTTAGTTAGCCCAAGCGGCCAAAAGCGTCCCGCCCCAGTCGATTTCTTGGCTATTCTCAAACTTTGGGCCACCTGAGAGTTACGCTATCGGCGGCCAAGTCACTGTGGGATGGTAATATCTCTTGGATTACCAAGTTTTCATTACTAAGCTAAGGTAATGGGAATAACCTTCCTTGTACAAAAAATTAAACATTTTAATGCACTCAAAACCAAGTTTTTATTGCGACTCAAAACTATGGTATAAAGTTTTGATGTAATATAACATGCTGATATTAAAGCCAGATTTTCCGCTTAGCACGTAAGCTTTAGACCTTTTTTGCTAAAGATTTTACAAAATACCTAGGTACTAGTATCTCATATTTTTGTAGATAGTTTCCCAGGCCACTGTGCCTGTGCCTAGTCGCGGCTGCTCGTTTGTGCAATCATGCGCAGGCAATAAGCCCAAGAGCCGCCGACACTGTTTGGCTGTTTGGCTGTTCGGATTCGATGTTGTGTCCAATACTCCCTTTATGCAGGGACCACGGATCGAATCCAATCCGGCCATCGGAGAAAGAAGCCTCAGCGCAGCTCAGCTCAGTTCAGTTTGTGGCTAAAACCTGATTATGAGTGGCCCCAACTGTTTTGTTGGCTTACATGTTGTGTATTCTAACACGCTGCGGACGTCCTCATCATCATCCTCGTCGTCGTCGTCGTCGTCGTCGTCGTCGTCGTCATCGTTTCTCCGATCTGCTGGGCAAACAAAATGCGTCTTTAATGCAAACATGCAGCAGCGGCAGCAGCAGCAGCAGCATCAGCATCAGCATCAGCAGCTTCCTTTGAAGTTGGCTAGGAGGGATTGGGTATGAGGGCCAGAGGAAGCTGGCGAGGCCATTGCATGTGCGTACAAAACTTTAAACAGGAATTTTAACAACTTGCTTTGTACTTTGCTTGTACTGCTTGGCTGCTTCTCAGCTTTGCTGCTCTGCTGCTTTGCGGCTTTTCACCAAGCCGGCGAGCGTTGAACGTTCGAACAACCGCAAAACAACAAAACAACAAAACAACATTCAACTTGCAGCTACAACAACTGATTTATAAAGAAAATTTCTATGCGTCGTCTTTGCGGCGATGGAAGAGCCCAAAAAGGAAGTGCATGCCGTCGGCGGACGGATTATGGCGGGGTCAGGTGCGATGGGGGATCGAATGCAGGTAACTGCATGCCAGACAACGTGCCACAATAGCAAAAAAACAGAAAAAAAATAAGAGACAAAATGCACTAACAGCGACGATTGCAGCCAATTAGAAGATTTCATATTTATGCCACCATGCATTTCAATTAGTCGCCAAAAGCGAGAAAAGTGCGCGAAGAGGTTAAAGTTGAAAGGCGGATGCAGGGGTTAGGAAAGTTGCACAATGCCAAACAAACTTGTTAAAATAAATGTATTCATGCCCACATGAATCCACATTTCACAATCCATTTATAAACAATTAAATTAGTAACAATGCTATGTTAATGATTATAATATAATATGATTATTAAAATATAAGTAAAGACCCATTAGATTCGATTTTCCAAATCGAGGTCAATATATAGTAGTTTTCCCCCATTTTTTCCAATATATAGTCAGTTGTTTTAATGTAAACATCTTTACGGCTGCACCATCAATCATCGCACAGATTTCATCTCTGTGCATTTCAATTAGCCATCGCTGGGGCTAAAGTTGAAACTCAAACACCGGCACATCAAAGCCAACAGCATAATCAATACGAACAACAAAAAAACGTACAAGATATGAACAAGAAATATGAATATACAGAGGCAGCTGGCATCAAACATCCGAGGCAGTTCCAACTGTAGCGCCAACAACTTGTTGCCTTATCGCGATAATTAACAAAAGTTTAATAGTCGCCTCCGGCGATCCTCAGCTGCTACCTCGTATTTATATTCGATGAGTCCACGCCGGGTGGTCGGCACATTTTGTAGCTCTTTGGGGCTCGAACTACGATGGTTGATGGTTATGAAAAAGTTTATCTGGTGTAATTAAAAATTGCCACTTGCCGCACACATTTTAATTATGGATGCGAAAATGGCAGACGCACGCAATCGAAACGATGGAAAACGAGAGTCTCAAACTCGGCCCACAAAAATAAGGTCAGGGCCAGAATGCTTTTGAATGCCTTTTGGCGGCTATTAAAACTGCATTACAAGCAGCCATCGATAGATGCGACAGCTGCTCCAGATCGGAGGAGCTGCAGCTTCTGTCAGCTCCCAAACTGTCTGGATGTTGGCGCATCAACATCAAAGTCACGTCTGTTACACATTTCTCATAATCGTTGAACTCGAGTGGCTGGCAAAATGCGTTCGGCTGCTGAAGGAAAACCGCATTGAGATGTTCTGTTTTCGACTTTCGACTGACTCCGGCTACCGCTCTCAAGTGATGACACATCAAGGTGGCCCACGGATACGCCATACACCATACTACACATGGATACATATTCGCGAAGAGCAGTCGAGCTGCCTGCAACTGAAGTGCAGCAAGTGCAGCGCGGCAGAGCTTTCCTTTTACTTTGAGACGAGCACGTCTTGAATGGAGTGCTCAACGCTGACAGCTCCAGCTGAGCGGGAATTGTCTTGCCTTGGGATTTTTTTAAGGATCTCTATGTTAAAAAATATAGAATATATATATATATTTTTAAGGTCACTTGACTCTTGATCTACGCACATATTATTATAGGACTAATGCTAGCATACACAGATCAGCAATTGCTATTCAATCACTTTAATAATATATTATAAAAATACAAGCAATTGTTTACTTTGTGTATTTAAAGACAATAGCTTATTATTAGACTCAATTGAATTCAATGGTAATTTATTGACAGTTTGGAATTATTGCTTGTAACTTTTTTGCCAAAGCATTTGAGTCGCAGAGTTTCTGCTGCCCTTGACATCGAGTTTCGCACAGTAAAGTCTTTACATTGTTTGCCTTACATCGATGAAGTATCTCGTTACACCCTGTAGTCACAATCTCACGCCAGCCCACGCGAAAAAAATATATATATTTATTTATATATATATGTAATGTATGTGGGTATAGCATGGCTTAGAATGTTCGTGCCTCTTCGACAGCCATTTAGCAACAATAAACAATAAACGTACAGCAATAAATGACATCAGTTTTATTAAAAATAAATCCAAAAACGCCAGCCAGCTTTGACAGGCGACAGCGGCTAAAAGCCAATCACCGACGACCTGGGTTTTGGCTCAGCTTTGCCTTTCGGTGGTCAGTGGAAATAGGGGTCCAACGTGGAGCCAAGACACCTGTGCGCTCCAATCCTCAAGCGAAACGTGTTCGCACGCTGGCAACTTGGACTGGCAACTTGGGGCTCTGAGGCGGCGTGACGCCAACAATAGGCAATACAACAACCTGACCTTTCTGCAAAGAAAAGGAAAACATGAAAATAGTATGGAATAAAATATGAAGAAAAAAAACCTATGGAGGCACCGAGATGAGAAGAGAACCCATGAACACACCCACCCAAGAGACTCCACATTCGTCATGCCCAAGGGAGTGCGAGGTCTGAATGGGAGATGTGGGTGAGAGATGGGGCTTGGACAGGGAATATGGATGCGGATGGAGATGGAGATGGAGTTGGGTTTGGGGGATCGGCATGGGCATGACTATAGAATGAGTACTGGGGTACTGGAAGCTGAAGCTGGAGCCGCGAATGGGGACAGGCGAGCTCATCAAAATCTCGCATGTTGCCCTGTCAAACTGCAGCAGTGACAACGCCATCTGCAGCTGCTGCTATCGGTGCAATTCCTTTGAAAAATTCCACCAGTTGCAGTGGCACCAAACAGAAGAAATTAGTAATTAGCCGGCAGTAAAAAAAAACACATTTTTAACGTCCCAAATAAAGTTTAACTTTTTAGGTAAGAAAAGAATATCTATTGATGTATTTCTAAAAATGTTTTATATTTTGCCATATTTTATTTATTACTTAAAGATTTTGTTAAAATACATTTTTAGTCTCTTCTTCTTAAACACAACGATAAACTTTCTCTTCGCACATCTTGTTTCCTTCGGTGTAACTTTGCTGCTTTTGTTTGCTTTTTGCGCGCCGCCCCATAATGTTTTTATGATGACCTACGGCGCAACATTCTCCCCAACCTCCGATCCCCTCTCATTCCCCCGATTCCCTGACATTATCCCAACGCAACTGCTGCCTTAATCCGCTGCTGTCTTTATTTTTGCAACTGGCTGCAATTAGCTGCAGTTGCCTGCAACTATTCTTGCCACACACCAGCATGGATACACCAGCATGCCAGACTGGATGGCGTTAAGACGGCCAGGCGTAAAATTAATTTTACAAAAACATATATATATATATATATATATGCACATACATGTGTGGCGCAGAAATGAAAACAAATTCCAGCAAAAATGAACGGGGAAAATGCAATGAAATTTGAGCATCGATTGTGGGTCATACCCATTGACAGGCCAAAACACAGCTGGCCACAGGCTTCGCAACTCCCTCGAAAAAGCCATTTACTCGTATCTAAACACATATATTGAATGGGGAATGGGGAATGGGGGGAGACGCCACTGGCAGCTGCCGATTCTCCAGGTAGCCAAAGCCAAACGCGAAGACACCGCAATCCATTTCAATTGCCGCGTCGCGTTTAAGATTACGCAACCGATTAGCCAGGCAGCTGGAAAATGCGGCCCACGGAGAGCAAAAAAAAAAAATATATATATATATAAGAAAAAGGAGCTAAATGAGGGGAAGCACGCGTTTCTTGGCCAGCAAACTTGTTTATTAGACGGCCAGTTAGGTGCGATTTTTCCGGCACGTGCCTACCTACATAACTCCAGTACTTTTCGTGATCTTCTCAAATGACCAAATCCGGCGTCTGCTCTTGACTTGGCAAAAATCAAATAATAAGTTGCACAAAATTCGTGTGTTGCTCAGCACTTCTTTCACGGGGCAATTAAAAATCAATGTTACAAAAATTTCATTGTCAAAAACAAAATACAATAAAAAAAAAAGTTGAAGCACTGGCACATTTTCCGAAACTAGAAAGTCAGCAAGAATGTAGCTGCTTCTTGGATAGAACTTTTCATTTATTAATCAGTGGCATAAAACGACAAGTTTTCCAATAGGAGTGCAGTTGGGTGCGGCGGGTGGTGCAAGTGGTGCATGTGGTGCAAGGGGTGGCTGCTGCTGGTGGTGGTGCAATCAACTCGGAGACACAGACATAGCGCAAACAAACTGCATTTTGCTAAAAGTGAAGCTAAAACTGCATAGCAACTAGAGTAGGGGTGCAAATGAGAAATCGACATAAGAGTACTGCAGACTAAACTAATTCTAATGTCTTAAAAAATATTTCAATAAAAAAAAAAAATTTAATAATAGTTGTTATTGAAATACTACGCTAATCATATTCTTAGAAACAAAACAAAATTATACTTTGCAACTTTAAAATTATATCTTCTTATATTTTTAAATAATATCAATTGATTGCATTCGTAATACATACTTCTTCATTTAACAAAAGTACCAGGTCTTATTAATAAAAAGTCCATTCCACTTCTCTCACCATTTATACCCTTTCTGAGCTTCCTGCTACAGGGTATCACAACAACTCAAACAACATCCCATTGCAGTTTGCAGTCAAAGTTGACTCTTTTACGCATTTTTAAGCGCTCCTCTTCCCAACCTCCCTCAACTCCCCAACTTACCCCCGTCGCACACACGCCCCCTTGCCCCCCGCCCACCATGACTGGCTGGCTGGTGTAGTGTGGGAAAAGTAGGCGTGGCCATTGGGCATTAAACGGTATATTTCAACTTTAGCTTAAGCTTTTGCTTTTGTTGCCAGCCTGGGTTCGTTGATTTCATTTGGCTTTACTTGTGTGTTTACTCGTTTTTCTGAATTTTTTGTTTTTTTTTTGTATTTTGTTCGTTTGTGTTTTTGTTTTATGTTGCCTTGCTGCAATTAATTGAGGAACGTCGACTAAAAAGAAGAGATTTGAAGGGAGAGGCTGAAGCGAACAAACAAACAAACAGAGACGTCATGTGAACTGTCTGGGACAGTCTTTGTATCCCATATCCTGTGAGCTGTGTCCATTAATGGGCTCCCCTAATCAACTCAACTTAGTTCGCAGTCCGAAGGGGTATGCGATTGAGGGGTATGCGATAATCAGACAGTCATGCCTGCTCATCGGGCATAAGGAACTTCATGATGATTGAGTTTGGCGGGAGCCGGCTAAATTGATTCATTAGTCAAAGTGACTCTTATTTAGCAAAGTCTGAGCTGCATTCTATGCGATTCGATTTGCGTGCGCCTTGCCATTCATTTATTTATCAAATTGCCTTTGATTTGTCAATTAAGTATGCTATTTATGCTTATTAAAGCTGGCGCCATAAAAACAGGAATAAAGAAAAAAAATAGAAATCGAAATGCTAAACACGCCCAGTACCAGTAAGATATTCAACGATTGCTGGCCAACCGGTTGCTGGCCAATCTCCGGAGGCCTTTGGCCAATAGTCGTTCTGGCCAACTGGTTGATTGGTCTCCAACTGTTATCAATAAATGAGCCGCTTGCCGTTTTGATTGTGTCACATTTTGTGTTTATTACCCGCTCCATATTTATGGCAACCAAATCTATTTTTATTGCCCAATTTATGTTGTCTTTGATCGCTGGCAAATCAACAGGCGGTCCAGTCATCCCCTTTAACGGTCAACGATCAACTGTAACCGCTCTCCCACGCAAATTTCCAAGCCTTTTGGCCATTGGTTTCTTCAGCTAATTCCCACAGCGATTTCGGTATTCGCTATTTGGGTTGGCCAACACAATACCAGACTGCACACCCTACGCATTTGATGGCGGCACACATTTGTTTCGCCATATTTGGCAAAGTTGCGTGCAAATTGATGGAAAGATTTCCCGCATTTTCCACGGGGTAGAAGTTAATTAGAGAGCTACAAAAGAGGATTTTGCAGCGGGTGAAAGTTTCCCGCGGGGCTTGCATATCAGATTATTTATTCAGCTTATTAGTGGTTTTAATTAAACGAGGTTTTTGTCTTATTTAGCCATTACTCTCCCCTAAAAAATAGCCAAACAAATGCAGGACATGAAACAATTGTGATGACAAGTACTTAAACATGTTGAGAAGCGCAGAGAGGGGCGCTTTTAAGGAATTTAAAGGCATTTCGTGTTCTGTACTCCTTGAGAACCCCCGGAAAGCTATTGCCAGAATACGCATCAGTGCGCCAGAATAACCAATATAAACACAAGCAGCTACTTTTACTTTCCACCCCGACAAACAAGCCAAAGAGTCAGCCAGAGATCAGCAACTGTACGATATCTATATGTAATCTATATATAGTGACAGCGACAGGGGAGCGGCCCAAACCATCGGAGTGTCACCTTTTGCGGTTCTCAGTTCAGCTCCGTTCAGTTCAGTTCAGCTCTGATCTCCGATCCCCGTTCTCCGATCCGAGATCCCCTAGTCACCAAGAGTCCATGAATCCCCCGGATTCGGCCACATAACCGCTCTGCGTCCGCTGTCAGGCGTAATTTTATACGATCAGCTTTCGATTCGGCTGAAGCCTGAGGTTAAAAATTAACATGACCAGAGCCGGCGATAAGTTGAGATTGCGATTGGGCTGTGGGCTTTTGGCTTTCGGCTTTCGGCTTTGGGCCAACACCACCAACAGCAGCAGCAGCAGCCCCAACTCAATGTAATTTTGTGGTTTTCGTACCAAAATCAAAAAAAAAAAAAGTTAAGTGAAATAAAAACTAAAGGTAAAAGAGGAGAGAATGCCAAACGTTGTCGGCCGCAGTGCAATTGATATGGCCAAGGGACGCGAACGATGAAACGGATTCGCATTCGCATTCGATTGTCAAAGCCATGTAAAATATATATATGTGTGTGCTGGTGGCTATCTGTGTGTGTCAGTTGTGCCTTGCGGTTGTGCCGCCCCCTCCCCAACCCCTCTTTCACCGCCCCCTGATGAGCTGTCTTCCCCTTGGCTTTATGCGATATGAATTACACAAGTTTCCTGGCACTTTTGTGCGAGCGTTTTATGGTCGTTTTCCTCTTTATTATCATGCAGCTGTGTGCGTGTGTACCCACTACGTGTCCGTGTGCAGGAAGGTGAGAGTGTGTGCGTTATAAAATAATAATTAAATGAATTGCCAAAGTGTGTCCGCACCAGACGTGCGTCGTTCATCAGGAGAATGCAGGCTAGGGATGGGAAACACTCATTTTCGGAACAGGAAATTCAAATTTTAGCATTTAAGATATGAAAAAAGGTTCACAAAAATATGCTAATTAATTCATACGGCGCTTTAAAGTTATCTAAGACATCTAAATAGACTATTCTTGAGCCTAAATAAAATTGATTCTTGGACCAAATAAAATACTTGGATTCTTAATAAAATAATAATAGGATTCGTGAGCCAAATAAAAATTAAATTGAGTTACAAGGGTGTATTTAATATATGTATGTTAAGCTTCTTAAAACTTTTATAATTTTGAAACAACCTTAGAAATATTCTATCTACCCTCACGTACTCCGCTTTACTAAAGTGTGCTAGTACATGAGTGTGAATATTTCGCTGAACTTTTTAGAAAGCCAGCAGGACGCACCGACCAAGTTCCTCTCGTTGGCCTGTCGAAAAAAGGGTTTTTATTTCAGCGGCCTTTATTTGCTTTTCCTTTTCTCGCCTTTTTCCCCCGGCTCTGTTCTTTTACACTGGAGGTGTCAATTTCAACGCCCTTCTTTTGTTTGGCAGGCATGCGGATCTACATACCTATATATATACATATATATATATGTATGATCAAGTATATGCATATGGATATGGATATTATATGGCGCGTACATGGTTATATATATGAATATTACCCTCGTTTTTAATTTCTGCCAAATTATGCGAAATGTTCGCCTGCCCTCACGAGGGTTAACAAATAAACTCTGCACTGGCAGAAAATAACTGCGGATATAAATCTACAGGTGACCACACCCACTGCGAACGTGGGAGCGGTTGACGCCCACAATCGTGGTTGGGCATAAATATTGGTATATTTTGTGAATTAAAAATCGTAGTCTTTGATGTGAGGATGTGTGGAGCTGGAAACGAAAACACAGGAAAAAGGCATGATATACTAGTTAATTGTTCTTTAAATTAAAAAATATTAATTAATATTAAATATTACACAAGAGCCAATAATGCTTTATAATATACATATGTAAGGGACCTGTGTATAATCTTAAACATTATCGATATTATAGGCCATATTATTTGCTTTCATGACTCATATTTAACTTTCTGGTTAATTTGATATAGCTAGCTTACTTGGAAGTGCATTTCTCCTGGTGTTTCCCACATAGGCAGGCTGCTCTGTGGGGCGTTGCAATATCAGCACCTCATCCTTTGGCTCACACACATGTGTCGCCTCTACTCCGTGGCATGAATTATTTTCTTTTTTGGCTTCGCAGTTTACTTCTTTTTTTCCCCATTTTTTTTTTTTTTTTTTTTTGGGTGTGTTCTGCAAGTGGGCTGGCAGAACTGGCTGTGATGGGTGGATTGGGGGAGGCGGTAGGATGCTGTGGGGGGCGTGGCCTGTTGCATTTGCATGTGCTCCATGCAACTGACAACTCAATAAAATGTCGCTATTTTAATTTCGCCTTGATGTCGTCACGCGGATGTGACATAAGGCCGCTCCACCGCTTCCACTTTTGCTGATTCAGTTTGCAGCTGCAGCGCGCAGATGATGATGATGTGTATATTGCCATGGTGCATTATAAGTTTTATGGCTTTGATACCAGGAAAATGCAGCTGAGTTGAAAATGTGGGGAGGGAGTTTATTAAATTAAAACCGCTGAAATTGAGCGCGCACTAAACGAGAAGCAAACTTAAGATGTTGAAGCTCGTAGATGCGTTGGCCAAAACTTTAACCATACACATTTAATAATTGAGGAAAGCCGCAGGGAAGCTAACCAATTTGTAATAACATTTTGTCATGGTTTATATCTTTAATCGACAACTTTAGTGCTATATGGCTAATCATAGCGCTTATTAAATTATGTATCTGCAACTGTGTAGAACGCACATCAGCCAATTTATCAGACAATAAATCTAGCACTAAGCCAGCATGATTGTAATTAATATTAAATACATTTTCCGCTCCTCGCGTTGATCAGGTGTACAATTCCCCAAAGCGTTTTGCTATCTCGCTGATTTACCGGCTTGGGTTTCGAATTAATTTTAATTACGGCGAGACAGAGAAAGGCAGCTCTATTGTTGCTGTCTCATCAATTTGCGACCCCAGCGGAAATGGCAACAAAAAAAATTTGAAGAGGTGAAGCGACTTCAGCTTGAATCGCAGCAAGTGAAGCATTTCGGTTTTGGGGTTTTTGGCACTCTGGCAATTGAGCGCGAACTTCTTGGCGGACTCCTTTTTGCATTTGCCATTTCCTTTTTGGCCTGCTTTGGTTGCACTTTTCCCTTGCCACCCCCTTTAGCCCCACCAAATGCGCTGTGTTTTATCCAATATTAATGAAGTCATTAAGACGACATCTTCCTCGAGATCGGCGCGTAATGCGAGCGAATTATTAACAACGTGCTCCGCACGAAAACAAGCTCAAAGCCCCAAGATACCCCCGGCTTTAACTTCTTCGGTCGAAGTGGCGTGTTTCTGCCGTTCCGCCAACGGCATCAATAAACAACAACAACAATAACAGCAACAATAAAAACAACAACAAAATAATACACGATATGCAGTGCAACAACAATACGAAAAGGAACACAAGCGGCTTTCATAAATTTGCATGTCGCTGTCACAGGCAAGGGATTGGATCGGAACGGAACGGATCGCTTCGGATCGCCAAAGGGGGCCAGGTTATGAGGGGGCGTGACAACAAGTCAATTCGGCTCTCTGGCTCCCCAAAATGTGGCACAGAAATCTGTTTTCGGCAGGCCAGAGAAGTGAAAAATCTTTAACAGACAAGACAGGGCAGGGAAACTTTCAAGTACGAACATAAAAGCACCCTATCCTTCTTTGGAAGGAACTCATGGATCCTTAGGAAAATATGAGAAATATTTAGCATGTCTTGTATCTGAAATAGAGTATCTGAAATATAATATAGATTTGTTAAATACTGATGTATCTTGTAGTTATCATACGATTTTCTTATTGGGTTACATAAAATGGTTATATTTTGTAGTATGCCTCGTACCAACTGATTTATAACTTAGAGCCGTCGTTATAGCCACAATCGAAAAGGGTACTCTCCACATTAAATGTAAACACCGAAAAACGCCAAAGTGGAAGAGGGAAAATTAACATTGGGGTAAAAAGAAGTGCTGGAGCAGCGCAAAAAATTGTTGAACGCATTAGAAGATTGATGCTGGCGGCTGTTTGCTCAGGGTTGAGACTGTGGACTTGGCCGAAAGTGATTGCAATTTTTGCTCTCTTATTTCGCCATGTTTACTTTGTGCATGAGCAGATTTTCTTCTTTTCCCCTTTTTATCACGTTTTTTAACATTTTTTTATTTTGTATTTTGGGTGGCAAGTGAAAAGAAAAGGAAACGAAAATCCGGCAGGAATGAATGCAAATGCAAACACAAGACGTATTCAAGTTGCTGCAGATGTTGATTTTGGTGCTTCCTTTTTGGCCATATTTTAGGGGAACTGGGTTAATAAGATCGCCATCACCGGACCGTAGGCCGCCACTCTATTTGGCTTTTTTGAGTAGCCGCCTTTAATAATAAATAGCTGCTTTTAGTCCGGCCAAAAGCGACTCATTTATTATGCATCAAAGATAAACCTAACTGAGATTAATGTCTCACTTTGGCAGCAGCGACATGGGCGATAGATAGTTGGTAGCCACTGTTTGCCGTCACTCACCTGCAGCTAATCATCTCACCTGGCCAAAAGCAGCGGGGTAATTGTTGGCAAAAGGGTGGGAATCGGAGTCGGGTATGGGTATGGATATGGATGTGGGTATGGGAGATTAGCCCGACCAAACCTGTGCCAATTATGTCCACAGGTTGTAATAAAATAAAGTGCACGTTTTATTATTCAGAATCCAGATCAAGCGGGATCTCGAGCTCAGGCAAATCCAATTATCCATCGTTGTTCTCGGTTATTGTTGCTATATGGATACAAGCTGTGGGTACTTTATTTTTAATTTGCTGGGCAGCTGCAAAAGAAAAAAAAAAGAAGAGAAAAGCTGGCTACAACACGCAAAGCGAGAGCTGTTGAAATTGTGCTAACCTTGGATCTCCTCTCGAATGGTTTCGTTTTTATTCACTCTGCTAATTTGAATTAATTTTGTTGTCAACACGTAGTCATATAAGGATGTGAACAGTTAGCAGGCAATCAGTGGTGTAATTGGGGGCCGAAGGAAGTCGACCAGGCAGGTGATATGGGGCCCAGGCCATGGGAAAGGAATGAAACTGCCATGAGATGGGTTCAAAATCAGATTTTTGGGCGATTGTGCAGCCATTGGAAAATTCAAGGGGGGACACACTCATAAAAGAGAGGCAAGAAAAGAAGAAAAGTGAATGGGAAACTAAGGGTCGCCCTTTAGATGGGGGAACTCACAACTTAAAAGCTACTTAAGCAGTGGAAGTTAAGTGATGATAAGCATATTACAGAGAATAGAAAAGTTCTCTAACTCTACCAACACAATAACTTTCCGATATTCAAGCAATCAAGGTCAAAGTAAATTTCGTAATCCCAAAATCTAATACCCACAATTTGCAGATGGCCAAAACTTTCCTCACTTGCCAGCCACACTTTCGCGAAACGCCCCAAAAACCGAACGTCCTAAAGCTGTTCCCAATTTTCGGATCGTTTTCCTCGGCGAAATCAAATCTATTAACGATCGATGGTGCTGACGCAGATTGGATGGGAACACCTACCGAACTCTATGTAGGTTGCCTAGGAACGCCCAACAAAATTTTAGTGAGATCGTTGCGAGCGGGTACCGCCGTAAAATACAGACTACAGATTCTATAAATCAGGCGTATTTCTCAACACCTCGGACACTTTCGAACCCGCTCATTAAAAACCATTAAGGAAAATATTTCGCCTGGGAAAAATTATGGCGTAAATGATACCCAATCCCGCCCCCAGTCACAACCACCTTCTTTTTGGCCCGGCGACAATAAACGACCTCCAATGAGCTGCGGCGAGCCCGGCTATTCGCAATTTGGCTTAAACTCGGTTTCTGTGTCATTTTCTTGTCTGCAGCTCGGTTTTAAGCGTCAAATAAATTTAAGTCTACACCTAAACAGCCGACAAACAAAATAAAATAAAGCACTTGGAAAAAAACTAAAAGGAAAAACTTTTGCGTTGCCTGTTCTTTGGTACTTCGTTTTTTTTTATATTTTTCGTATACCTCTTTGCAACGAACATTTGCAACAATTTGTTATTGGCCATTTAAGCCGTTTGTTGTTGCGCGTTTGTTGCTTTTGGCCGTTGGCGCACCAGAAATCTGTTGAGTGTTAATGACATTTTTATGTTTTAACGCTTGAAAAGCTGCGGCCGCGTCCATTTTGGTGGCCTGGCCCCATGGTTAAACAAAAAAAAAAAAAGAAGTCCAATTGAATTTCCCGCACCTGGCTATGCTCTATTTTTGCGTTTTATTCTTTTCTTTTTGGGTGAACTGGGGTCTGGTTAACATTCGTTGCTGGTTTGAGATATTGACTTGGTCTCTGCTCATCCACGTTTAATGGTGGATTGTTGTTGGCCGGCTTTTTCTGGCCCGAGTGACAGGTGACCTGGTCAACAAAATGCTGCGGAATTGGTTCGCAAAAGTGCTTTGCAAATTGATGGCAAAGAGAAATCACTTAGCAATTTGATACCCATTTTTAAACCAAGTTTATAGGCTTATTATATTTATATTCCATAGTTAAATCGGTACATATTTAAATCTGCTTATACCCTATTCATTCAACTTACCGCCAGCAAAGTTCAAGTGGTGTAAGGTCACCGATCAGAATATTCAGCTTTTTTCTGCATATTTATCGGCAATCAAACGGGCTTTCTCCTGCCGCCGCTGCAAACTGAATTCAATTTCGCCTCAACTTGTGTCAACATTAATTAAATTTTCTGCGCGCATTTGCAAAACTTTTTGAGCAGCTAATTGGATTTTGGTTGCTGCATCGCCAGCAACAAAACAACCGGCAGAAATAAAGCAAATTCGCGTGCAGCCGCCGACTAATAACAGCCAAAGTCGCGCTGGCGAAAACAAAAAAAAAATAATACAGAAATACAGAGAAAAAAGAGAAAAACCAGTCGCCTGCTGCAAGTTTCCCGCCTTGGCTCCTTCCACTGCCTCCTGCCATCCTTTCCGCTCCTGGGGAAGTTTTTCAAGCGAAAAAATGTGTATAAAAAAGGAAATACTCCTATTAAATGTATTCCTTTGTTTCAGGCTTCACTGGTGCCTGAAATTTCGCCAAATGTTTTCGCTGCCATTCGGCCATTCGGCATTTAATGATTTACGTGGCCCCAAACAATACCACAACACTACTGAGAGAAAATGTATCTTATAACGGGTGTTTTTTTTAGAGGTATAGAACTTTAAGTTGGCATTACTGTTCAAGATGGCGACCGATTTAACAGCTGTCAAGTGATTTATTCTCAGTTTGGTTTGGCAATTCGTCATGCGTGCTTACAAAATCCAACTCGTGCAAGAATTGAAACCAAACGATCATCAAGCAAGGCGTAGATTCGTCGAATGGGCCCAAAACGAGATTGCTGTTGTTCCCGATTTTTCATAAGCCTCCAAGATCTTGTGATTTAACACCGCTAGACTACTTTTTGTGGGGCTATGTAAAGTCATTGGTCTATGCGGATAAGCCACAAACGCTAAACCATTTGGAAGACAACATTCGCCGTGTTATTGCCGATATACGGCCAAATATTGGAAAAAGTCATTGCAAATTGGACGTCCAGATTGGACTACATCCGAGCCAGCCGTGGCGGTCATATGCCAGAAATCATATTTAAAATGTAATGCCACAAGATTATCTTTCATGTCAATAAAATTCATGTCAATCGAATAATCCATCGTTGTTTTATTGCAATTTAAAGTTCTATACCTCTAAAAAAAACACCCTATATATACTTATAGATATACTAATACTTATAGATATACATTCAAAGTAATTATTTTCCTGTTTGTGAGTTTACCGAAGCTCAAAGCTTATTTGTGGAATAACGATTAGGTGAAAGATGCACAGTATCAGAATCATAATTTTGTAGTACACAATTTCTCTCAGTGCAGGCCAAGCAGGTGGTCCTAGGCCGAGGACAAAACTGTTTGACTTTGGCCGCCGCGGAGTGCGTGTGCGGGTGGGAAAATGTGAAGTCTGGTGCGGCAATTAACAAGTGCAACGACTTTGCCGCCGTCGCCGCTACTTCCTCATCCTCATCCTCATCCTGACCGCCATCCTGCTGCGCTTCCTTGGCAACTTCCTTCCCAGCGACATCCGCCACCCGAAACGCAGCAACACAATGGCCGAAAAAAAAGAAACGCTCCAACTAATAACACTTAACTGAAGCTCGGGCCTAAGCCAAAAGCCAAGTCTTAATTATGGCAAACAACTTTTTGTTTTAGTTCGCAGCTAAAACGCTTCCTGTGAGACAAAAAGCTGCCAGCTACTGAACTTTCGTTGCACTCGCTCTTCCGCAACCCGCAGAATTTTCCGGGAAAACTGCACTGTGCATGTCGCTACATATCAACAAAAGATGCAGCAGCCAACACCAGAGTGCATCAGCCACCTCCACACACACACTTGTCGTTTTGGCTCGGTTTCGGTTGCTTTTCTTTTTTTGGTTTCTGCATTTTCATTTTTTTTTCGTGTTTTTGCAGACTTCAGTCAATGCACTCTCTATGACGTCGTCGTCGTCTGACTGCACAAAATGAAAAAGTTTCGCAAAAAAAAAACATAATGAAATCCAAGGCCCAAAAGGATAAACTTGAAACAAAAAAAAACACTGATTTAGGTAGATGTGTAAGGGCTGTGGGAATATCCTTTAACTTAGTAACAGAATATATGTTTTTAATGCTGTAAAAAATTGATAGTTTAATAGATCAAATAAATGTTATTAAATGAACCATTAAAAATATATTATAAATATTTTTAAATAGGCAAATGGTGTATTACATTTTTAGCAGATGTATTATTTAATCAAAAATATATTAAAATGTTTAAATATTAAAATATTTGTTTTCTAAATGGTCAATCAAATTACTGGGCCTCTAACCCCTCCACATTTCATAGTTCCCAGGGTATTAAAACAGCAGTTCCACAACCAACAAAACAACACAAAAAATTGTAAAAAAAAACACTCGTTGCATTTTTCTTGTTCTTTTTTTTGTTTTCCGCAAAAAGCGAAAAACAAGAATGATTATTAACGCCTGTTGGGTATGCCACAGGACGATGTCTGCCGCGGCTCCAACTGCAGCTTTGGATACAGCTCCATCTCCAGTTGTGGACTGGAGGTTGGATGCAGCATAGAGGAGAAGGAGGAGAATCCCACTTCTCACTCAGACTCCTCAAAACCAAAAGGCAGAAGGCAGCAGGCAGCAGGCTACTGTGCAAACAGTGTGCCGTGTGCCTGTGTTTTAGCTTTTTTCGGTGCATTCGCCTGCAGGCTTCAGTTGGATGCAAAATGCAACGGGGCAAAAACAACAACAGCAGCCAAGGCAGAGCCAACATGTCACGGGTCCACAGGGCTCCAAAGTTCGAAGGGAGTTGCATTGGCGACTCCCCGAGCCCCTCACTCATTAGGCGCTTGCTGTTGCTGCTGCTGCTGCACTTGTGTCTGCACCGTATCCTGGCCCAAAGTCGGGATTCGGGGGCCCTGCATCCTGGCCTGCTGCAACTCCATCGCCTCCGTCTCAGGCAGTTGCAAATTACGCTCTCAGACTCAATTGTCTTGAGCCTTTGGAGACTGGCTGTTGGAACGGGGACCCGAAACGACAACAATGCCTGCGTTTAAACGCAATCTTCGCCATGGCTAGACAGACAGACTCAAACTTCAGACACATTCCCTTGGGGCGATACAAGGAGAGAACAAAAAATTGTTTATAGGGGCGTAGGGCAGCTAGGGGCGTGGCTAGGTGGCAAAAGCGTCGCGTCATCGTCGCGTCTGGCACTTGAGATTTTTGTATATGTTCATTAGAATGCTCCTCCTGACGATGAGGATAGGAAGGTGCTTGAGCGCCCTGAAGTAGGCAACACTTTTGGATTGCACTTTGATGCATGTGCGAATTCTGTTTTCGGGGTACAGTTGTGCGTGGAAAACTAATGTGACAGAATGGCATAATATATTGATACTTTACAGTTTCATTGGAGATAGGATTAATCGGTGAACTGCAACATGTATACCTATTAAATAAATAAATCAAATCCAATCTATGAAAAACCTCATTTAAATATTCCCCATTTGTTTAACAAAATGTATAAATATTTATTGTACTAGCATTTAATTGGATTCTTAAATGACTGACACTATCGAAAGTGTCATAAATTGAACAAACTGCCTTTGGTTCAATCGAAACATAAACGCAATTCCATATACTGCAATAAATATTAAATTAATGTGTTGCATTTCTTCCTATTTCAGAACCTGTTCATGGATTTATGAGGTACGTAAAACCCTCAGCACCGCTTTTAGCATTTTAATCTGTTCATGGGCACAAAAGCCGCTTACGTTTAATGCCCAGTCGAAATCAACCTGCATACATACCAAAAACGAAAAAAAAAACCAAAGCAAATAAAATTTTAAACGAATCTATTATGACAAGTGCGTGGGCCGTACAAAGTATTTTTTTCGTTCGCATATATTTTTTATATTTATGCTCCAACAAAAGGCCGCAGAATACGGGGGCTGCTGGCTGTCCAAATGATGTTGAAGTGTGTTTAAATCTGAGGGAGACCCATCATCGTGTCAAACGGCAGCCGACAGACAAGAAAACCTAACGATCAAATTAATAACGCCAACAAAAGAGACCCGATACCTGTGCCCCTGCCACGCCCCATTAAAAAAAATCTTAATACAATAAAGGTTGTTTGGAGAAACAACAATAAGCACAACAACGGCGACAGCTGTGATTGACAACTATGTTGAAATATCAAATTATAATTTCATAAATAGATGAGAAATAAAAGAAGCTAAGAGGCTTTCAAATCGGGTAATTGCCTGATCTATTAGGCCTGGGTGTGGATACACTCGTCGAGATCTTTTGGGCCAGATTGAAGGTCAGTGTACAGAAACATAATTGATTATTAAACTGACATAACGTGGTACCGGTACACCTAAAACAGTATTTAAAGGGTGCGGAACTGCAGTGCATGGAAATTCATTAGCCGAGATTGAGAAAACATGTTTTAATTTCATGCCTCGGATATCGTTCATTAAAGGCGAAAGAATTTTAATTGCCACTTGGCCGGTGGCAGCCTTGAAATCGACCGACCGACCGACCAACCGACCAACTCGTGGACTAGAAAATATAAAAACACCAACTGCAATTGGCTTTGGCATTCACATGCTTCGTTATGGCCATATGAAAGTGCCACATAATTCTAAGTGTCCCTCTCTCTCACCTAAAAAATATACAAAAAATTCCCCAAGGCCAAAACAATTTTCACACCGCACAACCTGCAATTGTAATATATATATATATCCCATATCCATCCGTGTGTTAGCTCTTCACCATTTTGGGGGCAGCGAAAATGAAAATCCAATCAATGCCTGCAATATCCTATGCGGTTAATGTTGTTTTCTGTTTGGTGTTTGGTGATTGGTGATTGGTGTGTAGTGTTTGTTGTCCGGGGCGTAGTTCTAGTTTAAGAGCTTTGCACTCGTATGTGGGCTGGCTACTTTTTTATATATTTTTTTTTTTGGTGAGCTGGGAACCCTCCAAACTTGAAAAGAAAGTGGCCAGATTTTCGGTCAAAGCCTACGTGATTTTTGCCTTCAGATTTAATGCTTGTCGATTTTTACGACTTTCGATCTTGAGGTTAGAGGAAAACATTCTTTTTAATTGATGCTTCGGAAAGGATTTCTGCGGGTGATCATCAAAGCGTTGGTAATTTCTTTTGTGGGTTATCTTGGCTGTTAAATTTCCTCAAATATTTTGCTAAGCTTACAATCACTTTGGTAATTTCTTTTGTAGGTTATCCTGGCTGTTAAATTTCTTGAAATATTTTTCTCAGCCTGGTCTTAAAAAAGTTCTGTGAGCAGCTGCAGGAGTAAAATGTTACATTCTAATAGCTTTCTTAAAAAAACTTGGTCAGCAAGTTTCGAAAGCATTTATAATAATTTTCTTCAACCCACAAGCATTAGTTTTTTTAATTACATAATAGATAAAACTTTAAATGAGAGCCAACCTTTTCCTCAATAAATACATAGTAGAAACATATAAGGATTTTTACAGCCCTTTCCCTAGAGATCTAGGAGGAAATTAATTTGAGATTACTTATTTTTTTAGCAGCTCCGGAAGCGGTTTCATTTATGAATTTTACCATAGTTTCCCCCATAAATCAGGAAGTGTATAAAATATAGCCCATGACAGACCCACTCCACTAAACGGCCTCTCCCACAGGCGCACATATGACGATGACGATGTTGATGACGATGCTGATGACGATAGTGATGGTGATGATGATGATGCGGTGACTATCCAGAGTAGCCAACCTCTTGGGCTTATACTTGTAATTATTGTGAGGCACAGCCCCGGCTTGCAAGCTGTGCAGAATTTTTAGTTTACGAGCACATAAATGTAATTGGATGCGCAAAAAATATTACAGTATCCAGAAGGAGAGTGTTTATAAATTTGCACACTCGCACATACGAGTCCACTCTAGGCACTCTAGACTGCAATTTGCAGCACCAGCTGCAGTTCAAGTTCCAGGAGGCTTCTGCGCATGGGCAAAAGCCGAAACGTGTCATCATCGATTATATGGGCCGGGAAAATGGGACTCCCGAGCTGGAGCTGATGGAGCCTCTGGACCCTCTGGAGCTGCTGGGCAAACAAGTGGCTGTTACTATCGCATTGTGTTATCGCCGTGCTGATGTCGGCAGCGATGTCAGTTCCCCTGGGCGCGTAACTCAAAGCGACAACACTTGACACTAATTAATACATACGCACCGACCTGGGAGCTGGCTTTCCTTTCTAACTACCCATTTTCTATTTTCCATTTTCCGTGGCCCGACTGCCACCCACCCATTTGGGAGGCTTGTCGACGCGCTCGTCGCATTTCAATCAAGACCACGTCAGTCATTCAGTCATCCAGCCAGTCAGTCAGTCAGTCATCCAGTCAGTTGAGATTCTGGCTTGATAAAGTTGTTTGAAAGTGTTGCAGGTTGCACACACAGAGACACGCATAGTTGACTGCCTAACTGGCACATTGACTGCCGCTGCAACTGCAACATGCAGCAACACACAGTAACAGCAGCAACATGCTGCAAAATGCAGCAGTGGGAAGCAGAAGCAGAAGCAGTCGGCTAGAAGAGTGTGCCCCATTGTAGCGGGCGATGCTTATCAGCTTGTCGACGTCGCGGTCTCCTGCCACACGCAGCCCCACCCCCTCGATACCGCCCCCTTTCGCCCCTTTCCACCGCCCACCTAGGCGCTACTTGATAATGTTTACCGTTGCACTTCCTACACCGATTAAGGTTAGCGCACTTTAAGCCAGAGTGGCCAAAGTTCAATTAACACTAGCATACTGCAGCGAAAGTTTGAGAGGCAGCATACAAAATTAATAAGCTGAAGCCGGAGAATAGTTAATGTTCAATATGAAACATGAAAATTGTGATAGGCACTTTTATTTACACCTCCACAAGTTGTTTATGTTGCATATAAAACTGACAGCTCAACATGATTTTCCCTTCTTGGTAAAAACTTCCTGACTAGAAGTCTTTAAGGCGTAAACCGAACAGCTAAGAAAATTCAAATCAGCTCGTGAATAGTTCCGAAAAATATCTTATTAAGTAATTTAAGCAGCATTTCCATTCAGGTTTGTGCTGATTTGACTTTAATTTGAAATTTTACACACCAATAAACCACTTTTAACTGTCAGATTTCCAAAGCAAAATATGCAAATTAAATGCGGTAATTCTGGCATTTCCTCTGTTATTATAGCCAACGTGCCGCTTTTTATTGACCAATTAAAAACGCTTGTGCTATTGGACGAAGTTGGCCAAGAGAGTGTAGGGGGGAGCGGAAAATGATTCATCTAAGTCGAGAGCTGTCTCTCAAGTCATCAGGAAGGCATATCAAGCCACCTTTTTTTGGGGCCTCTGGCATTTTATTTGTGTATGCTTTTTTGACAATGCCACACAGAGACAATGATCGATGAAGTTGCGCCTTGGACTTTAACTTTACGGCCGAAATCGAAGTTGAAAACGAAAAACGGGCTGAGAATGAAATCGAAAATAAATTTTCAATTGATAACAAAGGAAAATCGACACAAACTGGCATTAATTTTCGGCTCTTTAGAGCCAACTTTGACACCCGAAACTGAATAAATGCTTAATTAACACCCAATGGCGCGCCTTAAGCGAATTGTTGTCATGGGTTAAGGCGCTGTTTCCAGCTAAATTGCGGCAATTGAAGGCGCAACGAATGCAACTCAAAAGTCTAAAATCGAAATTAAACGTTTTTTTTTCGGCAAAAAGTAAACACAACGCCAAATTGACATTTCGCCTCTCGACAGGCAGCGAAAAATGTATTTTTTTTTCGGCTATTTGGTATGTTTTTTTTTTTTTTGGAAAACTGCAGTTAGAAGAAGGCAAGCCCAGCAGGTCACAAGCGGAAAATCGGCGAATAGAAAATGACAGTTGCAGTTATTCGGTACGCCGCCAATCGTTGAAATCAACAAAAGCCACAGTCGAGTCACTAAAAATGACTGACTCTCGACTTGACTGACTTTGTTTGGCCAATTGGCAATTGAACAAGCCAACCAACCAACCAACGTCGGTCGGTCGGTCGATCGGAAAGTGAAAAGCGGCACCTGAGGGCAAAAGGAGTTGCATTGCATCATGCCCCGCGGCCTTTCAGTGTAGTCGTGTGCTAGTATCTGTGTGGGTGCACGAGCAATCGATGCATCGATGATCGGATCGCGTTGAGATCTACTCGCATGTAACGTTTAAATTTGTTGGAAAGTCCACCGATACCAACTGAGCTGTGGCTTTTCATGCCTACTTTTCGGTTTTTTACTACACTGAAAAAAATTGTAATACACCGTGCTGTGGATACCATTTACTTTTATTACCAAAAAAAAAGGATACACTACAAATGACTTTGACTTTTGTAGAATTACAACTTGTTGCTTGTGATCCAAAATAGAACCACAAATTATTTAACTTAAGCTTTATTATCCGTGTACGTTTTTTCCTCTCTCGGAGAGCAAACAAGATTTGCACGATTTTCTTGTAATTTTCCTGCAATTTCCAAGTACGAAGAAACCTCGCCAAGTGCCGGGCCATATAAATCCTCAATGTTTGTTTAATTTCGTGTATTTTTTTTCCAGCCCCACTCTGTTTGTTTTTCTATTTTGTTTTAATTTGTCCCCAAAAAAATAAACTTGCCAGAATGCAATGGGCAACAAGGCAACAACAAAACACACAGCAACAACAACGAAATTTGGCTAATTGTGTGGCGATCATTGCTCATTACGGCTCATTATTTGTTGTGGCTTGTAGTTTCGGCTACAGGTTCTTGTTCCCAATTTTTTTTTTTTTTTTTGTTTTCGAGGGAGGGAAAACCATTTTATTGTCAATGATCTTGTAGCGAGATTAGCATAGATATTGGTTCCCATTCGCGATTAGATGGCCGGGCACGATTTTGTTTGTGGGGTACAATTGGAATGTATGTAATGCGCTTGTTCCTAACGTGGAACTTAACAACTTTGCAACATTGTTACCGGCAGTAAAAGTTTTCCCTGCGATTCAAACAGGAAGTTTCCATTGGCATTTAGTGCCCCGAAAACCAACAGAGATAACTACAAATTCCGCATTGAATCAGCTTATAATAGATTTACATTTTTATTCAATGAAGTTGCTTCTTAGGGTGTGTTTATGACTTTGAAGATGGCGCAGAAAACCCCTAAATATATTTGCATTTTTTTACAGATAAAATGCCTTTTGTTTGATTTAAGAGATTTTAAAGGAATGTTTGAGATATAGCTTTAATGATTTTACCTACGCATTTTTATTAATTATTTTTTAGCATCATTAATTTGAGGGTATTAATATCTACATTTGAATACTTCTATACAATACTTCACTACTACTTACTATTCATACTTCAAAGAACAAATCGCATTCGGTCTAATTTCTGACTAATTTTGGATGTTAAATAGCTAGTTCATTATATGATACATTGATCATAAAACCAAATCCTAAATCATCTGCCATTCGATTGATGCGACAAGATTCCAAACTTGGCATGATTTCATTGGCAATCAACAGGGCTCGTAAAGACCATCACTAAATGGGGGGGCATAAAAGCCTGGCCAATAAAAAGCCAAGTTATCTTCTTTGTTTCGCTGGCAATTTGGTAACTTTTTTTCTAAAAGTTTATAAGTATAAATATGTGGAAACTTGATTTGGCCTAGCCAAAGAGCGAAACTGTGTATGCGATTTGGATGTGGCCCATTCATCCGTCATAAACATTTCAGCGTATTTTCAACGTAATTCCATTCGCGTGATGGGAAGATGCTATAAAAATTTTAGCTGGTCTCCAACGAGCATTCGGTTTTGAGTTTTATGGCTCTGAGTGCGCATTTCAAATGCCCGGCCATTGTTTCAAATGGCACTGAGTAAATAAAATTGAGCAGACCGAGCTTGGCTTTTCAAAATTGTGTTGATTTTGCATATGGGAGCGAAGGGAACATAAACGGATCGCATTTTTACGACTTTCGCTTTTAATGGCCAGCGGGTCGAAAAGCTGCTGGTCTGCTGTAGGTCGCGTCGCCAAAACTCAGGTTCAGGTCTTAAATTCGCAGGCCCACTTACGAGTATTATGAAATATTCGATACCCGGGCCGCCGCCAGTGCAAATCGAGGCCACCACGAACTCAAATCATACGAATATCTATGGGGCACGCGGCACGGACCAACTGAATTAAATCAGTGCACAATGAAAGCGAGAAGAAAGATGTGCACTGGAAAACCAAGATCCCTTATATAAAATATGGAGTATTAAACTGTCAAGCTAGCAGCTCAAAAAATATCTTAAATATGTAAGAACTTTAGGAAGTACAGCCGTTTAAGGATATTAGTTGTCCATATCAATACGCCAACATACATTTATACAGATTTCGATTTTTGTAGAATTTATTCTCAGTGCTGGAAATTGAGAGATTGAGGCAATGCAAAGCGATACAAATCGAAGCGGGACGATCATCGAGTGGCTCGCTGCACTCGCCGATCAAGTTGCACTTTCTGGCTGGCGATGCTGCTGCTGCGGCTCTTGATGTTGCCTCTGCTGCTGATGCTGTTGCTGCAGCAGTGGTTGATGCTGTTGCTGTTGCTGCAGCAGTTGCTGTTGCTGTTGCTGTTGCTGCAGCAGTTGCTTTTGCTCCTCATGCAGTCGTGTGGAGTTTGGAGTGTGCTGCCAGCGGCACAAAATGCTCGACATAAAGGGCAAGAGTTCAGGAAATTGTGACTGTGGCGAAAAATATTTTCGCTATTCTTCACAGTTTTCCATTTTTTTCGCTTTTGCCCGGGTGAAACTGTAGCCGATGCTGCCGCTTCAGATGCCAATGAAGCCGGCTCTTTTTGCATCACATCGCCCAAGGAGAGTGAGATGAACAATTTTTTTGTAATATTTTTTACCAACTTATTTTTCTGCATGCCGCTGCTCTGTGTGAGTATGCACGAAAGTTGGCGGAAAATTGAAAGTAATTGTCACCTTTTGAGTGCTTCCATTTCGTTTTCCTGTTGCCGTTCGGTAGTGTCGTGAAAAGTGTGCCTTTTGTGATGAAAGAGAATGAGGATTTTCTGGGGCGAAGGTGAGCTGGAAATGTTTATGAAAGTGTGGCAAATGCTAGAAAAGAGGTTTATGGGTGCGAAACGTTAATGGAGGATATGTATCTTTGAAGTAGAAATGAGAGCGTAAATGGAAAATTAATAATTTAATACCACTTTCCCAGAGGTTAATTGGTATACATATATATAGTGCTGTGAACTGGTTAAACCCACAGTAAAAGGAAGTCAAAATAATGAAGTGGAAAACCCACCTCTTTCATGCTCCACGCTTAACTAATTTGTATGATACATCTTCCATTTAATGACTTCATTCGCGAACTCCTCCAACTTAGACACTCGATTTCATCTGGCAGATGAATCTCTAATCAGCATTTGTTGTTAAGAATCTCCTTACATGACACAACCAATTAATTTCCAGATGCCTTATGCAAGCCCACAGAAGACTATTTGTGCATGTAGGAAATCAACTCAACTGTGATACCAGTTTTTATTTATTTTTCCTCCTTCAGTTTTTCCCATTTTTAATTTTTTTTTGTTTTGCATTTATTTGCACAAGCAATCTGCCGCTCTAATAGAGACCTGAAAATAGCTGGCACCCCCGCATAGAAACACTCGACACAGTCACTCAGTTAGTCAGTTGTTCAGTTGTTCACTCATTCAGTCAGTCATTCAATCAGTGAGTCAGTCAGTCAAGCAGCAGGCGGGAAAATGGATTTACCACGCGGAAAGTTGCAAGTTAACATGGCTGCACATTTTGCCAACGGGATGCATGCAACTTGCAACATGAGCAGCATTGGCATCGGCAGCATACAACATCGTCGTGCATGCAACACTTACCAGCAAACAAAATTAAAGGCAAATCGCAACCAATCACAAAGATTAACCCCACACTCACACACACAGGGCAACAACAAAATGGCCAAGAAAGGCCATATAAACGTGGCCCAAAGGCGCCGTTGCATTGGTATTTTAAACACTGCCAAGGCGCATAATCAAAACGCTTAAATTATAATAACTTTATTAAGTCTCCACTCGAGCAGCGATCATCCACCCGCGCCCTTTTTTCGCCTAGATCCAAACTACAAAAAAAATAAAGAGGAAAACTACAGGTGTAGTGCAGAAAGAAAGCAACAACAACAAACACAAACAAATGGCAAACAGGTAAAACAAAAAACAAAAAATCTGAAAAGAAAATGAAGAAAACAGCGATTGTCTGCTGGGCGCTTTTATTATTACTCTCGAGTGGATTTTACTCAGTACACACTCGAGTTTGCTGCCTGCTGTTTATGATTGTTTTTTCATTTTCTCAAGTGATGAGTAGGATATCTGTCTGCTGTGGTGGCCAACAGAGTCGAGCAACAAGCCATTTGCGACTCACGACTTTTCATGCAATTTTGAATTTAAAATTCTTCACACACTCGTTTCATTATGTGGCTTCATTCCAGCTCCTC
The DNA here is from genome assembly GCF_016746245.2 of Drosophila santomea. Taxonomy (NCBI): domain Eukaryota; kingdom Metazoa; phylum Arthropoda; class Insecta; order Diptera; family Drosophilidae; genus Drosophila; species Drosophila santomea. Next base: position 7,128,447 of record NC_053018.2, read on the forward strand.
CAGATAGTCTCCCCCATTCCCCATTCCCCATCTGCTCTCCTCCACTCCCCCTGAAAAATCCCCTTCTAGGGTAAAATCAACGGCCCGCCATCGAAGTCGAAGGCAACGCAAAGTAAGATGCTACTCTTGTGGCCATCTTTGAAGTGGTTGTTGTAATGGGTGTAGCTCTGCGAGTGTGTGTGTGTGCTGTTGTGTTTGGTGTGTGTAAGAGTGTGTAAGAGTGTGGAACCACCGAAGGAAGACGCCGCACAATCACGCGCCATTCGAGTTCGGGATTGCCGCTCCAGAAACAATCACAGTGGTTACACGCTTGTGGCCAAAAAATCAAGTAAAAGAGAGGTTCAGTTACCATATAGTTTGCAAAGATATATATGTATAGATATATATATGTAGATATATATGTATATGTATGTATTATTTTTTATCAAAAAATCGAAAAAAAAATTTGTTGTAAAAAATCGGATATTTTCAATCGCCGTTTTCGCCATAACTTGACCAAAAATAAACATAGCTAACTATGTCTATCCCTACTTTTTCGATATTTGAAAAAAGAAATTTTGACAAATTTTCGCATTTTCGATAAGGGGTACCATCATCAAAATTTGCGAAAAATGGCAAAAAATTAGCATTTCAATGTATATACATGGATCGATAGGGAATTTTGTTACGAATTCAACGAGTTTGGACAACTATTTTTACTGCTATCGAAAAAAAACGGATTATTTTGTATCAAAAAATCGAAAAAAAAAAATTTGTTGTAAAAAATCGGATATTTTCAATCGCCGTTTTCGCCATTACTTGGTCAAAAATGGCAGCACAGCTAAAATAAAGACTGTTTTGTGCTGCTAATAAACACAGCTAACTATGTCTATTCCAAATTTTTTGATTTTCGAAAAAATAAAATTTGACAAATTTTCTCATTTTCGATAAGGGGTACCATCATCAAAATTTTCGAAAAATGGCAAAAAACTAGCATTTCAATGTATGTACATGGATCGATAGGGAATTTTGTTGCGAATTCAACGAGGTATGGCATTCCACATTTGGACAACTATTTTTACTGCTATAGAAAAAAAACGGATTATTTTTTATCAAAAAATTATAAAATAAAAAAAAAATGATTTTTCACCTTTATGTTGGTGCGTCTTTCGGGTATAACGACGTAAAATCGTCGGTCCCTTGAAAGTCGCTATAACCGGATTCTACTGTATATATATTGTGGCCATTGCATTCCTTTTTTCACCTTGCTAAACAAGGACCTTTTATTAATATTTTCCCTTTTAAAATACGAAAATATTAGTGACACTTAATCCAAGTTCCTCTTCTCAGTCATTTGTGTGCACTTCCCACGACCAAACCACTGTGCATTTTCTGAATCTTGGTATTAATGCCAGTGCAACTGGCCAAGACATCATTTGCTATGACGATGACTGGCCGCTTGGATGTGGATCTGGCTTGGGTCCTACATACTATGCTATAAGTCAGCTCAGCTGCTGATGATGACTTCGAGCTGGTCGAGCTCGGATTCAAGGGAATGAACGGACGGACAACGGACCGCCGCCACTTGGTGGTCCAATTCAACGAATTGACTATAATCAGTCTAGTGCCAAGTACGTTTCAAGTGTCTACTCATGCACTTCTGTGTAGCGTGTGGTGGGCAACGCCAAGAGGCCAGAGCTGAGAGCCCAGAGCTGAGAGCCAAGTGCCCAGAGGGCCAAGAGCTGGAAGTCGGGAATGAGGGGAGTGGAGCGGAGCTGCCGCGGATGCCGGCCGGCAGAGTTGGCTTAGCTAAGTTGGCTGGTTGGTCGGCAAGTTGCAAGTGGTTTGCTCTCGTATGCAAATGGCTGCTCCCGCTCCCGATTCCGCTCCCCATCCCCATCCCCAATCCCAATCCCAATCCCAATTGCAAACCGTATACCGCCACTCGACGCAGCTCTCACGAGTGCCGCGGCGCACAAAATTAATTTATTACAATGCAACAAATTACAACACTCATTAATATTTTAGCCAAGTTCTGTGTGTGCACGGAGAAAAAAAGTCAGGAAAATTCATGTATGACTACAATGAATAAAATGAACTTAACCAGAATATAACATATCAAGTGATTCTGTGATATTAAAGAATTAATTATTTTGGTATTTATAATACTTATTCAATTTAATATAAAACCAGTAAATAATACTTGAAATTCTATTTAAAAACTTATTACTAAGTTACTTACTTGAGAGCAGCGATTTTCGCGCAGTGCATATTGCGTAGTTGCTCAAGAGTTGTAACATGTGACTTGGCCTGGAATTTAATTTGCCGACAGGTCCAAGGAAGCTTGTAACCTGCATGTTGACTGGTTCGCTAAAAATACCTCCAAATGGAGGGGGAGGCGCGGTGGGGAAAAAGGGCGTGGCGTCTGGGACTGCGACTCTCATACCTAATAAATCTGTAATTTGTAATTAATGTGAAAAATTGGCGGCCGCGACGTAGAACAAGCCTAAATTGTTATTATATGGCCAGGGTCCAAGTTGCAGTCGCAGTCGAGTGTGGGTCAGAGTCATAACTCTTCCACAAGTTCGCTCGCCAGTGTGTGTTTCATAAATATAAATTAAGCCACTTGACTAACGCACAACGCGTGTTCGAGTCTCTGCCAGCCAACACACAAAAAAAAGTGAAAACTTGGTCAACCGACTTACTTTGCCAACGAAAAAAAACGGGCCAAAAAACATGTAGAAAAAGCAGAAAAAAATCTTTTTATTGCACTTAACGTCGCAGGTCGCTTAGATGCCCCAAGTTGATGGCACATGGCTCCATTGTCTGCTGAAAGCAACTCATGCGGTGTGATTAATATGGAAGGTGGCCAAAATAACGAAGAAGCGGCTGGGCAGCGGGATAAAAATACATTTGAGAACTAGTTATTTATAAACAGGAAACAACTCAATCAGGGGAATGGTGAAAGGCGAGTGTAGAAGGTTAGCTTATAATAAAGAAATTAAATCTAAATGTGATATATTATCATAATAATCACATTAACTGTTCAATAGACTTGTATATATTTTTTAGAAACTCCAGGAACTGCTCTTGTAAGTTCTAAACATTTTGAATTTCCACAGAGTTCCGCTGATCTTTGTTATTACGTTTTCAAGAGTTCTCAAAAACAGTTCGCTTTGATGTTTCTAATTTTAGGGCTCGACTCCAGGCCATAGCATCTGGAACACAATTCCTCCATTAAGTAAGGAAAAAACAATAAAATATACTTTATGCTCGCCTGACAGCAAATCGGGCGTAAAAATGTCTGCATGATTGATAATATTCGAAAGTTGCAAATACGGCAACCGCAACGGGAACTTTGAAAATGTGAGTTCGAGTTTATTTGGCCATATTTGCGATATAACCCCCAATGGCCCTTACCGCGATTCGATGCGGATCGATCAGCGGGGGCAGTTCAATTGCTACCCGGTCAGTCGCCGAATGAAAACAATTTTTTGGCCAAAAGGTAACGCAGCTGAGTGAGTGATTCAATGGGGCAAAACGTGAGCCAAAGACGTGAGCCAACTACAACAGTTGTGGCAACAACCAAAAGCGTTTATACGCCTGATGAGCGAAATGCTCAAAATGGTCGAAATGTTCGAGTCGGTCGGTCTTTTGGAACGATATGAAAATTTTTGTTATTCACTTGTGATATTTCACATTTTTTCCCAACGAATCAATCACAATGATTATGATAAATGATTTCGGCGTTTTTTATTTATTCATTATTTTCTTTCAAAGTTTCATTGTCTGCATGGTATTTATATCTTTCAAAGTTTTTCGGGTATGTGTATTTTTTTTGTTTGTGTCTATTTTTTTTTTTTTTTTGCATTATTAAGCCGGATAATGGGCGATCAGTGAGCTGAGCTTGTAATTGCTGGCTTATAAATCACAGTGAAAAGATATAATTTTGGTACCGATGATCTGTTGCCCGTTGGCCGTTTGGCCGACTCTTTGATTAGCACATTTGTCTGGAGTTTCACTTTTAGCGTACTCACCGCTGACCCATTGAACTACAAATACTTGACTATTTTTTTTTTTGATTTTTTTTTGTTAGCAGCGGCAACTGTAATGCTGATTTATTTCTGGCCATTTTTTTTATCAGCGATTTTTAATCTTGTTAGGAAACTTCATTAGTGTCAACCGACAGTTTTCTTAGGCTGATTAATGTGTGTCAGACGGGCGGGAAACTTTTCGGTAGCCTAGCTGGAAAAACCTGTCTGCCACCCATGGAAAATTTGCCTCAATGGCCACGCCTCTTTTGTGTTGGTCAGTGGCATTAAGTCTTTATTGCGGGATTATTAATTGGGGTGGACGTTGGGGGTGTGCATAGTAATGAGGTGGGCTTGTATAAACAAAATAATAAGGATAACCAACCACCAGCAATGGGCATTGCATAGAAGTTCGGGTGATACAACTTTCAAAAGGCAGTTACTATAGTTTATGAAATACTAAACACTGAAAAATCGTTTGTCTTCTATTAAAAATTATTATCAATAGTTGTTTTTAAGTGAGGATTTTACATTTCACGGGAATTTATGGATATTTTAAATGGATGTAGACATATCAATAAAATATGCAATTTATATAGATATAAAAATTTTACTTAAAAAAATAACGAAACTCTACTGTACCTGCTAACCAGCTTAGGTTGCAGACCAGTTTTGGTCACCAAATTTGACAACATTTGCCCATATTTATGAATTATAATAAGCCACGTTACTTTATGTACAAATGGCTTTTTCTTGACGTAACTAGTTAACATGTTTAACCGCTTCATTACAGAGTCGCCCAGCCGCACAAGACGCGTTCCAGGTGCAGATCCAGATACAGATCCAGATCCGAAGCCAGATCGATGTGGTTGGAGTGCACAGACTGAGGTCCGCCCGTAGGTAGAAAATGGCGGACATTTACCAGGATGCCAGCACCACGCTGCGCTCCGTGTTTCCCAACTCGCGGCTGGACTCGCTGGCCGGAGTGGATCGCCGGCTGGAGAGTCAGCTGCCAGGACCACCGGATGCGGATGCGGATGCAGTCACCACCGCCGCCTCGAACATTGGCTACAATCCGCTCAACGATGAAGACTGGTGGGCCAATGCCATTGAGGTGGACACCTTCGACTCACCGCTGGCCTTCGATGCCAGCGAAAATGGACTGTGGAACGGACACTTTGTACCGCCGCCACCTCGCCCGCCCTTCCTGGATGAAAGCGTCGCCGCCGACGGCCTGACCACCTGTGATCTCTGCACGTGGGCATGGCAGCGCAATGCCTACTCCCTCGATGGTTCCATAGGTGAGTACAGGGCATAGTAATCCTGCTCCTCCTTCTTTATTTCCTCCTTGTAAGGGGTCCCTCTGCTCCTGTCGTTTTTCAATTAAAACTGCTTGGCAAGACAATAATCTGGCGGCCGTGCATCGATCGCTGATATCAATTTATCAAACTGATGTTGGGCGTGCGTGGCTCGATTGCTTTTCGGCAAGCGAGATGGAAAGACTCCTCCTTCGCCGCCTCGTACACTTGAAAAATATATTAGGCAGAAAATTTTTAAAGGTTCTGAGAAGAATTCTAACATCAGAGATATGTCATTGAGATGTATTGATAGCATGCACTGAATAATATAATGCTTATATGTATTAATAGATAAGGTTACATTCTAAACTCACAGATATACTTTATTATCATATTTTATTTAGAATTTTTTTGGTAATGTGCTTGCTTATTTTTTCTTACTGTGCACACTTGCGCTTGCAAATTTAATTTGCACACATAACTCTTTGTGGCAGCTTTTGGCTTAGGCGTTGTTTCGCCAAAGTTTCGAGCCCGCGATCCGGGGATCCACATCCACCGTCACTATCGCCCCGGCACATCGCCAGTAATTTGTCTCTGCGCTCGTAAAAGAAGCGCAATGGAAAAGGGGGGACGAAGGGGTGAAAAGGGTGGAAATTGCGGCGGCTTAGACGCGGAAAATCTTATGAAAATATGAGGCAGTGGGCGTGGGCAGACGCAGATCGGATAGATAGGTTGCAGCCAGCGAGCTCTTTAATTTATCTGAGAACAAATGAAGCAAGTCGTAGGACTTCGAAATTCAAGCAAATGCATTGCCCAATTAAAACTCCACTGACGCTTAAAACTAAAGACCAGCTTGCATTAACGTTGAATTCAAATTTAACCCTTTTAGTGAAAAAACCTGTTAGAACTCACCCCATAACTCAAATAACACTCGCAATAGCAGCAACCAACTGCCAAATGACCGCTGTTCATATGCTTACCATAGAGTTGACCGCGTGAAATTGCACTTGTTACAAATTATTTATAAAAAATAATATTTCTTTATAATATTATGTAAATATTTAGACAAGCCAACATAGAAATTCAGTTTTAGATTTTTATGAACAAACGTTTTTCTTAACACGAATGGTTACATTATATAGTTATGTAATTTAAAAATATTTTGGGAGTACTACACATCACACTTCTGAACATTTTCCATATTTTTTCATTTTTATTAGAATTTTTCACTTGAAATTCTTGAAATTCCCCTCACGAGAGCACCTCTGCCAAACCATCCGCTCCGTCGGATGGAATATGGCATGGCATTTAGCCGTTTGCCGTATTTGATTTCCAGGAATCGCTTTCAGGGCAAATTGAAGTCATTATACATAGTAAAACTCCACTGAGCCGAGCTCCGAACTCCGAACTCCGAAACGCAGGCTGCGATGGGTGCCTGGCGTTATTAGGCTAATTATAGAGCCGCAGAATGGAGCTAGTGGCGAAACATTTCAGCCTTTTAGCTTTTCAGCATTTCAGTATTAGTATGTGCATATATTCGTACATATAAAATGACTTTATTCATGCCGACTGGGCGACTGTTTGTCGCGCCAAATGTCTGGGATTTCCTGTGGCCCCAAACGACGTGTCAACTAATTTGCAACACTCACCTGGACGTGGGGCAGCACTTCCATGGAAGTACCTGCGGCAGCCTTTGGCAAATATTTTATATTTTTTACCCATTCCTTGCCCATTTCTTTTTTTTTTGGCGAAGGGATTAAGCCCGCTCTGGGAAGAGCTAACAAAAAAGCAGCAAAATTTGACTAATGTCTTAATTTTTGTGCTTAGGTGTTTGCGGCGGTTGGTTTCGGTTTTTGTGGTCCAGTCATAACGGCTATGTGGGTACGCTGCACTGTGAGTACTATGAATACTCGCTGAATAAAGCGGAAAAGTCGTGTCTGGACTGCAGCGAATGCCATTCACTTCGCTTCATCTGGCCGGGTCTCTAAATTGAGTTTTTGCATGTCGTGCCCAAATCTGAGGACTTTGCTTTGTTTCTGCCTAGGTTTTTTTTCCACTTCGCTGCGGTGCGGTTTGGTTTGAGTTCTCTGCCGCAAAATTGACAGCTGAATAAAATGTTATTATATTTACACCATAATTTGCATGGCAATTAATCAAATGGCATGCGAAATTCGACAACGGCCACGGAAAGGTAAAGGCAATCCCAGGCGACACATTTTGTTGGTGGGTGCCCAGGTATTTTCTGGGAATTATTCTAACAAACTTCCACAGCAGAAAACAAAAAGCAAAGCAAAAAGTTTCGCCCCGCCTAAATGTCTTTATTAGGAGTTGGCTGCCTGAAAATGGAGCTCGTTAGGGAAGCAAAAAAACAGTAGGTATATGTAGGTATGAGATTTATTCAGAAATGGCAGCCAGTCAGAAAATCGTTACTTTTTGTAGGATACATTAGAAATTTTAATTCTGAAATACCTAGTTCATCGTTTTTAACATGTAATTAACAGTTTCAAACTTGTAATTAACAGGTCTAATAAATACTTTGGGTAAAACAGGAAACCCTGCTCATCTTCACTTCAAGACTAGACACATCCCTTCATTGAACCATTAAATTAATAGGAGAATGCCATTTTAATGGCACTTCCCGCCTTATGTAACTTATGTAAGCCACTCGTTTAACCATGGAGGTCGCACATGTTTTAGCTTTATGGCAGATTAAGTTAACCGCTTGATTATTTCAACAACATATTTTTGTATAATTTATGCTCCACTTTATGCCTCCCGTCGCACCCATAAAACAACATAACAAAGCGAATAAAGGGTAACAATTCTATATTCCGCAAATATTTACAGCAATTTGTGGCACAATAATAAAAATGAAAGGTCTCCGACCGAAGCCCAAAGCCAAAGTCAAACCAAACCAAGCCAAACCAAACGAAGCCAAACGAAACCCAAAAAAGGACTCGTGTTTGACTTTGTGCGGCTGTTGAATAAATGTTTTATTGCAATAACAACGATATAGCGATATCAACAACATCGGAGGTGGGGGGGGGCAACAACAATGGTCCGTCCAACAAAAACAGCAGCTGTTGAAGTCGACGGCTCCTTCCGCCTATTTTGATATTTTTATTGTGGTGGTGAAATAAATTCAAATAAATAAATTTAAGTTGCTGACTTTGGTCGCATAAAGCAGGCATATTACATGGCAACGAAGCAACGAAGTCTCTGAAGTTCTCGCCATCCTTTTCTGGACCATTAGAGCTTTTGTCCCGGGGGGCTTCACCATAAATATTGAAGGACTATAGACGAAAACATTTATTGCCAGATTTATGCTAGCTCAACGCAATTCAAAAAGTTATTTCCCTACAATAACAGGATTAGTATAGCATATGATGACAGAATTTCGGGTGGGAGTGAGCAGTTTTCAGCCTTAACGTGTTTTTCTATATGGTCTATAATAATATTTAACGTAAAACGTGTTCCCACAATTTTTTTATCTAAGCTATAAATATTTACTTGTATATCCTACCAACTGAATAGCTTTAAGTTTCTCCTGAATGGTTTTCCCATTTAAATGTTAATCCATCTTCTTCCGTTCTCAAATGAAAAACACAACATTTTCCGCTCCATGACCATTGGCCATAGCTCGTTAACGCCGAGCTTTTGGCCAAATACATGACTAATCCGAAGATTATGAAATTAATGCAAAACCACAAGAGACGTGATTCCTTTTTCCATTTTTTTCGGCATCTGTTGCAAGATACAGCAACTGTAAGCGGAAATAAGTCAGTTTTTGTTGTGTGTTTTTATTTGTTCTTGCCACTTTTTTATTTGCTGATGTACTACTACCTCGTGGTTCCTTCTGTGTGCTCTGAGTCGTATAATTGTTGCAACGAACGCACTGTGGCCTGAAGCCATAAAAAATAAACATAACACTCACACACACACAAACAGTGAAACTGGGGAGCTGAATGGAAGTGAGAAAACTTATTTGCTATTTTCATGGAATTTTCCATAATTTCTGCTCCGCTTGTTGTTGGAGTTTCCTCCTAGATGCTTTTTGCTTTTTTGTGGTTTCCCCACCACCGAGCATGCAAAAATGTTCTAAAAAGATAAACAAGAAACGCTCGGCGAGAGATCGAAAAATTATTATTACTGCCAGTGCATCAGAAAGATTATGATGGTACTGTGTGTTCCCTGTGTGTACCCTGTGTGTGCTTCGTGGATGCCTTTTTGTGTGTGCCATTCTTTTTTCCATAATATTTTTAACTTTGTTTACATTTTGCATTTTTATTGTGGCGTCGTCGTCGCTGTGGACTCCCTTTTGTTCCCTTTTTTTTTAATCAATTAGGGCGAGACTTGCGTAGGGGGAAGAATCGCAGTTCCCGGGGCCAGAAAAATGAGATCGCAGCCCCGAGAAACGTGACTGGACCACACACACACAGCATCCAGCATCTAGGGCTTAAAAATGCGGGCGCAGTACTAATAGAATTGCTGAGATGCTGATTCAAATAGTTTTCACTTTTTAATTACAATTTATGGGCTTCATTTCGTGCCATTATTTTTTATGCTCCGTCTGCAGCGTTTTCTTACAGCGGTTGAATTGCTTTTAAATTGAGGATCAGCTCGATGACTGCTATTAATTAAGCGCGTATGTAATCAAAGGATTTTAATATGATAAGAAATTGTCTATTAATTAGGTATCAAATGAAAAGGTAGTTATATAAAGTTCATTTTATTAAAGAATTAATTACTAGTGAAACGATATCCGACTCCGCCTTTCAAGATCAAAGAGCCATCTCGCAAAACGTCAGACAAACATTGTCTCCTCATTCTCTAGCGACAACATCAAAGGAAACTGTAGACTCAGTTTTCCAGCTCCGAAACATAAACACTTTTGAATGGGGGGAAAGCACACTCTATTCGTTGGCGGTGAAAAATAAAAATAATCAAAAATCAATTTTTTTTACACTTCTCCCGCACAAACTGAAACCACAGCTCATTAGCAAAGGGAGGGTGGTGAACACAAAATGATATATAAAATTAAATAGAACCAAAACTATATGAGCAACTTATGAAATTTTGCAGCGAGGCGACAAATACTGTCTGGTGTATTTTTAGGGACTGAAATGCACATAAATTTCGCCTAATTGAAAATCCATGCGCGGATAATTATGTGCGTCAGTCAGCATTAAATTCTCATTTCGCTCGAATGGAAATTTTCGGGGAAAATATGTTGTGTGGCTCTGGGGAAATCCAGTTGCTTGTGAGTTGAGGAGGTCAGTGTGATTGACAGGTTGCTGGGGATGGGTGTCCAAAATGTAAGCCAGCGAATTTATTTACTGCCCACTTCAAGATGGACTCACAACACTTTTTAGCCAGCGGCAATATTCGGGAGAAATTCAATCAGCATTTCGCCAAGAGGAAATTTAATTAGCTGCCCACTTTAATGGCCATTCATTCAACCATCAGGCCGCAGATAGAATGCTAAACACTCCACTTAGTGCTTTACTGACTAGTGACTAGTGACTAGTGACCCCCAACTGCCATTCAACTTGACGCAAATTAAATTAAAATGTGGGTAAACTTGGCCCATTAAAGTCGGGACAAAAAGATCAGCGAGCCTGGCAATCAAATAGGTTGTAAATTACAATCAAGTACGGTGCGCTCTTTTGCGGGAAAGCAGGTGGGAGTGATCTGGGCCTGATCTCTATTCATTAACAAAAAAAAACACCAAAAAAAAAATGCTGCCAGCCACAGCAGGTCAAAGATCATAAAATGTTTTTATGAACTGACAACGACAGCAACGACAACCGACGCTCCTGTCGCCCCACACCCAGTGTTTACTGTAACACCTAATGTTTAACTAATTTCAAATATGTTTTTACGACAGCCTACCTGGTCAGCCCTCAGGAATTAGCCCGAGTTGTCCGTTTTTATGAGGGAAACTTGCCTGTACGTTCTACTGTTTAAATTTTGATTAGGCGATGCGTGGCGCAGATAAGCTCCATGTAACTGTTGACTTTTTTTGGGTCGGACCCCAAGTATTTTATAGTGATCGTGCCATGATATCAATCCACAACCACACTCAGAAAAAAACCCCTTCCAAAACTGGAAAACAAGCTTCTTGGAAAAGAAAGTATGTTCTTTAATAATACTGTAATCTCACATTTATTCCAAAGTAAATTATATTTATTTTATATATTTCAAAGTCTTTTGGTGATTCTGTAACATTTGTAGTATTTTTTTCAGTGCACGTACCATTTGCCCTGTTACATTTTGCATTTGCATAGGCCAAGCGATATGAATCAACGAAAAACAGTAAAATGTCTCTCTTTACGTCCCGTTTTGAACATTTTTTACGATTTGCCCCTTGTTTGTTTAATTGTCTCTTACTGTAACATTTAAGGTTGACTTTACGTTTTATTTACGGTGCGGTGTCAACAGTTCCTACTTTTTACCCACGGAGATATGATAGACAGTAAAACTTTTGTACTCGTAACGTCGTCGTAACTCATGATACTTGAGATAGTTTTTATCGAATGGGGTAAGAAATAATCTTTTGGCTGCATAAATTGATCCTTAAATATCTGATATAAGCCATAAAATACCAGCAAAGTTCTTTTTCGTGGCAGAACACACCTCAGACCCTTTCGAAAACTATTAAAAGAATATTTGAAAATACATATATGAGATTAACCAAATGCGTCGAATAAATAATCAGCTAGCAGAACTAGCATTTTCCATTTACCTCAATGGAGTGGGTGTATTTTTATGCATTTTCCAAATGGCAATCCAAAAATAAAGCATTTTTTCCTTGGCTCATAAATAAAACATCACAATTTTTATAAGCTTTGGGGGCGCATAAAAAATATTTGAAACAATAAAAACATAGCTTTCTGCACCAATTAACATATCTGTTCGAGATATGAGGCATTATGTGTCGTCTTGGTGAATTTAAATTCGACTTACGCTTCATTAATGCACAAATTTGAATTTGTTGATTTTGGCTCAATCATAACCAAATATTTTTTTTCTTTTCGGCTAAAGTTTAGGGCCTAATTGAAGTTCGCGGCTCACAAAGCCGCACACACACAAATACAAAAACATCTAGGCAAGATTTATATTTGCCGCAAACTTTTCGTGGAATTGCAAAGAGGCAAATATACAAAACTAATTAAAATTCAACTTGGCAAAAAGTTTTCGCCTAAGCAATAAATATTGTAAAATATGTACTCCGACACGCCCACATCCGTTTCCTGGGAATGGTCGAATTCCTCCACGGGTTTCCCACTGCGGTTCCATTTGTCATTCGAGTGCCAAAGTTTTTTGTTAGCAACTGGGAAAACTGCCATTGATAGGTTCTCATTTGAAAGTTGTTGCCAAATGTTGCCAGGCTTGGGACTTCAAGACTTCAACTGGCAAAACTCTCGAAGAGAGTAAAGTCTTACAATTAATCAGTCTTTGGGTTAACTGAAACTGAAACTAATGAGAAATCTGCGGGAAAAGCATTAAGTTTGATAAATCGCCTTCATTTGCGTAGAGCTGCAGAGTTTTTAACGCCCAGTATCCAATAGCATAGAACAATTAAAATCCGTGCCCATGTATCTTTCATTTACAGCCCCAACGAAATAGAGTTTCATTTATAGAAGCGACAACAAAACACCTGAGAATTACACAGACATTTATCATGCGGCACTAAAAGTCAAACAGGAACTGGAATTTTATTTACCTGTCTAGCCATGGGTATTACCTGGTTTTAGCCACGGGGTGCCATTGCCTCTTTAGAAAAGGACAATCTTAAAAACGAGAAACGAAACGAGATGGTGAAATGTTTGCCCCAGAACGCGTGTGATAAACCTAATAAGCAAAGGGCACTTGGGAAACTCACGATAGCGATCGGGAAAACGCTTGCCTTTTTTGGAAACCGAGCCCGAAAGCCAAGTAAAGAAAATCGTGTGCCGTGTGGCATATAAAAAACTGTTGTCACTTCATTGCCATGACATTTAAATATTTCAATTTGTGATACATCGCATCGAATGCCTAAAAGGTTTCCTCTTTCTGGAGAACTAGCCGACGAGATATAAAATTCAATTAAGACATTTCAACATTAAATGAGCCGCCAAAAAGCCAAGAAGTGGCCCAGTGAAATATCTGAGAAATATGCATACGAGATTCCCGGACATAATTCTGCTTCTAAATAATTACTGGAATGTTTAGTAGATAATTTGTTGGCATTGTTATGCAAATTTCGGTTCAGCACGAAAAGGAGCCTAGAGTTGCAGTCATAATTGAGTCATTTGATTGTATGGAAATGCTATCCACATTCTGTGATACCTTCGCATATTAAATGAGAATTAAAAAAGCCACGGCTTTGGCTTCTCCTTATTAATAATGATAACTCTCATGTAGATTTTGTGTATGTCTTCTCCACTTTTTTCCCTTTTTTTTGGTTGGCTTTCAGTTGTCTGTCGGTTAGTTTGACAAACGGCTGAGGCCGAAAAAATTCCCTTTTGTCTCTGCTTAATTTGCCTGGCTTCTTTGCGATCCGATCGCTATCAAGTCGAATAATGCCTAATTTATGTGGTAACTCTGGTCGACTTTAATTTATGCCCGCCAGTACGTCTTATGTCACTCTGTATTTGTTGGTTGTTCCACAAGCGTGTTACTGCACTAATTGTTTTCGGCAATTAATCAATGTTTATGTGGGATAAACAGCCAAACTTGCTGTCCCTCGTGCCACAAACAAATAAATAATAATTTACATTGACATTACATTAATCCAAATGCAATGCCTAGGCCAGAAAACTTCACCCCAAATTTCAACATTTCCCCGAACGGATCCCAGTTGTTAAATTGAATTTCCTTGCTCTTTTGCATAATTGAATCTACTCTCGCCGGGTTTTTTGGTCCTTCGCTTCTATCTTTCGTGACAGTCAACAGATTTTGGCTTTTACTTGCCAAGTCAAAGGCATTTAATGGCATTATGCCAATATATATCTGCATTGGGTGGCAAACGACAGGGGAAGTTCCATTTGCCATGCAAAAATGTTGCAAAAAACAGTGAAAAAATGGGAGTAATCAAGACAGGCAAAAAACTTGGCAGACATCTCGTTGGCAGCTTTTTTAAGTGAAAAGTTTGGGCATGAATTGTTCTTTTCGTTGGGTAAGAGGTTTGATTTAAGGTAGCTGTAAGTGAAAAATCCAGATTATTACTATTTCATGATTAAGACTTGATTATTGCCAGTATCCAAAATATAGCTACTGAATCTTTTAAGTTATTATAACTATCATATACTTTTTGGTACCTTTGACAAATGAATTTATAAACGCATCCCCGCAATCAAAAAACACCATGTGCCGTTGGCTAAATTACCACCAATACCACTTGCCACTGCGGTAAAATTAAGTCATTAAACACACAAAATACACAGGCACTGAAAAACTCTGAATAAACAAAGGCTAATGATGGCCACAGTAGCAAGTTTCTCTCACCTGCTACAAAAAATAAATGGGAAAAAACTGAAAAAAAGGGCAGAAAAGTAATTTTCCAACAGGGTAGTAACTGGAATATCGTGTGGTATTGACCACAAATTAACAGTTGTAGCCAAGCACCCCGCACCGCATCTCATCGCAAAAACGCTGGCCATAAAAAATGTTACCAACTCTCGTCTGCAGTGCGTAATTACGGTGCACATTACCAGCACACGGGGATACACATTTGCACTTAATTGTGGCGCTTAATTAGACCAAAAAGGTGCAGACTCAGTGCGACTGGGCCAAAACCCATAGCCCAATACCCAGACAATGGCCCAGAGCAACGCCGACTGAGTGACTGACTGAGTGTCGAGTGCTGTTTGAAGAGTGTTTCACATGCAATTCAATTCAAACGTATTTACATGACATCCTACTCCCGGATTGACAACTCAATTTAGTTTTAATTGTTTGTGCACGTAATTGTTGTTATCGCTGGTAGCGAAAAGGATTTCATTGCGCTAATGATACTTTTAAGCCCCCAGCTCCTTCGCATCATTGTAATTAAGCTGAGCTGGGGAAAGTCACAAGCGGTTCAATCAGATTTATTGACTATGAGATACTCACTTTCCTTTCACATAGCATTTAAAAATGAAGAAAGTATTCTAATCACAACTATTTGTAATGTATCTGTCCTCGCAAAAGTCTTCTTCCACATGTTCAAATCTCCAGCTAATACAGTTCCTTAGATATAATTATATATTTTTACAGGGTAGCAAATCACTCTCATACAGTTACATGCTTTCCAACTATTCCAATACACCCAGTATATACCTTATATAAACTGAAAACCCGAAAATTTGCCGAAATTGTATGCGAAATTCCTGTGAGCCGAACTTCTGTTGAAAATTTTCGGCATATGTCGCATCTCTGCCTTCATTCCCAATCCACATTTCGTATCTGTATCTTGTATCTGGTGGCGCCGCCGCTGGGGGTCCTGTCAGTCCCCCCAGTTCCCCACTCTTTTTTTTTTGTACCCTCAATGTCTCTGCGCCTGCGCATTCAGTTTAATTTTTATTTCATTTTCGCTGACAATTTGCAGCCGCTGACCAGCAAAGAAAAAAATAAAACAAATATATATATAAAGCAGGCAAAAAACATTTTTTCAGTGCGTTTTATTTAACGAGTTTCGGGTACGGACGCATGTTGCACTTTGCTGTTGTTGCTGTTGCTGCGTTGTTGCTGTTGTTGCTGTTGTTCATTTGATTATCGCCACTGTCGCCATGTAATTTATTATATTGGCTTAACCGAGTACGCAACCTGGCCCTCTTTTTTATGGCTTTAACCTTTGTGCAACCGCCGCGTTGCTGACATTATTTAATTTGTCATTTCATTTTCGTTCGCCTTTTTCGGGGACTTTCTTCATTTCGGGCATCGGATCTTTATTTCAACCATATGTTATTCTTGAAAATTTGTAAGAAAGTTGGTTAAAGGAATTTCTGTTTCTGTGCAGTGGCAGATATATGTATGTGCTTTGGCGAGGTGTGTTTGACTCTTAACACACAACTGTTATTTTGCCACAAAATATGGCTTTAATTCATGGGGTTATAACTTTTATGACTTTAAATTTCCTGAAACATCTTGTATGGGTTTCAATGTTCCAGCTCCTTATGTATGTGTCAATTCAGTAAAACATGATATTTATTTTTTGGATTTAATTGCGCTGATTCGCTTACCGTTTTAATCATCTGCTGGCCTGTTAATTAATTATCTTGCATTTAATTTGAATCGCCGTATCGCCCACCGTCGTCGCACAGAAATTCCAATGCCAAAAAAGTCGCTAAATCATTTCTTAATTGCTCAATTTGAAAACAAATGCGACCATTTAATTTAATTGTGTGGACTGTTAATTGAGTCGTAGTTTGGCCAGTCGATGCCTTTTATTTCAGCACGAATGCAGGCTACCTCCCGCGGCCACGCCCCCTGCCTGCCCCCCACCGATACATTTGTTAGATAATGCCAGGAAAACTTGTTGTCTGTGTAAGCCCGCCTGTTCATTTTCGGCATTTTTGGCCAGGCAATTAAATCCAAAAAAAGTAAAAAACAAAAAAAAACAGAAACTGCGACAGTTTTCGGGGCTCAAATGCTCAGCTGCATTGCCGTGGGCCCAGCGATTTTAATGATTTACTGCAGTAGCTGGACTCCACGGGCTCTCCCACTTTAGCAGGTGGGCTAAGCGGTGTCGAAATTTGCATATATCGCTGTATATACTCGCATACCATATACCATATGCATTATGCGATAATGTGTAATAAACGTCGGGGAATCGAAATTATGTCGCGGGCTTTCGGCATTTGAGATACAAGCCTGTTAACTGGGCCGATAAGTCGAATGTGGTCTGAGGGGGAGGGTGGGCATAAGTGGATATGCAACTGAAACCATAAATCTTGAGTGCATTTGGCCGAAACGCATCATCAATCATCTCGGCATGCAGATCGATTATTACAATTGCCGACAGACAGACACAGTAGTGAGTTGGCGGTTGGCGGCGGTTGCATCTGCGGGCCCTCATTTGTATCTGATGGATGTATCTGCGGCAACCTCCTGCTGCTGCTGCTGCAGTTGCTGTTGCATGTTGCCCAGTTTCGCGGAAAACCTCAGCACAGCTGCACTACAGCACAACATTTGCTCGTGTCAAGTCCAAAAAGTTCCGAGAAAAGCTAAATCCACTGGCCATGTTCTAGGTACATATGCCAAAAAAAAAACAGAAAAAAGTAAACTAAAGCCCATTGTCCGTTGCACGAAATTGTTTTAATGAGTTGCCAATTAGGTCCGTAAGCCAACTGAAATAGATCAGTCAGGCGAAGAGACGGCTAATAAATACCTGTAAATTGTAAATAAAATACCTGAATTCAGCTCGATTGCGTAGAGCGGTGATCGGCGATCGGCGCACACCTGTTGAATGCCAGCGAGTGGCATAAATACGAGTTCGAGTACGAGGCTGGCTAAAAGGCTAAAAAGGGACCCCATCCTGTCCTGCTTTAGCTATTTACGAGGCTTTTGGGGAACCACATGCGGATCGGGCCAACTGACAGCATCCGACAGGCCAAAGTCCTTGATGCAAAAATGCTGGGGGGAAATTCACGGACAGGAATGCAGATGTTGCATGCGATAGCTACTGGAAAGTGTAAGCTACTTAATGTGAAAATATTAAAAATCAAACCATATGCATGCATAGTGCGGTTTTATGGCCAAAAAAGGGTGTTTGTTCTTTATAGTAATAATTGGAAATGCAGTGCATAAAAACTGATGATTACGCAATTTTAATGAAAGGAAATCCGCTTATGGCCAACATTTTTCCACCCAGAAAGTTGTTAATTTTAATGCAAAGCAGCAGAGTAATTTATTTTCCCTGTAGATCAACTCACGCATAGAAGTCATGTTGTGAAGCTCAAGCAGCTCAAGTCAGTAAAATGCTTTATTTCTTTGCTCTCAACTCGTTAGTTCAATTAACAAGTGGAGCTCGTTATACTTTATACTCATTTCATTTTCTTGGTCTTTGTTTTTGCATTCATTCCATTTTTTTTTTTTTTTTGGTTTTTAACACTTTCTGAGGCGCCGCCTATTAACGCGTTTCCTGCTAACCACGCCCACATCCTCAATTCAAGCGAAAATTGCTTTTCACTCGCTCCATTCTGTTTGTTATTAATTACCCAGTTTCCAAAGACGTTACCCATTTACCAGTTTTCGAGTTACCGAGTTCGGGGTTATTTTATTTCTCCTTTTTTTTTTTTTTGCTTGGCCAATTGAATTATAACGGGGCGAAGACAATGAAAATGGGGGGGAATCCCCGAAAGATGCCGGGAGGAAAGGAGCTCAGGAGAAACATAATGGCGTTTGCTTTCATTATAGCCACGGTGGCATAGTATAAATATTTAAGCAACTGGCAATGAGCTAACAAACGATGGGGGGTTGGGTTGAATTTATAAGCGAAAATGGGGTCAACGGTGAGGGGGATGGTTGGGGCAGGGAGGCGTAAGTCAGGAGCCCCATTCATCAGTTAGTAGTGGCTAAGTTACTGACCATTATTCGGTAATGCCCTAGCAAAGAGTTGATGGCACTTCAGGTGAAACTTGAGATACAATACGGCAACAAGCTCAAGGTGAGCTATGAACTAACAAGAAGTAACAAACCAATCTTAACATTATAATTGAAAACTGAAGAAAGTTAAACCAGTAAACGCGTATATCCTAAAGGGTATCAATAATGCCATATAGGCAGTTTCTGCAGGGTGTTAATATCGCGACCTTGTCCCGCTTCTGATATCTGTTTATTTCATCTGCAATTTCGCTTCGGCTTTTATCAAAAGGATATAAACCATGGCACCGCGAGGCCAGAGGGCGGGCTGAAATATTTATATGCGTGTTGATTTCTGTTTGCTGAATTTAACCTTTTTCCCCTTCATATGGCCAACCGATGCCCACTTAGAGATAGCGGACTAGCCATAAAAAGGGTCAAAACGCAGCGCCTCATGTGCTGTGCTGGGTGGCAGTGGGAAAGACAGAGACAGATACCAGATCTATATAGAGGATGGTAATGGGATATACCCCCGTAACTTTGGCCGCCCCATTCACTACCATTTGCTCGCCTCATTTAACTGCGGCCATAAATATTCTAAATCAGCAGCGGGGGCAGCGACGTTAACGGCGACGTCAGAGCCTCGAGTTGTTAAGATAATAAAGTTTGTAATTAATTTTGCATCGTTAAGTGAACGTACGTATATGTAAGTGAGCATTTAGGAAAATTTAAACCGCTCTCCAGTTGAATTGTAGTCGCCTTTATGTTGAAGAGAATATTTCATTTAATCGCATACAAGCTACCACAGCTCGACTTCTAATTGACTTTACTCACGAATTAAGGAGTTTTGATAGAGTAATACAGTTGTGAGTATTAAAAGTATGAAGAATATGCATTATAACTGTGTAATGGAGACCACGGAAAGTTCTTAAGATACAACCAGACATCCAAAATAATAAATTCCAAAATAAATGTGTGGGACCACTGTACCCTTGTTTATAAACATAAATTCACTTATTCATAACTTTTTATGAATTCATCATCTTTATCGCCATCGCTCCATAAAAATTGCATAATCATACAAGTATTACGTACACCGTTGGCCAGACCGATCATCTGGTTTCATTATGCTCATTACACAGAAATTCCTCAGATATATCAGCACTTATATTCAGCACTTATATTAACCATTTTTTTGTGGCTTCCTCTTTGCAGAAACCGCCGGCGAACTTGGATGGGCATTCACCCTAATCATAGTTTCAATCATATCGGCTCTAATAGGTGCTATTGTAATGGTCATAGTTCTAAGATGTAGAAGGTAAGTTCGCTGACCAACTTAGATAAAGATTTTACCATGATATTTCTCTGAGAGATAGTCAAATGAAACCAAAGCTCATAAAGTAACCATGCCATATAAACACAAACAGGAATTGAAGAGGTTTTAAATTTATAGTGCGTTTCTTTAACTTATTTATGACACAACTGGCCGTACATGGCGATTTCCACAAAACTCTTTTGGGCCTTTCTTAAACATGTTCAATTGCAAACAATAAATAAACGTTGACTCTTCCCCACGAGACTCCATAAATTGACCATTCAAAATTAATTGGCCAAAAGAAGCGGCGAATAAATAAAAATTAAAATAATGAATAAACAGTCAAATTTTGGCATTTAGCTAGAAATATGCCACAATTAGTCATGATAAAAAGATGCAAAAGTACACACATATGGGTTGGAAAGACGGCAGAAGAGGACAATCAACTCTTAACCCCTTGACGACCCCAGCGATCCGTCATGTTCAGTCGACGGCGACATTTACAACGGCGTACAAATTGAATTTCATACATATACGAGTACGAGTATACTCGTATGGACTCTCATATTTACGCGAATATCTGAGCTGTGGGATCTGTGTAACTATAAAGATTTACAATGCATTGCCCACACGGGCGGCACGACGCGGCAACACCAGCAATTCAATTAAACGCCCACCAAAAAATAAATAAAACCTCTTAAGTGAGTCAACGGCAACGAAGGAAAAAAAAAATATATATATATATAAATATAAATGGGCAACAACGGTTGAGAATAATCGATGCCGAAAACAAAGGAACATGAAATTGCTTTATTACTTAATTGCTCTTTAAGCGAAACATGGCTTTTGCCACAGGCGTTCTTATATGGCCAAAATCGCCTGGCTTTTTCGTATGGTCTATCAAAAAGGCCGTGGAGAGTGGGTCACACACTCCAAACGGCAATCGGCAATCGGCAGATATTTGCGATTTCGAGTACATTTAAATAGGGGGTAAAGCGGCATGGGATGCCTTTTGATGGATGAAAGGAAGGGGCTGGTGCGGGGGCGGGGGCGGTACAGAACAGCACACGCGAGCGCCAAATTAACAGAAATCTTTGTCCAATTCAAATTGGCGAAAAGGCGAATGCGCAGGCGCCGCGCTTGTTATGCGATTGCTGCCGTGGGCTTCCAGTTTGAAGTGAAGTGGAAACGCCGGCCACATGTCGCGTCCAATTAAATTGTCATGTCGTCTTATTCGGCGGCATGTTTGCATAAAATTAATTTTGCAAATTATCCGCCCAAGCCAAAACAAACAGACGCGAAATGCGAGTCCAAACAGAAGTTGGAATGGAGTCGTTCGCTTAGATGACTGAATATATTATGAAAATGGGGAAATAACTTGATATCAATATGAGGGAAACCAGCTGGTTATGATTGGCTTTTTAAATGTTGTTATTTAATGATTATTGATTACAAAGCATTTAAACCTTTTTAATGAGCTTACGAGTACGTGTAGTACCTAAATCCTAATAAAACAATATATGAAGAGCTTCAGATCAAAGGAAGCATAATATTTAGTTTGTGATATGTTTTAATATACATTTTAATTGACTGAAATTAGGAAAATGGCATGAACTACTACCCCGAAATACTCAATAATTTATTCAATATTACCTTTAGCAAACTCACCTTTCCTGTGCCCAGTTGTCTCAATCAAGTGCCGTCGATCTCCCATTCTCACGGTTTTTGGACCAAATTTGATTTTGCATTAATCACCTGAGGACCTCCCCGCACCTGTCCCCTTGTCGGCCCGAATGTCACGGTGTTTGCCTTGCCGTCAGCCTTAGTCACTCATTTTGGGTCTGGTTTTCGCAACCGTTTTTCAGTTTTGGTTGCTGTCTGTCCGTATGTCCGTCCGTTTGTCCGTAAGTCGGTGTGTGGAGCATGTCACGTCGTGGTCGGACGTGTTGGCTGCCAAATTAGCAGCAATTACATGTAATATCGGTTACACTTATTTGCATATTGATGCAATTCTCGATCTGGTCGTAATGGTGCTATAAATTTGCTTGGCACATGTCCCCACCAAGTCACCAGATTTGCATTTGTTTCATGCACACAGTCTTTCGACTTGATTTGTTTAGCTGCGGCCACCTTATTGAGCTTAAGTCTTAAGTGGCACCTGCCATTTGAATTTTCTGCTCTTTTTTTGACAATGTTTGCTCAACGTCGTCTAGACGGCGTAATGTCTTTTCAATGGTTTCCACGGGCTTGTCGGAAAAATTTCAAAGTACGATTGCAATTGAGTCTTGTATTTGACACTCGGATAATTTAAGGATTGGGAAATTGGAGTGGCTTTTAATTAGGCGCTCCCAACCTACTCGACAAACATTTTTAACAGATTTTAATTGATTGCTATATCTCGTTTTAGTTGTGTAATCTTTTAAAATAAATGCAAGATAAGAAAAACCCAACGAACCGAAACATATTAATTACATTACCTTGTATCTAAATTGGCTTCATCAACCGCAATTATGAGTATTAACCTTTTTTGATGGCTTTGACCCTTTTAATTCGATCTGCTAGACAAACTCCACCTTTCTATATTGATTTCGTTTCTAAACCAGGTCCGCTCCTCTAAAATTATTTTTAGTTCGCCTTTTAGTTGGGCAAAAAAATTCAAAAGTCAAGTTTAAACCGCTTAATGCATTTAAGACACAAAAAGGCGTGTTCAATTAGCATGCAAAAAACCCGATCAACTCCAAAAAAAGAGCTATAAAAAAGATCGCAACTACAAGCGCAGAAAATTGAACATAACGCGCCGATGGAAAATTGTAGGAAAATAAGCTGGAAAAACTAGAGCTAGGTAAATTAGCGCATAAGCCAAGGCCCCGGAGACACCAGCGACTGCTTGTTCAATTTAATTGAATTGAGGAGAACAAAAACTACAACTGAAACTAACACAAACACTAACGCTACGAAAAAGAAAGAGAAAAACAAAATTGGCTCGAGTTGAGTTAACATTATAATCGATCAAGGCAAAGCGAGGGGAAAATGCAGCTCATGCCGCACTGCACTCAATCAAATCGGACAGACGGTTAATTGATACGCACAGATCGAATATATATATATATATCTATCGAGATGTAGTATATGACCATTTAGGCCTCAGGTTCGTGCCGTTCGATATGACCCAGAAAAGCGGAGTCAGCAAGTGCAAATATGTAGTTGGGAGGGGGGAAAATGAAACGGATTGGAAAATGTGCGGCAAAAAACGGCGCTAGAAAGCGGGCATGGCAAAAAAGCACCTGCCAATTCGAAGCTGGGAGCTTAAATCACTCAGGCCCAAACAAATTCGAGTTTGCAGTGGCTTTTAAATGCCAGAAACATCCTCGCCGTTTGTTTTCGTTTCTAATCTAATCGCAACAAATGGCAAATGTGTTCCCTGGTTGCTGGATAATGCGATTCCGTTGTTGTCGGCGGATTTTTATCGGGCACAGCAGATACTTTATATTAGCTTAAAAACTTTATCGGCGTGTCGGTTCGCGTCACACGCAATTGGCTGTTAAAGCATTTGCGTGGCCCAAGTTTGTGTCTTGAGTCATTCGCTCGCTCAAGTTTGTGTCCTAAGTCATTCGTTTTGGCATTTGCCATTTTGTCGCTCGACAAGTTTGACATTTAGGTTATACTAATTTATGCCCGGCACTCTATTAAAATTCTGTTTATTAATTGGTACACATTTTTCCATTCTTATCTTTGCAGAATTAAATCAGCGAATGCCAATGGTAAGTGAATAAATGTTTTCTTTATGCAATGCTGTTATTTAAATGAGACAAATGATTTGTAGTGGGTGATTAAATGGGAATCAACAGGTTATATAAAATGTATCTGTTTAATAGCTAGCAAGCTATATTAATAAAAGGAACATTAATGGCAGATAAAGTATTTGCTGCAGTTGTTAAATCTT
The DNA here is from genome assembly GCF_016746245.2 of Drosophila santomea. Taxonomy (NCBI): domain Eukaryota; kingdom Metazoa; phylum Arthropoda; class Insecta; order Diptera; family Drosophilidae; genus Drosophila; species Drosophila santomea. The sequence continues at coordinate 7,152,558 of NC_053018.2, forward strand.
AAAGACTTTCAAAGACTTTCATTAAATTTTTTACTTTTCATAAGAAGTTCCCCACCAAAAATGTTATCCATAAAATATCTCACTTCCTTTAAAAAAAGCACGATGTTTAATTAGCCATGCCAAGTCGGGTCAGGTTTTTTGTTACCTCTGCTCATCATCGAGGGTCTTGCCTTCTCTTTGCATTTTCATTTCCATTTTTGATTGCATAATTCTGCCATGGCATGCAATTCAAAGAAATCTTTCGTTCTGGGGACTTCAGTTCCCTTTTTTTTTTTGGTGTGCCAACATTTTAATTTGTTTTCTGCGACTGGAGTGGCAGGAAGCTAAACTAACCGAATGAAGACAAATTTTTGACGACAATGCATGAACTTCACGTTCGTGCCACAAATCAGAGATGCTGCTGCTCCTCCTGCGGCAGTTAAAATCGAAATCGAGAGCTATGAGGATTATATATGGCTTCGGGCTACGTGCTGGCAAAAACTTTCGAGTAAAAGAAAATTTGTAGACAAATTAAGGCAAAGCCAAAACAATTGTCATGGCCACAGACTTCGTCAAACACGTTTGAAAATCGTGCAAAATGGTTAGAGAACTCGAAGACTCTTTTTTGCTATTTTGATTTAGTTGCTCGACTGGCGATTCTGGCGAGTCGTTCAGCTTTCAGCAGTAGGCGAATTTTTTGACAACCGATCCCTTTTCAGGTCGAAGTTTTTCCCTTTCTTCAGCTCACTCTCTCTCATCCGAAAACTTGGCGCCAATTTCACCGTCCGTCTTGTGGGCCTGACAATCGACATGCAGGACAAATTGTTGACGGCATTTAATGTCACAGCAGCCAATTAGCTGTCCCCATGAAAATGCTCGTTTCTTGTTGGTTTCCTTTTTTCTCGGTTTGTTTATTTGTATTTTGCCAAAAAGTTTTTGTTACCCACTTGTTGAGTTTTTTTTTATAATTTTCGTTGGTGGTACGCACGGCTGCATGTTGAGTCAAGCTAAAAAAAAAAACAAAAAACAACAAGAGAAACAAACAATCGCCACAAATCGTTAAACTGTCAGCAGCTTTTAAAGCGCGTGATTATGTCCAAGTCAACGTTGAGAGTTGAGAGACAAGCGCCAGTTGCCACAGAGTTTTTTACGAATTTTTTCCAAGTCTTTTTCTGCGCCGAAAGAGAAAATTTTCAATTGCCCAAAAATGCACATTTAAGTGGTGTTTATTTGTTGCAACATTTTTTGTAAAGGTGAATTACATTCAGTGGATACTACAAATTAAATTGAACTGAGTTTTTGTGGGAGTCTTTAAAAGTAGTCAAACATTTTAATTGTTTATATATGAACTTTCCTATATAAGTGCTTAAACAGAAAAGTACAAAAAAACTATTTTAAAACTGAAAGGAAAGAAACAGAATTTGCATATTTAAGCAATCACAATTAGCCATCACAAAAAATGGCCATTGCAACATTCGATGGTGTCAATTTACGTGGAAACTCTTTGAAATTATCTTTGAACAGCAGCCAACGTGTCGTATGCGTAACATGTTGTTAATTATGCATACAAAGAACTCACAATCACCAAGCAATACACAAAAAATGTATAAATAAATGAAAAATACAAAGTGACATTTGTGTGCATTAAAGGGGTAAGACATTGTGCCGCGATTGGCATTATCTATACGACTATTAAGACTTCATTACACATGTCATATTTGCCATTTGCGCAGCAAAAAAAAAAAAGGAAAATAAAAATCCACAAGTCACAAATTAAATTCCAAAGCCAAAGTGCTCGTTAATTTTTCGTTTATTTATTTTTGATTTTGTCCGCTTTTCAGCTAAACAAAAGTTGACTGCGAAATATTTTGTTAACAACAATTTGCCGTTTGCAGTTTTCCTGCTGCCGTTCTGCTGACTGCGATAAGCAGGCAAAGATAAAACAGCCGCGGTAGCTGTTATAATGCACAAGTACTATAAAGCACAGTGAAACATAAATTCATAGAGTGCCAAAAGGCCAGCAGATATTGGAAAAATATATAGATTCAGTACAGTGCTGGGATAACTACCACTGTGCTGCTGCAGCATTGAGAAACGCCGAAAGAAATCGTAAGTGCAATGCAGTTGCAGTCGCAGTCTCAGCTCAGTGCAACTTGCATCGATTCAGCTCGATTCAGCTGAGTTAGCTGTGCAGTAGCCGCGGCAACATCGTTAACACGGCACAAAAACAGCCATTAAAACCAAGTTCCAGTTGGAGCTGCCAGTTGACTCTCGATCTTGGAGTGGGTCTCTCTGCAGTTAGCGACTTGTGTTTGCCGCATTGGTGACATGCACAAAATGCATGTATATGAGCACCTACGTACGATAACTGCGGTTCGGGGTAATAATCGCCGCAGTCAAAACCATTGCTGCTGGACATTCGCTTAGCCGGAGTACGTAAATCATAAGCATAAAACAGACTGCGAGTCCAACTTTACGATGCCAAGTGCACAGAGAACATTTATTTGCAGTTGAATAAGAAAGAAAGAAACTTCTGGGAGCCATAATATTAATACGACTGAGCTAAGAAAATTGATTGTGAAAGACCAGCTAAAGTTTACTGTTTCTAAGGAATGGAGTATGTACCACGATCTTTATTTGTAAAGCGTATGTAATTATAATTAAGTTTTTCTCATTTTTGAAATATTTTTGCTCAGTGCACATGGAAGTGCATTATGCATGTGCATAACTTGGGAAACCATCGGTCGCACTGTCGCTGCCGTTGCGTATGCTCCACGCTAATTAGCTGAATCGCCCCAAGTGGCTCCGAGTGGCTCCGAGTGGCACCATCTTTTCCGAGTTAATGAGAGTGAAAGGCGAGTTAAAATATATACATATAAAAAATAAATTCGCATATTCGCAAGCAAGCGACTCTAGGCAAATTAACCGGGGATGAGTTGGAAAGTCGAGCCGGTGGCGATTGTGTGTTGGGATGTTGAGAACAGGTCTACTGCGTTTACAACCAGCAATTATACGTGTTTTGCGCACTGTGATTCTCAATGAGCGTTTGGCGTTAGTTGTCTATAAATTATGAGCCTAATGACGGCCAGTGTTTTATGGAATCCGGACTATTTGGATTTTGAGTGCTTTTTAACGCCCAGCTGAGTCACACACACACACACACACACACACACACACACACACACAAGGAGCTCCCATTAACCTTCCCATGCCAGGCTGGGCATTATGAGATCACATGTGCTGATAGCGGAAAGGAGAAACATTTGGCATTTTCGGCCATTTGGCTGGCTGCTGCCACTGCAAGAACCGCTCGGTGGTGCAGCGGTGCAGTGGTGCTGTGGTGCAGTTTGTTTGCCACCTCGCTGCCGTTTAATTTACGCTTTGTTTGTTTGTTTGTTTCTGTCTTTTGTTTGCGTCCTGAGGTGAATGTTTGATTTATAGCCCGATTATAAGCCGAAATGTCATAGATTTCTGCTGCGTTCGAATTCAGCTTGGAATCGATGGACTCTCCTCCTCTAACAAATAGCATACGAAGCTCATCGAATCGATCTTATTACTTAAATGACGACTTTAAGGGTTTAATAAACCAAAATGATTTATTTTTTTGCTACTAATCCAAATTCCGTTGCCTGATTTTCCAATATTTGTTAATGCAGCAAGTGTCACAGATAATCCACACAAATGGCAATTGTAATTTTCGTTCAATATGTAGGTTTTTCGCAATTATCTCTGACCAGCGGTCAACGTGTCGTATGAGTAACACGATTTTAATTAAGCAAACAGAAGATAACAACCACATGGCTAACCCCTCTGTGAATTCCCCTTGCAGGTGGCCGTCCGCAGCCTTGGTGGTGTCGCAATAACCGAAACGGTGGCCAAAACCGATCGCCCATCTCGATCAAGCACTCGGCGGACAGCATCCGGCGGCCCACAAGCAACTCCGGCGTTTGGACCTGGCTGGGCGGCAGTCGCCGCTCCTCCGCCGGTCCCGACCAGATTGGTCCGCCGTCGACGTCGCCGGCGGAGAACCACTATACCCACATGGACGACGCCTACAGTCCGGTGGGCGTGAGCGAGGCGCTCTACGCGGAACTGGATCGCGAGTCCGTGCGATCCGCCAATCCCTCATATCAGAATACGGCCTACAGTCAGTGTGGCGAGGTGGGTACTCTTACTCTTTACTCTTAAATTAGCATTGCCATATTAATCCTGCAATCCTTCCGCCATTACAGAAATACAATTACCAGGGCCACGAGCAGGACATTCCCATGGTGGTCTCCTCGGCGCCCAGCAGTGCTTACTACTCGGATCTGTCGGTGACCGCGATGCCCGGCGGAGCGAGTGGCAGTAATCAGGGCGCCTACGAGATTGTCGGTCTGAACGTGATGTCCCAGCCGCTGCCCAACTGGGATCATCATGGAGGTGGTGTGGGTGGCGTTGGTGGCGGTGGCGTTGTGGCTGCAGGAGCAGCAGCCGCCATCCTGGGAGGCGGTGGTGGTGGGGGTAATGGCCTAACGCCAGGCGAGGCGGCGGCGATGACGCAACGACGAGGTCCTCGACTGGCGGCCATCAATGAGACGAGCACCAGCACTGTGCCCTCGGACTATGTCTAAATGAAGTAAACGTTTAAAAACAAAATACAAAACATAATGTGAAATGTTCAGCGAGCTTAACATGTTAATAGAATATAGGAGTACGTTATATACATACAACCCACAGATGTAAGGTTACATTTACATAATATTTAACACTTGTATACCATTTAGTGTTTAGTGCGGACTTGTGTCTTTGGTTAATGTCTGAATTAAAATTATAATCTGTACCCGTTGCCGATATTGGGATATATTTATACACACTTACAAGGCAAGAATGTATTAGATGTCTAGTTTTTATGTAGTCTCTAAGCAACGATTTAATCGTGGGTGATATTTAGCCTAAAAATATGCTATATTCTTATGTTCTACGTACTTTAAACATTTTCTAAAAATGTAAAAACGACAACAAACGCATTTTTTCATAGGCTTAGAAGAGTAAAGTAGACGAAGGACAAGAAATCGTATTTCCCCCCAGGATCAGTACACGCAAATATAGAAACGATATATACATACGAATACAACATATTTATACACTCAATATTTACAGCAGCCGAGAAAAAAATAAAAACGAACGCATTTAGCTCACCAACATATATAATTATACATATACGAGTATATCTATAACAATAACTAAAGAAGCATATTTACAACGATTTTAACGCAACAGATTTCACCATATTTACCGGGGGAAATGATCGTGGCACGTCATATCATTTACCACACCATTATACATATGTATGCAAAGCTATCTATATACTATATACCATATACAATAAACCGACTCACGACCCTTAGCAGATGTACTTTAGTTTTTAGTGATCCGCGGCAGGAAGCGAATCCTCTGCCGATTAATATATAGTAACACACAAGAACGAACACACACACACATACACAATTCCTGTACATTATTGTTTTAGTTGAAAATATAATTAAACAATTTATTGATATTTACATTCTGAATCCCAAAAGGAAGTGGTTCTTTATTGGAGTAATTATTTGTTGATACAGTAAGTACAATAGTACACTTCAAGTATTTAATATCATTTTTAGCAAAGTAAGAAATTTTATTTTATAAAAAATACATAACAAAAACCCAGGTTTATAAATTCAACAAACTTAAAGGATAAAAAACAAATGAAATAAAATCAACAATCAACTATAACTACAGTTCGATGAAGAATATGCACTTTTTCCTATACTTCCTGATTTGGATAACTACATATTCTTAAACAGAAAGAACTAAAAAAAAAGTTTATTGCCAAAATCCCCGTATCCTTATACTTCCTGATTTATTGTCATTATTCGAAGTTATTCACTTAATATGAAAATATAGTAAAAAGTGTCATTTACCCAAATCTTCCTGATTTTTTCCGCTTTTAAGGGTAGTTTGACGTATACATAAACGGTATAAAACTAAAACTATATCTTCTTTAATAAATTGCATTTACCCTACACTTCCTGATTAGTGTTATCAAGGGTTATGGCCTCATAAATAATCTCCTCTTGGTTACTTAACATTACTAAGGGTTATTGTCATATACTTGTACCCTAGGACTTCTGCTTTATTGTCATTAACTTATACCCATCTGATTTATTGTCATTATTTGGGGTTACCTCCATTAACCTATACCCATCTGATTTATTGTCATTATTTGGGGTTAACGTCATTACCTTATACCCTACACCAACTGCATTATTGTCGTCATGGCGGGTTATTGTCATATTAATTAGTTAATCCGTAAGTAACAAAAACTACAGCTTATTAAAAAATGTTATTTACCCTAAACTTCCTGATTTGTTATCGTTATCAAGGGTAATGTGACGTGCACTTGAGCCATTAGAAACTCAGACTAGTTGATTAAAAATTGCTCTTCCCTACTCTTCTTGTTTGTTATCGTAATAAAACCCTCAATAAAGGAGGTGTGTAAATATTAATTATGATGCGAGTCTAGTAAAATGCGATATGAATGTTGTACTTTTCACTGAACCTAAAATATGTTAAATATGTTAACTTGTTTAACCCATACTAGATAGTTGCAACAGAGCACAAGCAGTCTGCTGATTCTCCCCCGATTCGTGCACCTTGCGATGGGTGCGCAAGGCAGAGGGTTGTATAAATCGCTTGCCACAAACATGACACTCAAAGTTCTTTTCGCCCGTGTGGGTCATTTCGTGATATTTTCGCGTGTCGGGTGAGGCGAACTTCTTTTCGCAATAGTTGCAGGCGTAATCCCGTGCCTTTTCGTGAATTGTGCGGATATGTTTCTTAAGACTCGTTGAGCTGTTGCACACTTTGGGGCAATCCTTGCAGGACCAGGTCTTCTCCAGAGTATGATAGTTGATATGCAGTCGCAGTTCGTTCTTGGTCGTCTTCTTGAGACCACAGTAGGGGCAGCTGAAGTTTTTTATGCCCTGGTGGCGCATCATGTGAATCTTGAGCTTCTCCGCGCTATAGAAACGCAACGTACATTCCGGCAGTTCGCAGGCAAAGGGCAAGACCAGCTGGTCGCCGTGTGTGAACCGATGCTGACTAAGAGCAGAGCCAGTCTTGAATACCCGACCACAGAACTCGCACATATGGGTCTTCAAAGGCTTGCCAATGTCGTGAGCCTTGCTCTGGTGGTACTTCAGCGAAGCCTTGTGCCTGTACATCCTGTTGCAGCCCTCCTCCTCGCAGACAAACCGCATGCCCACTTCCGAGTGCTCCAGCTCATGCTGCCTCAGGTTCTCGAATCGATTAAAAGCTTCCTCGCATCCGGGCTCAGTGCAATGATACAGCATGTGCCCCTGGTGCTCCTTCTTGTGGAGAATCAGGCGCTTTTCCTCGCGAAACTCGTCGGCGCACAGGTCGCACTTGTAAGTGGTCAATGAGGGCTCCTGAAATCAATCACGCCTTAACTAACACTCCTCTTGAAACCTTAAACGTAAACTCACTTCCAAAGCTTTCTTTTCCGTTTCCGGGGTATTTGGGACATTTTCGATGAAGGTATTCCATACCAAGGTCGGCGGTGCCTGTTCGGCGATTTTTTGTGCATTCTGTGCACTCAAGTTGCTATCGCATATAATCATCTCCGGCGGCTCCAGCAGAAGTTCCTCCAGCTCCAGCTCCTCGTCCTCATCTTCGTCCACCTCGTAAACGGGTTGCCTGCGATCTATTTTCTTCCAAGTTACCAGACTTTTGGAACGCCATTTATTATCGGCTATAATGCACAGTGCTCGAAAGGAGTGGAACTTCTCCAGCAGCTCGTAGCACTCCGAGCAAATTTCGCTGGGCAGAATATCCTGGTCATCAGGATCCACCACTATATTTGTGCACTCGGAAAATTTGACTGCGAGATATGGATGATGTAGTAAGTTGTAGGCCTCGTCGTCTCTAGCCACATCGCAGGAGCATACGCGGCATTTGTCCAGGTGTCCCATTAAATAGGTTTAATTTAGGTTATTCAAATGTTTCTTGAAATTTAAGCCAATATATCTTTTCTGGGTCCTGTCTGCCTTTTTTTCTTATCGGTGTTGTTTGTATACTAAACAGCTGACAGGGCTGGCAAACATACCGCTGATAGCGATAGTGATGGCAATTATTGAAATTATTTGGTGCTCACAGTGACTTATAACACTACAATACTCGTGACACATCTCGCATTACTCACATTACTCACGTCACATCTCTAATGGGGGTGTATTAAAAGTTGTGCTGCTGCAATTTGTTGTTTATTATTTTCTAGCACAACAATGGATAATTCCAATGGAATCCACTACATTGAGCTATCCCCAAATCCCATACGATTTGATGCTGTGAGCCAGCTAACCAATGTGTTCTTCGATGACTCCAACAAACAGGTTTACATAGCTAAATAAAGTTACAAATTCCGATTCACAAGGGCTAAAACTTTATCTTTAAGATATTTGCTGTTCGATCTGGAGGCGCTACTGGTGTGGTGGTTAAGGGGCCCGGATCCCCCGACGATATCGTCATCTCCTTCTGCATGAGCGACCGTGGCGGTGCCATAAGGTCCATCAAGTTCTCGCCGGACAACCAAATCCTGGCCGTTCAGCGAAAGGAAAACTCCGTGGAGTTCATATGTTTTCAGGGAGATCAGCCTCTGCTGCAGGATATCATAACCCACCAGGTGAAGACCATGATCCATGGCTTTGTGTGGGTCCACAATCGAGAGGTGGCCCTGATATCAAATACTGGCGTGGAGGTATACACCGTAGTTCCTGAGAAGCGACAAGTGCGCTCCGTGAAATCGCTGAGCATTGGCATCAAGTGGTTCGCCTGGTGTTGCGATGCCAATGTTGCTCTTCTCTGCACCAGCGAAGGAAACACTCTGATTCCGGTCCTGGTCAAGCAGAAAGTCATCACCAAGCTGCCCAAAGTGGACAGTAAGTTGATCACATACGTCTCCCTTGGGCTTAGATCCACCTAACGCCTTTTAATCTCCCTTTTCAGTGGGCAATCCAAGTCGCGATGTTCAGGAGAGCAAGGTTACCTTGGGACAAGTGTATGGCGTGCTGGCTGTACTTATTCTCCAGTCGAATAGCACCACCGGACTGATGGAAGTCGAGGTGCACTTGCTCAATGGACCGGGCCTGGCCCCACGAAAGTGCCATGTCCTTCGCTTGAGTCTGCTAGGACGCTTCGCCATCAACACGGTGGATAATCTGATTGTGGTGCACCATCAAGCGTCGGGCACTTCCCTGCTGTTCGACATTTCCCTTCCCGGAGAGGTGATCAATGAAATAACCCATCACACACCCATAACCCCAGGGCGCTCCATTAAACCCTTTGGTTTGAAGCTGCCTTCCCTTTCGCCTGATGGACAAATCTTGCAGTGCGAGTTATGTGAGTACTTAGAGGATCCATTATTTACATTGTGTGACTCTTAAATCTATGCAGATTCCACACACTGGGTACTGTTCCAGCCCAATATCGTAATCGATGCCAAGTTGGGCTGCATGTGGTTCTTGAACCTCTGCATTGAACCATTGTGCCAACTGATTTCGGATCGCATTCGACTTACGGAGTTCCTGCTGCAGCGCAGCAGTGGCAAACAGGTGCTATTAAAAGTCGTTGGGCAGTTGGTAGATGACCAGTATAAGGGAACTCTATTGCCAGTCCTAGAGACCATCTTCAGTCGAATTAACAAGATCTACGCGTAAGTTAATAATGTAATTTGATAAGTGCATATTTATTCTAATATATGTATATGGTATATTTTAGGTCTTGGGTGCAGTTGGAGCTGCAGAATCAAACCGCTCAGCCATCGAACGTAAAAACTTCGACCCTCAAGCAGAGCACACCGCCCATTGTGCTCATCGAGCAACTGGATATGGTGCAGATCTTTCAGCGCATAGCTCGCCGCCCGTACACGGAATCCATATTGATGCTGTACCTGCAATCCCTAAACAAGTTCAACATCGCCGCGCAGGAGGAGCTGAGCAAGATGATCATCAGCGAGCTGATCTCCAATCGCAGCTTCGATACCTTGCGACGCTTGGTCAGCTATTCAATGCTGCTGGAATCCAAGTCGGTGGCTTGCTTCTTGTTATCTCATTCAAATGTGGACACGGCGATATCACAGGTGGCCATTGATATGCTGGGCAGGATTGAAGCACATGAAGTGGGTATTTGTTTAATCAAATACTATTTACCAAGATGTATACGTTAACTATATTTTTAGATCATCATTGAAGTGATGCTGGGTCAAGGCAAAGTTATCGATGCCCTAAGACTAGCCAAGAACTCAATGGGCCTGGAAAAAGTGCCAGCTCGCAAGTTTCTGGAGGCGGCTCATAAGACAAAAGATGATCTAATATTCCACAGCGTATTCCGCTTCTTCCAAATGAGAAACCTGAAACTTTATGAGACCCTGTCTTTTCCCAAGGGTAAGCAGTTTTGTTATATTGACTTGAGGTATCTCGTTACAAATCTATTGTTTCTCATTCAACAGCTGAACAATGCACGGAATTTATACAGCACTATAACAACACCTTTCCCGCTGAAAACCCTACCAGACAGCCTATAAGCTAAAGGAATAAACAAAAATAGCTATTGTGATTATTGTAATTAAAAGTTTGCTTTAGGAATATACTTTTGTATTGTATTGTAAATATTTCCAAATGAAATTATGTTCACCATTCAACATAGTTCATAATTATTTTATTCGAAAGTAAAGGAATGACTCGAACAAAAACCATGAATACACGGATTTATCATGCAATTTCTTTACTTACACATACAATACACATAGTTGGACAATAAATACATAGAGGAATAAATGGAATATACAAAAAGCACGAAGCAACTAAATAAATCGCCTGGGTGGTGCCTTTAGCTGCAAGGCACCAATTTCCAGGGACGAGGAAATGCTGATTAGATTTTTGTTTGGCCTCGGCAAACCAATACTTTGGTCTGGAATGACCGCAAAGCACCGTGGACATTCTTCAAACTGAGTCTCCGCCTCCTCCATGCACTGCTCGTGTATACCATGTCCACATCCGCCAAAGATCTGCACCTGGCTGTGATCGTACAGCCTTTGGCGGCACACGGAACACTTTGTGGTGGTCACCCAAAGTCCACGATGCGCGTGCTGATACCGCTTTACAAACTCCAGGTGAAGATCTTGACACAAGGCAGCAGCAGATGCGCGCAAAGCCTCCGTTTTGTGCCTCGAACTATCCAGCATGCCCATGAGAAGATCCTTTATATCACCAAAACTACTTGACACATTGTGGGTATTCATAATCAATTGAACCAAATTGTGCAGATCGATGTGCTGCGAGGCCTCGTGCAGCAGAGATTTGGTAATGGACTGAAGTTCCTGATGCGGCAAAATGTATTGCAAAAGTGCGAACCAACAGCGCTCCAGTTCCGGAGCTGGTAATGTTTCCACAGACCGAGCCAAAAGAGCCGAAATGGTCTGTGCCTCCTTGGCAGCTTCCTCGCCGGAAGCCGACTTGAGCAGTTCCATTGACAACTCAAAGGCTTTCGCATAGCTCTCTTGCTTTTCATACAGATAAATCACAGATCGGTTAAGGTGATGGCTTTCAGCTATTGCAATGGCCTTCTCCAAGCGGTAACCCGAATTTATGCGAAGGAATTCCTCGACAGTAGACGCCGACTCCATTTTACAATACAGTTCCAGTAGTAACTCCATTTGACTGGCGTCCAGTTCGCTTTTACGATCATTGAGGCACTTGAGAAACAGATATAACAAATTCTCCTCCCTTCTCAGGTTATCTAAAAGCTCATGAATCTTTTCTGGATAGTGCAGGGCCAGCAAGCGAGTGGTTTCCTTGGCATTGATCGTTAGCAGCTCCCTTAGATGCCTTTTCAACTGTCGGTAAATGCTTCTCTTTGGTGTGGCTACATGGCGTTCCATATAAGCAAACATGGTTTCGTGTCTGGCTTCGTTTCGAATGTAACAATCCAGGATGGTATCGTATCGCTCAAGCTTCTCCAGTAGGTACTCCACTACACAATAGCACCGCGCCTTCTCTGCCAAGAGCAGCTGCTCCTCATCGCTGCTGATCTCTGCCAGGCAGTTTGAGGATAGTAGCTCGTGCCATGCATTCTCTCGCTCGGAGTGTTGGCGACTGCTTTCGTTGGCAATTTCCTCCTGCGCCAAGTGGCTCAAAACCCGTTCCAAAAGCTGTCTATCCCGCGGCAGGCATTGCATCGAAATCTGCTGAGCAATAAAGTTCAGCAGGCAGCCAATCTCCGCCCACTGGAAGATAAAAGGTTGTTTGTATTATGGCTGACAGTCATAGTAACCAAAACCTTACCGTTGCATTCTCGGGCGACATGATTTCCAGCAGCAGATTGATAATCCTTTTGCGATGCGAGATTCCCAGCTCGTTGCTAAACTCTCGTTCTTGGAACGCCAACGATATAACGTTTAGGGTCTCCCGAGTATCAAACTTGAGGAGGGCTCTGAGATAGGGATAGGGCAACTCATCTCCGGCATTCTCCTTGGATTGCTGGGAGGTCAGACAACGCAGGACATCGTGTTTGACTTGATGCACCAGCTCCACGGGAATTTCGCCGCTGGGATAGCCCCTTCCCGCCAGACAACTGGACACGTAGACCAGCAGGCAATTCCCCAAATCCGTTTCCTCTGGCGTCACCAATGGAAGAAGTTCAGTCAGCGCCGCCGTATAATCGTTCAAAGCGTGGGTGTTGAGGTAGATTTGAGCCCTATACAGGCGGTGTTTCTTCACAGCCTTAAGTACCTGGTTAAGATCCAGGCACATCCAATCCAGCTTAAGGATAAGCTGTTCAAGTTTGGCAGGTGAGTGTTCCAGCCAGTAATCCACCAAAGCTTGGGATATCACGGGATTGACACTATGTATCGTTTCCTTTTCTATGTGATCGGAAATGTGCTGTAAGAAGAGTTCAGTACTGCTGTTGTGCAACTTTTCCCACAGCTGCGTCCACAGAAGATCCAGTTCACCCACGGTGATCAAGCAGTTGACAATGGCACCGAGGCAATAGTCTGGTGCCCGGGCGGAATTGGCGATGTATTCCCTAAAGAGCATGATGATACGCTCCTTGGCTTGGGCACGTTTCCTTGGGCGATCCATAGAGGCAATGTAGCCATCTAGTGCCAGTTGGCAGGCTTCCTGCCATCGATGGTGTTTTACCTGAAAACGATGAAGGTGAGGTTATGATTTTCCATTTTAATGCACATTTATGATCTTACCAGAAAGCTAATTCTCTCCGACCAAGTTCTTACTCCAATTATGTGCAGGGATCTGGCCCCCAAAACGTACAGTTGGGTTCCCCTTGAAACCACAGAGTTATAACAAGCATTTGAACCAGCTAAAGCGAAGGCAGGTGACACATTTCCGCCAGTGGCTAAACCTTTAAATTGCGCAGATCCGTAGACCAGCCCTGCGTTGGCCATGTCCATACATTCTAGTTCCTTGCTGGATCGCACATCCACCAGATGAAGTATTTCCGACGTGTCCAATGAGGCCACACACTTTGGTCCCAGCCAGTGAGCGGAGAGGAGACTCCCCTGCAGCTGAACATGACGTAGATATAGAAGAGTAATCCGTCCATTTGAGACAAACAGTTGGTGAAAGAATAATTGATTCCCGCGGCCCACCACAATCACGGGATCCACGGAGCGGGAGGTATCTGCCGCTTGAATGAGTACTAAATGCCAGGCGAGGAGAGGCAAGCAATCTGGAGGTCCCTGGAGCACATGGTATTTGATGACCCTCAATCTTGGTCGGACAGTTACTATAAAATACTTGGATAACGTTGCCAGAGCCACAATGCAGTACTGATCCAATTCATGGCGCCCATGGGCATCCATTATAAGAGGTTCCACGGCGCACACCTCTCCACGAGCGCCGGAAAAGAGGCACCTGGACTGGCAACCACGGATGCCTAGCTTTCGGGTGAAACTAAGAGACCACACCGATCCACCGGCATCGGCACACAAGGCCAGTGATGATCTGGAGGTCCATTTCACATGCAGTACGCCGGTGTTTGGCGTTATGACGTCGAACAGCTCCCGAAGCACATCACCCGTTTGGGTGTCCAGCATGGCAACCAATCCTCTAGAGTAGCCGGCCAAAAGCCGCGTGGAATCCGCATTAAAGGCCAAACTGGCCACCGCACCCTGTCCATGCTTGTCCTGATGGGCCCACCTAAGGGTTTGGGTTACATCGAAGTTCAAAATGTGCCCGTGTGACGTTCCGATGGCTATGAATGCGGCCACGGCACAGGAACTGGCTGCTCCGGCATTAACACGTTCCGCTGCTGAGGAAAGCTGCGCAGAGATGCCATGCAGGAGGGTGTACCTCATTATGGATCCGCCACCACCTCTGCCATCAGTTCTGATTGTGGAGTCCTCGCCAATGGAAGGCGTAGGTGTGGCATGGGGCACCGGCATTCCAAATTCGGAGGCCACATCGGAATCCGCCTCGAATTCACTGAGCACCGCCTCCAAAGTGGGCAGCACATCTGTGGGTGGTATTGCAAACTCGGCATCATCGAGCTATAAGTGGGTTAATCCAGAGAAAGTTTTATATAGGACACTACATTTTCGGGTAATCCCAACTCACATCTTCGAAGTCCAGCTGCAGGGATTCGGCCAGCAAACTGTCTGTAGATCCGCGCTCCGATTCCAGCAGAGATTGCAGCGACGGGGCCTTAAGCTCCGACATGCTCCCGGTTCTTTCGATCCTGATCCCTCCCCCAAACTGATAATTTTAAGCAATTTTATTTTTATCAATAAGTTTTTACGCCCATCAAAGGACTGCCCACTCGTTTGCATAACAGATGTCTTTTGGCTGCTTATCGGTACTTGTTATCGATGAATTCAGGGGACAGTCTTAACTGAATTTGGTAAATAATTTTAATTTGTTAAAGGCATATCATTCTTGGTGTTATTCCTATAAATAACTGTTATTTTTATGTATTAATTAAGAAAAAAGACTGAGAACAGTCTAAGGCATAATGTAGGCATCATTTTAAGATACTTGTTCTGCAAGGTTAAGCAGACGATCAAAAATTTAAATACCTATCGAAACAGCGGACCAATCGACTATTCGACTAACCAACCATCAAACTATCGCATGTCTGGACCTCACATCACCATCTGTGCCATCGCTAGTTCATCTTTGTTTTCATCGCGTTCGGTTGTGGGCAGCGGACAATTTTTTGCTGCTCGCGAGGCCAGCAGAAATTAATTAAAATGCAATAAAATGTGTTCCGAGCCATTTGAGTAATCTCGCAAACAACAACAATGCGCCACGCGCTAGAATATTAATCGGATTCGCTTATCTGCGAATTGCAGCAGCCCGTGCTTGCTGGGCGAAGCGAAAACGCGAGTGGAAATTTCGATTTTTGTATTGTTTGTTGCCATGCATAAGACATTTGTGCAAAATGGGAATTAGCAGACACTAACGAATATTACTAAACAAAGACGCAGTGATTGGGGCAAGAAATATAAATAAAATATTTGTTTATTTGAGCGTGCGGCGCTTTGCCAAATTAATCGCTCTCTTTCTGGCATTTACACTCTCTTCTTTACGCGCCTTTCATTCAGTCACGCGTGTGTGTGCGATTGTGCGTGTGTGTGTGTGTATGAGCAAGTGACGTAAACAAATGCACAAAAGCGAATGAGTGCAAGAATTTGAAAAATGCGATTGTCGGATTCACGTGCCAAAAACAAAGTAACAACAAACGGGAGCAGCGGGCAGAGAACAACTCAGTCAGCAACAAATTGACATAACTTTATTGTTTTCGGCCCTCTGTTTTGTGCACCGCATTCGTTGCATTTTCCCCAGCTCAGCTGTGCAATTTCGCCTTGGTATTGGTGAGCGCAACACGTTTGTGTTCAAGTGGGAGACATAAAGAGAGACAGAGAGAGCGAGCTATCGTAAACTCCTCTGCCAGCGTCGCTGCTGCAGTCGTCGTCGGCAGCGTGCATCATTGATGCGACAGGTAAGAAGAAGCAGCGCTCTAAATACACATATACCCAATTTCCCAAATTACCATAGTTAATTACTTACGTAGACGAATATGAAACCAAAACTTATCAATTAGTCGGCAAGGCGGCACCTTTCGCAGGTAATTTTCCCAAACACACTCACACACACACACACACGTTCGTACGTAAATAAAGCTCTCATGCAGCTTCGTTTACGTTTTTCGAGATAAGGCAAACGAGTTAATGACACTCGCGGAGCAAAGCATTCTTGCACACGCTGCGGCTCCTCTTTTTTTCTCCCTCCTTCATTCTCCCATTCCGACTTCCTTCGCCCTCCCCCCTCTTGTTCGTGTTCATCACGCTCTTGGCCCCAACTTGTCGATCGGAAATCGCTGGACATTGTTTGTTGGCCTGGTCGCCAGTCGCTAGTCGCCAGTCGCCAATCGCCCGTCGCGCTAGTTTTTCCACATTTGTCATACACTAACTGCAACGTAGGAGTTACCTGGATTTCTGGCTCAAAGGGTTCCGAATATTATTAATGGGTTCCTTGGAAAGGTTAATATATTCCCTGGGTCTTTCAGTCTACAGTAACAGGAATCACATCCCAAAAATCATTTTAATTGACTTCAAAATAGATTTTGATTTTTTGTTGGAGGTGATGATTTTCATGGAGAATTGAAAAACATCTTAATACATTCATTTGATGTCTCGAATATTCTATATTTTTATAACCATTCATATTTATGGTTCTTAGTAGATCTTACATTTCTGTTTATGACTCTCATTCGGATTCAATAACACTTGCAGTGCAGTTTTCTTTTTTTTTTTATAAATAAAGGCTAAACGATGCCTTTAGAATTTTAATTTTAACTTAAGCGCTTGAAGCAATCTATTCTTTTATAAAAATGTAAAGTATGTTTTTAGCTGGTCATCCTTGATTGGTTTCTTAAAATAAGATAGTCCACTAGACATTTCTAGACATTTTGTTTGATTTTCTTGAACTTCACAACAGACAATTAAGTATCTCTATAAATTTTGATTGTTATTTACATGTTTCGGAGGTGCCATTGAATACATACAGATTAAATAGCCAAATTAGAAATGTTATATATGACCGGAATAAGGCGATAAGCTCATTTGTTTAATGCGTTATCATCATACATAAATTATTAGGCTGCGAAACTAATGAATGAAATGCCATTTATATACTTGATTTCTGGATTAAAACCAGACAATTCTGTTATGTTTTCCAGTCAATTGAAATTTTATAGGAATTTCGATTGGATTCTTGAACTGGTCAAGGCCCAAATAAGATTTCTTGAGAGAGCATTCCAAATTTGTGAGGCCTGTTCTTGCCCCTAATCGTTTGTGTTTATTATTGTTGACCATGCGCTTTTTGTTCCTTTTGGGCTGCTCCTCTTGGTTTCTCAGGTTCTGGCCTTTTATTTTCTTCTCGCTCTGTGTGTTTGTCGTTCATGGTCACAAAATTTATTGGTCAACATTTTATCTTGGCCCCGGCACCCACGTCCGACTCCTTTTCCAGCTTTGCAACTTGTTTGCTTCTCGTTCCACCTAGTTTTTTTCGTCTTGGCCATTCTCTGGCTGGCCGGCCGCCCACATGGAAATTTAACGCTTCAACACGTTCAGATTTTTCCCAAAAAGAAATTGGAGGAAGCGGCGAAAAAATACTCGAGAGCACGACGCTCAAAACAAATATTTTCAAGATAAGTTATGGGCATATAGCTTGGGTTCCGTTTCTCCAGCTATGAAAAGTTTAATGGGAAATGGGAAATATCTTAATTTTGATAAACTTGGCGGCACACATAAATTATCGGTGCGGAATTCTTCTTGCGGCTTTTTCATGGTTTTTTTTTTTGTTTTTTTTTTGTCTTTTCCCCGCTGCCTTTTTGTTTGTCTGGCGCATACTTTTCGTGACTTTCCGCTTTTGTTTATCTTGAGGCGATTGTTGTTTATCTTGATGCCTCTCAGATATTTTCGGGTACCGCCCCCCCGCCGCCTATCCCCATCTCCTTGCCATATATCGTATATAGAGCGTATAGCACTCTAGCATATAGCCACATGTAGCAAATTGGCAATTGCAGCTGGTGCTGCTGGTGCATAACTCAGCAGGCCCTTTAGGCATTAACCCTTTGTTGCCCAAATGATAAACGATAGCTTGTTAATAAATCACAAGGCAAATGTGTATGAGTTTGTGTTTCTGCCGGGTCTATATGTCCTGGGTGGTCAGGACATGCAGAAAAAGTAGTAACAAGGTTGCCTGCGTTATTTTGTGCACTGAGAAATATAATATCATTTTAATATTTAGATAAAACTACGAAACAAATCAACATTTTCCTAATAATATAATTTATATTTATAAATAATAAATCATAAACATTATATTACTACATTACAATATTATTCTTTCTTTAATCAAATGTGACCCTAAATATAATTGTTTAATGTAAGCACCTTTTGTGTTCCCCAAAGGTTGCTTTTTTCAAACTAACCGATGAATATCACTTATTTCCCACGGTGTTCTCCTGTGCTGCATGCCCCTGGTTGTATGCAACTTGATTGGCTCTGCTCTCAGCACAGGATACTCGTATTTCATATGCCTTTGCTAGATTTATGAAGTGCCGGACTGAGTCCTTAGCTGAATCCTTTGCTACTGCCTCTGCCTCGGCTGCCTTTGGCATTTTAATAATTTTTTATTGTTGTCGTTTAAGTGGCCCATTGTACAGCTGGCAACATATTGTGTGCTTGCTGCAACTTCGTCCTGCCACTTTTTATCAGTAGGTGCTTTCCATCCATCGGGCCATCCCTCAAGCTTTTTGCTCGATTTTGGCATTTGCCAGTTGTCCAATTCGGAATTCCTGGCCTGCAACTGGAGTGCTTCGAGTGACTCTCTGATAGAATACGTTTATAATTAGACATTGGTGATTAGTTGGTTTTTGTGTGTGAAACCGGAGGAACTGCTTTTATGGCCACTTCTTCTCGACCGAAAGATTATTATCAATAATTTTAGTTAATTAAACTCGAGTGAGGAATTTGTCTGGCTTTTTGTGTTGTTGAATTGACGACTCAACGTTCTTGGCGAACAGGAAACTTTAATAATCTTCAAATGTTCTCTGTAGAAAACACTTTGTTTGCTTATTTGGAATCATCTTGAAAAGATTTTGTTTTGTTTATTCTATTTTCAAATTCATGACTCAGTTTACAAATATAAACCACAAAAATTTAACTTAGCTTAGACAAGAAATTAATCTAAAAGAAACATACATCAAAAGTTATTTACACAAAGTGCCTTTGCTCGCAATGCATTTAATTGACGTTTCACGAATTCTGCTTATTTGCAAATAGTGTTCCCTCTTGCTACCAAGAATTTAGATATTTTTATAGTCTTCGAAGTAAACATGATGTGATAGAGAACTGTAAGTGCATGTTTCGAACCAGTTTTCTATTTAATCCCACGCCTGGGACTGGATCCCACTCCCGAGCAAAGCCGATCTAGGACTTAATCTGTCCCATTCTTCACGGCAATCTATTATGTCTAAATTTCAGCTCACGCCTTTCTGCTGCTTACGCCCGTCTGACAAATCTCGTTTGATGCGGCTTAGAATGATGATGCATTGAGTGTCCCAGTTTCCTTCGTCTTCCACTCCAGCCACTCCAGCCAGCCCAGCCATTCAAGAGGCACCCGTTCATATTTCTTTCATGCTCGCCCAGCATTCAGATTCAGAGTCAGATTCAGATTCAGATTGAGATTCAGATGGATGCTCGGTGCATTCGGCTTAGCCATTATTCCGTGCCCGCTGACAATCATAGAGCCCCCAAAGCACAGCTAGCCCCTAGAAAAAGGGGGGCCAAGTGGGAATCTATGAAGGATTGGAGGATTGTAGGAGCAGCATGGCTCAGATGAAGATGAAGGGCCTTCTTAATAAATGATTTGCTGCATGGGAGTCTGTGGGAGTCCTTGTTTAGCTGCTTTTGTTTGTTTTTTTTTTCTCTTATGCCTGATGATTATGATTTGCCGGCGGGACGAAAGCAAAATGCCAAATAAGCCGCCTGAAAAAGGTCGAGAGGAGGGTTCGTTTGCTAACAGAATTTGCATCTGCGTTGCCAGGGTACCCGATACTCAGACTAATATACGAAAGGATTATATATACATACGCTTATTATTCGGGTACATATCTGTCGTATATATGTACATATGTACATATGTATCTAAGCCCGCATTTGGATTGATTTCACATCGAACTCGTGTTATTTTTCCCTCTATTTTCTTTTTGTGGCCCCTGCTAATTAGCAGGTTCTGTTCTGCGAGATTTGTCCGGGATTCGCTTTTGGCTTGCTGGGTCCAACTGTGTTAATGACTATGCTAATAATGCCTCGTGTTTGTTGTTATTGGAAACCGTGCATGCAACACCGCTGCAGCTGCCACTGTTGGTGGCAGGATTACGAATAAAAGCCAGCGAAGAGCTTGGCCATTTCAATTTATGGATTGCTTTTGGTCTCGAATTTCCACAGAATTTTTGGTAATTGGGCAACCTGCGAGATTTGTACTACTTGAATTTTGATCGTTTTGATAATAAAATTTATTTAGGGCTGCTTCGCTTAAAATGTAATAATTGGGGTAAGTTGAAGTAAGTTTTGTATGTAATGTTTGACAATTTAATTGACGAACTTTCTTTTATTTAGTGGCTTTTATTGCCATTTAAAACCAACCGTATCTTTTCAAACCACCTTCTATTTATTCATATTCCTAATGCATCTCAGTTTTTTCTTTATGAACTAATAGGTTTTCCGTGCAACTCAAGCTGCCTCATTCGCTGCAGCGCAGTGTAAGCTGCTTTTAAGCTATCATTTCTTGTTTCTTTTTTTGTAATCCTATTTTGTGCAGTAAATGGGCATGTCAGTGAGGTTTTCTAGTACTTGGGGCAGCTGGTGGTGAAGTTTTCGGTTGCAAGTCCCCTTTACTTATTGTTCTCCATTAGGAAGCGCTTTGCACCAGCTATTCCACATTTGCCAGTCCGCTTTCCCCAGCCCTTTATCTCCATTTCAGTGGTTCTCAGTGTTTGTATTTTGAAAATTTTAAGCGTTGCAAATGTTTTGCAACATTTCGACGGCTTTACCAGCTGTGTGCTACTAGTATTTCTCTCTTTTTTTATATATAGGTTGTACGATTGCAGTTCGCTGACTGCTTTTGTTGCTTTAGTTGTTGTCGTTATTTGGCCAACACACGCTCTGAATTCCACTAACACACACTGGCACACACACACTCGCAACGCAGCTGGCCACACAATGCGGCTGCTTTTGGCCATTTTTCGCACACATTTTTCAAACTCGAAGGCTTTTCTCGCGCCCTGCGCTTTTCCGTTTTTGTTTGGCGGCGCCCTTTTTTTCCTCTCCGCAAAGTATGATGTGCATGTGCCTTTGTGTTGTTGTTAAGCAACAATTTGTACACCGCGTTAAACCAGGAAAAGCGGAATAAAATAAAAAACCAAGAAATTGGGATTAGCGGCCCGCAGTTTAGAGTACACAGAAAATGTGGGGTGGTAAGAATATCGTCTTTAAATCAATTGAAATCCCATTTTGGATTTATTAAGCATTCTGTTTGAGCTCAAAATATTTATCAAAAATCAAGTTGTAATTTTTAATATGATACATTAGTTCCTCTGTTAGAATAATATGTAATTGTGAGAAGTAAATATGTTTTTATTTATTTGTATGTAATTATTTTTTCTGTGCAATGTACAAACTTGTAGGCAACAAATATGACAACGCAAGCTGTAAAGTCTGGCGTTTTTTGTTTATAGGGGCGTGGCATCCGAGGCTTATACCGCTTACCGCATTTGAATGCTGCGGGCTCTGCTTCTTTCATGTCCATTTATTGTTTCCCTTATTTTCCTTATTTTTGCATATTTTTATGGTTTATGTTTATGCGTTCTTCTTGTGCGGCACACACGCACGCATGGCTTTCTGCTGATTGCTTTGTTCCGGCGCTTAAGCGTAATATACGTACGTAATATACATATAGTATATATACTAAACATCTGCATGGCATCATTCACAACTCACTGTTAAATGAATGCACTCGAATCGAATTGAGTTGAATTGAGTGAGTGCCACTCAAAAAATGGGGCCAAGTTGTATAGTTATGAGTGTTTTATACAAAAAAAACATTGAATCAGTGAGTTTTAAAACTGAATAAAACTCTGGTCAGAACTTGGTTGCACTTGAGTAGATCCTTTCGTTTTCTGTCGGATTTCTTGAGTAAGTAATTACGCTCATTCATAATCGTTTAGCTCCCCATTTAAACTAAGCCACTCATTTTGATCATTCATGGTTTTATATACATATACAAACCCAAATTCCTCGTATCACTTAAAAATGCATTTTACGAGGCAGAATGCCAAAGGACATCATTTACATGACCAGCATGGAGTCTAACATGCATAATTTGTTAATTTATTTTTAAAGCTTTTGACAAATTAGTGTAAAGTTTAGCCAACACGGTTTGTCTAACAATAAAATGTAGCAATGAGAAATGAAAAAAGAGTCAACAACAGATCACAAAAAAAAATCAAATTACAGCTTAAAACAAATTACATTTTAAGTTCATGTTCACGTTCACGTGTTTCCTGCAACATTGCTGTGTTTGAAGTGTGGGAAAAGTTGGCGTTTTTTGCATTTTCCAGGGGGGCGGCGCGAGGTGTTACGATCCAACATTTTCGCGCATTTAGCTGTCGTCAACGTCCCGTCCCGTCCAGTTGGAAAGTTTTTTGTTTTGTATACCTTTGACTGAACGGAAAATGAAACGTTTCCAAAAGCCACGACGCTGCCACGATAAAGGATAAAGAATAAAGTGTGCGTGACACGTCCACGTCCGCCACCCAAAACCACCCACTATGTATATCCTCTCCCTATATATACTATATGTATAGTTATACCCCCGTTTTATATTCGCCGCTTTTGTGTCCGCAGCCATGTTCATTTATGTGACTCCGTTTTTAGTTGCTAAAACTTTGCTCTAAGCTGCCGTTTTTGTGTGCATTGATGGGTCGGGATGGGAAAATCGAGTTTTGGAGCAGTAGTAGTAGTAGTATAAATAGGGAACATGGATTAGATTTACCAGGGAGTGAGATTTTGAGTTTTGGGTGGGTGGCGGCGGCAGTAAGGCAACCGAAATGGATGGCATAAAGTCAATTTGTAAAATGGTACGCCGGTTTGGTTGATCATCAATTGACTGGAAAGCTCGTACCGGATATGGACAGAAAGAGATATTAGTTTATCTGCCGGATTGTCGGGACAGATTTATCCATGGCAATTTGCGTTAGTTGTAAAGTTGATATTTCGTAGTTCAATCAAAGTGATTGGAAATTTGGATTTGGTCGCTGTTGCAAATGAATCCATGAATCGATTTGATGAAAATGGCTTTTAATAAGTTACAGATAGTTTTAAAAAAAAGTTATTTGCAATACAAATACAAATATTTGAATATAAACAGCTGCTGTAATTACTTACTAGTGATACTAATTAAATTGAATTCTCTTTTATACGAATACCACTCAACTTCGAAATGCACTTAGACCTGCTTTTGCTGTCAAAGTTGTATCTTTCCATTGTGCAATGCCTTTTCGTTTGCCCTGCTATGTGTACTCATTACTGTTCGTTAATTGCATATTTGAAATGCCCAAAAGATCACAATCATTTAGCCATACACGTGCCTCAATTACAAATTCCCCAAGGTGCAGCTTCGTCCTTTCGCCCCTCTCCCTCTCTCTTTCCCACACAATCAACACAATCAAAGGCTTCTACACCCACATACACACACACATCCTAGCAGAGATCCCTTGTTGACCCGCTCCTATATATGGCTGCTGGTTCAATTGGTTCGTTCCTTTTTAAAACGCATTGACTCGTTTTAAGTGTAATAGAGTTGCCTGACAGCCACACACACACAGATACAGACACAGACACAGATGCAGATACGACCGATACTCACGCACACAGCCACAGTGTTGGCCCATGCAAATGGCAGGAGCGAAAATCTATAGCAATCATCGAAAAGCCAAAAGCAACTACAGGTCAACTTCTCTAAGGCGAACGCGTTTCTTTACTAATTGTAATGGACTCAACTACCAATAGAATTGGCAATAGACATAGTCAAAAAACATGTGCCATCAATAATGGATGCGACACAATTTTTTTTTTTGAGATTTTTGATCTGACTTAGCCAAGTTGGACTGCTGAACAATAGAGGCCCAAACAAACCTTGCACCCGAAAATTTACAACAATAAAAAGCGTTTTAACACACACAAAGCTCTTGAACCCTGGCAAAACTGCAATGCGACAAGAGCTGAACTGCAGTTGAACAAGGCTAGAGGGGGAGGTATAGATGGGCACTGACACAGAGTGAGTGAGAAGGCGATAGAGAGCAACCTATATGGACCATGGTCCAAAAGCGTTCGAACTTTGAATCCTTGACAAGTTCAAAAATTCGGACGCTTCATGAGTGCAAAACGGAGAACGGGAACAGAGCTGATAGATTGTAATCCTTTCGTGCTGCCTGCTTTCAATTGGCTCCTGCTGCCGCTCCTTTCGCTCCTTCTGCTCCAACCCACTGAAAAGTCCCCATGAATCCGCCCCAGAGCATCCATACTGTCAATTGGCTTTGTGTGTTCGAGAGAAACCAACACGAGAGTGCGAAACTGATGGGGGTTTCGCTGCTGGGGGGCACAATTGAGAAAAGTTGAGCAGGACAAGGACAGTAGTGATTCCATGGCTGCTCCTGTATGTGTTAATTTAGTTGTGTTGTCATCAGGACAGGCGGTCCAGAAACAATTGAAACAATAACGAGACAACACACACACAACCAGCTTGCGGAGATTCGCTGGGAAAATGTAACAAAAGCGGTCAGTTTAATTACATTAGCGATGGATGAACTTTAAATGACTTTATACAGGAACATTTTAAACAATATAATATTCTTAAGATTATGGATAGCACAATCTTCATAAAAAATGTATAAACGCAGTTCAATATTATTTGGTATTAACTTATTTACATTTTATTTAGTTCGTTACAGATTGAAGCTGTCGATTCCAGAAGCAATTTCGTAACATGTAAGTTGAATTCCCAACTTTATAAAGCTTAGTCCTACGTATAAGTAATGTGAGAAATGCAGACCATAAAACTCCAAATAAATATATCATCTATCATCATCTATCATCTTCTTGAAAAGAACACCATACTTGTTGCATGTTTCGTGCTAATTTGTTTACATATTTTTTCCACTGTACGTCTTATTGAGGCAAACGAAAGCTTTCAATGTAATTTGCTTTTAACCCCCAGAAGTCGACAGCCTTGTAAGCCGCAAAATGCGTTTTTTGTTGGCATTTAGCATTTGATTAATTGCCAGACAGCTCGGCATAATGATAATGGCTCGGCCTCTGTCCTTGTCCGTGTCCGTGCCCGTGTCCTTTTTGCGAGGTCTGGCAACCCCGAGCGGGTCTCCTAAAGAGACCCTTTAACTTTAACCTGCCCTCAAGGCGTTTTGGGGGTTGAATTCTAAAAGATTTTCTGCATAAGGGGGGTAAGCATGGGCTGGGGGTAAGTAGGCGTCGGCTATTTCGTTAACAATAAATAACGCTTGAGACAGGCCCGAGGGTTTTTGTTTTGCCAGAGCGAAACCCCTCGAGTGCCACCGACGACGAGCTGGTATGTGGATGGGGAATGGGCCGAGGACGAGGTCCTTTGATCTGATGCCATGGATGGCGAAGGAAAACGTGCGAAAACGCTTTAGCTCGACTACGGAAAGGAGCCGGATTGATGTGCCGTCTAGTGGCGTCTACCTTGTTTGCTTTTCATAATGAATGCGGCTTGAGTCAAAAGGAAAAATAAGCCACCGGTGGAGTGAAATTTCCCCGCTTGGTTCGGCAACTCGTCGGGGCAGCTGTGCAAAAAAACAGGATACACACATCACAGCGTATCCTGTGCTGTCCTGGCAAGTTTATTGATCAAATATCGCATGTCACTATCCAAACCCATACACACATACACACACGAAACGGTCGGGAAAACCACAGGGGACAGGATACAGTTGGTTGGATACGAAGAGAACCCATTATCCTTCGCCGCCCAACCATAAATGCCAACTAAAAATGTCATTTAAATTGTCGTTATGTCCTGTTTACTGTTCTCTGTCATTTGGCCAACTTTCCCGTTCTGTATCAGCGTTTTGTTTTCCACGCTTTCGGCTGTCATCATCATCAACGTCAGGGCAAAAACTTTCTGGCTTTTTACGGTCTCCTCGCTAACCGCAGGCTCCAACCGAAAAAAAAACCAGAGAGCATTAAAAACGGCAAAAATGAATTGGCGCAAATTACATATACGTATTAAATATAGAATGAACCAAAAAAAAAACACAGTAACGAAAATAAAGTATGGCCCAAATATTTCAGTGGCAAATCAAAAATTTGTAAGGACACCAGCAGGGGATAATGATTTGACCCCCCAACAAAAGATAGAAAGCACAACGAAATAATCCTCGGAAGTCGCACAGTGGTGAGGTGGCAAAAGAAGATGCGAAAATTTAATCTGCGTAAACTTTTAATTAATGCGGCAATATTAAGGGATAAGCTGCGTAATGAAATTCGACTGATGAATACATTTATATTCATTACGCTGACTTTGCACTGAAACCAGGTTTTGAAAGCGCCTGTTTATATGGTAGTGAAATATTTGTTTACAGACAAGCAAAAAAAAAATATGTTCTTCTGTTTGTAATTTATTAATAAAGCTGTAGTTGCAAAATTGTTTTATTCATTTAGAAGAGATTAGCTTATCCACAATTCATACATTTATATTCCGAACTTTTCGTAATCATCATTTAGCTTCATCATTCTTAATTTAATCATAAATCATAATACATATATTTTTGCTCTTTACCCAGTGTGTAGACGAGCAGGGCCCAACTGAGGCATCTAAAAATGCATTAAAAAGTTTTATTGTTGTTTTTTTGTCCGCCCAAGCGTGCGTCGGCCATATTTGTTTGGCTTCCGTTTCCGCCGCAGAAGTCGTGCTCGTCCTCATCCTCATCATCTTCCGTTTCTCTGGCTCTCTTTTCCTTTTTGCCAACAACGGAAGTTGGCACATTAAAAAGTGCTTTGGATCCGTTTGCTTTCCGCTGCTCGGGAATATCCTGGGGGCGGTGGCTTAAGAAGCGAGGGGGAGTGGCAACGAGGGGCGGCGAGTGTATAAACAACAACATCATCATCCGGCGCGTCCTTTGTGGTCATCAGCTGTTGCAAGGTGCTAAGAGCCAACATTCCGCATGCCGCATGCCCCATGCCCCACAATGACCCTCATTAAGTTAATGGTCAGCGTTCATCTCAGTTTTTCATCTTACCACTTGGATTGTTTGAGCAAAATTAATTTACAAATTATTAATTTTCTGCTTGTTGAAAATGCATTTTTCGCTTTTTGATGTCTCTTTTTTTTTAATGGTTTTGTAATGCCTTTGTGGTGTGGTCTTTGGGCTGCAATTAGAAAATCAATACGCTGCACTTTGACACAAGTTAATTCAATTTGTCGCCGGCAGCCAAATGTAATTAATGGTTTCGTTTGGTTCGGTTTTGGCAGCAGCTGCCTAATGAGTTGAAATTGTCCCATAAAAAGCTTGGGAAAAGTTTTTTCTGTTAGCATTTATGGGGGGCAATAACTGACAGATTGCGTTGCCTGTCGCTTGATTTATTTTAACTGACACTTAAATGTTTTTTGATACGAATTTAATTTTTATGTTGACTTTAATGTCACAAGCGGAATAATTAATTTGTTTTACCGAAATAATTACTCTGTTTACGGTAGGCCAATTGGGAATATTCGGGAATTTAAAGTGTCTTAATGGTTTATTTATCATTAAAAATATTTTTTAAAGTATTTTTTTTATCTTTAGTAGCTGCAATTTTTATTAGGTACTATTAAATTCACAAGGCGTAATCGAATCACTGCATAATTGCATCATCGAATCATCAATCATGCGGTGGATCTGCTGTTAAGTCCACTTGATGTTTATCAACAGTGCCATTAACTCGCTGATCCTAATAAGCCTTGTTATGTGTCATTGTGCCCACTTCAGTCTGATTGTTATGGTGATTACCATCACTACCACCATCACGAAGATCTCTGCCCAGGCAACACTGCGTATGTGTAACGTGGCTAATACCAACCACAGACAGCTCAAAGCAACCAACAAAACTAGCCGACATTTGGTGTGCTTTTTATGGGGTCGAGACAGCAAAGCGACAAAAAGTGGCACAACATCTCTAATATGAGAGTTTTATTTTATTACATTTTATTACACATAAGTTGGCAACAAAATGCGTTAACACACACAGGCTCACTGACTCACAGACACACAGACGCACAGACGGCAGCCCACAAGGATTCGCTGATAGACAGTTTCCATTGAAGCGGAGTTGGCAGTTTAGAGCACGTAGAACGTATCTCCGTTTCCGCAGATAAACGCGCTCGCATCTGTGTGAATGGGCTGTGGCATCTGTGTGGGTGTTTCCTTTTAACAAAATGTTTTGATTTCCATGGGAAGGCAGGACGCTGCTAGTCAGCTCCAACTAATCTGTTATCCCTGAGCTGAGTTTCCTTTTCTTTTCCTTTTTTTTTTCTACGGAGGTCCTTCTTCTGTCCCTCCTTGTGTATGTTGGTTTTTGCTTTTTCAATTCATTTTATTTATCGGAGCATGAAAGACGCCCCAAAGATACAGACACACACTCAAACATTCCGGATTCAGATACAAATACAAATCAGTAGATAATAAAAGAGCACAAAAAGCGGACAACCAAATCAAAATGAGAAATCGCCACCTCATACCATTTTCGGGTGCGAAATACGAGTATCTAAAAGGCAACATTTGGCCAACAGAAAATGGGTCTTATATATTTTTTTGCACTAACTAAATTCGAAAGCTCTGCACTTAAAGAAAAGTAGATTGCTACGCATTTCCATTTTTGTATAATCTTAAAGAGGCTTAAAACAAATAAGCTCGAAATATGGTTTCCTATTGTGTGCAATTTTGGCAACCACCTTCTATACAAAATGTTGCCAAATTAAGGAAAATCCTTTTTCATCTGCAGAGAAAGATAGTGCAGATAGTGGGGATATATTGTTCGAGATGCCTGCCATAGCAAATAGGCTTTAATCAACAAAATACTGGAACACTCAGAGCAGCTGTACACACATACTTGTGTTTTATCTCCGAAATCGAAGCTTGCCTTCCATTCCCATTTGGCCTAATTGATATTCATTTTATGCATGGCTCTCAGCCTGGCCAATGCTTCTGTTTACGAAATATTATTGCATTTCGGCCAGCCGCCTCCTTATGTGTATCCCCATCAATTTCGGCCCAGACTAATTAAGATTGTGTTGGAGATGGCTGCTCCTTGGGGTTTTACTTTTTGTCATAGTATACTTTTCAGCGCCAGACTAATTAGTCAGTGCAGATGAAGTTGTTGGGTCGGCAAATTGAGTTGGAAATTCAATTTAGCAAATCACAAAACGAAGGACTTCAATAAAAAAAATCATTGGTAATGGCATAAAAAATGGATGTTCAAATAAAACAAAGCAGCAGATAACAACAATCAAGCTGCTAAGGGCAGCACAGTGAGAAAAGTATATAATATTTGTGATTATTTTAATTTGGCTTTTACCTTTTATAACGTAATATTGAAAAAATAAATTCAAATTTGACTAGATTTTATTAATTAACTTTTTTATGGCACCTCTACAAATTCCAACGTCACTTTTAAACACCCAATTACGGACAAATTGTCCTGATATTTCTTCTGTGTGCGAAGAGGTCCCCAGCGAGTGTTGACGACAACAAAATGAAGTTCGGAAGACTATCGGGGAATGAAATGGCAGGGAGTCAGGACTTTAAGGACACCAATGAGAGAGCCATGTTAGAAGTGACAACAAGGATGCAGCTGCAATGGCTTCCCACGGCCATTGTTGCTTGCTATTATCCTGCCACTGGCAATAAAAACCACCGCCGTCGTCGCTGCCTTTTATTTTCTTGTTGAATTTTTTGTTATTTTTGTTTTTGTTTCTTGTGCAGTTGCTGCCTGCGCTGTGTGTTGCCTAGGATTTTTGCAACTTTCATGCCAGGAATTTCTCGGTCACTGACATGGCCCAAACGACAGCAACGAAACGCGGCTTTTGTTGCATGTTGCTAGTTGATTTCTTTCCTTCTCTACTTTTATTTTTTTCCTTCAGCATTTCGCTGCTGTCGTCGCCGCTGTTGTTTTCAGCTATGTTGTGGCCTGTGGCGTTTGTTGTGACAAAAAAATCTGTTTTTGGTTGACTGCCTAACATTGCTAAATGTGCATACGAAGCGACAAGCAGCAACCTCAACGAAAATACAAAAAATGCTGAATAACTAGAGCTGGCTTTCTTGTTGCTGTTGTGTTGGCCAGCATTAGGGAAGAACAAAAAATCTAGAAATATTAGTAAAATAATGCCAAGGATGTGAATGAAGGTTTCCACTTATAATGAGCAAGGCGAAATGAGAAAAACTCCTTTTAAAACTCAATTAAAAATAGTATGAGCAACTTTCCTAGCGTGCTAAGAACCATTTTAAAGCTCATTTAAAACAATCACAAAGAATTTATATAAATATCTGTCAATAAAACAGTAATAAAAGCCAACAACATTTTCTTCCCACAGCCATCATACAAATAGCAACTTTGCAACGGCAAAGTCAAATTTACTTTTCATTTGCAAGAAAACTTTTCCACTCGAAGAACTTAATTTTGCCATCGTTCTCCCGCAATTACATTGCTCCACTGTGCATCGACATTTATGCGAAAATCTGACGTCCATCCCCGAGCAATAGGAGCACATAAAAAGCTAGAAAAGCGGGCCGAAAGGCGGGAATGCGGGAAAAGCGAAGAAAAAACTTTGCATAGCATATTTACACATGGCCTTTGGCATTGTTTTTACAGGCGGCGCGATATCAACATGCAGGTCGACTTCGTGTTGTTCCTGTTGGATGTTGAATGCTGTATGTTGGCTGTTGGCTGTTGGCTTTTTGGCATCCTGAAAATAGTTGGCGGCCGTCTGTTGTGGTTAGCATATTCAACTTGTTCTACTATTTTTATACCCATTTTGTGTGGCCCCTTGCTCCCCCTGGACGCTGCCAGCTCCCCTCAGCTTGGCTCCATTTTGGCCATGTCGAACACAAACAACCAAATTGCTGAAAAGTGGCTAACCAACCCCAAGCGCACACCCATTGAAAAATCTTTGTGTTAGCCAAGTTTCTCTAAGTTTGACAACGGCAGCGAATGTCAATTCGGCTTGACTTTGTTTCCATTTATTGAACATTTTATTGCTATTTGGGATTGCGATTGGCTTTGCCTTTTCCACTCATTTTCCACGACAGCTTCACGAAAAGTGTCAAACTGCAAAGTGACACTTGCAGCGCGCAGAAAGGCGTGTTTTTATGCAGGGAAAATTGCAAGGAACAGAACTTTATCAAAATGCAATTGATTTCGAAGCGGTAGCTACTTTCATTGACCCAAATTGGCGCATATAACTTTCTACTGGCTGCCACAAATACAATTTAATAAATTTCATTAGAAAATCTGTTCCACCCCATAAAAGTTTGCCAAAGCCAAAACTTTTCCGTACTTGACAAAAAGTAAATATAATTTGGCTCGGTTTTGGTATAAGCTTTCGTTATAAAATAGAGATGATCAAATAGGAAAGCATTTTTTTCAAATGTGTATGATATATTAAGATGAGTTTAAAAAAAAGTTTGTTGTGTTTCCCAGTTTTAAAATGAAATTTTTGCCTTGTTTACTTAGCTTTGGTTGCCCGTTTAATTTTCTGACCATCGTGTATGTTTGGTATCGAGAGCCTTTGGCTGGTTTGCTACCCGAAATCTGAGGCAAGTTGGGGAACTCAGTTCCGTTGGCAATTCGCAAACATTTTCCGGTCAATTTGTTGGAAGTTCTCCGGCTTCGATTAACTTTTGCCAGTGGGAGTTTAGGAAAAAGTTTCGATTCCCATTCCTTCTCTTGCAAATAACACTTTCGTTGGGCTGAAATTTAAAGTTTGTTTGTCGGGTAGGTGTCTAAACTGTCTGGGCAGTAAGTTATTGGGTCTTATCTCTGCTCCAACTTTGTGTATACATTAATATTTATATATATTACTTGTATATATATACTCGTATAAAGCAGTTCTCATAACACGTCACACAAATTTACTCCCACACAAAGTTGAACTTCTCGTTTCTTTCGCGCTTCTGCTTTATTAAGTAATAAAAATGTGTCAGCTGCAGCGATAATTTTGTTCAACCTGAGTGTTGTCAGCTCATTCGACAGCTCGTAAAATACAAAGAAAATAAAAACATTCCTTTTGTATGTTTATTTGATTTTTTTCATATAAAATCTGCAGCGGCGTGTCATTTATAATTTGCTCAACAGCGGGAGTAAAATGTTTTTTTGTTTTTTAATTTAATTTGTTGAAATCTCGTTAGCACCCTCGTTATCATTTAACAAAATAAATGCCAAGCAAGCGAGTTTTGTGTCATACCTGATGAACATTGTAAAATATGGGTTTTCTAGGGAAATGTACATTTGGCCTCTTCCACAGGCTGCTTATCACTTTGAATATACATTTCCCCGTCTAAAGCTTAAATTCAATAACAAATGGGGTTATTTTTTATTTGTTGGCAGCAACAAAAATGCTCAACGATTTATTTATGACAGAAAATTATTACGAGCCGCGCAGAAAAACACCCCCCAATTCCCTCAGCAAAACAGCTATCATAATTTTTGCCCTGTCAAAGTTTGCAACAATTTTTCACGATTTTGATGACAAAAAAGGCAACGAGAAGCGGAGAAAAATGCGTTTCAATATTGCATTCACGGCTGCCCCTTGGGAGAAAAACGAGAATTGTATAGAATGTAACGCTGTGGGTGGTTTGTATAAAATATTATATATGTACATATATATAGTAGTATAATGCAGCTGTTGCCCGCAAGTTTGTTGCTTTTGCAAATATTGTATGCCTGCTTAATTATGGGGGCCGATTTCTCAGGCATTAGATGATATTATTTATTATTACTGTGCTGCATGAAAACTGCACGACCAGAGTAAACTATCAATGTAAATTAATTTTTGCTTTAATATATTTTTTGTGTTGCATTCTAATTGTTGAACTGTAATGAAGCCATCGTTTGTGGGTCGCAAAAATAGACAAAAACACATTAAATCAACCATAATTCAGTTTAATTTATTTTCGCTGATAAAACTGTACAAACAAATTTCGTTATGCATATGAGTTAGTTGTTTAGAAAACAATAATGAGAACATAAATTAAATATTTTAGAAAACTTGGGAGAACAACCATTTATGGCAAAGTTATGCTGAAAACGCCTATTGAAAATATCCGATTTTTTACAAAAAATATTTTCATTCGTTTTTTTGATAAAAAATAATCCGTTTTTTTAGCAGTAAAAATAGTTGTCCAAATGTGGAATGCCATACTTCGTTGAATTCGTAACAAAATTCCCTATCGATCCATGTACATATATTGTACATTGAAATGCTAAATTGTTGCCATTTTTCGCAAATTTTGATGATGGTATCGAAAATGCGAAAATTTGTCAACATTTTTTTTTTCAAATATCGAAAAAGTGGGGATAGACATAGTTACCTATGTTTACTAGAAGCACAAAACTGTCTTTATTTAAGCTGTGCGGCCATTTTTGGCCAGGTTATGACGAAAAGGAAGATTGAAAATATGCGATTTTTAAAACAATTTTTTTTCTTCGAATTTTTGATAAAAAAAATCGTTTTTTTTTCTATAGCACTAAAAATAGTTGTCCAAATTTGGAATGCCATACCTCGTTGAATTCGTAACAAAATTCCCTATCGATCCATGTACATACATTGAAATGCTAATTTTTTGACCTTTTTCGCAAATTTTGATGATGGTACCCCTTATCGAAAATGCGAAAATTTGTAAAAATTTTTTTTTTCAAATATCGAAAAAGTGGGGATAGACATAGTTAGCTATGTTTACTAGCAGCACAAAATTGTCTTTATTTAAGCTGTGCGGCCATTTTTGGCCAGGTTATGACGAAAAGGAAGATTGAAAATATGCGATTTTTTACAACAATTTTTTTTCTTCGATTTTTTGATAAAAAAATAATCGGTTTTTTTTCGATGAACTTGAAGTTAAAAGGATTTATTTGATGATATGTTAGTTGCAATGTTTTAAGTTTCATACTCTTTGTTAAATTACATTTTCTGTGTTTTCTTTGGAATACGAGTTTTTCTTAAAGAAAACTCTGCTCATCTCAAGCATAAATGATACCTCTTTTTTTAGCCTTTCTCCGCGCTTCTCAAATATTTAGCCAAGTACTTTTGCATGGCATATTCTTAACCCTACTTTCGAGCAACTACAGCCGATGGCTAAAATAACAAGCGAGTCTTGAAATTGTTTAGAGCCTGTGCGAAAGACTGAGTGACGTTGCGGGGAGGGAGGGAAAAACTTTTCGCCCAAAGAGTGAAAAGCGGGAAAACGTTGCAATGACGATGACGGTGACGGTTGCCCCACGGGTTCTCTGAGTCACTGCTGCGGTCCCCGTCAAATATGCAGAGTGGTCGTCTAGTGAACAACATCATAATGGCAGAAATCTCTGGGCACATTAACATAATCGGGCAACGGGCCCAGGAATGGTGATGGCTCTCGCTGATGCCTGGATGCCACTGGCAGCTGAACAACATCATTTTCATTTGCACCGAGCATTTTCCCAACGTACTGCTTCCCCTTCTTTCGCTCCCCCTCAATGCCGCCCCCTTCCGCCTTTGGCGACGGCAACAAAAACAACGGGGCCGGACGACTGGGTTCGCGATTGTTTGGCGTTGGTGGAATAAACAACGCGACGTGTCCAGTGCAGGCGAGCAAAAGAAGGGGGTGGGGGGAATGGAATTGGTATTGGGGCATTGGGGGAGGTAGGTAATGGGGTCCAACGAACGACAGTGTACGACAGTTTGAAACCCGCAAAGTTTTCGCTTACCATGCACTGCTCCCTTTCGCTCTGACCTTTTGGCACTCGCGAAAAATTGTTGGCCTAAAAGCTGCGGCTAAGCCTTTAGCCATCTAAAAGAAAATAGTAGATACCTATACTTACATTTTTGATTTTAATTAAATGCATCATATGATTTGTATAGCTGATTGTATACTGATTGGCGGCTTGTAAACTTAATTTTAAAGTGGCCTTAATGGGCGCTCGATTTGATACCAATATTTTCTTGCGGTGCTAAGTTCTATTTCCCTTTCGCCTTTTCTCGTTGTGCACGCGCATAAATCAAAACAATAAAGTTCAAGCGAAACAATGACGACGACGACGATGATTATGATTATGACGATGATGATTCCACGATGACGACAACATCGTTGACGTTTGGACAATGTTGACGTTGCCCCGGTGCCACATTGTTTTGCGAACCCACTGCTGCCCCATTCCCCATGCCCCACGCCTCAGTTTCCATGCCACATTCGGTATTCGCCATTCCGCATCTCAGGTCCCTGTCCACTCTATTGATGCGCTGCGACAAATTATGTCATTGAACTGCACTCGCCCTGGTTTTCAGTTGGTTCTCGTGTCAAGCTAGAAATGAAAAATTACACTTCCAAATGCCGAAATTCCCAGCGATGATGATGTACGGGTCGTGCCTTTGAATAATATTTATTTGATGCAATTTTTCCAAGCTGTATATTTGCCTAGTCTATTTTTGATTCGACAGCAGGAAAGGCAGTGCAAAAGTAGCACAAACAGTTGAGTTTGTATACCCCAAAGAGTTGTTTATGTTGATGGAGAGATAAATTGCGTTGCCATAAGCAATGGCTTAGGAGTAACTGCAGATGCTGGTCAAATTTATTAGAAAATAATATAGACCAAATTAGGTGGCCTTAGAATTGGCATCAAGTATACGCCACTTGGCCCAAGCGAAATGCATTTAATTGAACTGTGATCCAATTCCACAGATGACATTAATTCAACAATTATTAATGGCCATTAGGCAAACTGAAGCCACAACTCAGACCCCACAATGCGAGACTATGTCTAATGGATAAAATATTTTTATGACGCTCCGCGCCATAGACGATACATACTCCTCACATAAACTGGGCCATTATTTATTGCCTTTACATGAGGCAGGGCCAAAAAGGCCGTGGCAATAACTCGCTAACGGGGAGAATGGATGGAAAAGTGGAAAAGCGGGGTGGTTCCGAGTGATAAAGCTTTTTGATGGGCCGCCACAAAGGAGAACGGCCATGATTGGGAGGCGGACAGGCGGGACACAGGACCTCCTCGCCAGGACCTCCATCCTCACAGGAACTCTTCACGGCATATCCCCATTGGCCATCGTGTGACGGACACTTTGCGGATGACCCGAGCTTTTGTATATTAATGAACATTTCTCTCCGCCAGACGCCTCGATCCGTTTCGCCTCCAGAACTCCGAGACCTCCGTAGTCCTCCCCGTCGATTATGCGGCAAACCACTTAACCGTGTCCTGGATACCCCGCTCAATCCAGACTCGTCCTCACTGCGTTGATGTTCATTATGATAATAAGTGTGTTCGCTGGGTGGCGCCGGTCAGCGAGGGGTTAACGTTGCGTGCTTAAATGTCGCCAATTGCGTGTATCTCAGTTCTCAGCCGATATGGGTTTTCTATAAATATGTAACACCCATGCATGCACTCGAAGAAAAGGAAGTTTATAGCACAATGATATTCATTCAAAGCATATATGTTAATATACGTTCGTCAGGAATCTCCAGCTAGCTTCTAATTTACTACTTCTGTGAAGATTGATTTGGTTATATGGATATATAACATATATATAACATATATATATATAATATATATATGAGGGCCTCTCAGCCTGCCTGCCTGCAATGCACACGGCTGAGTGTTGGGTGTGTGTGTGTGTTTGCTGCTCATAATTATGCAGCTGGCTTAATTATAAAACGTTACTCTGCAGTTAACCTGGGGAATTAATTTATACAAGCAACAACAAGGCGGCAACAACAGCGAGGATGAGGACGAGTCCATGAGCCACATGGCTGTGTGGCACGGGGCATATATCCATTTTCAGGGTACGTTCAATCACAACGCCAGTCGCTGTTTCACCGATTCCCCAGTTTATAGTGTAGGAGGTGGTGGCGAGTACGGCTTTCCATTATTACATTGAGGCCGGGTTCATTAACTAATTTTAGCGCACACAAATAGCATAATAAATTGATGAGAAAAGTGGTCGAGAGCGGGGCATTGTGTGTGCTAGCATAATGGCCAAAATTGGGCTTATATTTGCATGGGTCGCTTTTGGACCAAGGACAATATTGCTGACCAGGGGGTACATTTAATGCCAATACTAAAGCTTAAAGGCCTGAAAACTATTAGGCCAGCGAATGGCGATGAGCCGTCGATTACCTTAACATTAATGACTTCATTAAAGAGAACCTCATTTGCTTTTTCCTTCCCCCACAAAATTGATACTGCAATTATCTCGAATGGCCATTAACTGATTAAGTTTTACGAACGTCACCGCATTTTATTTCTTCATCCATAGGGGTATATATGTATAGTGTTTTCTGTCAGTGCAATAGGCGCTGGGCGATTAATTGAATTAACTTGGTGCTGTTGACATAGCTCAAGGTCTTTCCCGAGCTACGTATACACCCTACATTCCGGTGGCATTGAAATCACTTCTAATGCTTCATTTGCTTCCATCCGCCGCTTATCGCGTTCCAATTGATTGCACACTCAGCCGTAAATATGTAAATAATTATGAAAATAAATAAATAAACAGGAATAGGCACTGCAAAAATTTAAGTCTTAGCTTGGAGATTTGTTCAGATTGTGGCAGAATAATGATTGAAAATCATATTAGAGTCATTTTTAAGTAATAAAATATATTGTATATATTCTGTTTATGCTATGCTTGTAAAAGGCTACACTTTTTTCTCAGTGCCCAGTGCCACAATATTTATAGATGATAGAAGAATAAGAGAACTCTGAATTGAGCTTGACTTTGTTGACTCAAATCTCCAGCGGCGCACAAATTGGGGCAGCAATTCGTTTTCTTTTAATAGACACCCACGTGGCTGGACTCCGGTTCACTCTGCTCGCCTATTGCCCCGATTCGGGGAATCGTCGACGATTCA
The DNA here is from genome assembly GCF_016746245.2 of Drosophila santomea. Taxonomy (NCBI): domain Eukaryota; kingdom Metazoa; phylum Arthropoda; class Insecta; order Diptera; family Drosophilidae; genus Drosophila; species Drosophila santomea. The sequence goes on from NC_053018.2 coordinate 7,190,844, forward strand.
TTTCCCTCTTGTGGAACCATTGAGTCACGGGATTATTGTCAAAGTCTGCAAGTGATTCTTGGGCTCTTGGACTGGACCTGAACACTCTGCTCGCCAGAGAAGCCGCAACCGAACCAAACCGAACTGAACTCTTGCTTCCACATGCCAGTTCGACCGCAGACATCCAGACATCCATTCTGTGGCCTGTGAGACACCTCGCCCTCCCGATAAATCCCCCCAAAATGTTGCAAGTGCAACCAACAATTTGGCTAAGATCTCGGCGTGGGTTTCGACGGAGCTGAGAGGCGGCCCACGCATTTTGGCTTTTGGTCTGAGCCACACTGAGTGACAGTAAAGCCTCAAATTGCAGACAGCGGCAGCAGCGAGCCTGTTTCCATTGGCTTGTTGGCTGGGAAGGCGTACAAGGGGTACAATTGGTAGTGCAAGTCATAAGCGATGGGGCTGCGTTGGTGTTGGCTTTCCTTGTTGTTTCCCTGTTTTCCCTCGGCTTTTCGCTTCGGTTCTTTGTGCAATGGAACTGGCGTGTAACTGGTTTTGACGTGTTATTGGTGGCTACTACCATTGTACAACTGCCTCTGCGAAAGTTTCTTTTAAAATTCAGCGAAATTCAGTTCTGACCCAAAAGCCAGTGATTAGGTTATTTGGAAAATGGCAGGAATGACTGCGAAATCATGCTTTATAATTTATTCACAATGTTTTTTTTCCACTATGAGCTATTAGCTTTAAACTACTTCTAAAGAAATGTACCACAACATTTTAAATTTCTCTACAAATGTTTAATCAATAAAATGAGTAAACTTTAAAATATATAGCTGCAATTTAAATAATATCCAACTCCGTTTCTTTTCAAATTAAACTTCTTAATTTGTGTGAAATTTACTTGTTTCCTAATTTTTATATAAATTGTCACAGCTTTATAAATAAAGTTGTAAAAGAGCCCTAAGCAATGCCAATTTTAGTACCACATTTCTATGCAAGATGCAGTTAGCTATTTAAAAGTTCCTTCTAATTAGGTCCACATCGGCAAAGAAAAAGATATGTACGATATCGCGAGTTATTTCAACGAAATGATGTGGGAATAATTTATATGCAATACACATATCAAGACTTCAGGCAGCGACCAAAATAGAAAATCTCGTTTTCCCCCTGCGATTTTCCACTCAGAACCCTCATTAGTGGAAGACTCGAGCGCAGGGCAGACAGTTTTTCAATTGTGCAAATTGCTCAGCAGAGCCACAGCCTCAAGTGCTGAGCACTTGAAATCCCCCTTGGATTGAGATGCAACCCCCTTGCACAGCGGCTCTGCCTGAAACTCCCCCGTCTGCTTGGCGAATTGAAATAAAAATCAAAGTGATGTAGAATAAATTCAAACACTTTGGACTGGCATTTTATTGGTGGCTGGGTATTTTTAGACAAAACTAGGTCAGTCAGTCTGACAGGCCACCTGCTTTTGGCCCACTCCCTTCCCCCTTTTGGCCCAAAATCAGCACAGTAAATCTACAACTAAACGAATGGCAAGTGTCTCCTTGAAAAACAGGGCTCTTCTTGCTTTGGGATATATAACTTCGATTAATTCGAGTAAATGCTCTCTTAAAACCAAACTTCTTGATATAAAGTGCATTTTAATGTCTTGCTAATTAGCCAATTCGAGATATGCACACATATGTGTGGAAAATAAATGAATGTTTTATGATTTTCTATCCCCACTTGAGAGTTTTCAGTTCGCAAATGGAAATTGTCGGCCTGCAGATGAAGAGCGAAAGAGAAAAGCTCGAGGTTAAAAGTGAAAGAAAAACAAATATAAAAACCATTAGGCAAATGTACATGGATAATTGACAGAAAAAAAAGGAAAACCAGCAAGCTACACAATTAAGGAGAGAAGTGGGAGGGTAAAATGCTGGGAAGAACAGAAACACTTAGGAGACACTTCGGTGACACTTGACATTCGCCAAGTGAGAACTGTGGGAATAAAGGAAATTATGTTACGAACGAAGGAGCAAATTAATCTGAGAACTGTGGGAAAATCCAGGAAAATCCACTACTACTTTATTCAATTTTAGCTGAAGCACAACTTCAGCAGAGATAAATTGTGATTTTTATGCGTAAATAAGAGTGTTCTCGAGTGCGGTTTTAATTATGAAATTGAAAGCAAATATTACAGTAAGCCGATGGAAAATTGATTGGCCACCTATAAAAATCAATTTATTTCCTTTAAAATAGCATTTTATTGCTTTTGCAAACCGAGTGAGGAGTACAATAATCGATTATTTGCATCCAATGCACACTTTTCCTTGGTATTTGCAATTAAATATATGTCTGGAAGTAAATGGAATTTTCATTTAAATTTATGTACTAAATTAGAAAGTGACTCTATATGCCTCAAATCACTCCCAGTCAGGCTATTAATCTGTTAGCTTAAACAAAAACCAGAAATCTAAGAACAAACCTCAAATATACAGAATGTGTCAATTTAATTGTCTTGCCTAACTGATTTATAGCAACATTAATAATGAAGAGACTCACACAGAACATTGAAAGAACATTAGACGATGGAAATTCCAATGCAAAGGCACACACACATAACAGATCGAAAGGCGCTAATGTGTGAAAAACTCATTAAGTTACAAATTTGTTTATAGGTATATACACAAAACATTCCCATTTATTTTTCGGCTAGTTGTGGGGGAGTTGTAAACTCTATGCCCACGCATCTGGCGTGGAAAAAAAAAAAGGGGAGAAATCTATATGGGAAAGGCAATCAGGCATGGCGTCGTGTAATAGAAAAGGCTAAAGTCACATTCATCAGTCAAAATAATAACCAGACAGCAACAGAAACCGGAGTATGAGTATTCAGACTTGAGGTCTTGTCTTGTCAGTTTGGTTAAAGCCAAAGTCATTTGTCCAGACTTCTTTTTTCCATCGCATGTCTGTTTGTTTTCCTTTTTTTTACACACTTTTTGTAGCCTGCATTCAATTTACTAAAGACAATTGATTTGGTTTTTTTTGTTTTGTTTTTGTGTTATTACCGAGCAGAAATTGAAAACGATTATCAATATGTTGGGCATTGACAGGCGGTTTTAACGGGGGATGGTTGCCAGCCATGAATGCGCGAAAAACTAACAAGAGCTGGGAAAATAAAGAAAATACTACAGAAGTTGGGTGTGGGGGTGGGGAAAACAAAGCCACAACAAACATTCGCCATTCGCTGACTGATAAATGGCCAGCACAAAAGGCAGCCAAAAGGGCCAACTACAACGGGTAGGGGGTTTTTCCGTGGGGTGGTGGCATCTCGGGGGTGCCCTTCATTGTGCTACCGAATGTTGATGCTACCGCTGCTTGCCACACGCCTCACTGCAATTTGGGGGAAAAATGTGCTGAGGGAGCCTCGCATCGCCGCTCCACCTCGAGGAGTGTAAACAAAATGTATCGTAAAATAAATAGTTTTTAAAACCGTTCTTCGAGCGGGGAAAAGAGATCCCATGGAAAAGGTGTGAAAACTTGAAATCGTTTTCTCCCCTTCGCATAATGAATTCAAAGTAAACATAAAACACTTTTAAGAACTCACACTGCTAATTCGGATAAACTGTGTGAAACATGTGCGATTATCTGGATATTAGGAAGTGACAGCAGCTCCGTAATGGAATGAAATACTCAAAATCAGTTTGAATTATTGAATTACTTAACAGCAGAGAGAAAAATATATATGAAATATTTATGTATATTTAATTTATCAAATAAAACTTGGACCTAGTTTCGTTGGTTTATTTCTTCGTGCTTTGTATGGCTTATCTTTAGAAACTGAGAACAGAAAAAAAGGAAAAGTGAAAGACACAGATAGACTCGGGGGCAGGACAACTTTTGGTTTGTTTCGCTTGGTTTCTCGGGCAATTGAAGAGGAAATTAAACAAGTTTGCCTAACGAAGAACGCGCAGAAAGTTTTTGTGCCAGAGCGCCTTAAAGTATGCGGCATCATCAGAAGAAGAAAAGCAGTAGGAAAAACCCCGAGCAAAAGCTTTCCCGACAACAGCCCCAACTTTTTCTTTTAGCTTCTGCTTGAGTTTTGCTGCTACTACTGCTGCTGCTACTGCTGCAATGAAATGCGGGGTCACGGGGGCGTGGGCGCAGGATGGGGGCGTGGCAGCATTGTCACTGCTGCTGCTGCAGCTCCTAAACTTTTTGAATCAATTTAAGTTTTGACATTTTAATGATAAATTTGTAACATGCGGAGGAAAACAAGGGCAAAAGAATGCTGCCTGGCTGTTGCAACCCTCGGTTTCCTCTGTAATTCCTTTTGCGACTCCTTTTTGCAAGACTCCAGTCTATAAATTGCTTTAAGTGTTTGCCGAGATAGAGGGCAAGCGGTTTGCTTATGAAGTGAAATGAAGTTCGAAGTTGAGCGTAGAAATTGAAAAGTATTTTCAAGTGAAAGGGTTTGACTTTCGCTGCTGCAACTTCTGCGCAAGAAAAGATTTGTTTGAATTTTTAGCGCAGTTAAAGTGATCCAATTGCAATAGCTCCGCATAATATAGAATATAGTATATTTAATAGATTTTTATATACTTTTTTCAATACTTCGAATCATTAAAGCTACAGCTTGAATTTTCTAGTTAACCACCCTCGAAAACGCACATAAATAGGAATTTATCTATTGAGTTATCGGGGAACACATGTTCGAGTATGTTTATCGAGGACACAACATCATGACAAACATTGTTGGCCATCGAAAACTCATTATTGACTCATTTCGCTGGGCCATAAAGCGCCCCGAAGTATGTTGTCTTTATTTTTCGTTGACAGCCGGCAGCCATTTCCAATTAAACTGAACACTGCACCCCACCAAATATGTAAGTTGGGAATTGCTTTATATATACATAGCTATATATGTATGTATGTTCGTGTGGGGCCATTAAGACCTTTGTAAACTGCGGCAGGCATATGCACTTAATGGCTAAGCACACACTCACAAGGACAAATTCAGGGTGTAGACCTCGAGATATATTCGTATCTATGTACGGAATTGCGGTTTCGGCAATTTGTCGCTTTATTTGCGGCTTCCTTAGCATTTTGTTTACATTCCATTTGAGGAGACCGCGCCAACAAATTGACAAGTTTCGTTGGCAAACAAGTGAGGAGCCCACATTTTTGTGTAACCTTACACCTAAAAATAGGGGAACTAAATATATAAAGTGCTTGGCGCCGAGGCAGTGCCACCGAAATGCCAACATCAATTAGTTGTGATAACGATTACTGATAAAATGTGACACATATAATTGAAAAGTGCCGACAGCAAAGGGTGCCGCAATCAAATTAAGCTAGCAAATAAACGGCAGGTAAACTTATACAATTTATGACAAACTATCGAATACCTGAATAGCATCTTTTAATAATTGCAAAATGATAGTGTGAACTGCAAATTGCCATTTCAATTTATTTAATCTAAAATTATTAAAATGATAAATGATTCAAAAATGATTTTAAAATCAATATTAATTAAAAGCTTAAGACTGTTTACATTTATTTATCAGTATCATACTTTAATTATACATCTTGTTTACTATAATCTCTAGAAAGCTAACTACTTTTTGACCTGATTAGATTAAGCTCATGTGTAAACAGAGATATACGATTTTCTTAGCTGATAGCAACAAAAAACTCACTGTTTTCTTCGATGACAACTATTTATTTATTACGTTTTCTATTTTGTGTGCTTTGCAGATAAGAGGACGCCCCACTGGGAGTGCAGTCAATGTCTGATTGCGAGTGGACAGTCTGCTGGAACTGGGTCTCTTCCGTCTTTATATGACTGATAATGGCCGTCTGCCCTGTCCGAAAGCACAATTGCAACAACAGTGGGCCGCCACCACAATGGCCAAGCAACATGAGTATTTGAAAATTTGGAAACATATCAAGTGGCGAAATGAAAAGTAAACAAAGCGAACTGAATATTATAAAAACAAGAAATTGATGCGATAAAACATATAGCATACACATATTTATATAGTAAACTTGGTCAGCCAACTGGAGAATAAACCACATTCAATATTCATGCAACGGAATCGAAGTGCCATAGTGAATCGCGAGTGTTTGCCATTCGTTCGCTCTGTTTAGTCAATATAGGTATCCTACCACACATATCGCCAATTATACAGATATAATATAATATAATATATATATAGAGATAGAGAGTACCACCGAGGCGGAGCAACGACAATATGACAATATCGGGCGGCAATCAACATAATAACAATGCAAATCGCAAATATGAAAAACTCATTAAGCAGCCGCAGTTGCAATTTGGCAGCTCCGTGACCGGCACCCAAACGGATCTGCATTCCAGCCGAGATGCGGACGCGAATGCGAATGCGGATGCGAATGCTGTCGTCCAGGACTTTAGCAATTTCAATAAGCATTTCGGCAATGGTCATGCCACCACGGATCGCACAATGCTGCTGCCTTTGGAGGACGATGTCACCAACGCCGTCGGCATTGTCACGTACAAGGGTAAATCGAATGGAAATGGAAATGGGAATGGAAGTGGGAGCAACGGGAGTATCAGTCTGGATTTCAACGGCAGTCCTACCTCATCAACGTCAATTGGCATCGCCGGCGGTAGCAGTAGCAACTCCCACCTGGCCACTGGATGCAGTGGAATCAATGGAATCGCTGGAATCGCCGGCCCCGAGGCAGGCGGTTGGATGTGCCATTGTTGTAATTTAATTGCACGTCGCTGCTTTGGCATCAACGTTCGACGTTGTGTCCTGGCGCTCCTGGCCATTACGATGGTTAGCATTTTCTACTACACGCATTATGTCGATACGGGCGTGTTTAATGGGTGAGTACGAGTACCGTATGGAATCAAATGAATCAAAGAGTGACCCTTTGACCGGGACGCAATGCGATTAAAATTGTGGCTTGATTGTGTTTTGTGTGGGGACATTTCGGCAGATTTGATTGGTTTGTTTGGGGTTTGAATTACCATTTCCCTACCAAATTTTAGATTTGAAACGATATTGCAACGATAATGAACCATTGTAATGATATGAAAGTTTGAAACGATACTGTAATGATAATGAACCACTTATCTAGATTTAGTTGTCACGGCATGGGCATGCGAGTTAGCTGTTATTTGTTATTGGCTTGGTTCGAAACTGGTTTTTGGCAATCTCGTCCTTCAACTCTATTTTTTCGGGTGCCATTTCGCGTATTCTTTTTGTGTTCAAGTGGCGTCCATGGCGGAAATGCACTTCATGTCTACTCGGTTTTGCTCACTTTTTGTGGGCCATGAATGTGTGGGGAAGCGTTTTGTTGCGCGTCGTGTTTGATTGGATTTTTTTTTGTTCATTTTCAAGTGGTTTACGAGGGAGCCAGGGAGGCGAATTGTTTTCAATATGCTGCAAATTAAATTAAAACAGGTGTGTGGTTGGCCGAAGTTAAAAAAAAAATACAAAATCACACAAAAGGGTGTGTGTAAATTGAAAATATATGTGGAGGAAAGCAACCCTTTTTTCCGAGTAAACGAAAAGTCATGTTTTTTGTGGCGAAGATTTAAAGGGAATTTTCATTTCGAATTTCGGTTAGCTGACGCCAAAAAACAAGCACTAAAATTTTAATGCTACCTATGCGCTTCTCCAACTTTTAAGTCCCATTCAATTTTTATAGCACCCCAAAGTTTCACCTGACCGCCTTAACAACCTTTCGCAAATCATCAAGCGATTTTTCTATGGCTTTTTTTTTTTTATTCGTGCGCCGGCCCAGCGACAAATAAAAGAATGGAAACTTTCATTTCAGCCATTGCCATCGACAAGTTCCACTTTTGCTTGAGTTCAGTTCAACACCTTTTTGGTTGGCTTCACGCTCAAAGACAACCCAGCAGCAGTGGCAGCAGCACCTGGGGTTTCTTTTTCGGCTTCCCGTCTACTCCATGACATACTCGAGAATAAAACTCATTTGGTGCAAGCTTTTCGCATAGGTTGAACTCCAAAGTGGTACTCCAAATGCGGAAAAGTGGGTAGAAAAGCGGGAAAAGTGGGAAAAGCGAGCGGGAGCAGCGGTAGAAAATATTACTCATAATTGTGCTGCGCGTAACTAAAGAAGCTTTCCGCTGGCTGTTCGCACTAGTTGGCAGTGTGTTCTTTTTGCCGATTATTGTGCGAGTTCAGAATTTTCGCCATTTCCGAAACGCTGCAATCGCGCGCGGGTGTATATTAAATTTTTCTCATGAAATTTTTAGCTGACTGCCGCGTAGCTGGTAGTTATTTTGCTCACCTGCCTGCTGCCTGCTGCCTGTTAGCTACTTTTGCGCGCAATTATGGTTTACAAACAGTTCTACCGAAACCCCATTCCATTTAGCCTGCAGTAGTTGCACAAACAACCAGCGAAGTTTTTGATTACTTTCATCAAGCGTTGCCAGTAAGATTGCTGCAGGACCTCGACTGTAGGTTGCGTGGGTTGGGTTTTGTTCCTTGTTTTTCAGTTTCCGTTTCTGTTTCATTTTTTTCCCCCAAAACTTCGCCACCCATCCAGCACGCCAGCTTAACTAGCGAAAACAACAACTGAAAAGAGTCCTGCCCCTCAACGTGGCACTACGCAAAGTGTTATTTACATTTCCCAAATGCTAGTTGATTATTAAATATTTACCCTGGTCGGGCACTTGAAATTTAATTTACGCTCCAAGACTGTGGCAAAGTTCATTAGTTGGCTAAGTGGGTTACCATCAATCAGGACCAAAAAGGTCCTGCCTTATATTGAATAACCCAAGTCCGAGTAATTGTCCACACGATATGCGTGCGTGTGTCCCAGTGTGTGTGAGTGTGCTTGTGTGCGTATGATAAATTTTAATGAATTCAGTCGCCCCAACTACATGATTGTTGCATGCATGTGGCCAAAGTGATGGTGTGTGCATGTGTTGCTGAGTAGATACACTTGAAGAAATGCCGGACATCACTTAAAATAAAGATTCTTAGTTTTTCTCATTTAATTTAAGTTTGAATAGATTCTTAATGAGCTGCGCATCACTTCGATATATAAGGATTTAGTTACAGTGAAAACTCTTGTTTGATTATTTTTTGAGGTGCAAGCGGTTCTACTTAAGGCCCTTCGACTGTTACGTGCAAAATACGGAAACAAGTGACGTGCCAAGTTTAAAGCCAGCCCCTCTCTATGGTCGTGTTAGAGTGTGTGTTGGTGTGTGTGAGTGTGTGCGAGTGTGTGCGAGTACGTAGAAGGGACGCTTGTGGGCGTGTCCTGCATCCTGGCTTTGACTCCTCTGCTGCTGAGGTTGCCCCTGTGGCCATAGACGCCAGTCGGAGTCTGATGTGCGTGTTTGTTTATGCTGTCTGTCATTATTTGCACTCGCACACCCACACAAAGCCACTACTAGGATCACCCACACAAATATACACATGCACACGCACATGCAGATGCACACAAACAGACACACTGGCATACATATGCATAAATGCATTTGTTTTTGCCATTGCTGTCTGCCTTTGTAGGTGCAAAACGCATTTTGACAAAATGCAAACGTACGTGATTTGCATGAAACTGAGTGACTGGCAGAGGAGGCGCCAAAAAGTTGGGGGCTACATGGTGTTGGTGGTATGCTGTGGGTGTTGGTGTTGGGGGAATGGACAGATGGAAACACCATCCTGACAGGCCGGCAATAATTGATTTGTAATGCAAAACCCTGACAAAACAGGCTGCAAAAATAAACTAATTTACATGCATTTTTCAAATTGTGTAATTCCTAATTCCGCATTCGAATGAAAGACCAGTTGTAAATTAAGTTATGTGAAATGGGATTACAAAACTTTTAAATACTGAATATTGCACGGTTGCTATGTAAACAAATTCAACTTACATTGTTTGGATCTTTGCATTTTGCATGGAAAAGAGTTTTAATTTATTTAGTTGTAATAGCGGACCCTTTTTTTTTTTTGGAATTTTACATCAACTCAACTGAAGAGTATTGTTAATAACAACATCTGCAAATTCTAGATATATATATCAACATGTTTAAAAATTCTAAAATTTAATACGCTTAATTAGGAATTAAAGTTGGCAATGTTCTGCGATTCACTTGGCCAGTTTCGCTGACAAATGCATTTGTTTAGCTGCCATCCTGCGAATACGCATCCGACTATCTGGTCGCCTGTCACGTGCAATCACAACGGCTGTCGCCAAATAAACACGTATATATAAACACAGTGCTCCACATAAACGTACATACTTGTATATATGTATGTACTACGATCGTATGTGTTTGGCTAGGAACATTATTTGGTTTGCGTGTTAAGTGCGATAAATGCAATTTGATGTTAGATGTTGACTTTTTTTTTGTTTTCCGCAGGACGCTGAAAACTAAAACTGGTATAAATGCACTGAACTAGCGCCGAAATGCCCTCGATAATCAACACATAAATTACTGCTGTCGGTCGAGTAATTTGAGCGTAAATTGCGAGTGTTTTTGTTTGCGTTGTACATGACGTATACGTGATGTGATTCACATTTGCGTGCATTAATTGACTAAATATTTTAATTGAAAATGCGATTATAAACGACAAATGGTCGCCGGTCAGTGCGCGCATAGTACGTACATTCATCGATTGGCTGCAGGTTGTTAAAATACGATTACATATGCGTATTTGCACAAATCCAAGCGGCAAATAAGAAAAAAACGACAGCGAGAGAATCGCATTCAAGGATTCCGGTACATCCAACTGGGAAAGAATTGTCTGTTTGTCCGTTTGTCGAGTGCTGCGAAATGCAATAAATAATTACGTTTATTTGCTTTAAATGCAATTACAAACAAACAAGCAAACATACAACAAGGACAGAAGCTGGGCGACGCCTCTTGCATATTCCGCGCCGTCTGGCAATTTCCCGACTTTTCCCCGTTCACAGTTCACTTGGCCAGGGCGAGTCGAGTGTCCAGCGAAGACTCCCAACGGGAAGTCCTTTCTCACCACTCCGTGTTCTCGTCCTGCCCTGACATTTTCCCACTCATTTCCCGGCTGCAATTCAATTGAACTTGCCATTGCTTGATTTATTTAATTAACTTTTTTCTCACATTTCCCCTGGCAACCCGACCAAACGACCAACCGACCGCAATCGTTGAGGAGTCGTTGTCGATGTCGAGGCTGTATTTCAAGTGTTTTCATCGCTCCCCATTTCCATTCTGTAGACTTTTATCCTCATTGTTCTTAAGTGGCTGCCTGCCGGAGAAATTCTTAATGCTTAAGTTCGAAAATATGCGAGCCGAACAAAGGGAAAATACTTGACGCAGAGTGGCGGTACAATATTATTCAATTTGCCATTATAGCTTCATCCCAAAGTAAACCATTTTGCCCGAGGACATTTTCGGCCATGTGAGTGTTCGTTTGCATTATGAAACCAATATGTATAGTATTATAGTATTAAAGCATGTTAAACCACTTAAATTGGCCGTCGGCAAAATAATTAGAGCACGTATAGAGCGTAGCTCGGAATATATTTAAATAGTTACTACCAGTTCGAAATCTACTACTTTAATTTTGCATTAAAATGAACTTACACTTTAAAACTCGCTATTCATGGCCCTTTAAAATCCACTGAAGGGTGCAACCTTTACACGTCGTATCCAGTATATAAAGTAGCTACAGTTCATTGCAGCGTATCCTGGCATATCCTTTGGGTGCTCAGGCCACAATGACAGTGCAATAATGTTGGACCTGCTATGGCAGTCTTAGCCCAAAGTAAACGTTTTCGCTGCACTTCAGTTTAATTTACTTTATTCTGACATTGACAGGCTTCGACCACAAATCGACGGCGATATTTCTGGCCAAAAGCTGCGCTTAGTTTACTCAGCCCGCTCATTTCGCTGGCTCGCTTCTCTTTGCTTTTACCATTTCTGTTTAAGTGGCCGCTTTGTCTTCGTTTCGCCCAAGTTTCGCTTGCTTTTTGCATTTGCCCAGCACTCTGCCCATTTTGTTTGCCTTATTCATTTTCCTTTTTTTTTTTCTTTTTTTGCGGGGAGAGGGAACTAAATATTTTTAACGTTCCCTTTTTGTCCTCAGATATCCCTTTTATATTGCATATACACATATCCTTGTGCTAGATTCGCATTTTATTATGCATTTGCTGCGGCGGCTGAAGCTGCCCCGTTTCTTTTTTTTTTTTGGGTTTTCTTTCGGTTAAAATCTGCATTACGTATGCGCCCTGTTAGCCCCGCTTCTCGCTACTGCAGCTGCTGCATTTGCTACTTTGCGAATTTATTACAAATTTTTACATACGATTTATTGTCTGAGCTGCGGTGCCTGCCCAGCAGCAGCAGCAGCAGTTTGAAGTCGGTCATAATATTCTGGGCCATTGTGCCGAGGGAAAGCTTTAAAGTCCCACGAATTACGTATACGTACATGCTGGAAAATTCCCTACACACACACATATATATATATATATGTTATGTGTACGCTCACGGATTCAATAAAACCGTCCCGCGTCATGCCTTTCAACTTGACTAATAAGCCTTGGCCACGCTTATGGCCGTAAGCCTTTTCCTCCGCTGTGTTTTTCCACCACTTTTCCCCCCGCCTCTTTTCGTTTCCCAGCTTCGTTGACAGTGCAACATTTGCAAGAGAGCAGCTAGCTGCTTGCCAAGTTTGTTGCACGCCCGCATAAATAACACGTCGCAAATGCATAAACTGACTTTTTGTTGCCTAATTTATGCAGCACAAAAGACGAAGCTTCGCTCCTGCGACCTCGCCCACCGTCTCACCCCCACTCCATGCCCCGCCCCCTCCCACCAACGCCCCCTTCGCCAACGGAAACGGAAAATTTTGTGCTGTGCACAAATAAATCAGCGAACTGAGAGGCAAGGCCAAAACAGTACAGAACAGGTTGCACGAAAATGCAAACGAGAAGGCTGAGCAAGCAGCAAAAATTGCTTCATCCTGCCGCAGGACTCGGGCATCGGGAGTCACAAAACTTTCGCCCACCGCTGATCAACTATGAAAATGTCCTGTAAAGGTGGCAAAAACTGGGAAATAGTTACTTTGTTGCTTTCACTGGGGAAAAAGGGATGAATAAATTTGGCATGATCAACTGTGATCAACTATGATTTAAATTCAACGAACAAGAGAGAATGCTATAGTCAAATTTTCCGACTTTTAGCTATCCATTACTCAGGTAGTTTATTAAAAAAGTTTTCGTACAAGTTTCAGTCAGGTCATCGAGTATTTATTGCTTATTAGCACAACAGAAATGGAAAGGAAAAGTAGTTGTAAGGCTTCATTTGGGTGTAAATTAAATTCAATGGATTCTTTGGCAAGTCAAATGAAGATATATTTGTATATATATTAGCCAGTGCACAAATAATTTCGCATGAATTACGATGATTTAATTAAGAAAGTATTATCCTCGTTCGACCAAATTAAAATTAATTGCCTTTGGGTGCAATAGTAATGTGAATGTAAAAGTTGAAATTGGAGGCATTACCAAAGTTTTTCGCCAGCACACGTACAAAGTAGAGTTAAATTACATTTTATTTTCCGTTCTGAATGCCACGTTTTAGGTGTTCTACCGAAAACATTTCCTTTACTCACACAAATTTCTCATAAATTACCGTGCACTTGGAAACCGAAGCGAAACTTGTACTGTACAAGTTTTAGGAACATTTTAGTACTCTGAAAACTCCTCGATTGTTTTGATAAGTGCCAGGATAATAATAATTTCTACAATCTAATTTGGATTGGTCAAAGCCCCTTAAAGTTGAAAGATAGTCTGCAGTCGATGGTATAGACCTGTGAAATGATTGTAACTAGGTTGTTGTCGAAATTTGGTGATCAGGTTGGCCGGGAGAAGTCGAGCCCAATGAAAACCTATGAGCTTAGCGCATGAGCGAGAGAAGCGGAGGACAGGATGAGGAGGTAGCCCCCAAGCGTAGTGGTTGTAAGGAGCGGAGTTTGGGTCGACATGAGGGAGATAGTCACACTGCAGATCGGCGGCGCCGGAAATGCCATCGGAGATTCTGTGGGTATATCATCGAGGTGATATCACCAAGATGTGCTAAGTATGTTGACATTTTTCCAGTTCTGGCATGTGATTTCGCATGAGCATGGTGTGGATTATGCTTCTGGCCGCTTTGGCGGCACCAGTCCACTTCAGCTGGAGCGGATCAATGTGTTCTTTAACGCAACGGCCAGCAAGCGATTCTATGCCCGCACCATCTTAATTGATACGGAGGCCAGCACCGTTCAGCGTCTCAACGCCAGCAGTCAGCTGTACAGGCCGGAGAACTTTGTGGCTGGATCGGAGAGTGCTGGGAACAACTTTGCACGTGGCTATCACACGGATGGGGCCGCCATTCTGGAGCAGGTGCTGGAAAATACGCGTCGGGAGGTGGAATCGGTGGACTCGTTGCAGGGCTTCCAATTGCTGCACTCCATCGGAGGCGGAACTGGCTCCGGCTTGACCTCCCTGATAATGGAGGCCCTGGTGGAGCAGTATCCGGATAATTTGCTCTGCAACTATGTGACCATACCGTCGCCAAATATGTCGCAGGTGGTTGTGGAACCCTATAATGCCCTACTCAGTGCACCCGCCCTGGTCAACAATTCGCATTTGACTTTCTGTCTTGATAATGAGGCACTGTTTCAGATTTGCAATAGAAACCTAAAGCTAAAGATGTCGGGCTACGAGCACATCAACCACGTAGTAGCACTGACCATGTCGGGCATAACCACGTGTTTGCGGTTTCCTGGCCAGCTGAATGCCGGATTGCGCAAGATCTATGTGAATATGGTGCCATTTCCGAGGCTACACTTCCTTATACCGGGATTCGCACCATTGGTCACCTGCAAGCAGCAGCAGTTCAGCAAGGGCACCGTTTCGGAGCTGGTGCAGCAGATCTTCTCCAGCAACAATCTGCTCTGTGCCATCGATCTGCGAAAGGGCAAACTGCTGACCGCAGCTGGAATTTTCCGCGGACGAATGTCACCGCGCGAGGTGGATCAACTGATGACTGGGGTTAGGAATAAGAATATCAACAATTTTGTGGACTGGATACCGAACAATATCAAGACGGCCATTTGCGATATACCACCGAGGGGCCTTAAGATGTCGGCCACATTCATTGGGAACACAACGGCCATACAGTCGCTGTTCCAGCGTTTACTGGACGCTTCCGTGGCCATGTTGCGGCGCAAGGCCCATCTGCACTGGTACACGGGAGAGGGAATGGAGGAGCAGGAGTTCCAGGATGCTCAGCAGGAGTTGCAGGCCATCATCGATGATTACCGCAGCAGTGCCGAGGGCGAGGATTCCGGTGGTGGCAGTGGAGGAGGCGGTGGCGGTGGCGGTGGCAGAAGTGGCAGCGCCGAAAGCGGTGATGAGGAACCCACAGCTGCAAACCGTTGTACATATTGTGCCGAATAACCCATCGATATCCTTTCCACATTTAGTTTAGAAACCTTCCGTGGGGAGAGAGATAAATATCAGGATTCGCCAAATTCAAAAGTGTCCCTTTGTATTTACGCGTCATGGAATCAGGACAGATTTGCAGTGGAAATATATATATTTTAGGGATATGTTTCATATTTTTTGGGAAAGGTATTAATTTGGCTACCGACCGCTTTCGCATTACATTTCCCAGTACTTTTCCGCCTGTTTATCGTGCTTTCGGGGCAACAAAACTAAAAAGAAGAAAAAGGAAAAAAGAAAAGTATCCCTTCTGATATTTTTGGTGTACCTACCTGTTTTATAGCTGCACGTGTGTGTGTTTGGCCTGCCGTGCATATATGTGTTCGTTTGCTATCTAAATATTTTCTTTTGGCAGTGCAAAAGTTTTGCCAGCCTGCCAGGACCTGGGATCCTGGGCGTTCCACAACCACACGGCCCAGCACATTTTTGTAATGCAAAAAGTATTTACAATTTGCAAGGCAGCCAGTTGGGGTCCTGCATGCATGTCCTGCGAACGGTAGCCTTTCAGATTGCGGGGCTTGGCCTAATAGGTTTTTGTTAATTTTGGGGATTTCACTTGAAAGGCGCTCAGCAAAAGGGATTTTACACATGTTGCCGCTTTTACCTAAGCGCTTTCACTGTTGCATGTTTTCGTTATTATTATTTTCTTCCTGTTGCAATGGACTGCCCGAAGACTGCCTTGCAAAAGGTTAGACGGAAGCAACAAGGATATGTGGAAATTGCATAAGCTTTATAATAAAACGCTCCACTCGACGTCAAGGATATAACACAGAGCAGAGTGGGCGGGGTAACACGAAAAGGTAGGATAACATCTAAATGGAAAAGTTGCCCAGGTCAAAGGTGATTCTCAGGCAGTTTTAGGGCACAAACTTTTCCACTCCCATGAGAAAAGTTCTGACCCACACACACAGAGAGACACAGACCGAAAGGATAGTTGAGACTACTCGCAAAACTTACATTAGATGGCTCAGTATTCAGCTCGTTGTTGGTTTGTTAATGAGCCGCATTGTTGCCTTTTAAAGAGGATGACGACGACGACGAAGCCCAAGGACCCAGGAACGCCAAGCAAATGAAGACATGTGAGACAAGCCTGCGGATGAGCTACTAAAATGGGCGCACTGTGGAAAACCGCACAGTATTTTGTGTATATATTCATTTAATTTGAGTATAGAAACCGCATCTATTAAAGCTTATAAATCGTAAGGAAATATTTAATAACTCAATTAACTGGGCGCGTGTATTTTTCATTTCATCGTAGCTGCCATCCAATTTGAAAAGTGTAAGATCATAAAATCCGCGGCATTTGTATTAGAGAAATGAGGATGCAATACTCTTGTTCCTTTTTCTTTGTGTGACATAACAGGAGTGGTATTGAAAGACATCTGGCGGTTGGCTTTTATCTTGTGGCAGCCAACAGGCACCGGGAAGCACAACAAACACATCTACCCAATGCAGCCAACGCTAACGACAACCGCCAACGATGTTTGCATATTACGCATACGCAGCGTTGTCGCGTATCTCAATTTGGCTGCCGTTGCCACGATTCCCCAGCTACTATTTCATACTTTTGGCCTGCAACATGCGGTGTTGTGTCACACAGCAACTCCCCATTTTTGCTGCCACACAATATACCCAGCAGCAGTCGGTCGACAAAGCAAATACAATAAATGAACGCCAACAGGGCTTCATCGTCTTCGTCTTTTGGAGCGGAAGAACAGCTCTCCACTGGCAAGTTTGCTGCCTTTTGCTTATCTACCCCTCCAACAAAATGTTGCATTTCGGTACTTTGTGCAGTTTTGTGCCATTTTATTATTTCTAGCATATTTTTTTATGCATGAGTTTTCCCTCTGACAGCTCGAAAAGTCAACGTCTGCTCCTTTATATCATTTAATTGCTTTGGTAAATGTTTAAATATATTCCAGCTTTGTGAGGGGGATTTGGGCGTGCTCGAAAAGGTAACAAAACAAAGGGAAGCAGTTGGCTTAAAGTTTAACTTGCTTGGCGGGGGCTTATAATGAGTAACCATGTAGAGTAGTACTCAAAGGTTGGGATGGTTTCAGATGATTTAAGGCGAGATAGCTAAAATTTAAAAGCATTAGAATATTTTTCCAGCATCTCTAATTAATTGTTCTCTAAAACTTGAACTAATAATAAATTTATTTTCATTCTTTCAGTCTTATCCAACGCGACACTCATCCCGCGCCCATCATCAACTGCCGCATGATCAACTCTGGTGGCAAACACATCCGGAATGCCTCCCCAGCGCCCGACCATCGTTCCGAGGCTCGATTACGGATCGATCCCAAGGTTCTCGTTTTTGTGGAGACCACATATTCCGGTCTGGGCAGGGACATTGCCGAGCTGCTCGTCTACAATCGGATCAAGTAAGTTTCGCAGGGCAAAAGGGAAATCATAGACAATTAGCTCTGGCAAATTTGCATAATTGCGAAGGCAGCGATGCGGCGATAATTATTACACTCAAAGTAACTGGGAAACGGAAGTGGCAGCGAAACCAACACCATCCTGCACACACACACAGAGAGAGAGAGGCAAAATGAATGGCGAGTGGCAAGTGAGGTCCTCCGGAGCCTGGACTCCGAAATGCTCTAGTTCCCCCCGGTTCCGCTCCTCGGTTCCTTTGCTGCTGCAGCCATGGCCCGGCCATTGTCAATGCTGACCCAATTTGGGTAGTTGGCCATAAAAAGGCAGGTTATGAAATTAATGCCAAGCTATGCAGCTTCTCCTCGCCTCGGTGTCTCTGTCTCTATCTCTGTATGTCAGTGACTGTGTCTGTGTCTGTGTGTCTCTTCAGTTAAGGGGAAGCTGTGCTCCTCTTTGCTGCTGCGGGCAACCAGCAAAGCATTCCAGTTTAATTGGCAACTTATGCTTTTGTGGTCGAGTGGCCTGCCAAACGGCGCCGCATCCCAAGCATCCTTGCCGGTGCATACCATCCATATTCATCCAGCACATCCATCCATCTGGCCAGCCAGCTCGGGCGGAAGTCTCGTTTTCCCTGGCGAATGTCTCACCTGCCCCGGCCATCTTCAGTCGTCTGGCTCACATGGCTTCTCCATCTCCATCTCCTCCTCATCCTCCTTCACATCCAACTGACCAAGTCAGCAGTTTTTCCCAACCACACTGCCTGCAGTCGGCCACCAAAGTGCTGAACTTCAAGGAGGAGTTGAGTCCCTTCGGGATGGATGACTGTAAGCCATAAACACACAGAGTCTGACAGTCAAGTTGTGTAATTCGAGAGCATTTCAAGATGCAGTATGGTCCCAATTAATTTATGCTCGGAAGAAACAGAGTTATTCAAGTTATGATTAATGCTGTTGGTGCTTGAAGTAATTGCGAAATAGTATTGTAAGCCTAGTATTATGAATTAAATAATACGTTAATTTTAGATCTCTGATTTAACACTGCTACAAAGTGAAGTTTCAAATGAAATGGGTTAAACATTTAAGCAGTTACGTATGCCATTTGTTTCCTGAGGGTATTTCGAGTTCCCCAATTTTGCCGGCTACATTTTAGTTGCCTCCCTTATGGCGCTCACAAAGAGTTATACTTCCTTGGGTTATGCCTTTGTAATTCTCCTGTCCTGGACGCCTTCCACTGGCGTGTGTGCTAGTGTGTGTGCGCTCGGATGTCCTCTGTGTGGGTGTGTAGGTGTGGGCCATTCGAGACCCGCCCAATTGGTTAACCGCAATGACCGCAGGAAAAGCAGCCTCCTGCGAATAACCGCAATTATTATACCAGCTGCACTTTGCCACCGAAAGGGGGCGTGGCCAACTTTTCAATACCTTTTTTTTTTTTTAATACAATTTTTGTCTTCACACTCTTCTTTAAAAAATGCACGACATACATGTTTGCGAATTGTTCAAACTGCGGTTACAGCCAAGGCAAGAAGAGTGGTTACTTTATCATAGATGGGGATAGAGAATGGAGCCCGAGGCCAAAGGCTGTTCAAAGGCGCCGAAAGTCAAAGGGCAAGAATTTCAATTTGCCGCAGCTTTTGTTGATGTTGTTTGGGGCGACTCCTTTGGCTTTTGTGTTGTATAATTAAATTTTGTCGTTATGGCTGTGGGAGAACTAGCTGCTTCGTGCTCGTGCTTTGCATTTGCCCAAAGACTTGCGATTCGTACTCCTTCAGCAGCAGACAAGTGCTTCAACTTTAATGAGATTTCAAGTACAAATAGCAACAGCAGCAATGGCATTCAGTCAGCCATAGAATCAGTTGCCTTCATTTCACTCCACCTCCCCCAAAACCCCGGACAAGTTGAGTAATGCCAGCCATTGTCTCCCGCGCTGTAACCAAATATGCAGGCGAATGACTCTCATGACCTAATCAACTTGGTCATATGAGCCCCGTAGTCGTGAGTCGGGAGTTAAGAGTCGGGTGTCGGTGGTGGAAGGATCTGTGCGGGTCCTTGATGCTGCCATTACTCCCGCTGCTTATCAATGACTTCATTAGTGTACTCTTCAGTGACTAGTCTGCTGCTTCCTTGGGGTTTCGGGTACTCCAAACTTTGCCCGTTGTCGAGGGAGGCGGGCAACAAATTTCATTAACATTACCATCTCATTATTGCTGATGACTTTTGTGAGGGAGTTGAAGTGTGTGCATATCAGAGAACCGAAAGCAGATCGGATGAGTACACAGCAGCGAAATTGCAATAGCAAGATGTTGAACTGAGTATCCAAGGATTACAGCAACTTAAACATATTTTTGTTAAATATTTTAAATATTTTTAATGGGAATGATATATCATATATATTCTGAAAACTTTCTATTGGTACAACAGCTCGAGCTATATAAGTTTGATTTTTTTTAACTATTTGCATAGACTTTTTCCCAAGTGCAATGGGATGGATTGTTCCTAGCACATAATGTAGAACAAGTTTTTTGCAGTGCTGCCCGGAGCTGTACATCCACTGACAACTCACAGCGCACAACGCACAGGTTACAAATGCAGAAGGCACAGGCAATCAAAGTTGTCGCTGGCGCCATGGCAGCCATTATTGAAATGCGTCCCCGGAATTGTAAGTGTGTGCGTGGGCGGGACACAGGTGCATTCGTCGACGGTCGTATATCTTTTGGAAAGGCTAGGGAAGGCAAGGCAATCCTAGAACTCGCTTTTCCCATTATCAATTATTTATGAACCGAAGCGACGCTGCTCATTGCTCCCAAGTTGCCACTCAATTAGTCATGAAAAATTCACCCGGTGACTTTCCAAGTGTCGCACTTGACGTATGCGTAATGCTGCAAAGTAGCATGGCCCCCAAAGCGAGTGTCGTGTCTACATTTATTCAATATTTTCCACAGACTCTGCATGCATTTAAAGCAATCGTATTTTCGGAATTTGATCTGATGTCTCACTAATGGAGTTTGGCTACAACGCTTTTCGCTTTGTTACCGCTGCTGCTGCTCTTGTTGCCGCTCCAATTAGCCTGGCCAATTGATTGATTGCCAACTTTGGGACGCTCTTTTCCTTTTTTTCTTTTTTTTCCTTCCCGAACAAATGGCCCACATTGTACATACAAATTTCTGGCCAAAAGCCGCGCGCGCGCCAGTAAGTATGCAAAGTTTTGCAAAAGTTTTTACGCCCGGATTGCCGCCATTTGTAAGCTGGATAGCCTCCAAAGAAAAAAATAAGGTCGAATTTTTGGGAAGGAAGAAGTGTTAGGGGCAAGTTTCAGCCTCTAATGCGCCGTGAAATTCTAATGAAATTTTCCAAGGTAATTACCCGGCCCAAAAGACATCGCCTCAATGGTTCTTTGCTATGCCATCGTTTATTAAATTGCCATTTATAATGTGCGCAATGGTGGGCGTGTATATGTAACATGAGCGTAATAGCTACTTAACCTTATTTTCAATTTTTGATTTGAGGAGTATGGAGGTTACGAGGGGAAGCCAAGTCAGGCGGCTGACTCGGAAAGTCAAGTCAGCAGTCAGCAGTCAGCACACGGAAGTCATCAGCAGCCTTGTTATCATTTGAACCAAGGACCCCCGAAACCAACCATCCTGATGGGTGTCCTAGTGTATGTGTGTGTGTGTGTGTGTGGGTGTGGGTGTGAATAATGTAGCATGCTTTTGTGGTGGCCCGGCCTCGAAAACTGCGCTCATCCTTTCGCTTATTCCGGGGCGCTGATTGTGCCACTGGGAGCCCCAACTTTTTAAAACGCGAAATGGCAAAAGGCGCATAACGACGAACGCCAGACCCCAAAAAAACCCACTCCTCATCCACATCCCTTCTTCTTCAACTGACGTCAATTCGCGCAGACACATGGCAAGCGCCATAGACAGGCACCACAATTGGAAGCTTGCCATGGGTGGAGCTGGTGACTCCATGGAGAACTTGGCTAGAGGACTTGGCTCCCCTATTTCCCCTTTCTCCCGCTTTTCCCAGGCTCCTAGATACTCCTAGCTGCTCCTGCGCTTGGCTCGTCATAATCACACCCTTTTCGCCAATGTTTACTTTAATAATGTCGCGGAAAATTTTTATTTTCAATTTTTCACAAGTCAATGGAGTTTAACCAGCCACCAAGCAGCGGCAGACTATCTGTTGTGCCACAGTGGGAATCAATGGGCTGTGAAATTATATAATTTCTTGGCGGATGCCTTTTCTTTCAAAAAGTGCGGTTTTAGATTCATTTAAGCCAAATATGCAATTTTATGTGCATTTCTCGTAGTTACTTGAACAAATTGAAGGAATATTTTTCATACTACAAAATTCCTTACTCCATCCACATTTTCATTTCAAAATAAAGGTTAAATAACTCAGCTCAACTTATTAAACTCACATTTGACGACGCCTTTGCATAAATAACTTGACAAGTCAAGTCTCGAAATTCCATTTCCCTTCTAATTACAAATTCCACAAATACAAATGTTGTATACTTCAAAGCCCACAAATTGAATTGACGAATAATAAAAACGTTTGTGTGTGTGTGTGTGGGTCGTTCTAGTGCTAAGAGCTCTTTTTAAAAATTGAAAATTCCATTTCGTTTGCAATTAAAAATTCCACAAATCTGTATTCAATTTATGAGAATCGTTCCATTAAGATTTCATGAAAATGCTTTCCACTGTTTAGGCCACGACAATTGCCATACAATATACTCACCCATACATACCCGTACGTATATGTTGCCATATGTGTATGGTCTCTTATAATTTTTTTTTATTTTTCTCCCCTGTGTTTGTGCAGAAAATAGAAAGAAAAATATATGAAAATAAAATAAAAAAAAAGAATATATATATTTTTGCTCTGGCGCTTGGCACGTGACGCGGCAGTTCGAGTTGTTGTCGTTGGCTGCTGTGCACAGAGATTGTTCCCGCAACCTTTGACCCCCCTGGAAACCCGAAGAACCCCACGCTCATGTTTTGTGTGACAAGTTGGCTTTTTGCTGTTGTTGTCGCTTGTTGTTATGCTGCTTTGCTCCTCAAACCATTGTCCCCCTTCTCTTCTCTTCTCTTCTCTTTTCTTTTTTTTTTTTTCAACAAATTGGTTATTTTATTGAATTACTCAAGCAGCAGGAGGTAGCCCCCGTCGCCCCCTTTTGCCCTACGTCGTCTGGGTTGCGTGATTATATTGGCCTAAACAGAAGGGGGGTTTTCCCGCCCTCCCCCGCAAGTCCCACAAGTCGCGACTTTAAGGACATTGCCTCTGCGTGTCTTCTGCTCTCTCCGTGAATTTTCGCCTTTCCTTTCATCGCCATGTGTGTGTATGGGTGTGTGTGTGTGTCTTAAGTAGTTTCGCCGCGTATAATAAATTTTGTAGTTTAAACTCATTTATTGCCCTCGTCGAAAGGGATGAAGGAATGGATTGCGGGCTGAGAGGGCGTGGATATCCTAACGATACCGACGACTCCTCCCAACCGATGGCATATATAGAGTAATGGCCATTTGTTGTATAATTTTCACATTGTTTAGTGTCCCGAGCCAGAAGTAACTTCCGGCACTCGCACACAGTTACCTCCTCTTGGGCATTTTTATTTATGATATATAGATTACTCAGCGAGTTGCTAAAGCAACGGGCAAAGTGCTTTTTGCCCCGGGTAAATGTATATCCCATTTGAAGTAACTGAAGTGAAGGTGGGGGATTTGGTTCGGGGTTAATTACGCTTGAAAATTATAGGCCACGGGGAAAATGTCTTAATATGCGACGAATTTAATTGGAAATTCGAGTGCGGAGTGGGAGGCACTTTAATCCCGCAGCGATTATATCGAAAATTGATCTGCTGTTTAACTGGCATTTAAAAATGAAGAAGTTGAGCCTCAACAAAAGTATGAATTACGGGTATTAAATTATTGCAAATAGCATTCCAATTCTGTGTGGTTTTCATTTCATTTCATTACATTTCCAGCTGCTGCCTATGAAGTGTATCAATTTAATTTTAAAGGATAAACCGGCTTAAGTTGTATGTTCACTTAAAGGCATGTTACATAAAATTTCCATTGTGGGGCCACATGGAAGTTAACGATTTTTTCCATTTTCGTGTCCGACTGATGGAAATCAATCGCCTACCTCTAGCCTACCAACTAATTGGCACACGTGTCTGCCACAGCACATCTAATCAAGCAATCAGGTAGTCCATGGCCTCCACCGTGCTAATTGCATCATTACTCACAGCTAATAAGCTGAAACTTTGCCTCACGGGCCAACTTTTGCCATTGCCCGCTCTTTTTTGGGGCCTTGGGCCGTCGAATTCCATGTGTTGGTTGTTGGCTCTTATGGCAGGGATCAATTCAACTGGCTGGCCACAAAAGCTAGTCGGCCAAATAAATCCTGGGGATTTTATTCCATTCAAGAAGGGTTCTACTATCCATGTTCAGCTTGCAAGTGGAATTTCGTACATGAAACAAAATTCTGTTCAAGATTAACCATATTAGCAATTATTACATAAATTGAAGAATTAAAAAGAAAGGTTTAATATTTATTAAAGTCAAGTTACTCGTTAAAATTTTAAATGAAATCCATTTACATTTTGTGAATGTATTCCTGTTTTCGCAAGTATTTCGCAGCCAGTGCCGGGAATCGCTATTTGCGATTCGCCCTGCAGCTTAATTTCCTGGCGCAAATATCAACAAGGGCCAAGTGAGATGCGCCACCAAGATGAGACCGGCAGCCCCAAAGCGTTCTAATGAAATTACAACACAAATGCTGGACTGCGGGGGCATTTCGAGGGGCATGCAACGGAATGTGGCAGCTCCTCGAGCGGAGTCGACACAAGACCCTGTAAGCCAAAGTGGCAGTGGGAAGTCAACTAAAACTAAGCTCATTTAATGCGTTGCATAAGCGACAAGTGCGAGTTGGCCAACAAACACAGCCAAACACCCACAGACACACATTCATACACACACACACACAGACAGACAGACAGACAAACAAACAGGCAACACCTACGAACCGGAAACGGAAACAAGAAGAAGAACAGGGCTAAGGGAAAAAACAAGTTCTCGCGCGTACGCCGGCATTTGCACTTTTACGTTTATCCCGAGGATAATTTAACACCCCATACAAATGCAAACAAATGAGCGCAAGCCCCCAAACACACAACTCTCACACACACACACACACACGTAAGCCTGGTGAAGGAAAAAAAAACAACATTTATTTACTTGCAAGTAATACCCGGTAATGGGTTTTTAAAACAAATCCGCTGCGGGCCTGCAAATGAACTTCTCTCACTTTCCGTCTGGCAATTAAATTTCAAACATCAACATACATACATTCACACACACATCGAGCGACACATTCGCACCAAGGGAAAGTGTCATTATATAGTTAATTAAACAAACATTTTGTGCAGATAAAACGCTTTAATTAATGCTCCTACAGCACTCGAATAACCTAGCAGAAGTTCGCATTAAATTTACCCCCCAAACACCTGAAAAGTATGCTATGGAAATTCTTTTGCTGCCTCTGCGGCTCGTTTGTGCCATTTGATGTGGGTGGTTTTGGGCTGCTCGGCGGTTTGGCTGCTATCTGTGACAGTGGGCACATATTAGAGTGTAAAAATGTCTAATCAGCGCGCTTTTGAATTACAGAATTTGGTTTCTAAATGCAAATATTTCTTCCTGATTTTTAAGCTGTATATCAAAACTACGAAATAATTATAAAGAGCTTTTCCATGTTCATTAGTTGGTTAATTTTTTCAGCCCGAATTTTCAGCTCATTCCGCCTTGGTTGCTGATCCTCACATTTAATTTACCTCTTTGCATTACCAGGCTTTCCTCGAGCCGTCGAGCTGGGCATGCGATTTTTCAATATCCGGGCGCAACATAAATGACCACTTTGATGGGCTTGCTGCAGAATCGCCGGCCTTCACTCCAAAATGGAGACCCCCTGCCGGGTGACACATGGTCTCGTGTTGACGCGCCATAAAATATGCAATGCATGCAGTGTGTGTCAGCGTTTTAACCGCCCAACAGCCCAACAGCCCAAAAGCCACCCAAAAATATCCACCTGATTTTATTTTCCAACTCCCATAACTCAGCGGGTCGCTGGGGGACCAGGCCAAAAGTCATTTCGTTTTTTGTCAGGCCCATCGCACAAAACTATCAATAATACGCCACGCTCACGAGCCAGGACTTCCCATTCCACAGGATATATACATACATATCTATATATATATATATATATATATATATATATATATATATATATAAGGAGCAGTTTCGGCTCAGTGGAGCACCACATTCAGTCATACATATATAAACTGTTTTGCCTTATGACTTTTATATGCAGCCACGCGGTTGCGGGGGCAGTTGCAAATATTTTTAATATGCTTCGGCGAATGTGTGGCGGGTTAAAGAACAACAAAAAACACAACAAATAAGGCAATAAAAATGCTTACAATGGCTGCTCCATTGGGTTTTTTACGTTCCGTTTCGGGTTTCACGTGTACTGGCCCCCTTAAATGGTGGAAACACCGCTTGGCATATTGAATAAAGTGGACAACATTTTGCCGAAGGATCGGATCACTGACTTTTTTGGCTTTTGGGTTTTGGTTTTGGGTTGGGCTTTGGCTCGGGGGCTTGGGCATTTGGCCTCGGTCACGAGCTTGGCTTGTTTAGCTTTAAAATCCACTAAATGGCCCGCCTGACTGGCTGGCCAACAGGATGTGGTGGGATAAAGGTTGAAGGATCCAGGATGCTGGTTGGCAGTGTATGCAGGATATACGCAAAACCAAAACCGACATTTGCTCCTCATATGCGTATGCATATGCATTCGCCCAACGCCCAAAGAGAAATGCACAGAGACAGACATGAAATTCAATCAATTGGAAATTCCATATCAGTGAAAATATTTTAATATTTATGCAAAATATTTACGCACAGGCGAAAGGGAACAATACGAGTTGGGAGTAGTAGTAGTAGTAGTAGTAGGGTAGATGGCAACGTTTAGCAGGTTTACTCAGCGAAAATAATATTATTGAAATTGATTTTATTCATAAGGACGTTGAATATTAATGCAGCCGTGTTCAATGTAATTATGCCATTGGCTGTGTTTTTTCCAAGTGCTTTTCCTGCTTTTCCTGGTTATGGAAATGGAAATGCATAACAAATGGCATACGTAAATTCATACATACATGTGCACATATCCCTAACGAATGCAAATTAAGCATTTAAAGCGTGCGCTGAGATTTATGCGATATTTTTTCTATATTTTTTTTCGCCTTCTTGACAGAACAATCTAAGCTTATCTATTCTTTCAGCCAAAAAACAAACACAAGCTGCAGCGTATGCAACTCACGTTTGGTGTTTCGGAATTGCATTGCAATGTCGCCCATTCTATATATATTTATATATGTGGCTTGTCATAGCCAACCGCTTTTGACATCCGGCTGTCAAATGCAGCTCTCGCTGCACTATTCCAATCCAAACCAAGGAGGATTTCGTTTGTCTCATTTGCTCACACCCTCAATGAATGTCACATTTGACAAGCATTTTCTTTCTATCTCTATCTTTCTGTGCCGGAACTGCTTCCAACGCCATCTTTGTTTGCCATGTTGTTTCTGCTTTGACAGTTATGGCACACACACATTCCACCCATTGTGATATGCCATTTGTTGCACAACAATGGCGTTTGGTTAGAAAAATATTTGACTTATATTTTTTTTTTGTTTTTAAAATTGTTTTGGCTTCAAGAAGCCGATGATCTTCTATAATACTTATTGGTATTTCATAGTTATAAGCCTCTTGCACATATTGTTTTCTCATTTAACACATTGCTAACAACACATTCTTAAAAATCCAATTTCCTCTTATTTGCAGATACAAAATCGAAGTGGCGGGCAAGAGTTTGCCAGTTCTCACCAATCTCGACAAAGGTCGTTATGGCGTGATTGTGTTCGAGAACCTGGACAAATACCTCAATATGGACAAATGGAATCGCGAGCTGCTGGACAAATACTGTCGCGAGTACTCCGTAGGCATTGTGGGTTTCGTGAGTCCCAGTGAGGAGACGCTGGTGGGTGCCCAACTACGCGACTTTCCGCTGTTTGTCAACACGAATCTGAGGCTGAGAGACGCCAGCTTGAATCCCCAGTCCTCAGTGCTGCGATTAACACGAGCTGGTGAAACGGCTTGGGGAGCACTGCCCGGTGATGATTGGGCGGTGTTCCAGCATAATCACAGTACCTATGAGCCGGTGGAGTGGGCTCAGCGAAACACTCAGGAATATCCAGCGGACAGTGTGGGTCAGGTGCAACTACCGCTGACCACTGTGCTTCAAGATCGCGGCCAATTGGATGGCATACAGCGAGTGCTCTTCGGCAGCAGTTTGCGTTTCTGGCTGCATCGTTTGGTCTTCCTGGATGCGCTGAGCTATCTAAGTCATGGTCAACTTAGTCTGAGTCTGGAGCGAATGATTCTAGTCGATATCGATGATATATTCGTGGGCGAGAAGGGCACCAGACTGCGACCAGATGATGTGAGAGCCCTAATAGCGACACAGAAAAACATAGCAGCCATGGTGCCTGGTTTCCGCTTCAATCTGGGTTTCTCGGGAAAATACTATCATCATGGCACGAGGGAGGAAAATCTGGGCGATGATTTCCTGCTGCAGAACGTGCAAGAGTTCAACTGGTTCTCGCACATGTGGAAACACCAGCAGCCCCATTTGTACGATAACCTAACCCTCCTGATGGCAGAAATGCACTTAAACTACGCCTTTGCCGTGGATCACAACATACCCACGGATTCGGGTTACTCCATATCGCCGCATCATTCGGGCGTTTATCCCGCCCATGAGCTACTGTATTTGGCCTGGAAAAAGGTGTGGAACGTGAAGGTTACGTCCACCGAAGAGTATCCGCATTTGAGACCAGCTCGATTGAGAAGAGGATTCATTCATCGCAACATAATGGTGTTGCCCAGGCAAACCTGTGGCCTATTCACCCACACCATGTACATTGATCGCTATCCGGGCGGCAGAGATAAGCTGGATGAGTCCATACAGGGTGGCGAACTCTTCCAGACCATTGTGTACAATCCCATCAACATCTTTATGACGCACATGTCCAACTACGGTTCGGATCGTCTGGCTCTGTACACATTCCAATCGGTGATCAAGTTCCTGCAGTGCTGGACCAATCTCAAGTTGGCCTCAGCGCCGCCAGTGCAGCTGGCCGAGATGTACTTCCGGCTGCATCCCGAGGAGGTGGATCCCGTGTGGGGTAATCCCTGTGACGATGTGCGCCACAAGAAGATATGGTCCAAGACCAAGAACTGCGATTCGCTGCCCAAGTTCCTGGTGATTGGGCCACAGAAAACGGGCACCACTGCACTGTACACATTCCTATCCATGCACGGCAGTATTGCGAGTAATATCGCCAGTCCGGAAACCTTCGAGGAGGTGCAGTTCTTCAACGGCAACAACTACTATCGCGGACTGGACTGGTACATGGACTTCTTTCCATCGGAATCGCTGCCGAACACGAGCTCACCGATGCCCACGCAGTTGGGTTCGCCACGCTTCATGTTCGAGAAGAGTGCCACCTATTTCGATGGCGAGGCTGTGCCCAAGCGAACTCATGCCCTGCTTCCACATGCGAAAATCGTCACGATTCTGATATCGCCGGCGAAGAGGGCCTACTCCTGGTACCAGCATCAGCGTTCCCACGGCGATGTCATAGCCAACAACTATAGTTTCTATCAGGTAAGCCTACTGAATGTCTAGAAAACTCATTTTCCTGCAATAAGTATTTGTTTTTGTTTATTATCACGACCAATGGTGCGTAAGGCTTAAAAATAAACCCATTGGAAAACTATAATTAACTCGCCCCATTGCTTGCCATGCAAATCAAATGGTGCCCCTTGATTGATATGCATGCGATATTAAGTGAAGCAAATACAAATTCAACAAATTGCAATTTCTTATCTCGCAACGTGCGAGGCAAATGAAAAGAAACAGTTAAGCAAACAGGAAAATTCATTTCGGTTCACCTCAAAAGCAAATCGAGAAAAACTAATTAAATGTAGGAAAATTCGTTTTTAATACGAAACAACTTGTGGGACTTGTTCTTCTGCTCCTCCATTGTGGCAATAAGGTGCCTTCGCACACATCCTGCCAGTTTTCCAGCTTCTTTCGTTGATTCTTTGGCACATTTCATTTGAATTCCATGCCGGAAAATTTCTATTTGCAACCGAGCTTGTCCCCCACAACTAACACATGTCCGAATGCCTCAGATTACTCCGCCAGCTTGCTCTGACATGTGTCCAGGTCCATGCCAAGGCACTCAGAACTCTTTCCTCACTTCCTTGATGGCATTTTTGCACTGCGCGTAAAGGGAGTAAGCATTTGCAGCAGGAATTTTATAATTTCATAAGTAACTATCATTTGATGTCCTCATATACTGAACCATTTTCTTAACGTGCATATGCGCAAATGGGCGTTCATGCTTAGAAATAACACTGATTTCACACTGATTTCAATCGCATGAACAGGTCATAACGGCTGGTGACTCCGCACCGAGGGCACTGAAGGATCTGCGTAACCGGTGCCTAAATCCCGGCAAGTACGCCCAGCACCTGGAGCACTGGCTGGCCTACTATCCCGCCCAGCAGGTGCACATCATTGATGGCGAACAGTTGCGCCTGAATCCCATCGATGTGATGAACGAGCTGCAGCGCTTCCTCAAAATCCAGCCGCTGCTCGATTATTCAAATCACCTGCGATACGACGTGAAGAAGGGCTTCTACTGCCAGGCCGTCAGCGAGAAGCGCAATAAATGCCTCGGAAAGTCCAAGGGACGCCAGTATCCGGCGATGGATGAGCGCAGTGCCAAGCTGTTGCAGCGGTGAGTAAAATCGAATACTGCCCTTTATAAGCAACCCCCCAAAAAGAAAAATCCAAAAAAAAAAAAGGGGGAGCGCAAAGGGACCTGAGAGAGAAAAGCCGGGCAAAGGTGGGAAAATCATGAAAAGTTCGAGCCATCAGTCGTGTGTGGGCGGCGTTTTCGGTGTGAGTGATTTGGGACGACAGACAGGACGACGAAGGAGCTGCTGCTGCTGCTGCTTTGAGTGAAGGATTAATGAACATATGTGGCCATGGGTTGTGGGCACAAAACTCCTCGCTCTTTCTTCCTGCAAAGGATATGTGTATGAGTGTATGAGTGTAGATGTGTGTGTGGCACTTTGCGGCCGCTAAAAGTGCACTTTGCTGTACTGCGATTTCGTCGGTATGCCAGCTGTTGTCAGTTGACAAGGAAAACGATTTGCCGCACCGCATTTTTCTAGGCCAACAAACACACGGAAAGTACACATACGGAAATGGAGATGGACAGATGGACTACTTTGTGAGGCATTCAACTGCGAGTAAATGGGAAATATATCAGGGGAGTTGGAGTTCGAGTTGAAGTTGGCCATATAAAAGTGCCTGTAAGCTGGGGAAATTTGTTTCCTGACGCGATTGCACGATGCTGGTGGTGGAGAAAAACGATTACGTTCGTGGATCTGGGTATAAAAAGGTTCAGTTAGCTGGCTTCCTATTGTGGCAAATAAAAACTGAAATGGTTCTAATATTCCCTCGCTTTGCCAGATGTTATGTCTTTTTAAGACCCGAGCTTAGTTCCACAGATTGGTGCCACAAACTTGTCCAAATTCCCGGAGATAAATCTCCTCTGTAGCACTGAGCAATCCAAGTGGTTCATAAAATCATCAGGAGCTGGGAGACTGAAGTAAAATATTCAAAAACTTGGCCAGCAAAGAAGAGGTGCTGCAAGAGATAAGACCGTGTCGATCTGCATATTTGTTCTGTCTTTGTGGCGTAGAAACCGGCGATTTGAAATTCTAATTTCGCGCCACCACTTTGACTGCGTTCTTTCTAAAAATTCTGATGGAAATTTTCAATGTTTTTTCTGTTTCGTTGTCTCTCTTGCAGATACTATCTCAATCACAATACGGCGCTGGTGAAGCTGCTCAAAAAGCTGGGCTCGCGGCCAATACCGCAATGGCTCAAAGACGACCTGTCCACGGGAACGTGATAGCAGCTGTTTGCTGGAGGAGGAGCAGCAGCAGGTGGAGTAGGAGTAGGAGGAGGAGCAGGTGTTATCAGTGGCATAGGAGGCACCAGGTATCGCAAATTGCGGGCAAAACTCAGGAAGCAGTTGCATTGGCTGCATGTGGCAGCCGAAAATGCGGAGAG
Source organism: Drosophila santomea (assembly GCF_016746245.2). Lineage (NCBI taxonomy): Eukaryota > Metazoa > Arthropoda > Insecta > Diptera > Drosophilidae > Drosophila > Drosophila santomea. Next base: position 7,222,943 of record NC_053018.2, read on the forward strand.
CGCTCAGCGACGACGGCGTCACAACTGACAGGATGAAAATTTGATGGAAATTCGATGGAAAATCTATCACACTCGTTTCCGGTTTTCACTTTTGGCAGGCGTCAGCAAATAGAAATTTAATATTAATTGGCTATTTAAGTTCTCAAGTTCTTCTAAGTTTAAAAGCTGCGCAAATGTCAAGTTATTAGTTTTCAATTCTATTTACAATTAAAAATGGATTTTTGATTTTATATTCTCAGTGTAGCTATTGCAAACTCTCGCCGAAAGTGAAAATCAGAAAAGGGCCGGCTTATAAACCGCTTAAAAAGGTAGCTGCCGTAGAAAAAAGTTAAATTAAGATGGAAAAAATAACATAATTAGTCGCCTTTAACATGCATAAATCTTTTTTGTTTGTTACTATTGCAGCTAATTAATGTCACTGCAGTTGTCAGCTAAAGTTGTACAGTGTGTGAGTGCGTATCTGTGTGGATTTATCTGCAAACATTGTGTAAATAGGCATGACTTTGACTTGTGTGTGTGTGTGTGTGTTTGTATGCTTGCGCATTATAAATTAACATAAATAATATCATGAGGCATCATGAATAAATGCATAAATGCGCTTTGTTAGTTGTTTAATGTTTATTAGTTGGCAATGGCGCATTAAGCGCCTAATTAAGTTTACGCATAATCCAGCACTTTCATTATTACTATTACCTCAGACACCGATTAAGCTCTCCGCATCCTAAAGACTCGATCAAATAACTTTTGACATCTCCAAAATACACAACAATGTACGTACTACTACTATTCACACGTCAGCCGCAGAAACTTCTGTGTACTTTAAGCATTTCAAATCCATGCCACAACTGTGACTTTGTTTCAGCAGTAAAAACCAGATATACATACATATATATATAAATCGGACTAGTACGTTAAGCATAAGGCTGCCTCTATCCCCTAAGTGTATTATAGATGTTTTTAGCCTAAGCCTAGTGAGTAGACCTAAAATGCGCTTGTCACAGGCCTCGATGTAAAAGTGTAAAACTCTAGTTGTAGTTCTAACGCAGCACTAAGCAAAGCTCTATTGTATAGTTGGATATATGCGTAAATGTATGAGGACTAGTTCAAGTTTAGATTGGTAATGCGACAATAATAAAAGCGAAATTATTGCAAGTGTAAAATGGCTGTTTTATTTACTATTTGTGTAATTAAGCGGGAAGTTTGAAAAGTAGGTTTACTTTCGTTCTAAAAAACAACGGTTTTCAATCACAAGCCGGTCTAAGAGCCGAGACACAAACCTCGGCACGTTCTAAAGCCAAGTAAAGCTAAGACACGAACCGTAGGAACCAACACGAGTTCAGGAACCAAATGGAAAATGTAGCCGCTAAGTGTGGAAAAGTGTAAACTTATCGAATGAAAATGTGTGGCAATCGGAATGTCAAAATCTGCATTTGGCACGAAAATACGTTATTTTCAAAAAGCTTTTCATTCCATCGTCAACTTCTTAAATGAAATCTAAAACAGTAGGAAGTGCTCTGCTGGGCTAACCAAAGCAAATATACTTGATTTGTAACTATAGGAAGCTAACTCAATTTACAAAAATAAGAAACACTCCTTGTGAACAATCAAATTTAATATTTTGAATTACGTAGTTTGCCGCCACTTCCGTCAGTGAAAACAGTGAAGTCACATCAAGTTAATCGATAGCTGCTGGAGGCGCACCGATAGTATCGATTAGGCATAGCTTTTCCTTCGCAGCTTCGGTTAGTTCATTTCTGTAGTTCGTTCGTGTCGGTTGTGGGTGTCGATGTTTTCAAATTCTACTCACAACTTTGAATATTAGCATTTAAATACGCGCAATTTTTGGTGTATATTGTTGAGTAAATAACTTTATTTACTTAAGAAAACAACGGTATATATGAATACAAAATCGAATCGAAACCGCGAGCTATACGTTTAAATTTCAACTAGATAAGTTATAGAACGATAAAAACAGCACGTGCTAACAGGTACTCGGCCATAAACGACAGTTGCAAAAAGAGTTAATTATTAATAATATCGCGTGCTCACACAGCCGGCTTTAAACAAAAAGTCGTGGGCGAAGAGAGTGCAAAGAGAGCGAAAGAGAGAGAGAGAGAGCGTGTGCCGTGCAGCGAAAGTCCATGAAAACGTCGCGTTCTTAATAATTAAATTCCCAGAATATACATATATATCTTTCCACATATGTATAAATAATTTTATTCCGAGTGCTAATCGCTGGGTTTTTTGCCCTCTGTGCCGCGCATGAAAAGCTAAAGAAAAGATTCGCTTGGTAAAACCGGTAATTCCCTTCGCCCCTCCTCTCCGAAAATTCTCACGTTCTCCTTTTTGGCGCCCGTTCTTGGTGGTTTTTGTTGTTGCCTGCGGCTTGTTGCATTTTCTCTGTCACAACCTACACAAACTTACAAACTTTTCTTAAGTAGTCAAAATCATAACGTAATCATATCAAAATGTTAAGTGAAAGTAAAATTCTTATTGGTCGACTTTGTTTATTTATCGTGGGCGCTAACTATTCGGGCCTATCGGAAGATTCTAACGGTGCCTTCGGAATCCACGACGATGAAAGAGGCTTCGCAGAAGTTTCCGGTTCGAATAAATAATACCCCTTTCGCACATAGGCTTTTATTTCGATTTGAATTTCGGCTGATAGACAGTGCCAAGCCTCTCTGACGTACTTGTATTTATTTATTTATTTTCTTACTCATACAACAAGTTGGGCGCCGAATAGCGAAAAGTTTCAACCTTACTCATTATTTACCCCCCATAACCGGTGCTCTCGTGATTTACAATAAAGTTATAATAATAAAGAGGAGCATTCAGTGCTGTAGTGAAGTGTCCAGTCCAGCTGCACAACCAGTTCCTGTTAAGCGAGCCGCATCATGTCCAGAAATAGGGCTGCCATGGTCAGCGCCTTTCGGCTCTTCCTGCGACCGGCGGCGACCACCACCCATAGAAGTCTCGCCCTGCGTTTGGCACCCGGCACCACCTTCGCCCTGGTAAGTGCTCCATACAAAGTACCCACACACATTGATACATATCTATATGTATAGTTCATGGAAAACTATCTTGGGAAGTCGCGCTCCGGGGGAGCAGCTGTTGGCCAGCGCCGGTATCGGATCTATAAAAATACACGCACTTGTTTCTCGAATGTGAATAAGCGCATGCCAACAGCAAGGGGTAGCATCATAGTACCAAGAAAATAGTCATTCCAATATAGTTTTATCGCAACTTACTGCACAGTTATGTAGGTCAGTTTCGATGGCTTTCATAACTTTACAAATACCAGCGTAATACAAAATTTATATCATATTTCTAATATAGATGAAATTTTAGAAATTTAAATTTTATAAAAAAAACACTATTTTTAGAGAATGTTAGAAACCGAATTTTATTTTCAAAGCCTTTTATTTTATCACTGCTATTCTGTTGGCCACCACTGTCTGCACACAGTTGTGGCTCTGCACAGTCATACTTATAGAAATGTCTCTGCTGTGGCAGGCATATTTTGTGTTTCGAATTTTTAAAATTTATGCAAAGAACCAGTCCGAAAATACTAAATAAGCTAACATACATATTTACTATGTCCACATGTCATACATATGTACATATGATTCTCAATCTGTTTCTCTTTCTTTCACTCTTCCCCCTTCCCTTTGACTGGGCAAACTTCATTTGGAGTTTGGCTCTCTCCATCTTTCACTCTCCCCGGCATTTCTCTCTCTCCATTTCTACTTCTTGTTGTTTTTGCACCTGCGCGAAAAGGCCAAGGCAATAACAACAAAACAGCTGTCAGAAATGTTTATCATCACATGACGTGTTGTTGGTGGCGGGGGTGGTGCAGAGAGAGGGGCGTTGATAGATGAGTGATGGAGGTAATTTTTTTCGGAGAGAGAAGTTTGGAACAATTAGCACTCTGTATAGCATCCCAGTGCTCATCAAACTGTAGATCATTGATTTAATTAAGATGGTTGAGTCATTTCATTGATGCTGCTACTGATTTTTGTTGTTAAACAAACAATTGAAATTGTAATTGTTATCAGTTTAAATTTAAAGCTTAGGTAGGTGAGTCAGCGAAAGCAGCTAAAATGGGAACACACTCAGGGCACTGTAAAACTCGATTATGATGAATATTTGAAAACCCTCAAAAATGTCAAACCAAAATTTATATTTAAATTTCATAAAATTTAGGACATACATATGTAGTGTTTTTCAATATTTAGGATATTTTACCTTCTGATAGGAGCTTTACTGTACCAAGAAGGCTCATTCAACCGGCAAGTATTGTATGCTAGTATTTTTTTATGACAAACTCGATTTGCATACAAAATGATTAAATACGCCGTTATTTGCTCAACTCAACCGGGCGGCTTAGAGCTTGTGTGTTTGCGAAGAGAGCGGGAGAAACGAAAAGCGAGTGTTGATGACATTGGGTGAAAAAGAGGGGCGAGATACTTTGTACCTAGATTGTTTGCTTTTATCAGGCTATTTGCTCGACTTTTTGTGCCCACAAGTGTCTATCTGGATTTGCATTTTGTTTTTCGAGCTTTTCCCCAGCTGATTACGGCAAATAGAAACGATGACAAAAACGACATCAGTGATTGTCAAGCTCAAAAGAGTGTGGCAAACTTCTTGACCCGGATTTCCGTTTTTGGCATCTTAACCTGTCATAGTGTCTCCACATCACGCTCCAATTTGCTCACTCGAAATCTCTGGGCGTACGCGAAAAAATAAACAAAGTCCAGAGGATTTGTAGAATTATTTAGAGGGCACCCCTCTTGCAGTTTTTTCTATGTTTTCATAGAGCACAAAAACTTTTATTGGCGCCATTCGGTCTGCTCCACAATACACACACACACACAGGCAGGCACATGGACTCACAGACACAGAACGTGTGTCTTTACATCTCCCCATCCTCTTCTTCCCCTCCTAAAGCTGTCTCTTTCCGACAATTTCACTAGAATGGAATTTTTGGCTTGCCCTCGAATTTCGGCTTTTTTGCATTGTGTGTTGCCATTTGTTTTGCCATCGTCCTGTTTCCTGGGGCGTGGCACACACACACAAATATATATGTACGTGTATGTGGCAGCTGGAATACTAGGAAACTTCACTATTGTTCCTAAAGTATGGCAAAAATATAATTCTAACCAATTACACAATTATATTTGCCACTCGAAAGTTTTTCCACAAATTGTTTTAACATTAAGTTTTTAATGTCAAGAAAGTTTTGGATGAAACATGATTATTGGTCACAAGGAAAAATACAGCCCCATTTATGGGTTATGTCTAACTTAGATTTCTATAATTTAGATCTCATATATTTTTCGTTTTATGGGATAGTTTGCCACGCTAGAAAGCTAATTTTTAATAAATTCTTTAACTTCATTATGGGTTTAAAGTTGGTTATTCTTAGAATGCTGATTTATAATACAAATATAATTTTAATACTTTCCTGCCTTATAAAAACCTATTGGTCTGACCGCAATTGTACGTTACTGGGAATTTTCTGTGCCGGTGAACAATTATTTTCCGACAGATGCAACCGTTGCGATGGGCGATGATATTTGATTAAATACACGAGTGCCATGATTCAGGCTTTGGAGCCGGCTTTATTTGTGCATCTCTGAGTGCGCCAGTGTGCGTGCAAACACAGACATACACACACACATATATACACACATAAATAAAGCCCGATAGTCGGGCAAACAAAAACAAAGCGGTACTTATGCAAATGGAATTCATCATATCCAAAGCAAACCTGCGCTGGTTGCACGTAATGCAGCCAGAGGTCAGCCGCTTAAAGCCAGGGCTTATAGTCGTGTGGTGTTTGGTTCATACATATATGGTAAATTTTTAACGGAATCAGCTTATTAAGTCGGGCTTTGTAAGTGACACTTAAAATGCGCTTGGCAAAAGTGCACATTTCTGCCACTTTTCGTGGTCTTCATGGATTTACTAAAACTTGAAATGAAGTTTCAACTTTTTAATTTGAAGCAAACAACCTTGATTGCATTTCAAATCGGATTAAAACTTACTTAATTAATTTATCAGTTTGAGTTAAATGAAACACTTTTCAGACTGCCTAAGGTATTATCTTACTTTGCTTTCTGGTTATTTTGCACCCTCCTCCGCGCTTCTCATACATTCTAGCTAGAGAGCACTCCAGTTCCAAAGATTTTTAATCATTTCAAGACCTGCTCAACCTTAATATCAAGTTTTACCGGCTTATTTCCAGCAAAGTCAAAGTTCCGGCCAACTTTTTTTGCCGGCTGTCTGGGCACAGAAAAGTACTTAACTTATCAGCACTTATTTCTCGACTTGTGCTAATCTCCTTTTTAAATACTATCAACTATTGTTTGATCAGCAAGTTTCTGCGGCTCTCAACGTAAAATCACCAAAAAGCCTTCGACTTAACCCGTACACAAGCAGTCAAGCCGCAGAAAATCTGCATATCATAGGACCCCGCATTGCTATAACACCCACTCGTTCCTATATTATCCTTCGACACAGGCATTCTCCTTGCAAACTTGTGCACGTTTTCGCACATTTATCAGCGCTGCTAAATCTTTGCTTAGCTATCGGGGCAAAAACGAAAAGGAAATTTCCCCACCAGACGTTGCAAAAATATTTGCATACATATATGCAGTAAGTACACTCCGAAAGAGAATCCTCGAGGAAGGGACGAGGACGAGGATTATACGCGTAATTAATGCTATCGTAAACGGCGGTGGCAGCATGTCACAAATTAGGGAGACCTCATTAGGGCTGAAGCTGCCGCTTCATCAGCAGAACTTTAAGTTATGCCTTCCAAATTGCCAGCATAACTTAGAGAACGACAAATAGCTCACGGAGTGAATATGCCTTCGCCTTATAATAAACGTACACTTTCAGAAAATTGTTTATGTAAACTCATAGATACTAGTTCAATGGCTTTAGTACTGTTTGAAAATATCCATAAATTAACTTATATACTTTTAAAGTAGAAAACACTTTTTACGGTGCTAAAGATAATGTTTAAAGCTTTTCTACGAATTTAGGTAATACAAAGTTTTTAAAGATCCAAAACTACAATCAGTTTTAAAGCGTAGTACGTTAGTTCCATAATTAAAATAGTACAATTACTTACCAATTATTATATTATATAAATTTATGCAAATTAAGGCAGTTTAAAAGTGTATTCATGTTGATGTTTGTCTTCCCAATCTCCATAGTAATTTAACTTCTGGCAACGGCCTTTGCGTGATGTGGCCATTGCTCCTGCACTTGACTTCTGCTGTCGACAAGGGCGGCAAATAAACCCCCACATGAGCCCCACATATAGTCCCCCCATCCCCATTAGAACCCCCTATCCTACCCTCGAGTTTGCCCCGCAACTTGTCGGCATGAATGTGCGCTTTGATGTTTATCTAATGACTCTGCACCGAGTTGGGCTGCACGAGTATCTGATAGATACAAGTGGCCAAAAGCCCTCTGTGTATCTTTCCCCTTTCGCCGCGCTCTTGTAATCCAATCTGCGAAACTATTTACAATTTAGGTTAAACTGTAAGCGCCAGGGAAGAATCCAGTTCACTTTTGCCCCGATGTGCGTTATCAATTTGTGGCATTTTTGTGATAGCACTTATCAGCACTGACTGTGTACGTAAAAGTGCTCAATTTAAAATACATACTTCACTTGCAGAGGCCACGAGGCCACGCGACCGGCAGTCTGTTTAAATAAATTATTTGTTGAACTCATAAAATCAACCCAATTCAATTTAAACCATTCGAGGGGAGATCTCCAATCGCGATTGACCTGCGCCATAAAATATTTCAATGTTGTCAGCATAATTCGGCGAAGAGTCACTCTTGTGTACACAATTTTTTCCCCGCGTTGTGCATTGATTTAAATTCAGAGTATTGACTACCAAGCGCGTTGGGCAAACAGCGCCAAGTGGCTGCTAATTTATTTAGTAAATATTTGTGGCTTTGGCCACTTGCAGAACTCCATCGCCGTCGCAATCTCTGAATAAATTCTTGCCAATTTAAGGCCAAACAAAAAGGGGAATAGGCATCCCAGTCGAAGGGAACCGCATAAAAGGTTCGTTATTAATTCAGGCCACATCGCTGGCTTCTCTGGCTTCTCTGGGTTTTGAGTTTTCAGTTTTGGTCCCAGGTTCCCAAGTTCCTCGACTGGAGGACTCGAGTGTCAGCTGCTGTTGTTGTTGTCTCTTCCCTCGGTTTTGAAGGCGAAAATTCTACTATTATATGCAAATTTTCGTTGCGCTCCACAGGCACGGTGAGCTAGACTCCAAAATGAGCTACATAAATTTACTTTGCTACTCTCGGGCTAAGGGCTACCATAATATCCACTTAAGTTTGTCATACGGTTGCAAAGTAGCAATGTAACAAACCAAATACGGGCATTAATATGCAGCTGTTTGTTTTTTTAATGTATATCTACTATGGATGTAAATAAGTTAGATGTTTAAATCTATTACGAACTTAATTGTATATTAATGCATATGGTATATAGTGTATAAGTAACAATTAAACCATCTTGTTGAATGTCAACTAAAAAAAGGACATTGTATACTTGCAGCAGAGTCCTTATAAAGCACTCGTTTTTGTTGTCACCATTCTAGTTTATTTTAGCCATAAAAAAGGGACTGCATAATGTTGTTTTCATGCGGTTTTGCCCTAAATGGAGCACTCAACATGCGGCTGGGTTTTTGTTGCCGCTTTTTCGCACTCTCTCGCCTACTAATTACAATGGGATGTGGCCTCGGGTCCTTTGTGATAAGCATTGGGGCGTGGCCTGGTACTTTTTCACTGAGACCTATTTTATCGCCTCTTGTGAGTGTTAATTGTATTAAAATTAAAATGAAAATTACCCGCGCAAGGTCTTGTCCTGGAAGTTGTTCATGCACATGACCAAGATATTTTCAAAGCAGGCACACACAACCTTTGGCACAGAAAGTGTGAGAGGTCCTTTGAAGGCACTTATTTTTTTTTTTTTTGTAGCAGCTCTCTCAAACGTTGGCAGCTGGATATTTTCGGCAAAAAGGGAAATTTCTATGGCAAGAAAATAATATTTTTCCTCAGAGGAACACGTTTACTTTGTGTACTTTTGTTGGACAACTCAGCGTGTGTAGTGAAGCCTGCGAGGGCCAAGATGGATACCGTAGTCAGTAATTGAAGCCGAGCAGCTCCTACATCCTTCTTCATTGGCCTGCGGGTTAATGAGCCATTATTTTGAGTGAGTAATGCAATTACTGAGTTGGTTTTTATGTGTGCCCCGCCCCCCGTCGAATCCTGATTCCGAGATATGGGTATGTACTTTAATCCACAAGTTTATGGTTTCCCGTTTCTATGAGCTTTGTATTGACTGTTCGCTGCTTTTAGTGCTTCAATTTGTTGCGGCCTTTTTTCCACATTTGTTACCACTTTCATCGTTTTATCGTTTGCATTATTTACTGATGGCAGTCTGTTACCTGAGGGCAGCACACAGACTCTATGAATATGGAATATTTGTAATTGAAATTCGCTTGGCCAACTTGTGGGTTGAATAAGGGTGTAGCACAGCAATAAGGGTGTAAATGTGTGACTGTGTAATCCTTGTGGGATTTTCGCACATCCCCTTCTTACCTTTTCCAATTACAATTAAAGCTTAATTAACTTGAATTTTATTTCACCCTTTGCATTATTAAGTAGCCGCCGGCGAGTGACATGCATGTCTTCCTCTAGGTACAACATTTACCTAATTCCCTTGTAATTTAATCCTATAAATGAAATGCAATTCATTTATTTTCTTCTGGCGAATTTCCATTAACAAAATTGGCTGAATAAACAAACAAACCGAGGGGCAAACTGACGTATACGCAATTTAAATGAATTTTACTGAAAGGCCACAGCAATTCCCTAAGCTTGCGTTTAAACTGAAGTAAAACGCTTACAAATGAGCACATAAAACTCACTTTTGGCCAACTCTTAAGGGAGAGGATGGGAGAACTTCAGATAAAACGGCCTACATAACCAGGCATTCGAGGAATGCTTGTGGCAAATGCGAAAACTTTGCCTCTGACACACACAGTTCGTTTTGTGAATGTTTTTATTTCCTCGTTCTGGCCATATTAGATATTACTGTCTTACAGGCATATGTCTGCTTTTAACCAAATTTTCTGTGGCTATCTGTGAACTGTGAGGGTGGCGACAAAATTCTGGCCGCGTTTTGCACTCTTCAAGAGAAACACAAGAATATCTATTTCCATTTCATGGTTGTGTATTTCGGTATCTATTGAATGTGTACGTTTATCACTTTGTGCACACTAATTTTAGTCCGTCTGGCTTGTCTCTTTCATTTTTTCTCTCTCTGTATCTGATGATTTTTGATAGTCGACGTCAGAGTGTGTGCGCTTGTTTATCTATTTTTCTCTGCCTTTTCTCAGCTAAATATTTACTTGCAGAAAATCTTTACTGGCAATTCTATTCACTGTGCGCCAGTGAAAAACAAAAACCGACAAAAAATTCCCCCGCCTGCTGCGAACATGTGTCTAATTTATTAGCTTTCTCTCCGTCTGCTTCTCCTTTTAATATATTTATAGAAATATATTATATCGACGTGGCTTGAGATTTTGCCGAGATGTTACGGAGATTTCTCCTTAAGCCTTATCCTGTCTTCGCCTCGATCCCTCGTTGTCATTCCACTAATTTCATTTCCTCGGTGATTTGCTCACGCACATAATATTTTTATGATTCATTGCCAGCAGCCTCGATACCAATATAACAAATTGCTTTGCTTTTACGAGCTATAAAATATATATCTGTGCGCAAAACTTCAATTGCATTTCCACCGTTCGCTCGGTCGATCGGACAAATTGCTTTGACGGGGATTCATTATTCCAATTGGGGCAAAGACTTAACGAGCTCATTCAAAGACAATCAAACGCATAAAGAACAATATGCTCGGCGCCGTGTTATTCTTGGCTAGAAGCCCAGGAATGTGCCACTTGACACGCGACTCTGTTGGCCAAGAACAAAGGGCTGAAAGGCGAGTGCTTGTCTGGGGCTTCTCCTGTCTTAAAACTTTTCAGCTTGCATGACTTCCTCAACCGGGAAGTTGCCATGCAGAATTCCGTGCGACGGGCTTTTTAAATTTTTATTTCTATCAATTTAGAAATTTGCAGCGGAGTTGCGCAAAGTTCTTCATACTTTATCAATGAATGCCACACTGTCTGAAAACATAAGAAGACCAACTTGGACCATTAAAAGCAATCATAATTCTTAGAGGAATTAGCATGCAGTTTCACTATCTGCAAGACTTTTAAAGCTTTTTACTTAATTGCAGAAAAACAATTTTAGAGAAGTTTCTTTTATAGTAACTAAAATACAAATTTCATTTCCATCAGCTTTAAGCTTCTTTTTAAGGAGTTTAGCTTGCTTTAAAATATGAATAGCAATTTGAAAAATTCAAGAGATGGCCCCTAAAAGTTGAGTGAAATGAAATTGTTATGCAAATTACACGAACCACTGTAATTTTATTTTTATCTCTAATGTTGGCAGACTTTTGTTGGGTTTTTTTTTTTGTGTGGTGTTTCGCAGACGAAAAAGATTTGAGGAACCCAGAGACATCCACTCGGCTCGCTTTGTTTATTGTTATGACCCAGGGCCTCCACTTATTTTCCTCTTTCAGAAAGCCTTTTCGTCCTGTCTCCTTGTTTATCCCGGCGTGTCCTGTGTGCTGACTTGTTTTTCCATCGACTTAGACTACCACATCGCCGCACGTGGTCACATTGTCGGGCTCATTAAGAGACAATTGCTGCAACATGTCGCAGACAGAGGCCAAGGATGTTGATGTTGATGCTTATGTATACGGCGGCTCTCCTTCAACATTTTTTAAAGCTGCCCCACAAGGCAAATTAACTTGAAATGATTTGCCCCACCCGTTGTGGTCACAAGTTTCTGTTTATCATTTTCCCGGGAAAAACAGCAGGTGTAATTTATGGAATTACATTTTCACTCTCATCCACGGAGGAAAAGCTGAACTGAGCTGTGATTTCAATTTATTCGGCTGATCGTAAAAACTTTCTGGCCACAGTAAAAGAAAAGTGGCATACTATCCGGCTGGAGCTTGGATTTCGTTGGCTGTCGGAGCTTGTTAAATTTATGTGACGCCTAATGTTTCATTTGGTTCACTGCAAATGCCTGTGGGGCAACTTTTTAACATTTGATGCCAGCTGACAGCTCGTCGGGGGTCATAACTTTTACTTTTGCCCCTCCGGCTTAGCCAGTCTCAACTCAGTCCCAGCATCCAGACATTCTGTGCCGGATGAAACTCTGACCAAACTGTCAGAGATGTTCCATTGTCATTTGGCCAGGCCAAGTCCATCAATAATGCGCGCCAACAAATCACCAAAGTTTCTGCGGAAAAACAGCCAACAAAATGTTGGTCTAGGGACTGCATGGGCGTGTTTTGGAAATTTATTTGCCATTTAAATTTCAATTACTCGTGGGAAACATTTGATTTTGCTACATTTTTCACTGCGCATTCGAGCGGGAGCTGAATTATTGAAGCGCCTGATTGGAGTGGAGCGTAAAATCCAATCAGTAAAAGTTAAAATCGAAGCACAACACGTGCATACCATATGAGAAAATCCGCAATTCCCAACTCGGGTCTGAAAGTTATGCATATATGTTTGTGCGACTATGCAAACACACACACACACACATACTTTCAATGCTGCACCTAAAATTATGCAATGTTATTTTATATTTTCAAGCACAAGCTTAAAGTGCGAGGGTTGCTCTTGAATTACTGAAGAAAATGCAGCTACACTGCTCTACTTTTACAGAGTTGAAGTTTTAAATGTTAACTTTGAAAAACAGACATATTTATTATTATGATTTTTAAGTTTCGCTGCGTAGGTGTGAAGGTGTAATGCTAACAATGTTTCAACTTTGAAGTCCGCCCAAACACCTGACTTGTTTAGTTGGTAAAACGACACGGTAAACGGTTTCTATTTCGATTTCCTTTGCCCATTTGTGTCCTCCCCAGAGTGTTTGAGTGTGTTGGTGCGTGTGTGATTACTCATACGCAATGTTGCCGCCAGAAGGAAGGAGCACAAAAAAGTTGTAAAGGAAATGTGCCAGACGAAGACCATGATGTGGGTTAAAGCCACACCAAGTCACACACATTCACGTGGTCCTCGGAATAACTGTATTTACGCATCCCATATTCCATAGCCCCATTTCCTCTTCCGTTTATCTGTTTTTTTTTTTTTTGTTTTGAGTGCCAGTTCGTTGTCGTTTTCGTCCTTCGTTATGGGGAGCACGTGATTTCACTTGGGAGCATTTTAACTTAATTAGGTTCGGCTGAAACATGCAAGGAATGCCAGTTCTAAAATGTAAAGGACGTGGAGCTGCTGAATATATAAAGGAATTTTCTAAGCCAGGGTGAACTTTAAATTTAAAGCTGACATATTATTTTATATTGTACTAATAATGATAGTTGTGTTTTTTTCTAATTTTTTTCTTTTAATAATATTTTTTGATTTATAGGGAAATTAATTACGCATACGCACTGTTTTCCCAAATAAATTTGAATAGAGAAAGGCACACCCTAATGTACATTTTCTTAGAACCACTCGCAAGGGCTTAGTAATAATATTTCTATACTTTTTTTCTAATTTTTTTCTTTTAATAATATTTTTTGATTTATAGGGAAATAAATTACCCATACGCACTGTTTCCCTAAATAAATTTGAATAGAGAAAGGCACACCCTAATGTACATTTTCTTAGAACCACTCGCAAGGGCTTAGTAATAATATTTCTATACTTTTAAGACGGGGTAGGATTATAATTTAGCTATATTCCAGCACATATTGCTGGTTGCAAGATTTAAGCCCCATTAAAGCAGCAACCAATAATGCGAAATGGAGTCATTAATGTTAATTTGCAAACATTTTCCGCTCTTTTCCCCACAGCACTTACGGCCATGTCATGAGCTCCAGCAGCACAGAAGCTTCGCATCCACGACGGAGGATGGCGAAACGGACAAGCATAAAAAACCGACGACGGGAGGTGAGTGGGAATTTCGATTGGAAGTATCCACTGGATGGAGATATTTACCTTGCAGATATTTTGTAAATATTTTCGTTCAGTGCGGAATAACTGATTGGATTTGACAACTTTGTGAGAGGGTGCTAATCTAAGCTTATCAATCATCCCAATCGCAGGTCACAGTTCACGTCAGCATATGTATGAGCAGGCAGAAATTGAGGGAAAAGTAAAAGAAAAGAAATCCAAATCCAATCAATGTCTTGTTAAGTACCGAATAGGGGATCGGAGAACTGGAAAAGGTAGCAATCCTTGCAAAACGCAGGAATTTAAGGAAACTGTCAATTGTGAACCAAATTCTGTGTCTTCTAATCTAAAATCAAGAATTCAAAAATTCAGAGAATTTAAGAAGAGACAAAAAGTAACAAAGAAAAAGAAGTCAGACTTTTGTAAGTTTATCATGAAAAGAAATTCTAACTTTGAATCTGTATTTCCTAAGGTAAAGTTCATTCACTCAAGAGAATCAAGAATAGAAAAAGATATAGGAAGAAAACTAAAAAAAAAACTTGTAATGGTAAGACAATAATCCTTTTTAATTTGGCAAATTTCTAAGTTAACATAACTTATAAAAAACATAAGCCAATTAAAACTCAATTGATTATGTGATGAAATTGCGCTCCCCTTTCTAATCACTTTATTCGCCCACTTTACGTATTTGCATTGAATTGCACATGCCCATAAATTATCGATTAATTAAAGATAAGTTTGACAAATTAGTGGTCGTTGTGGTTTTCCCACTTTGAAATGTGATAGATAATTTCAGTAATGAAATGGTGCGAGTTGCCCGTTGGCTTCGGAAAATGAAATGCATAATAAATAAGTAGTCGACAGCTGTCACAACTCGATAAATAAATTGCATATTTATTTAAGCATAAACTTACAATATACAGTTGGACAGAAATTTGTTTTGCAAATTAAGATTAAATATTTATATATATGTATGCATTATACTTTGGATAGTTTATGGTATAATCTTTTGGCTTTACCTGTTAAGCTAAATTAGGCTACCAATATGGTTAACTACGAGATGTTTTTAAATTTAAGCTTTAACCCGAAACCCCAAGAAGTCGTCGTTGCCGTTTTGTGTCTCGATTGAGCATTAGTTTGTGGTTGATTACATTTTGTCATCCAGGCTGTCGTAGAGCTCTGCATCTGTGGGTATTTTTTCGGGGTTATTTTCGGGGTTTTCCTCCACTTGGGGTGGTGGTTCCTTGCTGGGATCGTAGACCTCGAACTCCTCGAACTCAATCTCATCGTACTTGCGCCGCTCGTAGATGCTCTTATCATTGGCCACGTAATGCCGCACTACGGTTTTGTCCACCACGGAGTTACTGCTGCTGGCACTGCTCAATCGACGCTCCGGAATTGGAGCAGTGTGCGTTACTAGCGAGGCCTGACTGTGAATATCGACGGGCACAATGATTTGCGATGGTGCGGCCTTCGTCAGCCTGATGGCGGCCTTTGTCACGGCTGTTGTTTCCACATTTTCCTCAACTTCGCGCAGCTGTTTTCCAATTTTCTGGCGCGGTGCTTCGATGGGCTTGCCCTTGGGAGGATTTGCCGTTGTCTTCACCAGCGTGTAGGCCAAGTCAACGTTTTTATTGCGGCAAACTTTGTTGGCAGCAGCAGCAGCAGCAGTCGCAGCGGCAGTTTGCAGGATATTCTTACTCTCTGGCGGTTCGAGCCGTATGTTCATGGCTTGACTTTCGTATGTGGGCACAGTCACAGCATCCACAGTGCCATAACCATTCTCCTCCGGCCGGCCATTAAAGTTTCCAGCCTTCTCCTGGGGCTCCTGGAACTCGTGGGGCATCGTGTCTCCCAGCACATTGATGTGATTATTTACTGTCACTTGGCGTCGTGGCACTTCCTCCTCCGGCTCCTTTTTCGTCAACGTTATCGGACTCTGACTGTTGATGGTCAGTTGGACATCATTGCTGGCCGTTGTCTGATTCGCCTCGAAGTGATGTACCATCTTTCGAACTACCTCACTGTCGGCGGTGACCTCATCTTCTCCAGTTCCGGCCAACTCCAGGCGACTGCTGCAGCTGTTCGACTTCACCAGCTTAAATTTGATGCCTGCACAGTGAGAGAAAGGCAACAATCATTTGTGTTTTATGCTGTCAATGTCAGGCTTTATGATGAGCATATTTTCTGGGATAAAGTTATAAAAATCACGATACTGTGATAAAACGTGTTGCTTACTATTTACTATCGTTACTTGGGGTACGCAAACTATTTTAATTAAAAGATAAGTTAACTTTAAAAACGAAAATCAACCTTAATAAGCAAATGAGCCTTTAAGAAAACGTTTAAAATTGCTCACAACGAGTGTGCACCGTCTGCAACCCAATTATGAGTTTGGACCTGGCCAGGATGGTTCTCATTACTCACCTTGATAGGAGTCCTGCTGCTGTTCACCAGCCGCTTGTTTGGTTTGCAATCGATGTTCGCATCTCTCGCTCGGCAGGCACACATTGCAGGCCTCGATTTGACGGACTCGGGAGCGTGTGGCACTCCCCGTCATCGGCTGAGTGGTTTTTGTGGACGGCGCTGTGCTGCTAGTTGCGTTCTTCTCCAGCACCCTTCCTCCGTAGTAGGTGACAGTTGAGCCGCACTCCCTTATCTTGGCCAGCACGTCCTGAAGGCAAAAGCAAAAGATTAGACGACTGGCTGCCATCAAAGGCTAATGGTCCATAAAGCCACACGCAAAAGGACCGCACCCCAATATGTTTCACAAATATAAAAATTCTAGGCTTACGCAACCAGTAGCTCGAGCTAAGCACGAAATATCTACATTTTAATCGAATTAATTAAGTTGGTAACTTCCTAGAACTATATTTAAATGATAAACTATTTAAATGATTAAAAACTATTTAAAAATGTGTGATATTTAATAATAAACATGAATCTTCATAGAAATCAAGTTAATAAAGGACTTAACTCAATTACCTTGTCAAACCACTTTAAAATATCTTTTAATCAGTTAAGTGCTGCGATTATCATGAATATAAGTGTCTTGATAAGATTGAAATAACAAGTGCTCAATCAATTTGGAAAGTTAATTCGATTCTTTCGGTGTACTCACATTGCTGACGTAATAATTCTCGCACATGTCCTGCTCCACATCGTCCTCGTACTGGTCATCCTGATCGTCGTCCTCTTCGTCCAGATGTTCCCCATTTTCCTGCTGCTCAGAATTTTCCAAATTATTTTCATAAATCTGCCGATAAAGGGATTCATTTGCTCCTGCTCCACCAGCACCCATGCACCAGGTGCGTCGGCTGGCGAATTTAGCTCGAGCTTTGGCATTGGCTGCATTGCTATTGTGTCTGCGAACAACGTCCTGCACATGAACATCCTTGCATGCCATCACTGGGGATTCCTGATGATGATACTCCCCCCCGCAGGGGGAACTCAAATCACCACTGGAAATTCCGCTTGATAGGCTGGCATTGTCCCAGTGCTTTGCCTTGTGCTCCTCCAGCATCTCCATGCCTTTGGGTTGTTCCTCTGCTCCGCCATAACTCGTATCAATTGTCAGGTACCGGTAACCCCTAGCTCTCCTTGATTTGGGACTCAATTGGCAGGCTGAGCCACCAAACTTTTGCTGAGATTGCACTAATAATCCCTGACCAGGAGTGGGCAGAACATTCTGCTCGAAGAAGCGACGAACATTGCGAACTGTATCCGGATCTGGTAGCTCATCCTCGTAGAGCTCTCTGTTCACCCGCACGGGTTGGTAGAAGAAATGCCGTTTGGCAGCAGCTCCACCCGTTTGTCTTTGCCGCATTTTCCTCGGCTGGGAAGCTGATGCATTTACAACCCGCGGAGGTTTCGGTGGAGGAACAGTTGAAGGCGTAGTCGTGGAACCACTGTTAATCCCCACCTGCAGCGGTCGTTCGATCTTGGTCCTTACGGGCTCAACTATCACCACATTATTGTTGCTCAGCAGCTCCTGGAAACTGTATTCCTGCAGGTACTGAATGAGACCATCAAACTGGGCCTCCTTTTTATTTCTGCTGGAGAGGAAATTGTTGCGAATCAGCTGCTGTGACTTTAGTACCTTATACCTTATGTGATCGAACTGATCCTGATCCTCATCTGCATCCTCCTCTGGTTCCGCAGCCGCCTTAACAATGGTGGCTTTTTGGGCACCTTCGCCTAGTTCCACAATTTCAATCGAGGGATGTGGCATCATGCTGCAAAAGTCACTGCCAACTGCGGATTTATCCGTGGCTTGTGTAGTGGTCTCTCCGCCCAACTGGAAGTGAATGCCTGGCTGGGTTTCCCTTGCCGGCTGCTCTGTTTTTAGTGTTTCCGGTTCATTGCCCGCCAGTTTGTTCCAATAGCAACGGACTGCATCCACTTTTTGCAGATATTCATTAGCCACCTCACCACCCGGCGAGCTAATTGTGCTGGCCATGCTCCTGGCACTACTCCTCCTTCGCAGGGTGCCACCTGCTCCTCCGCCTGCGGCTACTCCTCCACGTCCATCCACCACATGCAGTATTTGGGGTCGTGACATTTTGCCCCTGGAGAAGCTCGAATCGCTGCTGGAGGAGGGCAAAACCCGGACAGGTCGGGCCTTGTAAATGGGAGCACCGGTGCTGAGGATGCGATGTTCCAGCGGTTTGCCACTCGAGGAACTCACGGAGCGTCGCAGAGGGCGCTGAAGGAGATTACAACTTGAGCTTGAGTTTGAATTTGAATTTGTTTTCGTGCTGGGTTTGGGCTTAATCTGTTGACTGGTTTCCTTGTTCTCCTGAATTGCCTCCTTCTGGATGATGTTGTTTTGGGCGTCGGTGACGATTATTTGAAAGGATGGCTTTATATGCTCCTGTCGCTCGCGGATTTCCTGCGCACGACGCTCGATTAGCCTGCTGAAATTGGCCACCTCAATGACGGGCGCCTCCTTGGGTTGCTCCGGTTGTGAAATGGATACGGACAGATTGTCCTCCTCTTCCACATCCGCTGCAGAATCCTCCTGCTGCGATTCCTCGGTCAATGGTGGCGGCGGTGGTGGCAGTGGCTCCTCTTCCTCCTCCTCGTCGTCTTCAGCCTCTTCCTTTCTGGAAATTTGCTCTACTTCTTTGATTACAGCTGGAGACTTTGTCGTACCTTTCACTTCAATTTGCCGCTCCTGTGCGGAAAAATCCTTGTTTATCTTTGGCTTTTCTTTTTCTTTTTCCCTTTCCTTATCCTTTTCCTGAAGAGCTGCTGACGCCTCTTTTTCGCGTTCTCTTTCCCTTTCCTGGTATTCCCTTTGCCTGGCTTTCTGATGGGCGCGTCCGAAACGTCTAATGGAATCGTACGTTTCTGCCCTGGTCACCTGCTGCTCCTTTTTGGCTTCCTTGCGCTGCTGCTGCCTCTGCTGATTGTAGGATGATCTGAGCTCCTTGTCGATATTCTCGCACACCTTCAGACTCACTCCTATATTGACATCCGGCAGGCTGTGATACTGATTCTCTGCGAGGTTGGACTTGTTGACAGTGTTGACCACGAAGGAGTCGGTTGCCTGGCGTTTCAGTTCCGGCGGCTGCTGCTTGACTTCCTCCTGCTTGAGCTTACGTTTTTCTACTACGGCCAGGATCTTGGGTTTCGGCGTGTGTTCTACTTTCAAAACTTGCGTAAAGATCTGCGCCTCAACTTTGGCTGTGGTGGTCAGCAACGGAGCAGGTTGATCCTCTTGGTTTGTGGCCTTTTTGTGCTGCTTCGCTTGCGGTTCGTAAACCGTGTCTTCTATTGAAATGTGCAGTAAGCTGCGGGTTTCCAGCTCACCACTTTCGCCACAACTGGTGAAAGTTCGCTGCTCAAAGGACTCGCAGCTTTCGCCAACTAAAGTACAATCTGAACTATCCTCTGAGGAGAGGTAAACAGAATCATAAGCAATCAGTTTGTCCAACTGTTCGTTGTGGTTTTGCCTCAAGGTGCTCTCACTGTCGCTGGTCTGTGGCTCCGTGGGCGTGGTCAGACTATCCACAACTTCCTCTCCCGTTTGCTCCTCCTCCTCGCCCTCACTGCTCTCGAAACGTGTCCTTGTGGTGGTCGTAAGACTTATGATCTCGTAGCTCTCCTCACCGTTGTTGCCCTGCTGGTAGATCTCCTCGATGTGTGTTAAGTCGTATTCCTGTTCCGAAAGCGATGGGCTGTCCGTCTGATCATCTGAATTACTGGTCGTAGTCTCTGGGAAAACACTACTCTGACTGTGCTCTGGACAGGATTCACCACCCGTGTCCAGGTGTCGTTGCAGGCAGTTGGAGTGGTGGTTATTCCTGTTCTGCTGCTGCCGCCTTGATTGATAAATCCTTGGTCTTTCCTTGAGCAAACTAGCTGCCACTTGTTCGAGGGCTTCAAATTCCAGCGAAGATGGTTGCTGTTGATCCAGATGATTCTGATGCAATGAATTTTTGAAGTAATCCGAGTTCAAGCTCTCCAAGTCGCTCTTGTCGTTGTGCCAAGGATGCAATTGCTCACTCAGATTCAAAGCCAAGGCGTCCAAGCGTTTCAGATTATCATAGTAGACATCAAAGTCACGCGATTCTCTGCTAAGCCGTCTCTGTTGTTGCTGTTGATGTTGATGTTGATGTTGCTGCTGCTGCTGCTGTTGCTGTTGCTGCTGATGCGAATCGCAAGTGCCCGAGTTGCTTCTCTGGCTGTGGGTGTCATCCGCCGTAGGCTGATCCGCTGGCTGCTCACCCACCAAGGTCGCCTGATTCGGTTTGCCGTTCAATCTGCGGTTGGGAGTTGGGAGAATCGAAACGGGAGAATGGGCTCGTTAATGATGGCATTGTTTTGCATGTTGGCCTATCATAAGTAAATTACATCTAATGACATGATGAGTGCCCCTTGCACTTCGCCAGCCACCACACAGTGTTGGCCTCGTTCAACGACCCTCAATTGCAAGTATGTAGTATCAGACATGTGATGTCTAAATCAATTAATCCGCACAAAGCAACAGAAACCTAACTGAGAATGTCGGGCAGTCAAAAGTGGGTTCTTGTTTGTCATTCAAATGGGCAGCCAACTGCAGCAAATAAAAAAGGGAACTGCGACAGGTGATTGATAGAATTTTATGGGCAAACACGAAATTAAATGTGTCAAATCGGTGACGAAGGTATGGGCCCATAGCAAATGTTGCACTTTCAAAGTGAGTAGCGTTTAAATTGAGTGTCGAGTTTTTTTTTCTTTATAATAGTTACAGTAGAACTATGCCTGCATAGAAAAACTCAATAAAAGGTCAACAGTAAGATTGGAAGCATTTACAATGTGTTGATTTGTTTGCTTTTAATGATTTTAATTATTCTCATGACTGGATTTAAATTTAATTGTATGCATGGTTCGTAATTGCCGTGCTGTTAACCACCACAATAAGCCGTCGAATAACGATTAAATTTCATTCATAAATTACTGAACCTGCAACATATATCTTTATTGGTTTCAAACGAGTTCTCTTCTCAAACTCTGGGTCTAAAGACCTTTCAATTGAGATCTCTGAGCTAAAGCCTCCATTATCCCACATCAAGAATGAGCCGTCACTTTGGACCACCGTATCCGTTTCAACTGCACATTGCACTCGAGCGGGTTTTGTTGATGATTTACTCAGCCACTTGACGCGACGATTTGCGGCAAATTAAATGAAAAACGGAAAAGCCCAGAGAACAGAGTGCGACGGAGCGGGAAGGATGCGATTCCGAGTGCCATGGCAGCTCGACGACTGCACATGCCATTGCCAGGATGCGCAGGATAACGTGTGTGTTAATGGCAGGACGAACGAGTGGGACGTAGCTAAAAGCTTTTCCAATTCGCTGTCACATGCCCGCCAACTCATACGACTCATACGACTCATGCATGCAGCTGCTCAAACAATTGGCAAACAACAAACTTTTGCAATTTTAATTAAACAACGTGGGGATAAACTACCACCAAATGCGAAATGAAAAAGACCCAACTCCGCACTAAACTTTTACTGCTCACAAAACTGAAATGTTCTTATGTAACGTGCTTAAGCGTTCGATAGATTGCACTTTGCAGTTGTCACCAATCAGGTTCAGGTTAAATGGACAACCGCAGGTTATGCGCAGCAAACACTGACCTCTGGATAATGACCCTGACCAGCGGAGTCGGTGAGTCGGGTTCAAAAATAAAAAGGCCGCACACAAACCGCAGAGACCAGCAGCCAACACAAATGGAAAATGAAACGGCGACAACAAACCGACCGCAACAATTTGGCCGGCGGCTTTTTGTTGAATTGTTTAAACTGAAATTTGTGCCGAGACCTGTTGAGTTTGCGGCGAGCGTCGCTCAACGACTGACGACTGGCAACTGGCGACTGGCACGGCCAAAATCAGCTGAAATCGCACCGTGTCTACGCGGCGTATGCGTGATTGCCGTACCTGAAGCACTTGAGCACTTGAGAGCAAGTTATAGCTAAGCTTAGTCCGTCGCACTTCGGCTTAGAGCACACAATGCAATATTTCTAATCTTATAGAAAGCCAGAAGCTTAAGATATGTGCAAGTAATATTTATGGTACAAGTTCTATGCAAAACATATTAAGTATGTCAAAAGAACCTTTTATGATTGTTTTTCTTTCGTATGCAGTGCAGTGTGTGTGTGGCTCACTCACCGGGGCGATTCACGGAAAAATCCGCGGTTGACGAGCCGGGCACGCGGTATTAGCTGCGATCGACGACGACTGCTGCTGGCCGATCCAATTTGCAGGTCGCTAAATGTCTCCTCACGTATTACGGCCAAGCTGCGCGATCTCCTCAAGCTGCACGACTCGCTGCCCAAGATGTCCAGCAGGGCGTTGGCAGCGGCAGTGGTTGCGGTGGTGGTGCTGGTGGTTGTTGTGGTGGTGGTGGCACCACCATTTGCTTTGGTGGCTACTGTGGTGGTGCTGCTGGTGGTTGCCTCCTTTGATCCTGCTGCCGTTGCTGTGGCAGCCGAGGACTCAAAGTTGTCGTTTATTGGTAGAACTGAGAGGGAAAAGAGGGGAAAGTATAGAGATAAATGTTGAAAAATACAGTGTTAAGTTTACATTTATTATCACGTTCACTATGACAAACTCAACACCTAATAAATAACGAAAAAATCGTTTACTGAAATGTAGGTCAACTACACTTTTGTCAGATTTTTTTGATAGTTTAACCACTTGAATACACTAATATGAATATGAGCCAATAGCACTAGCAATCCATTGACTGCAAACCCAAGTATTGATAATTTTATTGGTCAATAAATTATACGATTGTAGTAAATCATCAAAGATCAAAATCTCGATGATATTATCACGTGACATTTATGTGGTAATTAGCCAGACAAGTGAAATATTTATGCGACACCTAAACCGATATCTTATTCAAACTTAATAAACTAAATGGCCGAGTGGATGCCAACCAGCCGAAGGCCGCCACTCACCCGCGTAGGTATCGACTTGGTCGAGCGGAGCTTCCGCATCGAATCGCCAATAGAACTCGGCGATGTCCAAGGCGTTCTCCTCCCGCTCCAGTTGCGTGTAGTCCAGCGATCGGGCGTTCCTCAGCTGCCCGTTTCCGCTTCCGGCCCCGCCCACCCGGCACTGCGTCCAGTGGGGCTGGGCGTGTGGATGGTGGGAGTGCGAGTTGGAGTTGGAGTGCTGCAAATGGTGGTGACTCTGCTGCTGGTGGTGCGCATTCACTTGGTTGCTGTGGTGGTGGTGCAGCTGCTGCGAGTGGCGACCTAAGCCAGTTCCAGCTGCATCGTGACAGCTGGTGGCCAAGTCGAGATGGGAAACGGATTTGTGTGTGTGCCTCCAGCCAGCGGCTCTCAACTGCGGACACCTCGGATCGTGTGTGGTTTGCTGGTGCTGGTGCTGATGCTGGTGCTGGTTGTTGTTGTGGTAATGTCCACCAGTGGTGTCCTCTAAACGCACCCGATCCACGTAATTGTGCTGGTAGCTATAGCTGTCCTTGCCACTGAAAGGGATAAATATGCAGAATTATTAATGGCCAGGGTCAAAGGTCCCAAAAGCATGTATGGTTTTATTTATGAATTCGCAAACAGGCATTAATCATTTTTATGGCACGTGCGAACAATAATTTTTGTAATATTACCATATTCATATTATTTAGCCAAGCTTTGCAGTAATTCCTAGGCCATAAATTGCAATGGTATTAGTTCTCAAACCATTAACACGATTTTATGCAATGATAAGAGCAATCCATGTGTATAACTATATTAAATATAAAGTTTATTTGTACATAGATTTAAATAAACTGCTTTGGGAAACAGATACTTAAAAAGTATAAAATTATGTTACAGTTTGCTTTCTGTGTTTTGGGCTTGAAAATCCAATTTCATGTGGTTGCGTTACATTGCCGTAACACATGAGAAATTGACTGTATTTTATGAGCCATTGCCACCTGTCCGCCAGTTAAATTAAGCGCCAAAGGTGATTCTGCAGTTGTAAACATTAGTTTTCTTTTCCACTGGCATTGCAATCATTCAGTCGAGCGAAAAGCGAACCGCGAAAAGCAGACGATCCACAGACTGCACTATAAAAGTCAAACAGTTTTACGAGGGCAGCGAGAACAGAGAACTTTGCTCCTCGTAGCGTTTAAGCCAAAGGACTATTTGCTTACCGCCTTTCACCACCACCATTACCATCGACGTGTGCCCCTTTGGATGGTGGATAGATGGTGGTGGGTGGTTGGGTGGTTGGGTGGCTGCAACCTTGACTGATTGGGGGAAAATTGCTTAGCCAGCAGCTTTTTTACCTGAGCTGCCAAATGAAGCATGAGAACCGCGCCATCTGTGACTTCGCCGTTGTGAAAAGCGCCGGAAAAGTCAGGAAAGCTATTTGCCATTTGTAAAATGGAAAGCGTCTGCCACGGATTGGCAGATTGATTGCGGAATAGCTGCTGTACTCCGGTCGGTACTGGGAATTCTGCGTAGAACTTTTGAGTTATTGCTGCAGCATCGCATGCAGATATATATTTTACTGGACCTGCTTTGGAAACATTTAAATGTTTTTTTATGTGTGGTGCTAACAATTTCACGCTCGTTTTATTTTACTCAAGATTTGGACGTTTATCAAAAAGGACATGGTATGTTTTTGACATTTGGGTTTTAGAAACAATTCGTTTGCAACGCTACTCTTACTAACTCGAATTTAATGATCCTTTCCAAGTTTTATAAAAGCAAAAGTATATTCATTATTAAAAAAATGGCAACGCTACTCTCACTAACTAAAATTTTATGATACTTTCCAAGTTTTATAAAACCAAAAGAAAGTTTGTGACAGCGCGAGAGCACCTTAAAACTATTTTTATTTTTCATAAAGCCGAAATAAAAATGTGATGTTGGCATACCATAAAATTACTAGCTCTGCTTATCCTTTATCCTTATCCTTTAGGTGACCTAGACTTGGCCAACTTTCCGACTAATCTCCGCCTAATTTGCATGCCACAAAATGCTTTCCAATGGCAAAAGTTCAAAAGTGACAAGAGGCTTTTTCCATTTACCCGCTGCAATAGTTTCCGTGTTAATTGCAGCTGTCTCAGCAGCCAACTGCTCATTGCTCCTGTGTCCCGAGTCCTTTGGAAAGGTGGCTGCGGATGTGGAGGAGCAGGATGAACTGGCTGGAAGCGCAGCACATTTTACCGGATGGTTGCATTTCAGATGCGAGTCATTACAATTGCAAATGCTGCCACCTAATGTTCAACTGTGTGCGGGGATTCTGAATTCAGGCAGGATTCAGGCCGCGCCATCCTGGCGGCTCTCCTGCCGTTTGTCCTTGTTCTTGTTCCTTGTAGCGCCGCCTGGGTTTATGGACCGAGAGCAGCTGACATAAAAATAAAAATAAA
The DNA here is from genome assembly GCF_016746245.2 of Drosophila santomea. Lineage (NCBI taxonomy): Eukaryota > Metazoa > Arthropoda > Insecta > Diptera > Drosophilidae > Drosophila > Drosophila santomea. The sequence continues at coordinate 7,248,898 of NC_053018.2, forward strand.
GAGCCAGAAAGTGCTGAGCACTCGCACTCGCAATCGCACTCAACTGCCAACTGCTTAGTATTGGCCTGGCCTCATTTGTCCTGCTCTATTGCCAGTTCCATTACGTTTTTGGCTAAAAGACACACACACACCAGGATTGGTAAGCTTAAATGTGTATGGTTTTTAGCCATTTTGTATCACATTTTGTTTGTATTTTACTAAAAACTTAATTAGACGAATGTCAACACTGGGTGGAATGCGTGAAAATTGTTAAATTGCGTGTTCCCTAGCTATATGAATTCAACGATAATATCTCACATCTTTTACTTTCGTTTTGGAGGCGCCAAGAGTGGTTTTTCCGCTTTCGTTTCCTTCCGATTATTTTGCCTCGAAATATCAAGATATTAATTATCCCAGGCAATATGTTCGCTCGACGGTGAATATAAAGCAACTTGCTAATTGCTTTTAATGCCGTTTTATGACTGACAGCGGGGTTTATAAACATTCTGCCATATTGCCACTCTGTTTCTCTGTTTTCGCACAAATGAAAATAACAAATTCAGTTTGGTTTTCCAGTCACGTGTTCGCTTTTTGTTTCGCTTTAAACTTGATTTTTATTGTAACGCGCGCCGAATTAAATTTCTCACTTTTCTGCAACACATCTGCTCAAGGGCAATCACATAAAAACGCAGCAGAAAAAAGTCAATGCGATTTGCGTGCGATTAGCGAGCGATTTTCAACGCGCTATTGGCCAAAAAAAAACACGAACCAAACAAACAAACCGCCTCTAACGGTTTTAAATAAATAATGAGAAAAAAGCTAATTAAAACTTAACAAATTATTTAGTACAGCTCAAAAAATAACACAGCATTTTTGTTGCTGGCATTATGGAAACAAAGAAGCTGAGGCCTTTAAATACATTTAAGAGCAGCTAATTAAATTATGCCACAACAAAAAAAAAAAAAAGAAAAGAAAAATGCAGTGAAATAAACACGTTCGTGCCAAAATGGAAATGGCAAAATCGCGCATGACAGCGCCAAATTAATTAACACAGATATCTATTGGATGAAAAACAAGCAAACCTGCAAACCGGCAAACCGCCGAATGCCGATTTACATGAAAAGCATCTCAACAAAAACAGCCAACGAAGCATAAACTTGCAAAAAATAAATACATAAAATCATTCGGATTCGCAATCGGCATCATTCTCACACGGCCATACACAATAGGTTTTCAATTGTGCAAAATAGAATTAATATGAAATAAAAGAACTGGAATAATCAGAGCGTATTGTTCAAGACCCCACCGATCTGAATCATCTCTCATCCATTGCGATTGTACCGAAAACGAAAAATCCAAACAGCAAAACCTGTCCAAAAATGTTGCAAGAAGATGGGCACCGGCCTCCAGCGACATTTCGAATGGCATTTTCCGAAAAGTACGACATTTTTCGCCTCTCTGCCGCAACATCGTTACCAAAATCGCTGTAGGTCAGGAGAGTTGCAAATAAATGCTAAATCAATTTTCTGCCGCTGTAACTGCGGTTGCCCGCAAATTGCATTTCAGCCAGCTCCTCTTTCAACGCGACACAGGCTCATAAATTAGGCAAAAACTTGGCTGCCGGCTCTGTCAATGAGTGGACAAATAAGTTTGCCATTTGTCGCAGGACACTCAATCATCTAAAGTGGAAACTGGTTACGTGCGGGTATTCGCGATCGATACTGCCGGAATTAATGGTTTGCAAACAACTTGTTAATGCGGAATTTGGGGCTACCTTTCTTTACTCCATTTATTTACTCCATTAATGTTCAATTTCTCGGAAAATGGACCATTTAGTGCGCCAAATGAGGTCACAATTTACTCAAACTATCTTAAATTGTATATGAAATATTTTAATAATATTATTAAGGAGCTTTATAACGTGTTATCAATCAGTTGTCTTCGTGTCTCTTACTATTAAGTATTTATTCCAATTCTATACTTAAAGTTAAGTGACAAATGGACAACAATTTGTAAATTACGATTCCCTTTCCAGTTCACTCCAATTAATGGTTAATTTACCCAAAGACAAATGAGAAGCATTCTTACCCAACTGACAAATAAATTCCTTAAATCATTAATGCTTTTAGATTAATGGTTCCATGCATTGATTCCTGGCTGCTTTGTGCACAAGCAAATGATGAGGTTCTCTGCCATTTGTCACAAATATTGTTTTACACACAAAACAGTGAGTTGATGTTGCTTGGGGTTTTGTGGGTCACATCTTGACTCCGCAGTGCAAATAAACATTCATCTTGTTCGCTTGTTGCCACATCCCATTTTAACCCAGTTGAATGCTTTCTATTGATGGCGCCCGCCTTTGCACAGTTTGTTGATTTTTGTGGTTAATGCAAAATTGAGTTTATTGTCCATGAAATGGGTAAAAAGCAATAAATACCGAGAAAAAGAGAAAAAAACGCGCGCGGTTTTTTTCGATTTTTTGTTTCGATTTGTTGCTGGTTGCTTTCCACCGGTTTTCTCGGTTGTTGCCGCTTTTACGTCTCTCGAGCGACTGAAATGGTGAAAAATGCTGAGCGCATGCGCGGCTGCTTTTCGTGGCAAGTGGCAAGTGGCGACTGCGCAGCAACTGCTCTGCCGACGTCTACAATAATACTGTTCATTTGTTTGTTATTATTTTGTTAACCTTTTTCAGTGACACGCTGCCCCGCCTCCTGCCGCCCTTTTTCTCTTTCATTGTTATTATTTGCCTGCAGCAACAATGGCGCAATTTGGAGTCTCGAGTTTCAAACTTTTAGCCACTTGCGTTTGGTTTTTATTACCATCCAAGGTGCGCCTCGTAGTGTTAATGAAATTTTCCAGCTTAATCGCAATGGCAAAGTGAAAAGTAATTTGGCGCCCAATTAAACCGAAAACCAGTAGCAACTCTCATTATCGAGTCGAACTGCAATTACCGCACCATCAAAAACAAATTGAAGTTTCGCACAAGGGAGCTGCGGCATGGGGTTAAAGGTCGTGGAAACCCTTTCCTTCTGGAACCCTTTCTCCAGCTCCCACTGGAGATGATGCCTTTTGAATGACAAATGAGCTAGGTCTGCTTCTGTTGTGTAGTTAAACTGGGGATAAGCTGTTAAGTTCGTAAAACAGTGGTTGAAATTCGAGGAAATCGAAGAACTCAACGAATAAGAACCAATAAACAAATACAACATCGGTACACAAAACATACTTTAAAAAATATTATCCACTCTTTAATATGAATAACTTTATTTATTATACTCCCTATATTATTATACCCCTTATATTATGCACTCCAATTTTTTTCAAAACCCTCACAAGTATTATTGATGCACAAAAGTTAGTTTTCCCAAATTTTGCGGCAGTTTTACGGCCAGTTTGAACCACTGTGTGTGGTACCATGTGGCAATGCTCGTGAATAATGCAAAACAAAAAGTTCCCAATGGCAAGGGGTCGACTGATGGGCTTTGGGCCCGGCCCCCTGGCTTTTGAGCCCCAGCAATGAACTCAAGTGAACTGTGGAGCCACTGAAGTACTGAACCCCACTCATCCAACTCACTTGCTGTTGAACTTTTGACGCTGGCTGCCATTTCGTCGTGTTTCGTCATCGGGGAGAGCAGCGTCACCTAGTCAAAACTTGGAATTCGGAGCTCCAAACTGCGAACTGCTCGCCGCACAACAACAAAGCCGGCGGAAATGCGTCGCTCACTTGTAATCGAGTAACTCGAGCGGATGGCAGCGCGTTGATCGTCATAAAGCGGCAGCAGCGAAACATTGCACCACTCAGTGCACTGCGATAAAACCAATTAAACATTGTCTTTAATTTAAATATTTTCACTCTATTCATATCATATAAGAATGCATGTGCCTAAAATTACGAACTGCAAGGTGTCTGAAAGTGTCGCACATATGTATATAATTTCCATAGATCGAAGTGAGACTTTAAGCCATTTAATGGGATTAAATTAAAGTTAAGCACATATTTGCAGGTAAATATATGATTGATGCTCAGTGCTTTTAGCCATTGAGGCACTGAAAGAGTGAGGAAGGTAGGCACTGACAGAATGAGGAAGTGAGGCACTGAAAGAGTGAGGAAGTGAGGCACTGAGGCAGTGAAGCGCAGAGCAGCCGTCAAATTGATGCAAATGCCGTGGACGCGGGGCAAAAGTAAAAAGAAACTGCTCCCAAATGGGCCGAATCGCTCTCCCACTCCCGCTGCCACTGTTGCCGTCTCTTTCTCTGGTTTTGGCCAGCTCAAAATGTGATTTTAATGTTGTGACATGTGGCCGCGATGAACGCATATGTCGCGAGCAGAGTTTTCCCCTTTTTCATTTGACTTGATTTTCCAACGTGGTCGCATTGGTTGCCATGCACGCATGGCTCGGGCTTTTGATTGGGGTTTGCGGCGGGAATGGGCTTCCTGTTTTGTCGCCTTTTGTTTTGACTGCCCCGATCTTTCTGCTTATGTACTATATATTCATACGTATATATATCCAGCTTTCTGGCCAGCCAGCGTGACCAATGAAATAATTTTGACTCTTTTTTTGGAAGCCCTTCCATTGCAGCAGCGCTCACAAAAGAATTTTTATTTATAAACACGATATACGATTTTTATTTTGCGGCAAGTGAGCGGCTTTTTGGCGTGTGTGTAATGAAATAAGTCAAGTGTGACTGGAGATGGTTTTTCGGAAATACTTTAAATGGCCTTTGAGCGGAACTGGCAAATAAAAGTTCTAAAAGTTGAACGGCAGCTCAGATGGAGTAATAGGAATTTTAATTGGCATGGTGTGAAGTAATATAGTATTAAGGTTTTCCTATGAAGTCTTCAGCATATTATTGCATTATATGCAGAGATCTCAAGCATTGTAATGCGAACAAGAAACTTTTTAATATTAGTTTAAATGTTATTATAGTGCACTTTAGTCAACTGAATGTATGTTTCAACTTTAAAAAACTTTGGGCTTGATTTCGTTTCAGTTCTCGATTCTCTAATGGAATTAGTTAGTAAAAATGAATGAGTAAAAATAAATTACACACAAGGATACCTTCCAAGCACCAGTGCTTTCTATTTCCACTATATACTGGTTTGGCTCTAGCTCTTCCCAAAAAGAAACGTTTCTGCCAATTTATCCAGCATCTGAGGCAGCATCACGTCCTGCATAAATTGATACGAATTACACTTGTGCACCCCAGATGATCCTTTGAACTAGAAAGCTTCCCTCTTCTGCCCTCTGCCACCATCAAATTAAATCCTCCAGCGGAATTTTTTATACGAAGACGTGTTTCGAGATGGAACTGCGTGTCTCGCAGCCCAAGAAACAGCAAAGCCAACAATGCATTTGGGCCAATTTGCAATTGCCAGAGGTATCGTCATGCACTTTCAATGTTATAGACAGATCCCCACTTACTAACTTCTTACTGCATATATTAAATGGAAGCCCTGATTTGTATTCCCCAAGTGCTCAACGCTGTTTACATTTTCACTGTGTACACAATACTTTTTGCGCTAGTAAATATTCAAGAATAATAATTACTAAGCACTAAGAGTTCTAAAGAAAATTTAAACTTAAAATTGCTTGCCTCTTCTCATTGCAGAAGGCAACTGTTTTAGTAAATGAACAGTAAAAAAGAGCAAAGCGAAACTGAGCTACATAAATAATTCAAAGTGCATCTTGAAAATTCAACAAAATTTTAGCTGTGCGGCCATTTTTGGCCAAGTTATGGCGAAAACGCCGATTGAAAATATCCGATTTTTAGAAAAAATGTTTTTTTCGATTTTTTGATGAAAAATAATTCGTTTTTTTTCGATAGCAGTAAAAATAGTTGTCCAAATGTGGAATGCCATATCTCGTTGAATTCGTAACAAAATTCCCTATCGATCCATGTACATACATTGAAATGTTAATTTTTTGCCATTTTTTGCAAATTTTGATGATGGTACCCGTTATCGAAAATGCGAAAATTTTTCCAAATTTTTTTTTTCAAATATCGAAAAAGTGGGGATGGACATTGTTAGCTATGTTTATTAGCTGCACAAAACAGTCTTTATTTTAGCTGTGCGGTCATTTTTAGCAAGTTATGGCAAAAACGCCGATTGAAAACATCCGATTTTTTTTTTAATGAAAAATAATCCGTTTTTTTTCTATAGCAGTAAAAATAGTTGTCCAAATGTGCAGAACTTTAAAATTAAGACAAATGTTGCAAAGCTTCTCGCACCCATTCTGCATTTACTATAAGCCTTGTGCGGAAATCTTTAATGTTTAGCGACTCGTGGACGCTTCTCACAAGTGGCCAGGATCTCTTTAATTTCCAAGTCCCACCTCTTCTGTCCCTCCATCCAAAATAATTTCTCCATGTCTAGTTGCCTCTTTCACCCAGAGCTTTCACTCAAAATAAGCGTTCTGTTGGATGTTTCAGCTTGTGTATTTTTCTGCGCCTTTAAAGTTGCCAAAGCTGCTGCAAAAAAATGCAATAAAGCGACCAAAGCAAATGCTCAAAAGTGCTGCGAAAGTGCAGCCAAACAATAAATAAAACATATGCCTTTCTTTCCATTTCTCCCTTCCATTCTACTTATATAGCCGCGCAGTGCATAAAAGCCAACTTAGTACCTTGTTTTTATTTGGTTTAGGTTTTTTCATCCTGCTTTTCAGAAAATTGCAAACTTGTTTACGCTGTTTTGACACATAAACAAGCATGCATACATTCATGCAGGGCGGATGGTAAAAGTTCCTTTATTCCGAATTATTCTCGCACTGCTTATGGAAGCACTATGACATCTTGTTAGGCCAAGCCAAGCACCAGATGGCTTTTAAAGTCAAGGCAAATATTGGTGGACAAGTATATCAAGTGCACTTGGAAGTATAACTCTTTTCCTGGCAACTATTGAAGGTTAGGCATTCAGTTATACAATATAGTTATAGTTAAACCAATTTATTTCTAAAAATTGTGCTTTTAATTTGTAAAAAAAAAGCTTTTTAAATTTTAGATATTTTTCTCTTAGTATTTTTTTGCTGTGCCGCATTATGCAAAGCCAGGGAAACTATTGTAATATGGTAAATATTTATTTTCAGTCAGGGAAATGCAAACACGTGAAACAAATAGAAAGCAGTGTGTTCATATAGTCAGATATGCAAATGCTGGAGGTGCACATGTGCTTACTGATTCGACAGCCAGTCAGGCGATGGATGTACAATGGATCCAGTGAATGGATAAGTGAAATGCACTCAGGAGCGGATTCTCGCAAATAAAAATCACGGTTTTATGCAAACTTGGGTTTAAAGTTATAAGAACTACTTTGTTTACTTTGAAATTGTTAGCTGAAGAGAAAAGCTAATGGTACGGAAGTTACGCATCTCTTATAATTATAGTTTCTAATGGCTTTCGAAAAACTTTAGGACTAGGAAAATACCTCGTATTCCGCCACTTCTGGCAATGCTCCGAGGTCCTCGTGTACTCCCCTAAATTAGATAAGCTTGGGCCTGGTGGAGTGTAGCTGTTAGCTGGTTCTGTTCGCTTGTCAATTTGTGCATGGCATTAATCAATTGCATGTGCAAGGCGAAATCTGGGCGAGATAATCGGACAGATGATGGAGACTGGAGGCTGGAGACTGGGATGCAGAATTTATCAGACAGCAGACACGAGACACGAAACTGAGAAAATGTTATACGCTCCGCCAGACATTGACAATCTCAATGTCTGTTGAGCTGCAACGGGTTGGGGCGGGGGGAGAAAAGAGGGGCTAAATAGCTGGGAGGGGAAAGCGATATTCGCTCGTTACGCCTTTTGCCTGTGCACATATACACATGCACATTCACATACACATTCACATACACGTGCAAGTGGGCTGGCAAATTTGTATAGCCTGCTTCTAGGCGTTTCGCTTTTCCTGCCTTTGCTTGTCCTGGCTCGTTTGCGGAAATTGTCTCAACTCTTGCTTTATTTCCCTGGGTTTCCCAGCGCTTTTGCTGCTGCCATTTGCACACATTCAGCGGCAATTTGTGGGCTCTCCATCATTCGTTCTTTAGGCCCATTTCACTTCATTTAGCCGCCTTTGGCTCGTTGCTCCTTTTTCACTTTTAATTCACAATGTGCAATTTAGTGTGAAATATTTATTATACAGCCAGACAGTCGTCGTCATAAACCGCAGGCGTTGTGGGCGGAGTTAAAAAATGCAATTATTTCGTACTTTACTTTGACGGCACAAGCGTACAAACTTTTTTCACATTCTAATTGGTAAATTGTTTGAGGCTAAACTGGCTATCCTTCGTCTGTCTCACTCACTCACAGCAGACAGTTTTACTTTCCCTCCCTCCAATTACTATTTTTGCTGCCGACAAATTAAATTTGGTGAAAGTTTAGCTACCAATAGTCGAGTTTTTTTTTCGTTGCTGTTGTTCTATTTTCTGCTTCGGTTTTTGCATGCCAAAATGTGCTTGAAACTTTTTTAATGTACATCGAATGTCCATAAAAAATTGAATGTCGTTGCAGAAGTATGCAATAGAGTTTCGTGAAGCGCCCACACTGAAAGTCAATCCAATTTGTTCATCTAAGTTTAGAAATTTATTGCGCCTTAACAACATCTCTAACGATCTTTTCTCCACTTTTACCTTTGTATTTACAGGTGAGTTGACAGCGTTGAATAAGACTTGGATGGGCCAAGAGAGAAAAGTACAGAGAAGTATGCCTAACACGTAATGCTGACACCAACACAAACACACATACTATACAAGCACCTGCACACCGTACCTGTACGAATCCGTCACCCATATACACTGCAAGAAAAACATAGTATGCAAAAGGATTCTTAAATAATTTCATAGCTTGAAAGTGTTTCTTTTGAAAGAAAAAACTTTCGCTTTTAAGATCTGTTTTGAAATTGTTTAAAACACTTTTGTCAATACTATATGTTGAATTTTTCTTCAGTGTTCAAACACAAAGACATTCCCTTACATAGCAGTTACCATAAAAATGTAGAGCTCCAATGATACGTGACTAAATGTTGGAGGCTGACAAAGGTTAATCTTAACCCATGGCCCCATTGACACATCCATCCGTGCCCGTCTGTTCCCTATGCATAAATCGATTGGTGTTTACTGGCCCAGTGGCCAAAAAAAAAAATTGTCATCGAATCGCTGTTGTATCTTTAACATCTTCATGTAGACACTTCCGCCCACATGACCCCACATACCCTCTATTCATCTTCCGTTTCCGAGTTTCTGAGTTCCCGAGTTGCCAAAATCCCGTCGATACATTACCACCGCCCCTCGGAACACGCATTCTATATGCAAATGAAGCGGACTGCCTGTCGGCTTTTCAGAAACTCCGTGTGCTGTGCGTTCAGCAGCGGAGGGAAAACAACGCCGTCGAAATAATGGCGCAAAATATGGGAGAACAAAACAAGACTTTCGACTGCGAACGGGATCAATTCAATTTTGGCCAAGCAAAGGGGCGCTTGTATCGAAAAGTGGGAAAATGTTTTCCGGTTGCCACTGGCTGGGAAGCACAAAAAAAATAAACGACCAAATTTTCCATTGGTTTGTGGTTCAATACAGCGGGCACTTTAAAGTGGGGTTTGCAGTTTTTCCTGAGGTTGAAAGTGCTCTATGCAATCTGCAGTGACTTTCAAAAATAACATTTGTGCATGTTTCGATAGGAACTTTAAAGCATAAATTGTCAGTTTCAATACTAATTTTACTTAATTAGTACGTTTCTCACTTTCGGTTGAATAGCAATTTCAAGAAAACCCAAATTATATAGTGTTTGTATTTCAGAAAGTTTTAAGTTGCTATGAGTTCATTAGTTTAGACATCAACTGTAGAAATTCCAGTTGTGGTGACTTAATTGGAAATCATTATAAACTGGAACACAATATAGCCACCCTCACATCGAAGGAGAAAAATAGAAAGCCGTTTTAATTGCTTTTCGTGAAACCCTCCCTCGTCATTTTTTGGAGCTTATGCACTTCGCCGCTTCGATGGCGGCAGATTGGAATTTGAGCAGCGCCAACAGCTGTCGGCAGGGAGCAGCTGCCACGCCCACGCTCACTGGCCAAAGCCCGCCCCCAAAAGGACTCACACTGAATCCTTGCATACTGGACGCCACGCCCATTCCATCTATTCTAGTATTTATAGTGTGCTTCTCATGTAGGCGCCGTTGGCGATTTTAATTGCCGTTCTTATTTGACCGTGTCCTTAATTGCGTCCTCAATTTGGCCTTTCTGCCATTTAATTAATTGGTAAAGTGTTCCATTTGTGGCGGACATCCAAAGCTATTTGTTTTTTCCGCATCGTCAATTAAATTCGCAAATAAAATCGATTTAAAAGTCATCGCCAAAGAGCAGCTCACTAATTATGTTTGGTGGAAATCATCACAAATTATTTTTCCATTTCCACCTTCTTCGCAGCCAGAAAGTTTTCTCATGATTTTTTCGACCTCTTTGCGTTATGCTTAGCCTCGCAAAACTTTTGATAAATATTTTTTTCCTCAACTTTAGCAAAAACACCTGCAAATTTATATGACTTCGTTTTTCACAGTTTTCTCTTGTCTTAAAACATTTATTATTTACATTTCTTTTTGTTTTCACGCTTCGCCTTTATCGCTTGAAGAGCTGGCAACTTTATTTTGATTAAGTCAAGCCTTTAAATGTGACTTTTGATGCTAAAAATTTATATATGCCCTTAGTGGCTTTCCCAGAGCTTTGCCTTGCAAATCCTTACTTCATTAAACACTAAAATTGCCCAGTCAGTCCAATACTTTTAAACCCTTCTGTCTTGGGCGACCATTTGTCACATCCACAAAATGTGTTTTTCCCCCGAACCGCAGGACATAAATATCGATGTCCAGTGGAGGCTGATTAGAGAGGGGAACTGGGTCGGCGGCTACTCACACGCCAGCAACTTTTATGGCTTTCCAGGAAACCCTGCCCGTCATTCTACGTATGTAAGGATATTTTATTAGCTCCCCCTCCTACGAAGTACTTGACCCAAAACTGAATCCTTGTTACACTCGACCAACTAATGCGGGTTCGGTTTGCTCATTTGTCATAAAGACGATGTGACAAATGTCACGATTTACACGAGCTCTTTATTGAATTCAATGTACTCACTAACATTAACCTACAAGTTATCAATATTTGCTACATAAATCAAGATTTCAAAGTTTTTAGAGGGTTTTAAATCACAGGAAGGAGTATTTAAAGCACAGTCTGTGTTATTTTTCTGAGTGCACTTATGCTGTAGCTGGGTTGGGTGTCACTTACCGCTTTTCCCGCTGGCGTGACGACGACGACGTTTGTGACGTTCGAAAATATCCGTTGCCCATCGTGCCGCCATAGCAGAGGCTGTGACTCTGTCCGGAGCCTATTTTGACGTGCAAAATGTGCCGGACTCGAAGGTCGACCTTCCACGGAGGACTCACGTAGCTAATAGTTTCGTGGCGGGAGCAGGCGGCCTGCAAGTGGAAGATAATATAACTGCGGCTTGACATTTAATTTGCGTAAAGTTTATGCAATTAATAAACTTTGCTCGAGGCAGCTAAATATATACACACACAGCACACGGAACAGTGAAACACGAAGCAGCATATGGCGGAGGCGTTATCTATTTAATAAGCGACCAAGTGAGCGAAGGAGGAGAAGCATCCTCCGGGGCTCCACACGTCACTTGGGCCACTCAAAGTGTTGCCACTCGACGGCCGCAATGTCCTCGTTGTGTCGCCCATGTGAAGTGCTTAAAGAGTTCAACGATGCGTTCTTGGGGATTCTTGTCTTGTTTTCCCACCGGTCCGGGAATTACATACCGCACATACAGTGGCAATCAGAAAAACACAATTTCCGCCCTGTGCGTCCACAGTCCAAGGTGAGAGGAGCAGAGATGGTCGCCTCAAAGCGGAGATTTCACACAGTACATTGTTTTAAAAAGCAGTGAATTATAAAGTGCAAGAAAATCGATTTTGGGCGACAGAGAAAAGTCTGCTGGACTTGCATTGACTCAAATTTAATAGCATTGCACAGGACTTGCGAAGATATTTTTCGGTTATTATAAAGACTGTGATGAAGTGTTTGAACTGCGTTGCCAGGAAATGTGGGGATAATTTGATGCTTCATCCTTTAGCTGAGTTACTTAAAATACTTTAATTTATTTGAATTAAAAGGTTTCTTATTCCTAAATATGTCATATTTGAACCATCATATCAACTTTTAGCACTACTAAAAACCAAATTATACCCAGCACATCTAACAAATGTACTCTGCCGCCCTGTTTTTACATTTTATAGATGGAATATTAAAGTTGTGTCCTAAACAAGACAAATGCATTATGCCCAGTGCAAAGCATACCATATTCCGTGGCCCTGCTAGGCCCGCCTTGCACTTATAGATCATTTCAATTTTTAATGGAGCCTCTAAAAACAGATTCCCACTGCCGTGGACTATAAATGGCAACGTGTTCATGGCCATAAATATATCCTATGTGCCAGCCACCGATGCTGTCCTTGAGTTCTGCAAATGTGCCTCTCAAAAAAAAAAAAATAAATGTGCAAAGGCATTGCCTACTTTTGTGCGCCAGACACTCGAGAAAACTGCATTGAAGTTGCCTGCATCCCGAGCACTTTGTTACGCGCTGTTTGTCTTGGCCCGCAGTTTGGGATTATTGTGCAAACTCCGCAGTTGCCTTTGGCTTATGGCGCAGAATGGGTTCAAGGTGAATAAAATAGGAGCAAATGCAGTGAAATATTAAAAGGCCTAAGCACAATGCAAAAACACAATGCCCGCAAAGCGGTTGAGGTTGCGGTTTCTGCGGTACCCTCTCTTTCACTTTTGTATGCAAACACACCACACAAAACACCACCCACGGAATCACCCAAGCTTGTTGAGTTTTCCGCAAAACTCTCAGCGCTTTTCGTGGATTTTTTTTTAATAAGGCGGTTACCTGGCGGACTTGAATTAGCATCAAACTTGAAAATAAATCTTTACAAAATTTAGTTGTTTTCAAGCTCAACGGAATATAAACTGAGTAATATTGTCATACCCTGAAAATAAGCAGGCAAATAATTTTGGTTCAAAAAATCAGGGATTTTACTGCTGACATTGAAAGAAAACAAACAAGCACCACAATAAAGGGCCAAATAAAAGTGGATATTTCAAAAGATTTTCCGCTGTCCTGCAATTTCATAAATATTTTATGAGCTTAAAGGCGCATCGATGCTTTATGGATGCCCGAATGTTGTTGAAATGGGGCTTTTTGTATCAGTTTGCCCTCGGCTTACGCATATTTTCCCTTTCCTCCTACAACGTTTTTCCATTTGATTTCATGTTTTGTTTTTGGATCTCGGTTTCGCCCTTGCTTAATTTAAGTAATGTAAAGCAGGATGAAGTGCTTTTATCCGCTTAGATGGGGCGGCATAAAGTTTAACTGTGGCCACATAATTCAGGCGACAGGAAAACGAGGAGTGTTTGGGAAATTAGATTAGTTGCTAAAAAAAAATGGGATATTGAACAAACTTAATTCTGCGTAAAATGTAGTAACTCTGCTGGCATATTTAATAAAAATTAAGTTTTAAGCACCTAACCGATTTCGCACTGGCTTTAAAGGAACAATTTCTAGAACATTTATTATTCACCACTTTGCCTTGGTTACTTGCACTTCGGAAAGCATCTTATCTCACTCAGCCTTTTCAAGGCAATCAAACCGAAGGCAGCAGAGGCTACCATTCATTGTGTTAATTTGGAGAGTGACAATGGCATTAAATTTAATGTGCCTGCATTTCTTTTGATGGTCTTCGGTCACGCCTACTGCCACACCCACAGCCACACTCCCATTCTACCGCCCATCATTTTTTGTGTGTGCGTGTCATTTCCGGGTCCGATAAAGAAAATGTTGTGACAAGCCAGAGGCTCCTTTATTTTTTTATTTTTCCCAGCTTTTCCCTCGACTGCGAATGCGAATGCCGCTCCATCAACATTTTTCGCCATTCACGTCTGTTTTCCTTCCCCTGCTGTATTTTTTATTTTTGTTTAAACACATTTTCAACTCGCTTTTTTATGTGCATTTTTGCGGCGTTAACTGCACGTGCCATCATTTTTACTGCGCTTTTTGTGGGCGAGACTCCTTTGGCCACCTTTTTGTGCTGCTTGCTTTTTGTTCATTACCAAAAAAAAAAAATGTTTAAAAATGAAAAAAATGAAAGGAGGACCTGTCATTTTGGTACCTAGGCCAAGCCCACTGATGGAAAATTCTGTTTAATTTCTTTTTTCGTATCTCCTTTTTTATTTCATCACCTACTTTTTTGCGCCTCTGCCCATGCCTACACATATTCATTACCATCAACCCAGATAACACGCGACTCACTTTGACCGAGCTGAGGACGCGGCTAAAAGCCCTCGGACTGAGTGCATCGGGCCGAAAACAAGAGCTAGTCGAACGGCTAACAAGATCCGCCACCTGCAGTGCCAACACAACGTTGCCAAGAACAACAGGTTCCAATTTGTCGCCGGAGGTGTTCATTGGGGAGCTCGTAAATAATTCCAACACGACTTCTGCCGCCCCCAAAAACACTGTTCAACAAAATGGTAGGTAAAACTGGGGCCGATTAAAATCCCCAGACACTAGTTTACATTCGTTCTGCCATTAAAATGCTGTAGTTGAGCTTTCTTGGAATAAAATGAAATATGGAGAAGTTTTTATTTCGAAAGCATTGAACCACAAAATATAAACTTTGTGCGCGGGAAGTAATTAAAACTGAGATGGCTGCTTAGAAATTATTTCATATTCAGAATATTCAACTACGACAGCTTTTAAAACTGGCACTTTTGAAATTTAAGCTTGGTAAACTAGTGTAATTAGCAACAAAAAATAGGAAAATACAGAATACAAAAGGAAATGTCGCCTGGAGCACGGAAAACCTTGTGGTCTTCACTTTGTCATTGCCATTCAGCTCTAAACCACGCCCCAACTTACCCGCTAATCGCTCGATCCTGCGCTTCCTGTGTCCTTTTAGTTTGGCGTGATTTTTCCCCCTTTTTTATCGTTCAATTTAAGCGTATGTTTTGGGCGAATATTTTATGCATGCACTTATTTAATGTTGTCAGCCGCTCTGGGGTGCGGCTTTTTTAATTTGATTTAAATGCAGGGGCACACACAAAACAGCCAGGCTGAAGGTGGGGCAAAAACCTGGCACGCGAAACTTGTTGAAAATGTACGACAAAAAAAATGAAATCACAAAAAAATATACAAACACAAGGCGGCGGTTGCCGGAATTTTTAATAATGCACAAAGGACGATTTTTGCCGGCATTGCAGAGGGTGTGCAGGAGGCAAAGGACACGGCCATGTAATCATGCAATGCTCATGCACACCCACACGCACCAACACTTGCCTCAGCTCAGATATTTCGCTCGCAGTTTTCCACTCACATATGGAAATCACGGCAGCCCGAACGTCTGCAACACATTTGTTGCAGGACATTTTTCGAGATTGCGTCGTGAACGAGAAAAATACAATTTAAGCTATGAGGTGGAGTGAGTCGAGGGCCTTATCGAGAAAGCGAAACTTGAGTGCTGGGTTTATTTCTAAAAACTTAACTACCTAAACCCCATTGCCATGTATCCTTTGTCCCTAAGAATACGTAAAGTAAACTTAAGATTTAGATTTGTTTCATAGGATCTGCTACAGCTTAATATACTGTTCCCCAACAAGGGAGTGAATGATGTGTTCTCTGCCCCTGTGCATTTGCAACAACCTGCCACACGAAAAGGCTGCGACTGTTATAAATTTGTGGGCTGATTGCCGCTTGCATTTCCGGAAGCGAACGGAAGCGGTCGCCTCATTCAGGTCTAAACTCTGGCCTCATTTGGTTTGCCAACCACGTGTTTCCACTCATGCACTATACACTATACACTCTACACTGTACACTGTACACTGTGGCTGGGTTTTTGTGCTGGTTGCCTGACACTTGTTAGCCTTGTTTTGGCAGGGATGCGGAAACTGGCTATTAAGTTTTGATGAAGCAAAGTTGCGGCCTATCAAAGCGAAGCCGTGGGCGAACATCTGACATGGCATTATCAATGTTAGCACGTTTGCTGCCTGCGGTTCTGGTTCGTGTTTTGCTCAGAACTTGTGACCACATATATGATATATGTACACATGTATGTACATATATGCACAGGTATTGAAGATAGTTGCATAGTTTTTCCTTTATGTTTTTAATGTTTTTTTTTATGTGGGCCAGCAAAATCTGTGACAGCAGCACAAACTTTATTACATTTTGCTGACGGCTGTCATAGCTTGTATATGGCCTCTTCATTTATCACACGAAGAATGTCTCTTTCAACAACTGGTGTCCGCACGATAACAGTCCAATAAATCTATTTGTTACCACCACACTCGATATATATATATTCACTGTTTCTCGCTCAATTGAGAATAATATTAAATATTGCATTTACTGCTGTCTTGACTGCCACGTACACACAAATTATCCGCCACTCAAACGTCGAGAGTTAGAGACGCACACGTCTGCTAGCGCGAAAATCTGAAAGTTAACTGAAAATTAAAACAAAAATCTGAAACTATCAATAAAAGCCGAAGCCAAGGCAGAAACAGAAGCAGAAGAGCTTACGGAGGAGGCGAAGCAGCAGCGAAGAAAAAGAAAACATAAAATGTTTAAAATCCCAAAAAATCAAAGTCCATGAAAATAATCATCATCATAGAAGCCAGCGAGCAATGAGCGCCAACTTCTTCATCGACTTCGACGGTTAGCCAAGCTGCAACAGCAACAGCAACAGCAACAGTAACAACACTACTTACCCACATTTGGCGCCGACTACAATTGCTAATGGGTTGAACAGACCCAGCTAACACTCACAATCAAGCCCAGTTGGTAAAGGCGACTTAAACTAATACACAGGGAGAAATTACAGACAGAAATGTGATGGGAGTTATTTAGAAAATATGTTTTCCTTTACCTACGATTTGTATCATATCTAGTGATTTTTAAATTTTGAAGGTATTCATTATCTTAAGATCAAAATAATTTCAATAATCCATATTTTTATAATTTTAAAGCTTGCCTGATAAGTAACTATTACCTCTTTAAACATTTAATCCGTTAACCCACATTCCTAGTAATTTCTCTACGTGTAAGTTATGAGAAGAAAATCTTCATTAGATGTTGGTGGTGCTGTGTTGGTGGTTGCATTGGCGTGTGGTTGCATCGCTGGCTGCTTGCATGAGTGGCAGCGATACAGATAAATATATGTTTGTGCTACTTCATGGCTGCATAAATCCCACATGCGACAAAGTGAAAACTTTTCTCTTGGCCGCCTCACTACCCGAAACTGCGTATCATTTTCAGGGGGAAGCTGCAGCTGGAATGCGATTATATGCCGCTAATTGAAATGTTTGTCAAAATCCACTATGTCATCTATGTATTTCCAAGCCCAAACTGCCTGCTGACTGGGCTTTGTTGCACCTTCTTCTCAAAAGAGGCGTGCCAGGAGTTACGCCTCAGCGAGCAATTCGAACGCCTAACTGCATTCGAATTGAGCCAGGCTGGCGAACAACCTTGAGTGGCTTTTGGTTAATTAAAAGCGAGGAAAACTGCATCACAGTGTGGCACACATCCGACTGGTGAAACTGTTTGGGGAAGTGAAGGGAGTTTGCTAGAACGCCAGCGGAAAATGTACAACTAGGAATGTCTGCCGATTCCCTACAGCTTTGTTCTCTCAATCTATTTTCTAGTGGAGTTATTGATATATATATATCAAATTTATTATGTTTTTTTAGAAGACATCTATGTGGAATACGTGAATGGCATGCCACACATGACTGTACGACTTCCCAGTCGCAATGAACTCTGCCAGTTTGCCCTGAAACCGATCTCCCACAACGTTGGAGATCTGCTAGCCATGCTCAGAGCTGAGGATCGAGGCATCGATCGAGCTGCGGTGATCAACAGGCATGGTGTGCGAATCGCATCGTCCTGCACCATCGAAAGCTTGCTGGATGACTCATTTAGGTGAGCCATCCCATTTGTAAATTAATAAATTCACTAATCCTATAGAATTACAGCATACAAATCAACAATCGCACATTGGATGTGAATCCTCCAAAGCGTGACAAGGTCACATTGGAATCAATGGACAAAGTGGGTGATGTCCGCAAGGTTATTGCTCAGGTGAAGTATAGCTTAGTACATTTCATTGAATTTTAACTAATATGCACAACATATGCAGCTCTACGAGGCATTCAACGTGGGAGAATACCAGCTAGAGAAGAGCAATCAACTGGCCAAAGAACTGGAGACCCTACGCTATGAACTAGAACCGCTGGAAGAGGTTAGTTCTCATAAGTTCAATTATAATTAGTTTTAAAACGTACTGCTCCTTTAGAAAAAACTGGAACTGAGCAAAAAGGCTGCTCGTCGTACCAACTTTATGACTTGGATGGGTCTGGGCCTGATGTCGGTGCAGTTTGGCATCTTGGCACGCCTGACTTGGTGGGAATACTCTTGGGATATCATGGAGCCCGTTACCTATTTTGTTACCTACGGGACGACAATGGCAATGTATGCCTACTATTGTGTAACCAAGAGGGTACGTTTATTGCCGAACTTTCAGTACACTGGAAATATGAATTGAATATCTTTCACCCTTTTAGGAATACATGATGGAGGATGTGAAGAACCGCGAATTCTCACTTACCCTTTACAGAAACGCCAAAAAGGTTCAGTTCGATGTGGAGCACTACAACGAGCTGAAGCGAAAGTCAGCGGAGCTGGAGTACAATCTCAGAAGGATCAACGACCCGCTCAACATGCAATTGCCATCGCATTTGGTTCGGACCCAGGAAAACACGCCACCAACCTTAACTGAGGAAAAGACAGAGCGGCAATAAACTTAAGGACTTCGCAGAAATCAGTGAAGAGACACAGGGGGAAAACGGAAACTCAAACTAATCTTAGCTCCCTCAAATTAGAAAACAAATAAAGGTTCGCCTTTTAGCTAAAGAAGTTCAGGTGATCGAAATGTTGTAGTCAAAGTAAGAAATGATTTTGTGGACGCATCACATGTTGTGTGAATTCAACTTTAATTTTTTTCTTTATGTTAACTAAAATGTTTAGTTGTTTATTATACGATTAATTAGCATAAGTTTGACGATTCACAAAACTGAACAAGAATTATCTAACGCCTGCTGCTTTAGAGCTAATACCATTATTTTATGTTTAATCTTTAGTTATTTATTGCAAGTGAGAGATTTGTTTTACGCCTAAGGCAACTATTGTGTGTGCAAGTTTTAGCAAAATATATGAATTATTTATTGACTATGATCCCCTTATGAGTTTGACAATTATTTACCCCAAATTTTTAGTTGGCCCACTTTTGGCATTTCCCAGTAGAACGTAGAGCCTACGTTTTGGCCAAAAATGTGTGAAATTGGTTCAAAGAACTGCTCGAAATTTTGTATGCGGAAGACCACACGAAAAAATTGCCTAGGACCATTGGCAAAATTAAGATTTTGGCGATAAAATTGTTAAAGTTTTTATGAATCACTATCCGGTATCACTTAAATAAACCAAAAATCATCTACTTACCAACACATCTTTACAACGACAGTTTATTTGGTACGCGGATATTTAGCTTCCTGAAAATCCGTAGTCAAATCAATCAATGAATCTGAATTCATCCAAAGAAATCTACTAACTCTTCATAAGCTTTAAAATACCATATACTATGAGAACAACTAGAACAAATCAATTTGTAAATAAAAACGCACCAACTATTCCATTAAGATTTTAGAAACGGAAACATAAAGACATCGTAGTTAGTAATGTTAATAAAATCATAAGCGTAATTGAGTAGGTTAGATATGTAAATATATAAACTGCTGTGTTTCATGACAACGTAAACATAAAATTAATTTGCCCTGCGCGCAACGAGACGAACAAAATTGAAGCTTAACATTAGCATAGACTAGCCGTTGGGCTCCAAAAGTTTACCATTATTACGCTTTCTTCCGAACTCTACGAACCTATATACTCCTAAACTTAGAATTGTCAAAGGTTGTGTTGAAAACTGTTTGCCTGTGCTATTAAACCCAATCCTAGAAACTAATCAGAGGACTCCACTCTCTACCGAAATACATGCATCGCTTTTTAATGCGCTCACTATATACAAATAGATGGAATGCTATAGTCGAGAGCACCGACTATTAGATACCCAGTACTTACAGCAGTGCTTTAAAATATAGAGGTTTTTGCAAGATAGCACAAAGTAAACAAAGTAATCTCGCATTCTACATCATAGTCGGATTTTCTGCTGATTTGTAATGGGTTTTTTTATGATAAGCAGTTTTGATACTTCATTCAATCAAAGTACTGGGTATAGAAACGCACACATGGTTCATATAAAACGCACACTAACTAACCAATCGCCAATCGAAAGGATTAACACTAGTCTAAGCATTTACCTATGCATACTTATAATACTTTAATGGCATTTGTGATTCAATTTAAAATTATAAAATCGAAATTATTTATTGTACAAAGCGATTTTGACATTAATCAAACGAAACCGAATAACTTTAAAAGTATTTTGCCTAACCCAAGTCCCAACTAACGTTTGCGTTTATCTAATGAATTATACATAAATTACCTCCTAGAAATTCTCACGAAAACGTAATCCTAATCAGCGCCAAAGACTTATGAATACATTTAAAAACTGACGTTAAAAATCTTTAAGCCCCTACTATTTATACTAATACCTATTATTATATTACCAACGATGCGCCAGAGAGCCTAACTTATTTCCAAAATATTTCTTAACTGCTCTTAAGAGGTGCGATTACTTATAATTCTCAAGTACCTTCTTTCATAAACAACTAATCTTAATATACGATTACCTATGTCTTTTAAACGAATTTAAAGGAAACCCAACACTAATTAAGTGCATTAATTAATTACATTGTTTGAATTTTGGCATAACAACCAATGCGATTTTTTTACATTTATATACTCGTTTGTTAAACTAAAATTACGAAAGTACCCAAGATCCCAAGCTTGAAATAAAAATCAAACAAAAGTAAAAGTCATGCAACAATATGCGAGCGCAAACTGATAAAAAGTAAAATGAAATTAAAATAAAACCAAGTTATTAATAAAATGTGTACAGCTCTCGCATTTATTTGCTACTAAAACGCACAAAAGGACTATCACGAGAGTACGAAAGAACCTCTTACCAAGTAAATGTTGTCATGTTATCTTTCAGGCACATCTGATCTCCAGTCTGTAGCACATGCTGGAATCGGTGGCATTCCACCTGACCAACTCGGCAATCGGTCTGCTGGACTTGAGGAACAATGTAAGGCGGTCATTCAGTTGAAGGGGCGAGAACTTGCTGATAATTAACGCCTTCGTTGAGTCGCGATACTTGCCCATCAGCGACTCATTACTGAAACTTCGTCCTTGCCTATCCGCCAACTCGTAGGTGTGCACGGCTTTGTTCTCCTCATCGTCAATCAATCGATAACTGGGCTGTCTGTATGGATTGTAGCCCAACTTTTTGCATATTTCACGCACTTCATCCACTTGTGGGGGTTTACTTTTTGGGAAGCATTTCGTATGCCAGATGCCATAGGTCTGTTCGATAACTTGCCCGTACTGTGGAGCTTTCTCCGGTTGCCTAAAAAATTAGCGTTCATTAAATGTGTTTTTAATCCAATGATTACAGTGTAATGCATACGTGTGCTGACTATTGGACCAGAAATCCTTCTTCTGCAGATGCAATGGGTGCTCTATGCCAAAGCAATACCGCTCATCCTCTCCATTGGGACAATCCTTCTCTTTGTCACACACAAAATCGCGAGGAATGCAATCTTCAGGAGAGCTATTTTACATTTATAAATAAATTATTTAATGGAAATGCGATTTAAGTTTGACTTATAACACTCACGAACTGCACTGGAAGTGATCCGCTGTGCAGTTACACAGTACTGAACTCTCGTCGCTTTTGTCCCAGCAGTTTCGCTTGCCATCACATATCTTTGAGGGATCGGTGGCTCTATAAAATACATAAATTGTAATGTGATGAAAACCTACACGTTTCCTTGCCTTAAACGTACTGCAGATATGTGAAGCAACTGCAGATGGTTGGTTCATCCGTCATGTCCTCGCAGTCAGATATGTGGTCACAAAACTTGCTTTTCGGCACGCATTTGAAGCTGCTCCGACACTTCATCTCGCCAGGGGCACACTGCTGCTTTTGCTGTCGGCATTTGGTTTCATCTTCATCACTGCCATCATGACAATCGTATCGACCATTGCACATCGCAGCCTGCGGCAAACAGGTACCCAGCAGGCAACGATGGGTGGTGCATTCCGGGGCTGGTAGCAGCATTTTGCAGCTGGGTTTGTCTGTTGGGGAATTTAAATTAATGTTACCTGTGTTTTTAGGCTATGAACGATTTACCTATGATATCCTGCAGCGATTTGTATACCAGTTCCAACGTTCTGATACCAAATGGCTGTTTAAAACTGTGGCAATCGGAATTGTTGTAGTTAAACAAGGCCGTTGGGAACCAGCCTGTGTGAGAGTCCCGACAAACTAATACACCCTGATCGCTGGGATTGTGATGTGAATCGCTCACATTTTTCAGTCCAAACTGGTTGCAGCTGGTGAATTTGGTAATGGCCGGTAGCTCTGTGGGGGCCACGCCGTTAATGAGCTCCACCTCCTCCGAAATGGAGGCCATATCCTCGGCACTCACATTTAACAGGCGCATCAGATTGGCCGGTGGTTGCTTTTCCTGCAGCTTGTAGCAGGAATCGCAGTTGGTAGCATTGTATATCCGGGTAATGGCTACTGTTTTGATGCGTCCTGTGGCATCGTCATGAAGCACGCTGATGCACTGTCTCGCATCGCTTTGATTTTGATGGGAGCTGCAACAACAACATTAATTAACTACTGTTCTGAAATGTTAAAACCAAATTAATTAACTCACCTGTCAGGCAGGAAGGTAGGCAACACATGATGGGTAAAGCGCACTGGTCGCTCCAAATGCAGAAGTAGTACATTGGATTTGGGCACTCCCTCAAAGCAATCCGCACGTCGAATCTGCTCGTGATTGCTTCTGTGGGCCGATCGCTTTGTTTTGCCACCGCCCAGCAAAACGCTGACGTAGTGAGTCTCCAAATCTATGCCAGACAGGCAGCTCTCATGGACCATTACCCAATGTTTGTCAATCAGCACTCCGATGCACCACAGATCGCCATTCATATATACATCTGCCAACCAGGGCCAGTGCAGCTCCTCGATGGCTTCATGGAGCTCCTCATTAACCAGTATGGTTTTATTTTTCTTACTCTTGATCAGTTTGTCCAGACGATCCAATATTTCGTCTTTTTTATTCACGACCACCGCCGGAATTTGCGGCTTAAAATGCACATTCGGAGTGTTGTGCGTCTCGATAGTGGGCGAAAGGACAGGAACCTGTTCAATTGGCTTTTCCTTGACAGCTTGCCCGGCACTGAATGTTTTCAGGGGTGTGGTTTTATTGGAATAGGGATTGCACTCCACGTAGATGCCGACACACTTGCGGGGCAACATACGGTCCTTCTCTGGTCTTGAAGCGGATGGCGGTCCCAGTTCTGGTATTATAAGCTCATTCTCAGTAAATTGAATATTGTCACCCAGCATGGAATGAATTCGAGCTGCCATGCGGTTCCTGCCTCCTTTTAACTCTGGTGTAATCGGGTGCATTTCCTGCTGGCTCACAAACTCGGAGCTGTTGAAGTAGTGCGCACCCTTGAATCCAAGGAGAGCACACACCGCATCTGCTGTGTTGGCCTGGTGCTCGTGGTAGCCCGTCTCGTGAGCACAGACTACGCGCCACACGCCATGGCCATTTCTGGAGAAGATTCCCGTGCTGCTGAACTTGGGCTGCTGGTGCATGTCGAAGTGCACATCGTGGCCATTGGTCAAAGCAACTGAAAAGAGCATTCAATTATATAGTTCTACAACTTAAATAAATATTTCTCTACTTACAGCAATCCTTTTCATCTTCCTTGAACTTACAATCCACTTCATTATCGCAGCGTTTGCTCAACGGCAAACAAGTTTTGGACAGCGGGCAACGGAACTCGTTAGATTGACATTCCACTACAAGAAAAGGGTTTTAAATACAAAGTACTAAATTATATTGATCATTCATTACAGCAGTCCCGTTCATCCGTGAGGTCCTCGCAATCTGCCTTGCCATCGCAAATGAGACTCTTTAGAGATCCCTTCAAGTAATCCCTGCATGTGCACTCCAGTTCATCAGTTCCGTCCTCGCAGTCCACTTTTCGATCACAACGCATCATAATATCCACAATTTGAGGCATCCTGTGAAGTATATAAAAACGAGCATTACAATAAAATACAATTTATGACACACAAGCAACTCACTTCTTGCACACAAATTTATTAGGAATTTGTACTTGATCCTTTTGAGAATGTGAGCTGCTACTATGCGTTGTTGTCGTCTTAGCGGATTCTGTAGTGGTAGTTGGTGCTAATGTGGTTACAGTGGTTGGACTGGTAGTCGAGATTGTGGCCAAGGGCGTGGTGGTAAAGGTTACAATGCTGCTAGTTGTGGTTGTATCTTCTGTGGTTGTTCTATCCTTCACTCCCTCTGTTGTTGCTGTTTTTGGAGGCTCTGTTGTGGCTAGCGATGGAGTAGTCGTCACCACATCCATTTTGGCCTCAAAGGTCGTGCTCTCTATAAATTCAGTTACCAAATCAGTGAGTTTCTTTAAGTCCTCAGTTGAAGTGGGCATAGTCGAAGTTTGGGCAACAGTTGTTGGTAAGGTTGAAGCTTCAGACTCGATTGTAGTAGATACAATAGTTGATGTTTCAATATTAGTGGGTGCAAAATTAGGGGGCGCACTTGTGGATGGCAACGAAGTTGAAGGATTTCCCGTCGACGGCATTAGAGTGGAAGGACTAGTGGCTGAATCACTCACTGTAAAACCTGTACTCGTGGTTTCTTCTGTTACTGATAAATCATCTGAAGTAGTTGAGGTAATTGGTTCAGTTAAAGCAAAATCCATTGGGTTCTGTGTGGTTTCTGTTTGCTCCAAAGATGTTGTGCTTTCCCACAACTCTTCATCGTCTTGTTCCGCCTTTAAATCCTCATCTTCAATGGGAATAATTTCCCGCATTTTACTCTTTTCAGGATGATAATCACTCTCAGTTGTGGTGCTGATGTTCTGTCGAACTCCACCCACCATATCTGGCAAGAAGTTGTAGGTGCATCCCACCTCATCCTCGCCACCCAAACAATCCACGTTGCGATCGCAGCGCTGCCGTTTGGCAATACATCGCTTGCCACCCCAGACGCAGATAAATCCGGGACAGAGTTGAAGCGGCTGAAGTTTGGGCAACAGTCGTGGAGTGGTGGCCATTTCCAGCCAGTCCAGGTAGAGAGTCACCCTCGTGTAGACTCCAAACTCCTGGGGACGAGCACAGCCATTGCCGTGACTTACTACTCCGGCCAGATAGAATTCATCTGGGTTAGAGACGCTGCGACAGAAGAGCGGCCCACCCGAATCACCCTGGCAGGCATCACGACCTCCATCTGGATCGCCCGCACAAATGTCCTCTGAAGCCTGATCTTCGGGATCAGTGCATTTCTTACGTATCGGCACGACAACCTGGCGCATGGGATCACCTAGTAAAAACGGGTTAACATAATAAGTAATTTGTATATGGCTTCAGTACTTACTGCTTGGACCCTTCTCTCTAATGGCTCCCCAACCAACCACCGTGCACAGTGTATTTTCCACAGGGCCCCAGATCCAATCGTCTCCTAAAGTGGTTCTTCCCTGGTCGGGTAGGCAAATAGGTTTAACCCAACGATTGAACTGCAGCGGATTAAGCAGGCGGAGCAGGGAGAGATCGTTGCGCATGCTTCTCCGCTCGTAGGCTTGGTGCACAACCACATGGGAGACGGGCTGGATCTGAGTGGCGGGTGAGTAACTAGTGCGACGCAGGAGACCAGCGCGCACTTCATAGAAGTACTTTCCATAGTTGATGACACAGTGCGCAGCGCTTATGATCTATAGAAAATATTTAGAAGTAAATATATTTAAGTGAAGTATAAATCTTCTAACTCACCCAACGATCAGAATAAATGGTTCCACCGCAATGGAACTTTCCATTCCTATAGATAGCAACCACAAATGGCCATTGGAGTGCACTTGTATAGCTTCCACCAACGATGCGGCCATCGCCAACGATTTCCTTCGAATCCGATACCGCTCTTTTTGCTCTCTTCGAGTGTTCCAACATGGATGTTTTAGAGGGCAGGCCGCACTGCATCGGCGGGCACTTGACATAGGCCACATGATCTACCAGGGAATCATGGCTATTGCGTCCGTGACATGCCTGAGCAAAGTGGACTCCAGCTTGCAGGGAGGGCTCAATAAAAGGACCAGGTAAAGTGAGGCTTTGGAAACTGACATTCAAGAAAGCTGAGTGACCCTTACGGCTGTTGTCATCCATCTCGCAGGCTGAAGTCGCCCACTTTTCGCCATTGTTGCACACAGGATGCCAGTCCCCGCGATAATTGTGGTAAAGATAGCCCTCAGAAGCAGATGCACCGTGCGACTGAAAAAGATTTGAAAACGTTTTAGCATAAATCCCATCCAAGCTATATGCAATAACCACCATATGATCCGCCACATCGGTGACCAACATGCTGCACTGCTTCTCATCGCGTCCATTCAGGCAGTTCATGAATCCGTCGCAGCGTTCCAGTCGATTGTAGCACATGGAAATCGTAGATCGATTGCGTTTGGCAAAGTCCTCGGGATTTTCATAGCAGGAGTAAGCCAACGGTTCGCAGCCAAAGCATCCCAGTTCGTCCTCGCCCATAGGACAATCTTCATAACCATCGCACAGCCGGTCTTCGTCCACGCGATCTGCGCAGGTGCAGGCGGACTCATCGCTGCCATCGGAACAATCCACCACATTATCACACCACTTGGAGGCGGCGATGCACTCCTGTTGACCAAAGCACGACAACTGATCGGGCTCTGGGCACCTGGATCGCTCCTGAATGGGTTGTTGTGGCAATCCTGCATAGCTGGCGTAGATGATCTGTCCCTGTTGATTGGCGCTGCTTGACTGATTGGCATGACGCATCTTGAAGTTGGCATTGGAGAAAGCCGTCTGTCCACCCGGCTGCTGTTGATTGGATGTCTGTGATTGTGCTGCTCCCTGACCCGCTTGATTCTGCATGTAGCTGCAGTAGACCTGCTGTTGCTGCCCGTTGGATGGTTTCTGTGGTGAGGCATTCTTCGAGAAGATATTGGCACCCTGACCACCGGCTCCGGATCCGCCACTTCCTCCGAAAAAGTTTCCGCTCGGTCCAAATTGCTGCGGTACAAAGAATATGCCGGCGCCGGGATTCGATGATCCGCCAAAGTGCGCACCCTGCATGCCCATAAATGTGGGTGTATTCGACCACATGGGCATACGGAAATTGGCAGGCGTCATATAGAAGCAAACGGGTATGCTGGGCATTCCGAAGTTGGGGTTAAACATAAACTGTGCTGAGGCCTTCATTGTTTCACCGGACACTGGAAATCCGCCAGGAGCTCGGCTGGTAAACTGTACACTGGGTGAGGCCGTGAAGGTTTCACCCTTCTCCTTAGTCTCGCCGTCTGAGATGGAGGCGACTTTGTTGCGCATCCGCAGAGCCACTCGTTCGCAAAGACTTAGGATTTGGGCGTCGGCAGCTGTAAATTGAATAGTTAATTACTGATTTTTATATTGCAGCAAAAATGGATTCAATCTCACCATTCCAAGTGTGCCCGTTGAGCGGATTGATTTTGGGCCCCATTTTGTCCAGTACCTTGGCATCCAAAGCGGTTCCAAAAGTATCTATCAGCTCGTTTTGATTTGGACTTGCCTGATCCTCAAACTTCTTCAGCCACAGCTGGCGTTCGTAGCCATCCGTGACGTTTTGTGAGGAGGAGGACGAGGATTCGTTTCCGTTTAGCACCCTGAGAATTGGTTTCTCCGCCTCGTGTTGCTCAAAGCTCTCCAGCATGTTTTCGATGCTGGTGGGATTGTCCAGCGGATGCGGTGATCGTGGTGAGTCTGAATTGCTGATCGCCTGCCTAGTAGTCAACTTTGGTTGGCTGGTGGAGCTACTGCTTACCTCACCACTAGCCTCTCCTCCATCGATGATCCAGTCAAACTTAACCGGCTTCGGCTTGGTGGGATAGGCAGTGGTATTATGAAGTCTCTCGTTGACTTCGGTTGTACTAATTGCCACTGTCGTCGCGATGGTTGTGGTGGTGGCGTTCTCATGCGGCTCCACAACTTCTTCTCCGTCAATTATCCAATCGAACGGCATCTTTCGTTGTCCTGCTGTGGTCCCAGCGGATTCAGTGGTGGTGTCCTGCGGCTCCACCACTTCCCTGCCGTCAATTATCCAATCGAATGTGATTTTCGGCAGCTCAGTGGTAACAATGGTGGTTTCGAGTGTACCACTTGTCGTAGTGGTTGTCGTAGGGTTGGTGGACTTGACTTCTGGCTCCACATTTTCCTCTCCGTCTAGAATCCAATCGAAAGACAACTTTCGCTGAGCGGTGGTGTTCCTGGTTTCCACAGGTCCATCCGTAGTTATATTCAATACCAATCCGCTTTCCGTGGTGGACACGTGAGCACTATTAGTAGTTTCCGTTTCGAGTTCGGATTTCATAGAGGTGGTGGTTACATTTCTAATGATTCGCTGTCCTGGTCCCTCAGTAGTACGCAAAATCTCTTGGGGCTTTTCAAAGTGATCCAGAATCCAGCTGATCTTCTCCGTAGTGCTTTCCACAGTCAAACTTTCGGTAGCTTCTACTTTTGTGGTTGTATTTTCGACCAATTGAGTGGTGCTCCCAGGTGCCTTGGTTGTTTCTTTCTTGGGGGCACCATCTGTATAAACTGGACTCTCATCGTGATCGTGACCATCGATGATCCAGCTGATCCTCGAAGGTTTAATCTTAGTCCTCGCTGGCTTTTCAGCGGCATTCACCACAGGCGTTGTGGTTTCTGCAGTTGTCACCTGAATCAGATCAGCCGGTGTGAAAGTGACCTTCTGTTCATAGGACTCCATACTTGATTCCAGCTTCGGCTGCTGCTCCCGCATAATGGCCTTCATCTTCTCCATTTTCTCGGTAACCTCCTTTGCCATTTTGTACATGCGCAGGAAGGCGGACATGCAATCCTGCGGAGTATGCTTCTTGCACCGCACAAACTCATGCTCCAATTGGCTCAGAGCTTCTCTCGCCCTTTTGGTTCGCAGCTTGGAGTACAGGTGCTGCAGGTTGGCCTCCATCCGGACAGGATCCAGCAGATCCAGACCATGCAAATCACGGCGCATGCGATGCTTCTTGTTCAACCGGAACTTAACCAGCATTTGCTTCAAGTGCTTTCTTCTCCGGTTTTTGCTATCCTCCATATCCTTGTTCATATCCTCGTCGAGCAGTTTGAAGTGCAAGGTTTGGGGACTCACAATCAGGGCAGACTGATCCTCCTCAAAAGGCTGATTAAAGATCACTTGGTGCCTGGCATTCAGCGCTGCAATCTGCTGCACTTGATCTGTAAGTGATTCATTAGTAATTAAACTATATGATAAACTCTTTCACAAACTTACCAATTTTCTCCACCACAAGGCCATGGTAAATCAGCGAGAATAGCAGCACGATGATGACCAGAACCGAGATGGCCACGATCCGTTTGCCAAAACCAATGCTCCACCAACGACGCGGATGCCGGAGCAGCCTGGTGGCCTCCATCTCTGCAGAAATCCGGTCAAGAATTTTAATGTTACAAAATTTATTAGCCAAGAACAATTAGTTATTGACTCTACATACAAAAGTTTCGTTTTCTCTTTCGCTTAAGTATTAAACTGTTTACATACTTGTAAGTTTATTGTCTTGTTCGCAGTTTTTATAAAAACTCAGTTTACATACTTTTATTTTCAACATACATAATTACACACTTTTTATGATTTATTTTGGTCAGCACTTTCTGGCCTGTTCAGCACTTTAGCAATAATTTGTATAATAATGCTGAGCCAAGTTCTAAATAAATTGGAACTTTCGATCATTTTATGGAATTCACTTTCATGCTCAAAATGTTAACAGACGTGGGTGAAAACTTTAATTGGGTAATGCAAAAAATATTCATTTCTGTATGCCAGCGAGTACGGAAGTTATTTTCAAGATCTTAAAGTAACACAAACACATACCATCCATGTTGTAATTCATTATTCACTGTGTTGATTTTCTTTCTGATACTTTTCACTTAATCGCTGCACATTTTTAACTAGAACTTTAACACCGCAGAATTGCCGATTTTTTCATTAAGTTTGTATTTATATGTTTAGCACTTTGTTAAATTGGCGGGGCAACAAGGAGCTTCGGGTTACAGCGATTCACTCAAACAAAAATCCACAAAAAGCAATCGCAAAGGCCGAATTTGATATCCACGATAATCCAGAACGGTAGTGACCACCACGCGCGATCCGCCGGGTAAAGAGCAACTGAAGCCGGCGGTGGTGAGTGCGCCGCTTATAAGGGCTTCCGGAAAGTGGATCAGCGGGCAAACGACCCACTTCCAGCGGCCACTGCTGCACTTTTCTGCTACGTTTCGAACTTTATGGTTTTTTGGTTAATGAAAAGCGGCCCGGCAACTGCGGAGGTCAGCTGAAATGGCCGACGAAAAGTGCAAGTTGAAGGGGAATTTCGGAATTGCAGAGCAACGAACCGCCGCCCACCCATGAAACCAGAAATAAAAATAATGTAAGCTAAGCAGGCCTAGACTTGATTCTCAACCCTCAATCAGATGTTTCCAAATCACTTCTTTTTTTTTACAAATTTCGTAAAGCGCCTTAAAAATAAAACTTTCCTTCTTCGAGATTTTACGGGTCCACAAAATAAAGCTTTGACCACGAACATCATATACCGAAAAATCTAAATAAAAAAAAAACTAAAAACAAGCGGTAGTAAAACAGAAAAACACATGCATATTCCCTAGAAAATCGTCAAAAATCATTTATCAAAATTTTACCATCAGACAGAATGTAAGTGTGGCAGCGCATGAAACAAACAGGAATCGAGTGTCTTATCCAGTTTTCCCATGAGCCCACAGAACTCAACTCAACAAAAATTGATGCGCAAGCAAATAAAGTATACGCCCTGTACATCCAGCCAGTCGTCAGAGGAACCAGCAAACAGCAGACCAGCTCACACAGAGCCCTTCCCACGGCATGCGCACAGGAGTCCTTAAGTCAGTATCCATTATCTCGAGATAACCAACATGATGTGGACCCGAACGACCATCGCACTGCGCAGGATTGCTAGGTCGCAGAGGTATGTGAGAAATTAATTCTTTAACTACAAAGAATGCAACCAAAAAGCATTTTAGGAAATAATGCTTCTTGTTTACATTCTTTATTAATCTTACAATTTATAACAACACTACTTTGAATGATCATATTGGATAGATAAATAATTACTAATTGATAAACTGTAACATTAATATAGTTTATGTTCTTTATACGTTCAAATTTTATTAGAGAAACATAAAGTTTTCAATCTATAT
Organism: Drosophila santomea; assembly: GCF_016746245.2. Lineage (NCBI taxonomy): Eukaryota > Metazoa > Arthropoda > Insecta > Diptera > Drosophilidae > Drosophila > Drosophila santomea. The sequence continues at coordinate 7,280,521 of NC_053018.2, forward strand.
CAAACCAATTAAGTATTAAAGTGGTCAAGAACGATTATGACGAATGAGAAATATGAGAATGTACTGAAAATGCCATTTTTCGCTTAGCATGACCTAGATTAGTTGACAATTTCTTCGATAATATGCACATATCGATGTGGGGTAATGTGAAAAAGAATCAATGTATGTTCTACATGGTTGTCTTCTACTGTAGTTGTAATTCAAATGAAGAGAATTTTAGTACACTAAGATTAAGATCTTAGATTTCATCCGCTCCCGGCGGTATTTTGGTCAAGGACTGTGCTTCGTAAAGCTCCTCCAACAACTTACGGAATATCTCGGGGCTGATGTTGTTGCCCACGCGCATCAGCACGAACCAGTCGCCAAAACTGCAATTGCGCAGTGCCACCTGCAGGTGCGTCTTGGGCATGAAACGGGCCCTAGCTCGCAGCAACTGCAGGCGCATGCCGGGATACAAAACGGTGGCCAGGCGGTACAGGAACTTTAGGGCAACAAGCATAGCCACCAGTATAAACCACAGCCACAGGAAGGCGAAGATCTTCTCGTTCAGTATATTCAGGGGCAGCAGGCAGAGGTAGTCGTATATGTTGGACGAACCGCTGGGGCCGCCCTTGTACATCTCGCACTTGGCGCACTTGGGAAACACCTCCATGGTGATAATGTTCCACGTGTTATAGTCACCGTTGTAAAGCGATAGCAAGGCATCGCGGTAGCGGCCCCAAAAACCGCCGAAAAATACGTCCAATAGAAGGAAGTTGAGAATCTGCGAGGTTACAAAGTTAAAATAGTTTAAAATGTAGGTTATTAGATTACAAGTCTTGGGTCACTCACACTGATGCTCAAGTTGAGTATCTCACAAAAGACGTAGCTGACAAAGTAGCGAAAGTGGGTCTCCTTGTAGTCGCTGGAGAAGTATTTGACCAGCACGCGAATTTGAGTCCTGCTCTTGTCCTTGCAAACGGCCATCTTGTGGAAATCATCGCACAAGTGCTTCAGACGACCGCCCTCCCAAATCTTCCAGAGAAAGGCGGGCAAATAGAAGACGAACGACTCGAGGAGCAGGACCAGCACCACCCATTGATAGTAGGTGATGTAGTGGCGACTCTCCGGTGGCACCACCTTACTTACAGCATCTGAAATGGCGAATCCTTGCTGAAGGCGAGCCAATTTCTAAAGGGGATTTACAAGCTCACCTGGTCGGCACTGGGCAGCGCCATTTTTCAGGGGCGCCACAGTCACATTGTCGCTCACATAGGCGCCGTAGATCCAGCAAAAGGCGTGCACGTAGTCCATGTCCTTGTCCCCAAAACACTGGATAGGATCCCCGAAGTATTGTTTCGAGGAAAGTAGAAAGGTGCAGGCCAAGAGCAGGGCCACCGTCACTTTGGAGTGCAGCGTGAAAATGGCATCGTAGATGTGCACCGACTTGAACTGCAGATACTTGGAGAGCGGCTTTACAGCTGCGTACATGGTGGCGTTTTTATTTCACTTAATTTCCGGCTTAAAACATTAATTTTTCAGTGCTTGTAAATTTTGCCGTTTTAACTTATTCCAAAAGCACGCGGCATCATAACGGTTGAAGCACACTATTGTTGTCTCTTTTCTACTCGCGTTTCTCAGCAGCCAGCTTTTGGCTGGCATTATTGGCGGCAGCTAAAAAGCCAGATTTGTCGGGAAAATAGCGAGACTGGCAACCCTGCATAGGCTGAAACCATTCTTATCGTCTGGTCACACTAGCACATCGCACATGTTAAATCTTCGTGTTGACAAATCGAAACCTGCTGAAAATCGAGTTAATTTAATAGAAATTGCGTATTTTCGCCTGCAGCCTGAACGGTAAGCGCTCCAGGATGAAGGAACAGATGTCGGCCAAGCAGCACGAGCGCAACGAGAAGAAGAAAAAGAAGCTGGCGGCCCTGGCGAATCTAATGGAGCTCAACGATCGCGATCGATTGCACGAGGCAGAGTTGGCCAAAAAACGAGATGCAGAGGATGTCGATGTGGAGGAGCAGTCACCAGCGAAGGGGGATGACGAGGACGACGGCTTCATTGTGGTGGGCAGCAAACGCAAGTCGCGAAAACGTCGCCACAATACCGAGCAGGAGGCGGAATCACAGACTGCCACAGGAACATCGGATCCCGAAGAGCCGGCGACCAAGAAAGGGCGCAACCACGAGGCTGGAGGCGATAGCCTGCCCCAGGAGATCGGCACGCTATCCGAGGATCAGTACAAACAGTTGACGGCGGAGTTGAGGCGCCGCAAACGCGAGCTTGAGAACGTACCTGCCCTGCGACTGCGTGAGATGGGTCAGCGCGCCTCCCTGGAGACTCCCCAAGAGGCACGCACGCCCATCTTTCTCACTGACATCCAGAACCTGATAATGTGCGCCCTCATTGGCCAGAAGAGCCCCTGCCGGCCGGATCGGTGGTGCAGCGTGGAGAAGTGGCTCAGTCTGTCGCACAGTGTGGTGGTCATTCTGGAGGGACTATCGCTCTACCACTATCTGTCTAACGAGAGCCAGTTCGAGGCCACCAACAGGATATTCAGCACCAAGCTGGAGATGCTACTGCCACCGCAGGAGGAGGCTCAGATCATCGACGAGATAGCCAAGGTAAGACTCGGGCGATAGTAAGCTGTTAGCTCAATAATATATCCCTTGCTCTTGCAGATTCCTCTTACCAATGTGCAGGCACGCAAACTGATAGACGAGCACGGCTCCCTGGAGTCTGCTGTGGAGCTGAACAAAGATCCCACTTTGTTTGTCAAGACAATCTTTCCAATCGAAAGCAATAAATCTGAGCCGGATGACTTGCATGAGGATGACAAGTTTCCGCGGACTAAGCTCCTGCTGTCAGCCCTGCAAATGGTCGACGAGGGCTATCCCATTCCGATGCAAGGCGAGCTGCACACTCGCTTCCGAGACTTTAAGTTTACCAAGAAAGTGTACGCGCCGGTAACCAATCGCAGTCCTATGTTCGGCGTGGATTGTGAAATGTGTCACACGGAGGCGGGTTGTAACGAGCTAACCCGAATCTCTATTGTCGACGAAAAGTACGAGACCGTTTATGAAACGCTAGTGTTGCCAAATAACCGGATCACTGACTATCTGACGCAATACTCGGGCATAACCGCTGAAATAATGGAGCAGGTGACCAAGAGGCTGAAAGTTGTGCAGCAGGAAGTGTCCGCACTACTGCCTCCAGATGCCATCCTGGTGGGGCAGTCCCTAAACTCTGATTTGAACGCGATGAAAATGATGCATCCGTATGTAATCGACACCAGCGTGTGCTTCAACACATCTGGGACGCGACGACGCAAGACTAAGCTAAAGGATCTGGCCAAGACCTTTTTACAGGAAATTATCCAGGAGAACTGCGATGGACACGATTCCATTGAGGATTCGCGAGCCACGCTAAAGCTCGTCAAGAAGAAACTGGCGAACAGCATCGAGTTCGGCGACCAGATCCTCACGCAGCACAAGCAATTGCAGGAGTTGGCGAACGCTTCCAGCGGCGATACCATATCCAACAATCTGTTTGCACATGTGGCAAAGCGGGATAAGCGTACGGCCATTGTCACGGTCGGCGAGTTGCAGCCCCGTCTAAAGGAGGTGATCGAAAAGGCAGGTGAGGCAGCGCCCAAGGATCACAGTTCGGCGGTGTGTGTCCACGAGGTATCCACGCCCAAAGAAGCAGTTCGAAAGGTCAATGAAGTAGCACTGGAAAATGCCCTGACTATTGCCAACCTCCGTGTGCCAGAGCAGGACTTTGTGCTGGACAGTGCAGAGCGGAGTGTTGCCAAATTGGACAAAACCATCGAACGCTTGTGGCAGTCAGTTGCGCACAACGGACTCTTCCTTGTCCTTATGGGCGGATCCACAGAGTGCTCGAAGGGCGTAGCTAAAATAGCCATCAAGCGACTGAATGGATCGGAAAGTTAGGATGCTTAATAGGAACGCGTCTTCTGCTGGCCACCTCCACAGGATATCCCCAACTGCCACAGTGCCCTAGGTCCAGTTGGAATCACGCAGCTAAATCAAATTTGCCGTATCAGCCCCACGACATGACCAACAAACGTTTTACCTCACACCTGGAAAATGCCCTGCATGCAGCAATGCATCGATGAAAAATTGTCCAATTCAAACAAATTCTTTCAATAACGAATAATAAAATGTACATTTATTTTTTTCGCAAAAACCGCTTTGGCTTCTGTATAGGCTGGTGATATACAATAGTAGTATTGATGAAATATGTTTCTTAAAAGTTTTAAATAACAGATAATTGTGGGTAATTGAATAATTTGTAATACATTTATTCCTTAAGATATAAAATAATATAAAAAGCTAATGTATATTATTGATTTCAACTTAAATTCTTTAACGTGTCAGCATATTGATACCAACTCAAATTCTCTAAAGGGTCAGCATATTGATAGCAACTTTAATTCTCTATAGTGTTAGCATAATACATCGTTTATTGAACCATACAAACTGTTCGTGTCGGCGTGCAATTAGAAATAATTCCCCAATCCGAGCGATACATTTTCCGGATGGAGCATTCTCGGAATGGAGCTGCTCGGATTTGACCTAGTTTCGGTTAGTTTGCATTGCCCGATATTTGTGGCTGGTGGTGCTCTGTTGCTCGCTGGCCAGGCAGGCAGCCAGGCGGTGTGTGTTGATAAGAGCCATAAATTTCCTACCTCCCTCAATGTGGTGCTCCGTTGTCTAGGGCCTTAATGTGCCCGAATTGGGCCTCCTCCCTAGAAGCCCACGCACTCTCGCTCTCCCTGGCTTTTCCATTTCCCTCGCTCCCGCTTTCTCGGAAAGGGAAAGTCCCCGCAGCGTAGTTGTGTCTTATCACACGCTCGAAAATGTTGCGTCTTTTTTGGCTGAGTGCTCATACGACCTGTGGGTCGTGCTCAAAGTTTCTGTGCGCATGTCTTGGCGCGGAAAAGCTGCTGAGAATTTTCCCCCGATTCCGATGGAATGTTGCCAGACGGCTGGTGTTTTGCCATCAACTGGCAGTTATTCCAAAATATTATACAGTTTTTAGTTTCGATTTATGTACTTTCTGGCAAAACACAAGTGAAGGTGAAAATTGTATGGTCCTGGAAAGGATCGGCAACTCGTTTAGTACCCATCATTTGGACATGGCCCAGTACGGTGGCAACGCCAGCCCGGGAAATTTGGTATGTTTTCCTGCTGTCTCGTTTGTTTTTCATAATTTTTTTTTGGCTTGGCGCTCTTCGTACAAATCTTGTTGTATATACGCTTTTTGGCTCTCGAGCGGAGACGTCGTCGTCGTTGTTGGCTGCCTTTCCCAATTCCGTTTGGCACGAGGCGCGCAAAACTCTCGGATCGCTTCTCGGATCGAAACGGAACTATATACACGCGAGTATCGGCGGTGCTATATAGCCAAAATATCTGTATATATCTGCATATCCTCGGGCTGCGAGCGGCCATCAAACAAATTGGCATAAACAAATTGGCGTAAACAGAAATTGCATTAAGTTTGAAGATTTTCGTTTTGGGGCGGAAGTTCATAGATATCTCAATTTGAAAATTGGCGAACAAAAATTTCGAAACTCGAGAGTTGGCCCATGCAACAAAATTTATAAACTGGGGTAAGTATTTGTGTATAATTAATCAAAATGCGATGGAATGAAATGCTGTATACAAACAGAGGCGAGCAATTGGCCAACATAAATTGTGTATCCATAAAATACACAGACACTGGCGAATGAAAGCCTGTTCAAAGGAAAGTTTTCCGACTCTCAGCGTCTGTGTGTGTGTGGGTGTAATTATGCGCGTGTATGGGTGTGTGGAAAAGTCGTTCACTGTGTCAGTGTTTCATTGTATCATCAGCTGGGCATCCATCGCGCATACGCCGCATTGTCAATTGTTACGAGCACTCATGTCCATTCCCCAGCTTCGCCCTTGGCCCCAACTGGTTGCCCCCAATCCCCCCCTTTAGAAATCCCAGAACCGCGCTCTTGATATTGGTCTATTGGCCCATGCCAAACCCCATGAATTTAGCAAAGGTCTCCTCTTTCTTTTGCCAGCACTTGCAAATTTGTTCCAACTGTTTGCTTCGCTGCTGCTTTTGCTGCTGCTGCTCCACTTTCATTCAGTGCCCGTCCACTCGCCCTTTTGTTTTCCCCGCCGAACATGGAACATGTTGCGTAGGGTTTTTCCTTCACCACCCCCACCCCCTGAGATTTTCCTGCGCGTAGAGGGTGAGTTTTTCGCTTTTTTTTCGCCTTTTCCGTTTTTGTGTTTTGTTTGCAATTCGGAAGGCAGCGCTTTTGTTAGCTGGCAAGTCCCCTAAAAATTTGATTTCCATGAAAGGAAGCCAAAAGGAAATTAAAATTGTCGCCTTTTTTGTTGGGAAATTTTAATTATTTGTTATTCATTATTTAGCCGACTTTTATGTGATACATTTTTGTAATAAATCTTATGATGTAAAACTATGGAGACAAGTACTTACTCACCACTTTTGCTAACAGAAATATTACTTGGATCTTATATATACGAGTATATATTCAAACTTGTTCATTCATACTCTTAGTCTTATACTACATTTATAGGTATAACTATAGTTTAGATTCATATGTTAAATACTCTTGAAAAGTATTATTAAACATTTTGCACTCCTTAAAACCGGTTTAATTTCAAACATAGTAATAAATGAGTGAACTGTGTGGCTGCCATTGCCACCTTGGCTGCAATCAATTTTTATACTTTGAAATCGGTTTATTTGGCGCTTTGCCAAAAGAGCAGCGAGCAATTTGGTCATCATTTTGCTGGATCTTCGCAGGGGATGGATGAGTAATGCAATTTTCCCGGGCCAAGACCAAACAACAAATTCCATTCCGTTGTATTTGCCTCACGGCATTCGGTGTGCCCGCAATCAAATCAAATGATGTCATTTTCCTGTTGTGAAACGCTGTCCTGTCCTGTCCGAGGGTGTCCATAGTGCCATTGATACATGTATAGTATAAGGTGCCAGTCCGCAGAACAAAGGCCCTGCGACGAATGACTCAGTGGGTGTCACGGACTGGAGGTGCCAATATGCCACTATGCCGCAGAGCCATGGCAAATTGAATTACGCATCCGAAATACTGCAGTTAACGGGCTTCGAGTGGGAAGTTCAAGATACAAATCGCATTTGTTACAGTGCAAAGTTGCTCGTATCTTACAGATAAGAATGTTTGCTTGTAACTAAAATATGGTAGTGTGAACATCAATATGACAGGCTTTATATCAATAGTAAGGTTGCTACTTCGAACGGGGAGTTCGTTAAACCTTATAGGGTGATAAATGATCACAAACAAAACTAGTTTGCCTCTTGGTAGAAACATGCCCATGATGTAAAGTTAATCATATGATTTCATGTTGTTTAGCTGTTTTGATTCAAGCTAAAATACGTTGGATATTTCCAAAGATGTGCAATGCATTTTTGTTGCATTTTCACAGAGCACTTTTATATTTAATTTTAGCTTTCCAAAGTTTCATAATCTCGCAGTACTTGCACCGGCTGCCTGTGGACTAATTTTAATAAACCACCTCATTAGGATGGATATTAATAGAGGAGCCATCGCACTGGCTGTGAACTTTTTCCGCTCCGCCCAAGAATGTGGCGTTTTATTTTAGAACAGTGCGGCAATTGCAGGTGGAATTCGAAGTTGGCAGCGGATCAGGAAGTGAATTGTACTGGGATTAGATGGGTTTGGGGCTAGCAGGTCTTTCCCATCGAATTCTTTGGCTTGTTTATTTGCAGTTTCATTTGTTCGATTGTTTGCGTTGAACCGCGCATATTGCGTGTTGTTTACCGGCAGCCAACAAAGTGAGTAATTATGTTAAATTTCGACTAATTAAACATTTTCGCCGCCCGCCTGCCTGGTGTAGATATCGATATTGCTCCACTTTGTTGATGCTGCTAATTAAATTTTCCCTTATGAATGCAAATATTTGATTCGGCCCGGCGATCGTAAACGGGTTTTTAGCGATCCAATCGTTATGTTGATCTTGGGGAAATGCGTGCACAGTGGGCCCTGTTGTCACCCAACCATCCCAACCACCACAACCACCCATCCCAGTTACCCAATGTCAAGGTCGTTGGTGGGGCGAACTTCGAGTGCTAACTGTTAACAGTTTTCGCTGTTGTTCTGGCCGGTTTCATATGTTTTTTCCCATCTGGAGCTTCCGCTTTACATGGCGACTCATTAGCAGTCTTCGCTGCTCCAGTAGCCCCACACGAAATACGTATGTAAACATCAAAGTGGCCTATGCCACAGCGAGGGGAGAACGAGGAGTAGCGAGAGTTTGTCACTCTACCTATCCTATCTCTAGTGGTTATCTTAGGCGGATATAACTAATGATTTGAAGCCTAATAGTTTATATATACAAACACAAGCGAATAAACTAGAAATTGTTAAATTAATGCTAAGGTTTTATTTAAACAGCTAAAGTATTTCGTGTGTGAGTACTGCCTAAAGAATCGATAAAAACAGTGATAAACTTGGTACTTAGCAGGCAGTTTAGTTTTATCTAATCGTTATTTTCGTTGGCAGCCGCCTTTCCCCAACTTCTGTGGCTGCCCTCGCTGGCTGCATAAATACTTGTGCACACAGTAGCAACTCGAGCAGCTTTTCAGCTTTGTCCTGGCCTTGGCCGCCGATAATAACTACTCTGCTTTTCTGCCTGGCCCTTGGAAAAGTGCTCTTTGTTGCTATTCTTACGCCCAAAACCGTACTCGTGTGTGTGTGGACACTTACTTTTTATTCCCACTGTGCTGTTTGCATTGCTTATCAATGAGGCGAATTTCGTGCGTACACAAAGCGCCTGCGACAATTACAGTTGTCAAATATGACACTCCCACACCCACCACAATCCACACACCACCCACTCCGAGTATCCGAAATTCGATCCTCCACCCACTCAGAAATCCGCGTGCTAATTGGTTCATCCAACTGTGAAATCTTCCTCCAGCTGCTGGTGCCGCCTTTAACTATGCCATTTGCCTCTTTGGCACACAAATTGATTTATTTGCCCGACAGTTTGTCCACCAAATTGAGTTGATAACTCGAGTTTTGAATGCTTCTTGAGGCTGCAAAGGGGCGTAGAACTCAAACTCATTTCCGCTCGACCTGCATTTTGCGAGCTTTCTTTGACTCTTTTTGCAACTTCAAAGTTTGTGGCAATGCGGGCAGGCAAAACTTTAATGGGTCTCCTAATATATTTCATTTTGATTAACTGACTGAAGCAGTTGAAGCTGTTCGGGGTCATAGGATGGCATTATAAGAATATGTTAAAAATTATTCAATTTAAAGTTCTACAAGAAATAATACAAAATAATTGTTCGATGAAACATGGTTCTATTTTGTTTTTATCTTAGTTAAAGTTCTGTAAGAAAAGTAAAAAACATTTGAACAATGAAACATTGTTCAATTTGGTTTTTATCGCATTATTTGTAAATTAAATTTTATTCAAACGAAAAAAATTTAAAACCGCTTTCAGAAAAGAGAAAAAAAATATCTAAAAAATATTATTTGATATAAAAGACACCGAATATCCTAATATGCTTGGTTTAATAGAACTTATCTCGGATTGGGAGCATTTTCCGCTGCCCCAACGATCGTGACGCATTCTGCTGAACACCCCAGGCTGCGCTGCCGGCTTCGCTGCCGCTGTCGACGTCGCAGTTCGCAAATGGGATGGAATCGCAGTCGATATTTCAAACTCGCGGTGTTCGGTTCGAAATCGTGCGAAAATACGGCACCACTGCCCAGAAGCAAGTACCATAGTGCGTGATTTACAATATTAGAAATTTACAATTATTACAAAATTCAATTGCCAAAAGTATAAATCAAAAGGTTACCAAGCAGTCAACATATCTTTGGCAGAGGCGCGGCCAAAGTAAATCGCCTTTTGATTGATTGATTGATGAAGCCGTCTAGCGATAAGCCGAAGCAACAAATAAAGCGTAAGAAGTGCATGATACAAAATGATAATGATAATTGCGATAGTGAAATCGAGTGACATGTGCGTTGTAAAGTTCAAGAATAAATTTTGACAAGGTCTGGGTGCCAATTAGGGTTTTAGACCCACCCACGGTCCAAATATTATCATACTGATAAACAAAAGGAAATCAACTTATGACTGCCAAGTGCTAATTCGATGCCTGTGCTGTACATAAAACCCATCTCCCATTGCGGTTGCTGTGCAGATGATAAAGCCTGAAGTCGAGCGATGAACAGCCATAAATTTATTTGCATACGATAATTTATTTATTGCACTATCAGACTACGAGTATCACAAGTCGTCACAGTTCCCCTTGTGGTTCACTGGGTAAATATTTGAATATCGGCCTGATATTACGATTGTCCCCTCTCGAGAAAGCTGGGAACTATATAGTACCATATAGAAGTCGTAGCTCCACATTTGAACCACGAGAAGCGCGGTCGTCAACACTTCAAGACCGATTCCGTCTTCCTTACAACTGTTCAAACATCGTCGAAGAATTTATTTTATTTATTAATATTTCTCCATACGAGTACACTCTTTTTTAATGTTTTGCGGCACCGGCGGGAATTTGCTCGCAATCTCACTTTGCCTCAATTAACTTTGTTTGCATTGTACTTAAGGAAATAACAAGAACAGGAACTAAAAATCAAACTTTTCAAATGAACAAAGGCTTTGGTTCAGAAAGTTTTCAACTGAAATTCGCCTAGATATAAATGTTTACTTTTTAAGAACAAGAATTTCCTTGTACAGGTCATTCATGTTATGAAAAAAAAAACAAAACATAAGTTATTTGTTATAACATACCTTTAAAAATGCGTGTTTCATAATAAAAGCAGTTTTACTTCTGGAAATTTTGGGTTCAAACAATTTATCTGCGATATTGGCCATATTAACGGCATATCAGACTGACAATCTTATCATTCTCAAGCCCCTAAATGCTTCCATATTTTAGTGTTCCCGTGACAAATAAAGAACATAAGACAACTTCGTACGTGAAAGTTTTTATGCAATTAAGAATTCAATATAGTTGTGGTACCAGACAAGAACTACATTTAAATATTCAAAACTTAACGGCCAACTTATCGATTAAAACTTAATTTAAATAACTTTTCAAGCACTTGAGACCCAATTTGCTATTCATGTCGTGAAGGCATTACTTCCAGCTTACCAGCAATCAAATTTGAATAGCTTGGCATTTGGGACTTAACTAAATTAAAATAATCAGAATCAAAATTCGATGAAGTACCTTCTGCTTATGTGGCTTGCGTTGACTGATGAATTTATATGTCAGAAAGCCAACTTAATCACAGAGCCTACTCCTTCGATTCGGTAATGTCCCTATCGTTGGCTAGTATTTTTAGGGGAATTAAATCATCACGCGCAGAACTTGGCCGTCGAATATGGGTAGCAGTGCACCCGTTTTCGATATTGGACATGATTTATGGCTAAAGTATGATGGATTGCAGACGATTTGGCGGTAATCAAACGATTGGAACATATGCTAACTGAAACAGGCCCCAAAAATTGTTGGGCTTGAGGCTCGACTGGTTGGCTAATTAGTCGGCGTGTACTTTTCAGATAGCACGCCTAATTTATTGTCGAGTGCAAAAATCAGCGATTAAAGGCTGTTTAGACCACTAAACGATTTATGTTTTGAAGTGTGCCAATTGACTGATAAGCCTGCCAATGAATCAATCAGTCAGGTGGGAAAGTACTTACAACGGCCATTAAAATAACTACCTATAGATTTCTTAGCGTGGCGAAATCTTCAACTGCCCGGCATGACTAACTGGCCATTCGTATGGGTCGTAAATAATATCCACCTAAAATATTTCTTCAGATAAAAAATGTAGTTCCCTCGTGAGACTATTGATAGTCACGGAGCATTCCTATACCTGAAGCTCCTTAAATTAGAGCCACATTAAGCTGTGGTACTTGAAATGCGAGTGTTGTGCAGCACTCAATAAACAATCAGAAATCATTCAAAAATTCATTAAAAAGGTTACATAACATGATATGTTACACTAAGACAAGAACTCTTAAGAAGTTTTAATGAGATATTTTAGATAACGCTATGTCAGTAGTAGGATGTTGAAAATCATCTGCAAAGATTATCAAATCTTTTATTTTAAGCTGACTAAATATATTTGGAGATTCGACAATTTCGAAAATATATATGTGTGTTTCTATTTTCAGTTCTCCAGCAAATTCACTGCCTTTCACGACACGGACAGTCTAGAGACTCGTCCTGGTAACAAATACCGCCAGCGACACATCAACGCCCATCTGGAGGAGCATCTGGTCAAGGAGAAGCGCATCACCAAATTCCCGCTGGTGGGAGCTTTGGTCCACAAGGCACTGCGGCGTCGGGAGGGGGCAAAGCACAAAGAGAACGAGGACGAAGAGGAGGAGATCACAGATCCGCAGAGAAAGCAGGAAGACAACAACAACAACGAGGAGTGGGAGCCAAACAGAATGGTGCTACCGTTCGGACTTGGGCCCGATGGCCATCATGTGGATGCCATTCAGAGTGCTCCGGCGCCCAGTGCCCCGCCCGCCCACATGTTGCCACCCGCCTACTCCCGGGGTCAAACAAACATATACACAGGTGTACCCATCATCGTGAATCCGTATATAGACTTCATCGTGGTCAATGGGGATGATCGCTACATGATCAGATGCGAACGGAAATCGGTGCTCGAGCGGAGCGTGGAGCTGGCCAAGCTGATCCACGCCGGTCCAAACAGCGGTCGCAAGAGCGACAACCACTTCCAGATACTCAACGTGGACAAGAAAGACTTCGAGCTGATCGTCCGCTACATGGAGAAGCATTTCATTCCCTATCGCGATCACAAGCACCTGCTCAAGATACTCGAGCTATCCGATCGCTTCAACGTTCCAGATCTGGTTAGTTATTACTTTTAGTTGATCAATAAGAATAATATAATCATTTTTTACTAAATACCATTTCAGATAATCTACTGCATTCGCGAACTCGATCTCAGAATCTCGAGCGCCACCGCACTGGACATCTTCAAGGCGCTGTGGTTCTACCAGGGCATCGCACTGACCAACCAGCACCAGACAGTGATCACCACCCAGGAGACGGGCCAGCAGCTGGCCAGGAAGAAGGCGACCAAGGCGAAGGCGCAGGCCAAGCAGTTGGCCGCTGCCAAGGCCGCTCAGTCCACCGAAAACGGAGCGGAGGGCGATGGTGCCCAGCTGAACCTCATTCCGAATCCAAATCCCTTTACCACCGAAGATTACGGCGTGGCACTGCTGCACAACACTCTCCAGCTGATCGATATGCATGCGGAGCTGCAGCTTTCGATGCCGGAGATCAGTGATCTCAGGTTCGAGGAGCTGGAGACGCTGGTCAAGCGGGACACCTTGCAGCTCAGGTCGGAGGTCACACTGTTCGAGTGCCTGGCCACGTGGAGTCTGGCGGAGTGCGCCCGCAAGCACATCGATGCCACGCCGGAGAACCGACGCACTGTCCTCGGTCCTTTGTGCCTCACACCCCGTTACTTGCGTATGACCGCCAGCGAATTCCGGCGATGCTGCGAACGCCTGGAGCTACTGCCACCCACTGAGATATCACTCATCACCGACGCCCTCGAGGGTGAGTAGCCTTATCTATGGTAGTTCAATGAACCAGCCAAGATCTAGTTTGCTTTTGCAAACTTAGAAGATTCTATTTATAACCTTAGCTATCTCTTTAGTAATACTTGAATATTATAAGCGATTTAAGCAACCAGTTTAACAGTTTTAAAGTTTTCAATTTAATCATATTTTTTACGCTTTTATAAATCCATGAAATTGTTTTACTTCTTATCTATTATTTGGTTCCACAAAATGTTTATATTTTTGTCAGCTGCCTATATTCTGGAGAAATATATTTAAACAGCGCATTAAAATGTTTCATAAAAAAATGTATAATATATAATATTTAAATGTGACAAAGGCAGTAAAGATGCAGTCTTATCGGGAGTATGCCGTAGAATAATTTATTTTCTAAGCAAACATAAAAACAATGATACTTTCTTTACAAAAATGTTCGTCAGCTTTTAACTTTTTATTGTAAAGCTGAGAGTTTACTCATTTTTTCTCTCGTTATATGGCAGGCAAAAAGCTAAAGAACCTCACCGATCAGCAGGCGGAGCTGCTGGAGAAGTTCCGCCAGCCGCGTGCCGAGTACGCCCGGATGCCCGTGCACCTGAGCGACCGGAGCAGTCCGAAGAACTATCCCAAGAAGATGCGGCTGGCCCACGAGGGTCGACCCACGGAGGAGGGATGCTGGGAGAAGGTGGGAATGAACTGTCTGCGCATCTTCGTCTGCATATTTGACTGATCCGAGCAGTCCGAGGAGGAGGAGGATGAGGATGAAGACGAGGAGGAGGATGAGGATGAGGACGGGGATGATGGGGATGGGGATGGATCCGAGGAGGGAAATGGAAGTGGAAATGGAAATGGCGGGGGCAGAAATCGACACAGATACGACGGAGGATGAGATGACGATCCCACATAGACTTGTTGCATTAAACGAATATTAGCGCTTATGAATTACTTATACATAGAGTTAACGATTACGTTAGTCTTATGGGGATAATGGCCAATTACTGTGGCAGTGATTTTATAGCAGCCGTTTCTAACAATACTATATAATGTTATTGATATACACGCAGATATATATATATGCGGTGTGTGTAGGTCGAACTAACTGTCGCCTGCAAATCGATTGGGTTTTTGTATTTACTCGCTAGTCAAATGGAAACAATGGTAATACCAAAACTTTTATACAACTTTATGCAACGTTTTGTAGCTGGACTCAAAATACAAACCTAACATAACAAATTAAAAAAACCGAAGTAAACCGAAGTAAAACTAATTACAGAACTTAGGAAATTACTGCATACTGCTAGGGATATCTCACTCACAAAGTACATTGTACTATACATCAAGTTAATCAAACACACAAAAATTATAGTGCAAATCGTATTTGGGCCCGGCCATAGCAAAACATTATTAATTGTTTAACTATACTTTTAACTGTTGTGCAATTGTCGACAAATGGAATTTATATATACACTCACCAGCATTCATACGATACACACATAAATACTATATATATACATGCATATATATACATAGAGAGAAAATTCGTTGAAATCAGAACTATGTTGCCGTTACTCGGTTCTTGGCTTTAACTCCTATAACGAAGTGCTATAGCTAAATCGCATAAATAACAATAACAATCAGATTAGCATTAATCATAGCGAATTACTTATGTAAGCACACCAGCAAAGCGCAGAGGAAACACACAAATTGTTAACAGATTTATGCATTTTATTAGTTAATGTTTAGAGCAAAGAACGCCTCGAATTCTTTTCGCCTAAGTTGCCACACGTTATAAACTATGGGTTGAAACAGCGATTCCAGTGCGAAATATCAATGAAGCAAGGCATCAACCACAAAACAAGAAATACATTCAAGAAAAGGGTAGTTAAAGAAATAATAAAGATGTACACAATTTTCTAAAATATTTCAACACGATTTTTAATGGATGGGAAGTTCTGTGCAAAAATTTAAGTATATTTGAACAGTTTAAACAGTGCAACAAATTGAAGTATATTTAAACAGTTTCAAAACTTTGATGGTTTTTGGCAATTATTCTAGTGACGAATGCGGCTTAAAAGCTCACCTGAAAGGTTTGAGTCCTAATAAGCCTGCATGCTAGCAAAGTTTCAAACCGCTAAAAAGCTGACCTGACAATATTATAAAGTCGGTTATATATTTCATTTGAGATGGTCTCGGATGTTTGAGTGACGAGTGGCTACTACGAAATACAAATATATTACAGGGACTTAACATAAAAGGAACACATCCAGCCCTTTCCCTGCGGAATTCTGTGTTATTAATTCAACTTTCCCTAAATACACACATCTCATCCCAAGTCAGGGCTATCTTTCACTTTTGCTCATTGCAACCCTCATCAACTTCATCCGCATTCCTGTCCCCCCACCCTTTTCTATGACAACTACTCATCGAATCGCAGCGCCAGCTTAGCTGACCAAGTCTAGACGCTGGACAGGACTCTGGACAGGACTTCACTGGGGGCAAATCCTGGCCAAAACCACACACACATACTAGCACTTTCGCCAAGTATAACATTATCATTGTATGCATTCGGGGGCTTACCGCAAATGCACTCACCCGAGTCCAATTCCCAGCTCTAGCTCTAAGTATTCCTATTCCTCCAACTCTCCATCTCGTTGGCATGTGCATACAAATGCCATATAATAACAAAACAACATACAAATAACAAAAACCCGCTGTGGAAAACTAGCATTTTTCACTCCCCCACTGGAAAATTTATGATTTTATTTCACGCTTGCTTTTCATTAACATTCCTCTTTTGACCAGACTCTTTTTCACCCATTTTTACGGTTTCTGTGTGTGTGGTGGCCAAAAATTATAAGTTCTTTTATTTATTTTCGTTGATGTGTTTTTTTTTCCTCTGCTGCCAGAGGGTAATTCCCAGGGTTTGCTGGTGGCCTGTCTGACGCTTGTTAACCTTTAGCCAGTTGCATTTTCCTTTGGCGTTTTTTGTTGCGTTTACATCTTGCTAGCTGGCCACTAATTTTGCACATAGACGATGACAGTGGCCCTGGGGGCAACAAAATGGAGGGGGCGTGTCGTCCCTCTGTTGAGGGAAATCTCCGCAAAAGTTATGCAGCAGAAACATGGACCATGTAGCAGTGCCACAAATGTTATATACTTTTTTTTTCTTTTTGTCCCCTATATTTTTTAGAAGCTGCCAGGGAATGCTGCACTGCCCGCAGCCAGTCGGCGGCCTTTTGGCAGCGACTGTGCTGACCGCACATATAATTATTTCATATATGAAACATGAGTGCACAGAACCACCCAAACCTCTCAAGGCATTTTTCAAATATATTTTTTTTCACAGAAATCAGCAAAAGTGAATTAGTGCCGAGCGTGTGGCAAAGAGTGTGGCAAAGGTGCATGCGGAAAAGCGGGTAACCTGCATTGCAGGTTGGCCACCTAATGAAAATTGTTGTGAAATAAATAATTTAAAATAATTTTCACTCTCCATGACTGCGTGTGTCCATGTGTATGCCAAGTGTACGCTGTACACACATGTGTGTGGTGTGGTGTGGTATGCTGGCTTTAGCTTGCCAAAGTTTAAATTGAAATGAAAGCCAAGTAGCTGCAATGGACTTTGCACTTTGCCTGTTACTTCAGCCGTGCCTAACTTTTTTGCAGCTTGCTAAATTGCGCTAACTGACCAAAGCGGAAGTTTCAATTACACCTACACCAGTACACACACACACACACACATGGACAGAGCCACAACTCACAAACTCTCGTTTTGGTCCAACAGCATTGACCTACACGGCGTATGCGTGTGCTGATATGACGCATACGCCCCATGGACCGTACTCTCCACCGAAAAAGCCAAGGCCACAAATCTGTGTTAGACCCACAAAACTGCTGCAGCTTGTAAGGGGCAGGGGAGAGGCCAGGGGGGGAAGGACCACCAAATTATAGCCCAAAGTTGGCACATTACTTGCAGCAACTGACATTTTTTGTATACCTTGAAGTTAATACCCCTTAATTATTCAGCCCAAGTTGCGGCAAATGCGGTTTATGGGGGCTCTTTTGAAGTTTTTAACACATTATTCATTTTTAAATATATATGAAGCTGTTTTAACTCATTTTCATTTAATTACGCTTATTTATAAAGTACTTTTAATATATTTCGGTACAATTTGTTCGTTATTTTAATGCAGCGAAACATTAATAAGTTGAAGGGATTATCACTTTAATTATTTCTAGTTTTTGCTTTTGGGAATTATTAATTTGCCTCGGTTCTTGCAATACTCTATATAAGAGAAATTTTTATATGATATTTTATAAGCCATAGAAACCGGTTTTTATTGAGGATTTTACTTGGCTGTACAGTACTTCATATTTTAATATGCCCCACCATTTGCATATTGCCACATAAACTCCACCGCCAGTGCTTCGAACTGACTTTCTACCACTTTCTTGGGGGCCTGAGGGTATTGTAAAGTCCGCCAAAGTGCTGTAAGGTCTAGTTGGCAGGACGTACAACCCAGCGAACCTAAAACGGATATTACTTTATCAAGCGGCATAAAAAATGAGCCAGCGTAGATGCGAAGCGGCAGCCGAAAAAAAAAAAAAATGGGAAAGAACGGAAGCAATCAGCGAAATTTATTGTAGAGTCTCCTTTTTGGTGTAACTGATGAAGTGAGAAACTGAAAGACAGTCGAGGCCAACTCGTGGCAGCCAATACAAATGGGGTGGTGGGTGGTGGATGGTGCTGCGGAAGCGACAGCTGTTGTTAAGTGGGAGTGCCACCCACAAATCCAAACCCCACCCAAGGCCACCACCCCCTTTTTGCCTTAGATTTCGCAAGCCGCGGCGTGCTGCTTTTTATTGCCTTCTTTCTGTGCTTTTAAGCAGAGGCAAACGCCTAAATATAAAACCAGTTGGAAGTCTACTTATATACCGCTTACAACGACATAGACGGCGAGTAACCACCATACAGCCACAGCGATTTGAATGCAAATGTTGCAGCCGGAAATGAAACCGACAATGCCACTTATTTATCTTTGTACTTGCGGCTTTGATTTTGTTGCGGCTTAAAGCGATTCTGTTTTTGCGATTTAATTAAACGCTTTAAACTGTGTTGACTTAGGCATCCGCATAAATTCTGATTCATAATTAAATAGCCAGGGCAAAACAAAAAAAAAGCCAATTAAAATGTATGTACGTTTGCATTTAATAATTGCACGACAGCAAGTTTGTTTTTAAGCTTATTAAATACAATAGAAAAAAGTGGAAATCTCTCTAAAGGCGTATTTTTCCCGTTCCCTCGTGCTTTTCATTATTCTCGAGAGTCGTGAAAATCGCAAGTCATAAATGTTTAAATGGTGCCATCCAAAGTGGAGGAAATGGCAATGGAAGCTTAGCAGCTAAATACCCATAATGCAGTCATGGGAAAAAAGGAGGAAAATAAACGGGAAATAGGAGAAAAAATATTCATTGATTTTCTTAATTAAAAAATTTCACCATTAACTTTTATGTTTATCGACTTGGCCCCTAATCGCAGTTTGCCTCCCAACTGAAAGGTTAAGTCGGGAGTTGTCGGCATTGTCCTGCTCCTGCCATTTCCTCGCTCACACTTCCTGTGCGCATTATAAACTAATTACAGATTATGACGATCTCGTACGCCACGATAAGGCGACAATATGGGTCTCCAGCTAGGAGTAGCTATGGCTGATGATGATATAGCATTCGTTTTATATAGAGGAATATGCACTTTGGTACCCTGTCATATAACAACTTAACATATATTAAATTCTTTGATCACTATGTCAACACATTAGTTTTAAAAATATACTTAAGAGTATCATATATTTTAAAGGTGATTACAACAATCTTATTATTTCTAAATAAAGTAACTTTTCTCCTCAAACTTGGACTTATTTAAGCATCGATGAATTTGTAAATCCATAGAGGCATTATAAAACTACCTAGTGGCTCCGCCTTTTCTGGTAATAACAGCGCCAGTTAGAAATTCCACTGGATGAGCTCCTTCAGCCTTGGCGCACTTAAGTTTGTTTGGAAAATTAAAGCCTGTTAATGAGATTTTAGTTCGAAAGGAAAGTCGTCCTTGTTGGTAATGGCGCGTAATTGACAACGTAATGAGATTTGTTAAAAGGATTGTTCGTCCAAATCATTCGTAATTACCAACAAAATAAAAACGCGACGGCGCGTTGGAAAAACCCGAAAATCTCCGCTCTTGCACCCAGCATCGACTTCACGCCCACTTTTCCGCGCCCGCCTCCCAAGCTGTTGTTATCAATTATGCAGCCCAAAAAGGCAGGCATAACGTAAACAAACATTTAACCAGTAACCTGCAACTTGTGTGGTGGCCAAAATGCAGTAGGTCAGTTACAGCATCCGGCTCTCATTTTCCACCACTCTCGCTGGCGTTCTCTCATTTTCACTCAATCTCTCTCTCTGCTTTGCAGACTCCTGAGAGAGCGGGAAAACTCAGGCGTTTAGTACAAAGAGCACAGCATCCCTTGGGCGATTCTCTCGGCTTTTCACGCTCCCAGTAACCCGGACCACAAGGCGACATTGTGGTTGTGTCGCCGGGTTTTTCCGGAGCCTCGTATTACTGGCCAGCTTAGGAGTTTTTAGTGCTGATTACAACGCGTGTCCGTTTGGTTGAAGTGAGCGGATGAACAGTGTCGAACGTTGATTTTCCGATTTTCTTCAGACTTGGAAATCGGCAGTGAAATCCCAGAAATCCCCTATCGAACCCGAAGTTAAAGGCCAACGAGCCCAGGCGAATTAAAGCGAGAAAAGCATGTGCAAATATAAATCAAAATCTCCGAAAAAGAAGTCAAGTCCTTTAGGCTGAATAAATAAATCCAATACAAACAATAGTGGAATTAAATAAAGATGCCAAAATAAACAAGAGCATTTTATTAACTGCCCCCAAAGAAAAGTTGCCCAAACAAACAAAACTGTGTAACACATAAAATAAAACCATTAATGCGAGCTTAAATAAAGGAAATTACAAAAATTTAGTCAATAAAAGTTGAAGCAAACAAAATAAAGTGCAACGTTTTGCGTGATGGCAAAACCAATTTAACCAGCAAATACACTTCATTGTGCTCGAAACTCAAAGTGGAAAAACTTGGCGAAATAGTTGCAACAAGCTACCAGCGCAAAATGCATTCGAGGCTAAAATTCTTGGCATATTTACATTTTATATGCGCCAGCAGCATTTTCTGGCCGGAATTCAGTTCAGCCCAACAGCAACAACAGGCGGCATCGTTAACCGAGAAAATACCATTAGGTGAGTCTCAAAAGCGTCGCCAAAGGAGCCACCAAGTATCCTTGTACTATTATGTGGATAGGAAAAAGGAGCAGCAGTAGAAATTGTCACTTACACTGCACTTGCAGCTGGGATTTGGCCAAAATGTGCTGCTCCTGCTCCTGCTTCAGCTCCTGTTTTTGTCCCATGTCCTTTGCCATGTGATTCCCGGAATATATTCCTCAGTTTCCTGCCATGGCTCGTTGGGAAATTGGGTATGGCTGATGACCAAAGATTATCCCTGACCTTTCTCGCCTCGTCCTGTTTTCGGCTCAAAGTATGCAGCATGATTTTCAGTTGAATTTTATGTTCAATATACTTCACACGTCGCAAACTGGACTTCCTCCTCAGGGCCATAACAATGAGTTTTACATATTGGCTATTATATTTCATTTTTTCTTTTCATTTCTTTAATTCCGTAGAAATTGTTCTCTAATATAGCTAAATAGGCATGGGTATGTTGTGGTAGGTTTTTCCTTATAATCTGACACATATTTGTAATAATACACTTTATTAGCTATATTTATCATACAAACTACTTTTTAAGTATTCTTATAGTTTTTTGTTATGTTTTTGATTACTTTTTTATACTTTTTGTGTATTAATAGCTTTGGTTAGTAGTTTGGTTTGCAATTTGGAAGAAACTTCTTCAAGTTGAAAAGTTGTAAAACTGCTGCATAAGCAAAGTAGTTACTATTTATTTCGTTTCGCTTGTTTTCCTTTTGATGTTTACATTAATGTGCTTAAGTATTTATAAACTGAAACAATTTAGTCTATTAAATGTGGCTATACCTCAAAATACTTCATTGAAGGCTGAATGTTTAGTGTAATTTAAGTGTATTAATAAGAGCAGGTGCTAAAACATTAAATTTCATTATTATTACTCTGGGTCTACATAATATAAGTAATATTTAATATTGCATCTAAAATGTATTATGAGTCTCGTTCAGGAGCTGGCTGGAATATTCTTTGCATTTTCAATGTACCCACTCACCAAATTCCCGATTTGGCGTCGAAAGTCGCTGCAAGAACGACTTGCCTAGTTGCACTACATTTTATTTTACGCTTTCCTGCTTTTTTTTGCCACCTTATTTTTATTACACGATGGCGTTCAGTCATTGCACCTGCAGTCATTTTGGCCCCATGTTCCGCAATTCCCACCCAAATATATATATATATATGTATATCTGGTTGGTGGCTGCTAATGTGACAGTCATGCTGACTGGCTTGCACTCAAATCCGGGCTTCGCCATGGCGACTGAAATTGGGCTGGAGATGGGGTATCCTTGCTGGCATACGAGTATATATGTAGGTGCTACCTGTGTTCAGGTGCCATGCAAAAGCGCAGCACAAAATTGCTGCATCAACACTTCGTTTGCGCTTTTTGTTGTTGCTTGTCGGGGCGGCTTTCCTCGCTACTTGCAGGTGTGTGGTGTGTGTGTGGGTGTGTGTGTGTAAGTATCTGTGTGAGCCGGGTGCCTTTGTGTGGGTGTGTGACATTATGCTATCATTTGTGTACATATTTGCTCTGTGCGCTTTTTCGTTTAATATTAACAGGACCGTGTCAAAAGCTGCCTAAATATTTAACGAAGCAAAAATATTCTCACTGTCACTGAGTCTGAACCCCTCCTCTATTTCCCCTGTTATTTATTTATTTTTCATATATTTTTCTATCCCTATCTATCCGCAGGTGCAATCTTCGAACAGGGAACGGATGATGTGCAATCAGCCTTTAAATATGCAATGCTCAATCACAATCTGAATGTGAGCTCTCGACGCTTCGAATTGCAGGCGTATGTCGATGTCATCAACACAGCGGATGCATTCAAATTATCCCGCCTGAGTATGTGTTTTTTTTTTTTTTTCTTTTACCAAGCAATCCTTATCAGAAAAGAGAAAAAAACGAGAAAAAAACACCATTACACAATACCTGGTGCCCCATTAATTATGTGCATTTTTTATTGAAAATTGGTTTTACTTTACGTCTCCACTCCGCACTCAAAGCTGCAATTTAATTGTGCGACCTAGACATTGTCTCCGATCCCTCCTCCATTTCACTGCGATTTCCCAACCAAGCCACCCAACCACCCACACACTCACCATCAATTTTCCACCCACCCTGCCATTGAAAACGTGAAAAAAAGCGTAGAAAAAGAAAAAAAGAAAAAACACAAAACGAATTTATTACTGTAACCTACAGTTTGCAATCAATTCTCGCGCGGAGTATACTCAATGCTGGGCGCCGTATCGCCGGACTCCTTTGACACATTGCACTCCTACTCGAATACGTTCCAAATGCCATTTGTGACGCCCTGGTTTCCCGAGAAGGTAAGTTCCATACCCATTGTTACATAAACTAGTAGTAGTAGTAGTAGCAGTAGTAGTGATGCATGCAGCTGGAGGGGCAAAAAGAAAAAGGAAAACTGTCATATGTAATTGATTTCAGAGTCACTGTGCGCAATTATTTACATTTTGCGGTTTTTATGTGAGCGATAGGGCAGGTGGTTTGGCTGGGGCATGTGGTTAACTCAGTTATGCGTTAATCAAGTTGGCCAAAAGGTTGATGGAACAAAGGGAAAGTTTTCAAAGTGCCAACACATATTAGTGCCAGTGGGAGGTAGTCAAATATTTAATTGTGCGCTTGGCTGCCTAATGAAGTCGGACATTAAACGATGTCAAAGAACGGAGAATAAAGCATTGAAGAATGAGTAACTTTTTAGAGCATTTCTTAATTTAAAGTAAAGGGTGTTGTGCTGCAAATTTTATATAAAACTCATTATTTAAGGGGTTTACATTTAGATTTGTGTGAGACTCAAAACTATTGTGGTGTTAAAGCCTGAGCCTTTATCGATTTTTGCCAGAGGTATCATGAATGTAGGATTTCGTGACCGGATCCTAAGTGTAAAATAACAAGGAGAACATCACGTAGGAATTATAAAAAGATTTTACGATTTACCCCTTTTGTCCACAACCGGACGGGTTTTTATTACAACTCACATCCAAGAGTCCCCAAACAGTTTTAGATTTTCAATTACCCAATCGCATTAGCTGGCGATTGTAACACACACAGGCCAGGAAAAAAGAGCAAAAATTCCCCAGCTAATCCGAAACCATTTTGTAGAAATGAAGTCATTGCATAAAGTGGAGCACTGGGTGTCGTAGCCGGTTCACAGTTCACAGTTCAAAACAGTGCCCAATTGTGTGTGTTCGCTGTGCCCTCAGACAGTGCACTAAATCAAAGCCAAAGCACAAATCATAATAATTGTAATTTGAAGAAAATTTACTACCAACGGCAAACAAAGCGGACAACAGTTGTTGTTGTTGTTCTAGTTGTTGTAGTTGTTGTTACCGACTGTTGCTGTTGTTGTCACTTGGCGAAACAGAAAGCCAAACGCTTCGCCATCCGGAAGACAATGCCAAACGGGCGGCGAACGACGAGCGACTGGGACTCCAACACTGAGAGCGAAAAAATTTATGACACGCTCTTGGCCTCTTTTATTTCAATCACTATAAATCAAGATATGGCGGCGGGGGCAGAGTCCACAGCTGGAGGAGCAACTGGAGGCAGGAAAGCAGTGGCATCCTCCGACTCACCAGCTCCAACTCCAGCGCCAGCTAGGAAAACACCAGCACACACATTCCGAGATTCGCACATACTGACTGCGCATTTGCGTGCTCCTCGCGGCGCTGTAATACACAGAGAAAAATTATGAAGTTGGTCAGGAATAAATTGCATTGCACTTTAAATTATAAGGAAACGCAGAGTGTTCGCTAAAACCTCCTTTGATTTGAAAGCCATTACAAGGCATCTCTAGATATATAGAACTACGAAGTTAGAGAAATTATAGCATAGGAAATAGATGTCCTTATGAGACACTTAATGCATCAATATCCTTAACAGCTATTTGTAATGACATAATATTTAATTCGATTATTATTGATCAGTTTCTGCCACTGTTATTGTATGTTAAGCTAAGGGACAACGAGTATCTGTGTGTATCCCTGTGAATGTATCTCCTTGAATGTATCTGCTCGTTGGCGTCGCCCTACCGCCTTACCGCCTCCCGAACACCCTGCCCCCTGCCCCCTCCGATGTGGCCACCCTACATAAACTTACATGCATGTCGCTGGCGGGGGCGCAAAGCGGAAACGCGTTTCATTTTATTATTGCTTCATGTAGCGTGCGCATTATACATTGTTATAGCCGCCAGTTCATGAGGGCCACGCTTTTGTTTTGCATACTTTTAGGTGCTCACGCCGTCGTCGGGTCTCCTGGATTTCGCTATCAGCATGCGTCCGGATTATCATCAGGCGATTATCGATACCATCCAGTACTACGGCTGGCAGAGCATTATTTATCTCTACGACTCGCACGATGGTGAGTATACCAGACCTACAAATACATATATGTATATATGTATATATCATCTTCCCATCCTTCACAACGAAATTCTGGCACACATTATCTCCACGACTTGTTTGTTTGCCCATTTGGTGCCTTTGTGTTTCGATTTCATTTCATTTGACTTTCATTTGCCATAAACAAATAAGGCTGTGAGTGGATTTAAGTAGCAATGTTTTCGCTTGGGATTAAGTGTGCCAGTGCGAGGGTGGAATAAAGGCTTACCTATTGCAGTAATGTAACTTAATTACAATCAATGAACAAGTGTAATACTATATACTAAATTGTATTTAAAAAAATTTAACTTCTCATTTCTTTTAACTTAAAGGCTTAATGGCTTAAAGTTTCTGTAACCAGATGGTGACTTTGGATTTCTCACTTTGTCTATGTTAATTTTAGCCATTTCCTTTCCTATGTGCTACCCCTGTTCCACTTTATTTTTAATCCAGCGACCTCGAGCTCGTGTCTTTTCATTTCTGCTAATATGTAATTAAATAAGTGGCACACAGAGCCCCGTGCGCCTGCTAAAAAAAAAGGAAAGAGGGAAAAGGGAAAAAGGGAAAAAGGGCTCGGCAGACAGGGCGCTCGAGTGCCTTCAAGAGCGCTCTTTCGAGTGGCTCCTCAACGGGCTTAAGCAGCCTGGAGAAGGACACACGCACACACGGACACGCGGGGATGTTCGACGCACACATATGCTCAAGTTTACCCGCTCTTTGTGCCTCTGTGCGTGTGTGTGTGTGCATATATGCTTAGGCTGGGTCTTAGGCTGCTTTTTGTTGTATTGAAATTTATTTCAAAGCAATTTCCTGCCGTCTACGTGGGACAATACGACGACGGCAACAATTACGGCCAAAGATGAAGACATCAGATGGAGCACAAGACACAGACGGAGCCACACACACACAAGCACACACACACACATACATAGATACACAGGAGGCTCTGTAAAAAATCTCATATTACGTATACGCCGCAGTGATTTTTTCCTTTCGCGTTCTGTCTCCATTATAATGAGTTCACACGCCGTTGTAAGTCGGTGTATGAGTGTGTTTGTGTGTGTATGAGAGTGTGTGTGTGTGTCATGTGTTAATGACTCTGTGTGAAATAAAATTTATGACTTTATGCAACTGCTGCCCGCGCGCTACTGCCTTAACATTATTATTATTTTGCCTTTTTGGGCCATTTTTTAATATTTGCCTCGGCGCCGAAAAGTAGGCCGACATTGTTGCCGCTGGCATTCGTTGCAGGAAAAGGAAATGCCGCAGCAGCACTTGCCTCGCTCTGCAGAGTAGCGAAGGCCCTCCATTTCCAACCATTTTCCATGCTTTTTTGGCCGACTTCGAGTCGGGCGTTTACATTGTTAACGAAAGGCACAACCAGCACCACAGCGGGACTTTATATTTTAATGCCGCTGTCAGCAGTTTGTTGTTATTGCTTTGTTCAACGCCCCAAACAACGCCTTTTGTGCCTTGTTATCACTTCGACTCTGGTTGGGGTGAAACTGCTGCACACGGCGACAAATTGGTAGCATATTTTTTGGCGCATTCATGAATGCCGAAGGATAGTGCTACACCCCATCGATCCTGCTCGACTATATAGGAAACATTCAATAAAACAGCAGCCCCGCACGCAATGTCGACTTTTTTTTTTCGGTTTTTGGTCGTGGCTGCTATTTATTGAAATGTTACCAGCACACCACAAAAAAGTACTTCAATTGTGTGTGCACTTCCGTTTCCGCTTTCCACGCGAGTGTTTACTGCTCCTGCCTTTGCTCCGTTGCGGGTTTGTTTTTCCACTGTTTTCATTTTCCTTTTTTTTTTTTTTCGCCGAATCAATGCAGGCAGCAAATCAATGACAACAACAACATTGAGGGCCATATTGGTCGTGCAACAAATGGCGTGTGAAAATATATACATTTTTTTCCGATTTCCTTTCGTCCTTGCGGCTTGTGAGGGTTTTCCAAAAGAGCGAGTGAGATTGAAAGATGACATGATGCTTCAGTTTCGACGGCGGGCAAAAAATAAGAATGGCGAATATGATTAAATGACACATGCTTCCCGCAGAGAGAGAAAGATAAATCTATTCGTATAAATTCATTCAGCTTGGAAATTGTTTATAGATTGGTAGCATTATCATAAAACGCAAAGCCGTCATTCTTTCAGTCCGCTGCATTATCAGATTGTGTTTTTTATGGCGCCAAATACACAGATACAACACCTTAATCCACACCCACGCCGAACCAAGAAAAAAACACAACCACACAATAGCTCCACTTTTAGCTCTTTGTTCAACTGACCGACAATCGCTTTCGGATGCCCCACAGGCTTACTACGGCTGCAGCAAATCTATCAAGAACTGAAGCCCGGAAATGAAACGTTCCGTGTGCAAATGGTGAAACGCATCGCCAACGTAACGATGGCCATTGAATTTTTGCACACGCTGGAGGATTTGGGTCGCTTTAGCAAAAAGCGCATCGTGCTCGACTGCCCGGCGGAAATGGCCAAAGAGATCATCGTCCAGCATGTGCGGGACATCAAGCTGGGCCGGCGCACCTATCATTACCTGCTCAGCGGACTGGTAAGTGGAGGCCCCCCTTCCCAGTTGGGGAAACTTTAATGGGGAATTATTGCTAGCTTCCGGTTGCGCAGATCCTTATGCTGCTAAATTCCGGGACTTGGGATCTAAAAGGGTATTTCGTATGCAACACGGTTCGAGAAGCTCTGAAAACATACAAAGAAAGATTACTTTGAAATATATTCAAATTTTAGTGGGTTTCATACTTTGACTTGAATACTATTTGTATATTTTGTTGCCAGAAATCCTAGATGGTTTTATAAAAGAAAATATGTAATTGATTAAGTCATAAATATATACTTTAAGTTAGATTTTCATCTAAAAGATATAGATTACCAGTTATCTTAAAGTCGTTGCATTTGCTCTAAGCCTTCCGCCAATTTTTTTTCTGCTGCCCCAGGTCATGGACAACCACTGGCCCAGCGATGTGGTCGAGTTTGGGGCCATCAACATCACCGGCTTTCGGATTGTCGACTCTAATCGGAGGGCGGTGCGTGATTTCCACGACAGCCGGAAACGTTTGGAGCCGACTGGCCAAAGCCAAAGCCAGAACGCTGGGGGGGCCAACAGCTTGCCGGCCATTTCGGTAAATTGTCAGCCGTCATTGATTTGTTTCGCCTGCAACTCAAGTTTTTTTTTCCCCGTTTCCATTCCCGTTGTCATTGCGTTCTCTGTGATTTCAAACAGGCCCAGGCAGCACTGATGTACGATGCGGTTTTCGTGCTCGTCGAGGCCTTCAATCGCATTTTGCGCAAGAAGCCGGATCAGTTCCGTTCCAATCATCTGCAGCGCCGCAGCCACGGAGGCAGCTCCTCCTCATCCGCCACGGGCACCAACGAGTCCAGTGCCCTCCTCGATTGCAACACCAGCAAGGGCTGGGTCACGCCCTGGGAGCAGGGTGAAAAAATATCCAGGGTGCTGAGAAAGGTGAGTGCAAGCCAGGTTACATGATATCTAAATGAGAATGAAGAGTGAAGTTCCCATTAATAAGGTAACTTATACATGTTTAGAGACTTCAAACCTTTTCTAAGAAAACAGAAGAAATTCAAAGTTAATTGTTCAAATTTTCCAATGATTTACAGAAGACTTTACAGACTAGTAATTTTTTTTGCCACGTGCATAATCTGAGCTCTCCTTGCTTAATTCGCCAGGTGGAAATCGACGGTTTGTCGGGTGAGATCCGTTTCGACGAGGACGGACGCCGCATCAACTACACGCTGCACGTGGTCGAGATGTCCGTGAACAGCACGTTGCAGCAGGTGGCCGAGTGGCGTGATGACGCCGGACTCCTTCCGCTCCACAGCCACAACTACGCGACATCATCGCGTTCCATGTCGGCCAGCACCGGAGACTACGACCGGAATCACACGTACATCGTGAGCAGTCTGCTGGAGGAGCCCTATCTGTCGCTCAAGCAGTACACCTACGGCGAATCATTGGTGGGCAATGATCGCTTTGAAGGATATTGCAAGGACTTGGCCGACATGCTCGCAGCTCAGCTGGGAATCAGATGTGAGCTTTGTTTAAAACTCTTTTTTATAACCTATTTCTAGATTGCTTATGTGCTAGAGTCGCTCTTAAGATTATATTTTAGCTTAAAAAAACAATTTATTTACAGATGAAATACGCCTCGTGCAGGATGGCAACTATGGTGCGGAGAATCAGTATGCTCCTGGCGGCTGGGATGGCATGGTGGGTGAGCTGGTTCGCAAGGAGGCGGATATAGCCATATCGGCCATGACCATTACAGCTGAAAGAGAACGGGTAATAGACTTCAGCAAACCCTTCATGACCCTGGGCATATCCATTATGATCAAGAAGCCCGTGAAACAGACACCAGGAGTGTTTAGTTTCCTGAATCCTCTATCCCAGGAAATTTGGGTAAGTTGTGGGGTAAGAAATGTTCCCTGATTTCTTATCATAATGCAATGAAAACCGTTTTCAGATAAGCGTGATACTCAGCTATGTGGGAGTTAGTTTTGTGCTGTACTTTGTAACACGTTTCCCACCCTACGAGTGGCGCATTGTGAGGCGTCCACAGGCGGATGCCACTGCCCAGCAACCACCGGGAATTATTGGTGGTGCAACGCTAAGTGAACCACAATCGCACTCGCCTCCAGTTCCACCAAATGAGTTCACTATTTTGAATTCCTTTTGGTATTCCTTGGCTGCTTTCATGCAGCAGGGTTGCGATATTACGCCCCCCTCGATTGCCGGAAGGATTGCAGCTGCCGTCTGGTGGTTCTTCACCATCATTTTGATATCCTCGTACACCGCCAACTTGGCCGCTTTTCTCACAGTGGAGCGCATGGTGGCGCCCATCAAAACGCCCGAGGACTTGGCCATGCAAACGGAGGTTAACTATGGCACTCTTTTGCACGGCTCCACTTGGGAATTCTTCAGGGTGAGCTCGAAACCTAGTTACTTCTTTTGTTTTCCCCCCTTTATGAAAATAAGTTAACTTGCAGCGCTCACAAATCGGTCTGCACAATAAAATGTGGGAGTATATGAATGCCAATCAGCACCATTCGGTGCACACCTATGATGAGGGCATACGAAGGGTGCGGCAATCCAAGGGCAAGTATGCCCTGCTGGTGGAGTCACCCAAAAACGAGTATGTAAATGCTAGGCCGCCGTGCGACACAATGAAAGTGGGCCGCAATATCGATACGAAGGGATTTGGCGTGGCCACACCCATAGGATCGCCACTGAGGTAGGTCTTGAATAATAGTTTTTTCAGGTTTTTAAATGTTATGATTGTATAGTAGACTGTTTTGATATATAACTGCCTGCTGTTAACCTCTTAAACTATAGAAAACGTCTAAACGAGGCCGTGCTAACGCTGAAGGAGAACGGTGAGCTGTTGCGGATTAGGAACAAGTGGTGGTTCGACAAGACCGAGTGCAACCTGGACCAGGAGACCTCCACGCCCAACGAGCTCTCGCTGAGCAACGTGGCCGGTATCTACTACATCCTGATTGGTGGCCTGCTGCTGGCGGTGATTGTGGCCATCGTGGAGTTCTTTTGCCGCAACAAAACCACGCAACTAAAGTCGCCAGGTTCCAATGGATCCGCCGGCGGAGTGCCCGGAATGCTGGGCTCCTCAACATATCAAAGGGACTCCCTTTCCGATGCGATTATGCACTCGCAGGCCAAGCTGGCGATGCAGGCGAGCAGCGAGTATGACGAGCGATTGGTGGGCGTTGAGGTGAGCTATCATGTCGGAATAATCCATCGAAAAACTATCCAACCACAAACTATCCCACTTATTTAACCCCCAGTTGGCCTCCAATGTGCGGTATCAGTACAGCATGTAAGAAGCCCGCTCGTTTGCCGCACGAGTAACTTGTAAATAATTAAGGCATTATCCGATAACGATGAAAAAGGCATAACTAAACAACGCTGGCAATCAACTCTCGGCTCAAAAAGGGGTAGGCGGCGTTTCAAAAACTGTACAGAATAACCATGAATAATTGCTATTGTATTTTTGATAAATGTATACAAAGTGAGTGCATAAATTAACTATAGCTACGACTACCACTACAACTAAACTAAACTGTACATAGGTTAAGTGAAAATTATCCCGAAATAAAAAATAAAGCGTATGTTTTAAGCAAAGCTTAAGGTGGAGTTTCCTCTAAAGAGCCTGTTGGTTGCACGTGGCGTATGAGCGATGTGATGGTATGTATGCGAGTGTACATGTATGCGTGTGTGCGAAAGGTAAGCCGCTTAGTTGACTTAAAGTTTTAACAAAACCTGGGAAGGGCAAGGGTAAAGGCAAGGGGGCGTGGCTGTGCCTAAGAGGCTTTCAACTCAAACTTTCTGCGTCTGCGGTAGTTGTAACCGATTTACCCCCTAAATTATGTATAAGCATCCCCAACTTAAGGCAAACACATGGCATCGGGATAATCCGTGGCCACATTCTATACCCATCTACATATACTATATTCTGCGTTCTCGTGTAGTTTTTCCCGCTCGATTGCCTCAATTTTAAATTGAAGTTCAAATTAATGTAAGCTAATGCAAATATAATTATTTTAATTGTTATTTCCCGTACACTTGTTTGCGCCTGTGTTTGTGTTTGCTTGCGCGTTTGCGGTTTTGCTGATTTAATTAGATATCGGCAATCAAATGAAATGGAATTTGATTTTGTATAAATGTCTTGCAATTATTTTAATTTCACTGAAATTGCGGCTAAATCGGCTTTGCGAGAATTAGTGTTATTTGATTTGATTTCGTTATTTTTATTCCAATTGCGGCCGATCGTTTTGTGTCGCCACCTTTTCAATGTCTGCCCCCGTTTGCATGTATTTTTTTTATTTGTGGCCTAATTTGCACATTGTTTGCCAGCGTTTTTGGTCGGTTTGCTGGCAAGTGCTTAGAGGCTTTGCTAATTTGTACATACAAGTGCGTGGACAAATAAAATTGAATTGGCTTGGAGGGGCGTGGCTGGCCCTTCGATGCGAATCGCACTTTTATGCAAATTTACTCCTTACCCATCATCAAGACAACACAATGCCCTGACTCCCAAGTTTTCAGTAAGAAGAAAAGCGTGAGGAAAACTTGCTGCAGCGGCTTTGGGTTTGCTTTAAGTATCTGAGTATCTGGCAGCGCTTTGCATAAATTTTCCGGCCAAGTTCGACGGAGTCACGCGCCAGTTTTGCAGCTGCAAGCCGAGATGATTTGCCGAAAAGCCAAATGGATTTAGGACACACAGTAGGCAGTATTCTCGTTCTCAGTCCCTTTTCCTTTTTTTTTTTTCCTGCATGGCGCATTTAATGCCACAATCGATTTTTCAATAAATTCAGCAGCCAAAGTTAAAAGCCACAAATCGGAGCGATGGGTAAAAAATACCCAAACTTATGCCGTAAATTTTCATATTTATTTATTTTGTCAATCCTTGAGCGCGGGAGCTGAAAGTTTCTCCTCAGGAATGAAATGCGATAAAAGTATCTGCATAGATACATGTACATATCTCCGCATGGGACTTTGCATTCTGGCTGACAGATAAGCGTGGCTGCTTTTGGTAATGGCCAGAAATCACAACGGATTCCTTGCGGTGCCAACTGTCAGCGGGATGTCCTCCGCAAAAGGATCCATCCTTTAGCTGGATTCTTTGTCATCTGTGCCACGCACTCGCAATCAAAAAATATAATGCCCGAACTCCTTATGCGCGGGAATTTCTATATTTGCGAATGTGTGTCTCGCATGGAAACTCATAATATTTGCAAATGATGAACGTGAAAGTTTTTGATAAGTTTTGTTCGGGGGCAATGCGCAAAAAGTTGCAATAAACTTGTCGTAATGCCACTGTTCTGTGAACGAACACAAACAAGTCCATAATTCTGTTATTGCAAAATCTATGAACTTTGAGCTGAAATGGCTGACCCAGCATTTGTGCAATATGAATTTTAATTTTGACAAAGAGCTGCTACACATTCTTTTATTAATTAACCATTTAATGGCTCTATTATTGCTCGCTACCAAAATTGATAAAACCATCAATAATTTGTGTTCAACAATACTTACTTTATACATATAACTAAAATTGTTACATAATTAAAAGGCAACCGTCCATTAATATTACAATTTTCGTCTACATATGCTGTCAATTGAGCGCGCTTTTTAAAAACTATTACCATGTTATAGTTAATTTGAATTGATTTTTCCGCAGGCTAATGAATTATTTAATTCACTAATCCAGCCATCACTTTTGACAGTTTCAATTAGTGCGCTTCTGATGTGCGCCATTTAGCTTAAAAAATTGCTTTCTCTAAAAAACACGGGAAAATCCATTTTAGTATTCAGAGACACAGAAAGTAGTGGCTGATGTGGAGCTTTTTCTGTTATTTGAGGAGTACTGCAGCCACATGAAAGTAATCCAGCTAAAGGATCATTCCCAACCGCAAACATTTGCCCAAAAATATGTAGGCAGCGCACTTTGATTTGCCGTTTTTAATATTTTTGTGAGCACCCTTTTGCTCTGGCTTTTCCATATGCCCATTTTCCCCGCCCTTCGGAAAAGCTCCTTTGGAAAACCACATAGTATGCTGGCACATGCTCATAAGTGAAATTTACGCATCGCTGCATACAATTCGCCAAAAAATGTTGCCAAGGACGGTAACTAATGTGAAATTCTCAACCAGTGCGCTGTGAGCAAGTTCATAAATTACAAGCCACAGGATTGGGGCTTTTGGCCTACCTTGAGTTCGGTGATTGAGAGATATTGGCAGCAAATCAAAGTAAATGAAAAATTTCACAGTTCCGAAAGTGTGTCAACCGTAAGGAATTCAAATGGCTATGTGAGTATACACAGCTATTGCCCGAATGTGGAACGATAAAGATTTCAATTTTGCAACGATTTTCACATAGTCAAATTTGCACAATGCATATTTGCTGGCTGCCTTGTTTTATTGCTGCATTTCTTGTAATTTCTTCATTTGTTTTTATCAACCCAATAAATTACAACTAAGATCGGTGTGTGTGTGTGTGTGTGTGGGGGGGTGGGGACGGAACTGCTCGTGTGTAAGCTGGAAAATTTTGCATATATAAGCTGCTTTTGTTGGCCTAAATATAAGCAACTTTATTTCGGCATGTGTGTGTTCATAAATCTCTGCCTGCCAAGAAAGTCAACAAATCAAAAGTCGAAAGGACGTTGCAAAGGCAGCCGAAGGCAATGATGCGCAGTTGATTGCCAGAAAAATAATAATGGCCGACTGTTCTAAGTATTTTGAATAGGTTAGTAGACACACTGAAACAAAATGATATCGACTTATATTAATTATTAATTAATTACGAATTTATAAGCGAGCATGCTCAAAAGCACATAGTTATGCTTGCAAACCTCAAACTACTTATTTTATATATAATTATTCTGAATACTTATACAACTATACCTTCTTATTAAGAAGCTTGAAAGTTTTCTGCCAGTGTACTTCCTTGAACTGGACTGCAGATGAACTTTTCTTTTCGTCATCGCTCAATGCAGCTGCCAGACTCGATACGTGGGGGTGTTTTTGTTCGTGGGTGCGGAGCGCGTTGGGGCTTCTAAATAGCAAATTAAATGTAAACAAGTAATGTTTCATTAGCAGCATAAAATGTGTGTTTAATTATTGCCAACCTCCTTCACCGCCCGCCGCCCAACGCCTTTTTAAACTTACCTAAAAAGTTAGTTGCCACACACAAATACACATGCAATTAACTTTTGCTGTGTGGGCGAGGAGTTTTGCAGGGGCAACTTTTGTTGTGCATTTCATCTGAACTTGTTCGTAAATAAAATAAGGCAAGAACGAAATAAAAATACAAAAAATAAAATGCGAAATACTTTTACATATTTTTTAGCTATTTCCCCCCTTTCCCCTTTTCTCTTTCCCCTTCGTATTGAGCCAGAACTTTATCTGCACAAATGTGCAACGCTTTGTTTGCCAGCTAACCGCATTGAAAAGTAGCTGCTAATGGTGGATGTGGGTGGGTGGGTATGCCCAAACTCGATTCCCTTGGGGGGACATGGGCATGGATGCCTCGAATATCCCGCACCACTTGTTGGGCAACTTTGCAGAAAGCCAAAGGCAACTTTTGCGCAAAATAAGCCCTATGATGCACGGCAAGACAAACTGAAGGCAAAGCCATGGTCAACAAAAGACTTGGGAGAGCTGCATTTAATTTGCAGATCCCTCTGTCCATTTGCTTATTGTTTCGAAAGTCCGGCAAATGTGCAAGTGAGACGATTGATAAAATTCTAAATGGTCATTTCAATCGTAGCCACAACTGGTTTTCGGGGCGACGGGCCATTACAAAACTGTCCCTGCAATTCCCAGAGGCCGTTTAAATGCGTTTTATACTCGAACGTTTTTTAAAATGAATGACACCATAAATATGCATGAAGTTTTAACACTATGCTGAAACAGAAACAGAAACAGATGCAACTGCAACTGCAACTGCAGTCGTCGACAAAATGCCTTTTTAAATAACAGAGTCCACTTGGAGGGCCAACAACGCGCACGCGGAGGAAAACAGCAACTCTTTGCCCAATTGGGAGCCGCGGGCTGGCCGCCTTCATTTCTGGCCAAAATATTTATGCGTGGCGTGGTGAATGGCGAAAGGGTGTCGGGGTAAAGCGGAGGCTGTGCTATGTGCCCATTTCATTACAACATTGTGCATACGCCGCGTTGCACATAATTGAAATGGCAAACAGTGAAAGGCAACGATTTTAACCAAATATGCAGAGACGACGATTCCGATTCCGATTCTGAATCCGAGTTCTGTTTGTTTGTTTCTGCCGCTGCCAATGTCGCTGTTTCAGCCATAGTTTCTATCGTTTGGTTGCAGTTCAGTTCGGCAACCAATTGAATTTTCATAAAACGACGCACAGCGCGGCAAGTTGGAATCAACAAAACAAAAACTGAAATTCAAACAACAAGAAGCGGGCAAACAAAGCGCTCTACATTTAAACAAAACGTTGCAATATGAAACAAATTAAAATGCATATTGTTTGTGCGAGGGAATGGAATGAGGCACACATTAAACGCCATCACAAAAGATCTTTTAAATATATCTGGCAGTTCTTGCTTTTCTCTTCCGAAGGGTTTGTTAGCTAGCAGAATAGGTTTGCATTAGGTAAAAAAAAATTTAAGAGCTTTCTGAATTCTTTGTACCTCCATTCAAGATTGATATACATTATTATTTAATATTAAAACAAATACATATATCTATAAGGTATTTCAAAAAGTCAAATTTCTCTAACTAATAAAGTATGTTATTATAAAATAATACCAACCATTTCTTGAGTTATTAATGTATAATTTCTATTGCACTTGCAAGGCTTCCTTCTCTTCTGTTAAACCTCATTGATCTTTTACTACACATAAAGAAAACTAAAGCAGGCTTGACATTCAAATTCTCTTTCAGCGCATTGAATGGAATGTAAGTTGTCGCAAAATGAAATCCCGAATTTGTAGAGAATTTGGCCAGGCCTAAGAGCCATCTCTGTAGCCCAGCCTCAATCTGAATCTGAAGCCGCAAGTTTCTTCTTCTCCATTGTCCCCTTTCAATTTGTATTTACCTTCTTTTTTTTGTACAAATAATTGCGCATACGCCACGCTGACTCTTGTGTATCTGCTGCTCAATGCATTTGCTTTTCCCCACCGCCACGAAAGTACCATTGCAGCAATTTTACATTGAAATTATACAAGGCATCTTT
Organism: Drosophila santomea; assembly: GCF_016746245.2. NCBI lineage: Eukaryota > Metazoa > Arthropoda > Insecta > Diptera > Drosophilidae > Drosophila > Drosophila santomea. The sequence goes on from NC_053018.2 coordinate 7,317,657, forward strand.
TCCACAATAAAGGAAAGATTTACTCCTTCCAAATCCCCTCCAGCGGCATTGCCCCTCGCTTTTGTTGTGCAAACAGACAAAACCTCAATAAAAATGTTGCTACAATATTTGCAGCTTACGCGGGAGAAACATTTTACAATACAAACTACAAGGATATATATGCACTATATATATCTCTATATATACATACGAATATAACAGGTACGTTTGTATATTTTTTATTTTATGCAATTTTTCTTTGGCACTTCTTTGCCGCTCGTGGCAGCCAGAAAACCTGCTGCCATCGTTTTCACATTAACAGCCAAAGCGAAGCGTATGCAACTGCCAGATCGCAGGAGAAAAAAGGACTGAGAACTCAGGACGCAGGACGCAGGACTCCGAACTTACGTCCTTGTGCATTTTGTGCTGTGCTCAGCCAGCGAGAGCGAGAAATTTCCCAGCAGGCAAATATATTTTTCAATAGCGTCGCTGGCGACGTGATTAATGCAAATAAAATAAAATAAAGTAAAAACGTAGTGGAATGCCTGGCTGCAAGTGCTAGTGCATCGTTGTCCTGCATAAATTTAAAGTGCTCGCAATGTTACACTTGAGACACTCGCGGCCTCGATAAGTCCACCTTTTTGCCATTAAAAGCCGCACGTAGCTCATAAAGTTAATCAGCCAGTACTTTGAGCCGTTTTTCAATAGCCACACTCGCGCTCTCCTAAAAGAAAAATAAAAAAAAAAAACAGGAAAATCAAAATCAACACAAGCGATTCGCACAACTACAAAGGCCACGCCCCCCACCCAAAAGCGCCCACATTCCACCCATGGTTGCGGGATAGGTTGGAAATCTATGCGCGGCATGCACAAATTTATCGCTGGCATGTTTTATGCAACCTTCACCCAAATGCCAAAGTCCTGGTCGCGGTCACAGTGGCCAATATGCTTCCGTCCAGGCTGCATCCATTCCACTCACGATTCCCGACCACCACTCCCACCCATTGAACCCATCAGCCGGGTAGCCAGGCAGCCCAGCGAGTGGGGGGAGTCCCTTGTGTGTTCGCTTTTTGATGTTTTGAGGTTTTGGCGCTAAAAAATGCCATGCCCCACGGCGTTCGACAAAAAACTATTGGCATTTTTTTGCGAGCCGCATGCCCAGGCATCTCAGGCATGGCTATGCGAGCGATAGGGCCCAGGATTCAAAAGTGGAGCTCCTGCACCCTCACATATGCAGAATGCCACCACGACTACTGGCAGCTCACTAGTTGTGTTCACGATGGCCAAGCAGAGCTGTCAGTGCCAGAACCACACCACTGGGAAAGCCCAAAAATATATATGAAAATAGAAAGGGTCCTAAGTAAAAGCATTTAGAATTTAATAAAATATATGATAGTTTAATTAAGAAGAGAATCCTTTTCCGAGCTGAACAAATGCAGTTCAGCCAATATAACGCATATCTCTTGTTCGTAAGAGCATTCTTTTTGGCCAACAAATGTTTCAATTCAAACTTAATGGACTTGATAGTTTTTTAAACTACTTGATTTGGCTATAAACGAGTGGAGTGCACATCACTTGTGACCAGTTGAGGGCTACGCGAGGCATTGCCATTGATTGGCAGACAAAGTGTAGCGCGAAATTGAAATATTGAGCGAGCTGCGAGTAGTTCAACCGCAGCATGCCGCAGGGTTTGCCTAATGGAGGTCAGGGGGTCAGTTTAGGGTCTCTAATTAAATATGAAATCAGAGCTCCGGCTAATGGTAATGGCCACCAGAACGGGCCTAATGCAATCAGCTAGGTTGCTTTTGATTGCTTCAAAGGCCGCCGGCTAAGCTGGGTTCTGTTTTGCACTCAAAAGAAATTTAGAGTCTGTTAAATATTTAAATATTTATAACAATCTCTAACATTCCTTAATTTTCGAGTTACCTTAAATATGTTGAAGAGAACAAACTTCTTACAGATAAAAATAGCAAAGATACTCATATTGAACAGTGCATATGTACAGTGACGCTCTTCACACTTATCTCCTTTTATAAGTGAAAAATTGCAATTACTTTTAAAAATCCCACTTTTTTTAACTGAATTTAATTTCTTGTCAGTTTAAGTGCCTGCCTTTAATAGATCTCTTCGCTGTCGCCGCCGAGTAATGTCTGCCTTATGGGCGAGTCAATCTCGAGTCAAGTTCATCTCCTCGACTGCCTTTTTCGCTCCCTCGGCTGTCGCCCACGCCTGACTGGCCTCCTCTGGTTCCCAAAAACAATTGACACTTGCCGACAATCTGCAACCAGCATCAACGTCTCGCAGTGCCACCCATCACCCCATCCCCCCCTGGAAAGCCACACCCCCCACCCACAGAATATGCATTGGGCAAGGAAAGAGCAAAGGAGCCTGGGATCCAAAGAGAAGACCGAAGAAAGTGAGTAGCGTGGAAAATGGCACTCGAAAGCTGCGGAAAAGTCGTGATTGCAGTCGAAAACGCTTAGCAAGACGACAAAGGGGCGTGGCTGTGGGGGGCGGAGAATGTGGGAAAGCGGAGGAAGTGGGCACACGCTCAAAGCGAGCCATAAGAAAATAAAGCGAACGGCAAACATGGAGAAATTGAAGTGAAGTCAAGTCTCGGATAGCTGCAGCCACTGAGAACTTGAGACCAAGGTGAGGAAAGGCATTGTTAGATGCCTGCGCTGTTCAAACGGACATGTGTGGTGCACTGAAAACAATCAATTTATACAAAAAACTATATAAATTTCATTTATATCACCCTAATGAAAAAAATACCATGGGTTTCAATCTAATTAGCAGAGATTTTTTAAGAGACTAAAGTGTGGTTTATTTAGCATATTCAAACTTAAAATTAAAATAAACTTAAAACCTAGCTTAAAAATATTTATAAATGAACCTGAAATTTTAAACAATTTATAATATTGTTTTTCGGCTGTGTCCTTTCACTGAGTAGCCAAGAATCTGATTCCTGGCCCTTTTAATCCAGCCAAGGATCCACATGAAAACTGAACGACCCAGAGACTTCAAGACCCTTCGCTCGGCCAGGACTTGCTTCATTTGAGGGGATGGCTCCTTTGTCAATGTTTATTGTGTAAATTACAAGCGAGAGCGCACCATAGACAACAAATAACTGTAATGGCTTTGTTTTGGTCATGGCTCATGGCTCATGGCTCATGGGTTGTAGCTCAGGTGGCCCGAAAGGAGGCGAAGGACACTGCCTCATTGTGCTTAGTCGCTCCCTCGTTCCGCGGCCAAGGCGGCAACAAGAATAAAAAACAAAAAAAATATATATATAAAAACAAAAACAGTTAGATAAAAAATCATCATAATGGCGAGCGGAAAAAATGCGCCAAGGCTGCGGCGGCAACAAAAGCATTTCGTTGCGAGCCACTCTGTTCGAGGTCCTTAAAGTCCTAGAGTCCTGAAGTCCTGGACAGGGCTAGATCTTCCACCAGAGTTCCTTCCGCGAACTCTGGCCACATTTGCGGTTGCCAAGGCGCATCATAAAAATGTTAATGAAGTTCGCATGCCCGCACCACCTCACCCATCAATTCTGCTTTGAAGTCGGGCTCCAGGAAAAGCTGAAAGAAAACGCAAAATGAAAGGAAATATCTAAAAGCGGAAAATATCTTCATCAAATATGAAATAGAAATTAAGTTTTTGACCCAGAAAGGCACATCGAGTGCCTGTAAATTTCTAATCTCACAAGCTTAAGTTCTCAGCTACCCAACGATATGTAGCGCAAATACCAGACCCATGCGAAATCAAGAACTTAATGGGAAAAAGGGGGGACAGCGTGTGGTATGTTTCCGAAACAATCCCTTCGTTTTGGGGAATTTCCGATATAGTTTGAAATACCAGCCTATGCCAGCCTGGTGATACATCCGATCACATATGGACATGGGCATCTATGTTTGCTGTGAATGCGTGGGCAATGTGTGTTCGTGTTCATAGGACTGACAGGCGGGCTCTACAGTTTCGGTGCACCGAAAATATGATAAATGACATTTTCCACTTGTTTTCCATGATGATAATTTATACTCCGTTTGCTTTGCAGGCACGAATTAGTCCCAGTACCGCCGCCCTGCAAAAGTGCCGGCGGCTACAATTTTCATTTATATTTTTACTCCTCTTTTTTTTTTGCCAACAATTTTTACTTGCACATTTGCTTGCCAAAAATGAAGAAAAAAAAAAAAGAAGATTGTGGAATGGGAAAAAAGGCAGCGGAACAGAAGATATATATAATAAAAAGGAAAGGAAAATTCGCAACGTTGATGGATGATGAATAATGATTGAAGCCATGTTGCCAGCCCTTGAAATGCTCCTCATTCCAAACTTTTTGTCATATATGGCTGTTGGCGTTTTTACGTTTGCTTATGTCAATTTCGCTCCAGGGAAATTACATACATTTCGTTTGTATCGCCCAAAAATTAGTAGGTGGCTTGCAAAGCAGCTGCGAGAGGAAAGAAAAAAGAGGAAAACAGCACGAAATTTGTGGAAAATTCGTACTCAAAAACAACAACAGCAGAAGAAATCATAATTCGGCCTTAGCTGTAAATGCCCCACAGGCCAAGGGCAAGTTATCTTCCCGCTCTAACCAACAAAAATACCGAAACAACGTAATGCTCCAGCTCCCTTCTTCTTGGAGTCCTAAAAAGATTGTCATACCATTTTCCATTTTCCTTGGAGAACCCATAATGCGGTGGAGTTCACAGCTGCTGCTGCTCTCATATTTGTTTATCAGTTTGAGGAGAGCTCGCTTCATTAAGGCAAAATAAATACAAATTGCAAATTGGTTTCGCTTCACAAATGAACTGCCGCCCGGACCATATTAAAATTTAATGAATTTCGAAATTAAGTTGGGCTGCTCCTTTTATTGTTGCTCTTATTCACCTGTTACAGCTGGCGCTAAATAATGAGACTTTTTTTCGCGTCGTTTGTTACATTTCGATGTTAAATTAAAAATAGAAATTAGCATTATGTGGAGATAGAGATATACGTCATTAATTTAAGCCAGTCCAATGCATAGTTTATTGAATATATTAACCAGACATGATTGGATAACAAATTAATTAAATGAGTGAATTAAACAAATTTGTAAGCCGACTAAATGCATTTTACTTCAAAATATTTTGTTTGGCATTGTGGTTTCCGGTCTTTTAGATTTTTGGTCGAGTTTAAAATAAAGGCAAAAGCATACCTGTATGCCCCATTTTTAAAATTCAATAAAATATTGCTGCCAAAGCTGGGCGAACTAACAAATCGAAGCTGTTGACGGCTTTTCCACTCTGACACCTTTGTTTGCTAGTTTAAAAGCTGCCCTTTACAAGCGGTGCATGTGTGAGTGTTTTGGTGTGTGTGTGTGTGTGTGTGAGCATTTCCGGTTTGGCGCTTGCAACGGAGACGTCGTTACCAACGTCAGAGGCGTCCATTTTGCCGTTGCCTCGGTTGTTTTGTGCAGCTTAAAATGCAAAAATAAATACCACACGCATACACACACACACACATATACACGTGGCCGCTTTCACCGCTCTCTTTCGCTCGACTTTCTCCTGCTTGTGAGCTCAAGTTTATATTACGCTTCGCCTGTTAACCGCAGCTTCACTGTAGATTGATGTGGATGTGTGCCTGCGTGTGTATGAGTGTGTATGCGTGTGTGTTGGTATGGCTGACGCCCAGCTAAGCACTGCTGATTGAATTCTTTTGTGCTGTGATTTTGCAACACTTTGGCGGCTCTTGGCCCACTTTGCCAGACCTCTCACCCCCCACCGCTCACCGCCCAACACTCGACCCCATGGCCCCGCCACTTCCGGCCAACAGAATCCATCCAGGCGTGCACCCTTTTGGCCGCCAACATTTAAAGTAGCAAATTTCCACACACTCGCGGCAAAAGGTGCAAAGTGTGCATATAAAATTTGCACCTGTATGCAAGCAAAATTTTTCGTTTTCCACACACATACATATTTGTTGTCGTTTTTCACTTTCATTCACCTAAAAAAAAATATAGGAGTAAAGAAAGAAAAGCGGGAAATGTACACAAGAGCAGCTGGAGGAAAAACGAAATGCAAAGCAGCAGCAGCTGCTAAATTGTCGTACGGCGCATAAAACTCGTTCTTTTTCTTTCGGGCCCAAGTGTTTGGCCAAGACATAAAACATTTTCGCAGTGAGTGAAATTAAATGCCAGCATGACACTGAAATGCAGCCCCATGCAGTGTGCCAAGAAGACGAGGCCATTAAAATGCGCCAACTTGGCGTTCTGGTTGCGGAAGTGTGGCCCATATATACATAGTATGGCCGAGAGATATATGGCCATGTTCCGGCTCCCACTAACGCCACAATGGCTGCTCTATGCGTATTACCATTTTGGCGCCTACAGTCGAAGAACGCTCAAAATATGGATATTTCTGATAAGCGGAACACTTTCTCAATCATTAACTGCACTAAGCGATTGTGTATGTCAGGCGGTTAATTTAAGCAAATTGGTTTAGCTAGTACATAAATTAACTTTATAAATAAGGATTTAAAAGTATACCTCTTTCAATCTAAGAATCTATTTCCTTTGTATAAAAATAAAACCTAGAATCGGGGCTTAAAAGTGCGCAAGTAAAATACGAATAGAAATTCATACTATTTAAGTGATTCCTATAATACCCACCCTTTCAGTTAGCAAATCTTTTATCCGAGTGCAGTTAACCCAGCCGATTTGCGAAGTGTAATTAAAAATGCAGGACAACTCCCCCCTTTTTCGCAGAATCCCCCGCATTGCATACTTCTGGGCGTCGTTTAACTTTGCACTTAAGAAGGAGAAGCCGAGAGCGAGAGCAAACGTAAATATCATTTGCATTCTTAAGTGGAGCGCCGTGGGCACCGAGCGCCTTTAAGCAGCTCGCTGGCCAGCAAAACCGTCTGAAATCGGGGGAAGTCCCTGGCAAAATACTGAATACTGGGGGTAAAGGCATGGCTATAAACTGGCCCCGGGGCAGCAAACGTGGCGAATGCGCGGCAACCGCGGGCGGCAGCAAATCAACGCCATGGCCACTGCGGGCGCCTTTTAGGGCCATAAAATCAGCTAAAAGCAGCCACAAAACACCAAAGTGCCAGTGGATCAGCGGGCCAGCCGTGAGCCGCCGGCACGGAATTTATTTCAATAAAATGTGCATTAGCAGAGGGCATGCAACAAATAACTTGAGGCTTTTAGTGGGCACCAAACTATGCACTGCACTGCACTGCACTGCACTGCAGTTGCTGGGGGAAAGAAAACAAAACAAACCAGTAAACAGTATACACAGAAGCAGCCAAGAGTCACACATATTAATACGAGCTGAAAAGTCTGGGAGTCGTCTTAGCAGATTTGCTAATACCCCAAAGTATGAAGCATTTTACCCATGAGTAACTCTATTTGAAATCCATTACTGCCAACGAGTCTGCCAACAATAAAAACTGCAAAAGTTTCAAATTTATGTCAAAAAAAAAATGAAAAAAACCAGTGGCTAAAGAAGAAGCATGATGGAGAAAAGGCAGTAAAGCCATGAAAAGAACTCAACACTGGAAAAAGCCAAAAAGTAGAGCACGGCTGAGGGGTAAAAATGGGGGCAAATCGGGGGAATCGTTCAGTGAGCAAAAACCCAAACTTGAACAATGGAAAATGTGTCGCAGCTTCTAAAGTGGAGGAGTACACTCTGCCATTGAGGTTTTACTGCGCTTGTTGCCATAATGAAACCGCAAATCAATTCGGGAGTGCTGAATCCTCTCAGCGTTATGATTAACTCGGTCAAACTCTACAGCTTAGCAGTTAGTTGGTCACACTTAAAGCTTTCTATGCATCACTGGTCACACTTCAATGTTTTGACTGTCATTATAATGTGGCATATTTTCACTACGTTTCAATTAAAACGAAGACAAAGGTAGCCGGGAACACAGGAGAGCATCTGGGATGGCCGTTGAAACTTTTTTCCAAGTGCCATTTGGCATACAAAGACAGATGATAAGAGTGAAACACTCAAGTGTGCCCCTTGTATGAAGAATGCAAAAAAAACACAGAGACAACAAAAGCATAGTCAAACATATATTTTTTCCTAGGACCCGAAGAAATCTCCAGCGATATGGAACTTTTGTGGGACATAACTCCGCATACACATTCTAAGAAATAGCTTTTAATTTAAGCATTTTTGCTATATCCCTTTCACAAACGACAAGTTTCATCTGTGCATTTTTTTAAGAAGATAAAAGTGCGAATTTAATAAGCGAACAGCATCTTGAGTTCTGGTTTTCTGTAAATCTTGTTTGTTCCTTATCATGAGTGATTGATATAGTCATAATCACACGTCAAGCAATACATTTGGCTTGTGGAATATTTAATGACCAACTATTTATTCCCTCTTGATTTACTGACTGATTCGCTGACGGAGGAAACAGGCTTATGCCATTGAAAACACAAAGCAGTTGCCAAGGCAAGTATTCGACATTGATGAAGACCTCCCTCAATCTGTTGATTAGCTTCGAGCTCGGATCGTTCAATCGTCCAGTTAACGTGTTCGAAGCAACCGGGTAAGCTACACGTCACTCATATTTTTGGGCAGCCAGAGACTGCAGTTTCACTTGCCTTGGCCCGGCTTAATGGCGATTCCATGTTGGCCCTAACCCTGGACTTGACTTGATGTAACTGGCAGTTTCAGTGGCTCTTCAGAAGGGCATCTCGTGCAGGTGGAGTGGCCTGCTTTGATTTGCATTTGGAAGCACATTTCCTGGCCCCACAATGCCGAGTTGTAAATACTCGGAAAGGACCGGCGTTATTGTTGTCTGGACATAAATCTTGCTCATTTTACAGCACGCGCTTCTAAATGGCCTTCCGTTGACATTTTATTTAGCGCATATATATACATGAGCTTTATGCCTTATTTCTTTCCGGCATTTTCGTTTTCGGTTTGTCAGACTGGCTGACAGCAAAGCGATTTGAGCGGACAGCGATTTTAGCATTTGGCCGTGTTGAAAAGCTTATAAAAATTACGAACGGCAATGAGTGGAGAAAGTTGGCAGGTTGGAAATTAGATTTTGAATATTTTATGCGCCTCTTGGTGGCCAAAGACATGTATAAAATTTATAAACAAATTCTTTTTAAATGCTGGCACTTTTCAAATACCAATCTGGCTGTCATGTCAGCTTGACAATTTGCCCAGTCAGTTGCACGAAATGGAAATATTTGAATGCATAATCCGAGTCAACATTGGTGCAAAACAAAATATGTATATGTACTATATGTATATACAGATGTACGCACTTTGCCACAGCTTGGCTATGATTTCACAAAGGTGGCAATGCTTAGTATGTTCTCGACTTGGTCGAGTGATAAATAAAATAATATAAAATTCAGCTGCCTGAGCTACTTTTGCTCAGGTTGCAGGTTTCTGATTCTGATGCCAGTTTAAAGGCAATTTTCCCTGACACACCCTGAGCTGTAATCAAATTTAATGGCCTACCTCAAAAGCCAATTCAATTTACACTGAATCAAAGCGAGCTGCTGGGCTGGCTGCTCTTCCTACTTCAGCTACTTCAGGCCTCGTCCTACAGTGCGTATGAGCAACGAATGGCAATGCGATTAGCAGGCACTTTGATGACTTCATAGACAATTTGGCTTTTGTTTTTCGCCCCACACCGACGTCGGCGGCTTCTGAGAACCTTTTTGTGCCACTAAATTTCTTTGCTAATGTGCCATTTAACGGCGCGGACCAGAGACTCAAAGTCAAGTCGGGTAATTTCCTTTAATGGCTTTTCATTTCATCGATAGTGACACTTTCAATGGCCATCCTGATGCCGTAAAAAAGACAACTACAAGACGGGGGCGTGGTCAATTACTACATCGCCCCGCACCCTTTCGAAAAATAAGTGCTAAACAGGAAATGATTTTCTGGCCACTCTCTCTCAACCCTCTGGTAATGAAATCATGAATTAGATTTTGAGCTTGAAAATTGTTATTGTTTTCGGCCAACTGACTGGCTAAATGACTTTCGCACAGCATTCTGTATGGGTTTTTGTGTGTGTGTGTGTATGTGTGCTGGTATGAGTTTCTGGATGTGTTCGGTTGGTATCTCTGTGTGTGCAGGGGAGTGTGATCCTGGGTCCTGGAATGGCTTGCTTTGAATGCCGGCTGCCTCGTAGCATATTCCCCAAATGTCTATAAATCCTTTTTAAATGTTTTTAAGCTTTTGTTGGACATTTTCAGTACTAGCTGCAGTCTGCAGTAGCAGCAGTAAGCCATGGAAATTGGGCAGAGGGACGGGGAGGGGAAACTGTGTGAAAACTGGAAAATGGGGAAATGGGGAAATGGGGAGCCAACCAGCACTCACACACACATACAAACCCAAAAGGGAACAATATTAACGTGTCAACGAGAATTTATGTTTACCGCAACTGGACAACTTTCAAAAGCAGCTTCAGCATCCTGCTCCTTTTCTCTTTCAGTGCCTGTGTATGAGTGCGTGTGTGTGAGTGTGAGTGTGTGTTTGTGCGGAAGTGGCAGCAAATGCTTTACTGTCTCGCCAGTTGGTATTTCTTTCCGCCTTCTTTTTTTTTTGGCCCATTGTTGCCACAGAGCTTTGGCACATATACGAAAGCGAATCGAGAGCCTCGCATGCAAATGATCCATAAATATCAACACTTTTGCTGCCCAGCAATTGAGAATGCTCTGGCTAAAAGTGGCCAGCAATTTATCGTTCTATCTCGCTCTCGCTCTGCCCGGTAGCCCCCTCTCACTTCCACACACGCCTTGTACTATGTGTGCTTATGGTAATTGTGCTGAAAACTTGAAGCATTTTGCGGTCTGCGCAGGTCCCATTGGCCAGGGACTTGAAATGTTGGCGGGCCGTACATAAATAAATTACATTTGTTGCTCATTAAGCATTGAGTGGCCAGCAGGATGGGGCCGAAGGATACGCTCGTTTGGCTTGGATAGGGATATCTCACATGGATATGTGCGCTTATGTGTGTGTACTCGACATTTGGGTCTGCTTTAAAGCGTTAATTCGGTTTCGAGGGTGTGTATAATGAAGGGCTCAATAATTGAGTGACTACCGAATTGATTATTTAAGCCTCAATTACCGGAATCACAGCATGTCTCTTGGCTGACAGACGCCACACATAATTAATAATTATTGGAATTTTCCAAGGGGGAACAACAATCGCATGAACTGCTCACATTCCAAAACTGAGTTCTTTACCCCACTCCCTCGGGCTATGCGACAAAATCGGGAGCACAGTAAAAATCTCAAGTCCCAAATAAACACAAACAGTGGAATATTATTGCGGGCTTTTGGGGAGTGGGGTGTGGCGCAAAAGTGGACCAAATATGGTCGAGGCATGTTGACCAAGGCAGTTCAAGCTGCGTATAAAATTCATAAAATATCCGCACTTGAACCGGGCTAAAACTAAAAACCCAAGGCCCGGGACCAACAGTTCAAGATTTTTCTATATTTCCCTTATTTATGCTTTGAGTGCAAACAATTTTCTTGGCTCTGAATCTACTATTTCTCTCCCTGCTCCCTGCCCATCTCTGTATTTGCTGCGGATGTGCTTTTGCTTTTGTCAGCTGCTCATGTGGGGCACCCCCTGCCAGCCGGGTGGGCGTGGTCAATTCATTATGGCTTGGATATTTCATAGTCAAGTATTTCAAAAGAATTTTGTACATGGAGCGAAGAGCATTATCTTTAACGGAGATTGATTGACCATCATTTAAGATACTTAAACGGGCTTTAAAGGATAGAATAATTGTGTGTAGTGCGTAGGAGATTTCGTTTTAGGTAGTATATTTATAAGGAATTTTTAAGCCAGCAAAAATAAACTACATAGTTAGAAATAGTTAGCTATACTCATCATTAACAAGTAATTTGAAGTGTTTTTAAAGTTTTTACGCATTTAAGTAGTTAAAATATTAAGAATTTTTCTATGCCAAAAGCAGTTACCTCGCAACGGACGCGTTTGAAAACTGATTGGTGTTGTCGTTTTTGGTGGTAACGGTGGTAAAAGTTGGTCCAATTTAATTGACAAGCAAACGACGGAAATAACGATCCCCGGACAACAATCAAAATAGAAACAACTATCGATGTGCGCAGGGGAAATAATTTGGATCAATTTTACATTATTGGTCACTCAATTCACACTCCACGGGCGGTGTGCATAATGTTAGGTTTAATCGGAATGAACATAGTCATAGGATCGGTATCGAACGGCTGACATTGTTTCAAATGCAAATCATCCAAACAGACCACTAAACAGCACACAGGAGCTTGCTCCAATGAGCAACGGCATTGTCTCCATCAGTTTTCCAAACTGCCCCACTTTGTCCCTTTTTCCCCATTTCCCTATTTTCCACCTCCGAACGGATCTGTGCCCATTGTTGTTATTATTATTGCTGTTTGATTTATGCCCATTGCGTGTGCATTTAAGTGCAAATTGTAGCCATGCTACGGATGCCTCTCCCATGCCGCCCATACCCAATCACCGATTTCCCCAGCATTGTATTTGTATATTGCATTTTGTAAACATTTAATATTCCAATTATGTCGCACAATTGAATTGCATCCATGGGCATTTTACCCTGTGCCTGATTTTGGATTTGATTTTCTTTTGGGAACGAGCCTACACTGTTGACGTATTCATGACTGATGCTTTCGCTAAAGCTGGCGTATCATGTTTTTAAACCACAACTACAAAGCATATGGAAATAATTATTAATATTAGGGATACTTCTCTGTGAAACCTTATTTCCATTACTTTGAAAATACAATACATTTGTAGTATTTCTGATATAAATTACGCTCACTAACAACTTTGTATTTATGGATTTATTAATAATGTTTTAAAATACATTTTCGTGTCTACTGCAATCGCTTAGATATTCAGATTAACAGAATTTAAGGTCTTAGCAGAGCTGTTGTCCTTTCCTATAAACAATCATCCCCTTTAAGTTAACATTTCTGCTCCTGAGCATTTACATTCCACAAACTCATTACAACATGGCTGTTAAGTGACAACAGCGAATTTTCCCCTGTTAAATGGGAACAGTACACATAACCACCCCTTTGCAAAACTAACAGTAATGTTAACGTACATTATTCATTTTGAGCAAATTTAGAAGGGCCAAGAAAATAGCAAATGTGACGGATGCAATTGAGACGTTCTAATTGGAGCATGAATTTGGAACTGGTCTTTCAGTCACCTTGCCAAAAAGGTCAGTGCCACTGGTAATATATAAGCAAGATGGTGCAGCAATACTATTTATGCGATAAGCATGTGTCCGTTTTCATATCAGTTATGCCCGGCTCGAAGCGAGTTCATGTTCTAATTAGGGCCGAACAATTCAATTGTCTTGGAAAGCGAAGAGGCATGGTAAGGGTTAATGGATGGGGTGGCAAAACGTGAGGGAGTGTGGAGTGTAAATTATCAGGCAGACAAACAATGGAAATTCATTTAAACAGCAAATACGGGGCAATGTAATTAGTTTGCATAACATCATTACACGTTTATTAAATTCTGCCCCGTCCAACCTTCGGTGGCATTAAATGCAACCGAGAGTGCTGATGCCGATATACAGATCATAATACGGTCTGATTCCCGACCAATACGTTAAGCAGCTGTTGACCAGCCACATCGTCGAGGCACTTGAGAACACTTGGCTCCGACCATTGAGCTCCAATCCAATGCCTCCGACTGCCCTAATTACTCTTGGCAACCCAGTTGAGTACTTAACTGCGAATTGTATAAATATGTACGAGACTATACTACTATAGTACGTATATACAGTATGTGCATGTGATGTGGGCAACATTCGAGGGGCAGCCAGGCGGAAGTTGGTATTTTTATGGGGGAGCCCGCTGAAACGGTTTAAATTGTCAATGGGTGCGGGCGGAAGGTTAAATAAATATATATATTCCCTTCCGCGAGGAAGTGCCTCCGACCGACCGCAGCTTAGTTCTGCCCCTAAAGGGGGGATTTTCAACCAGGTAAAATGGCGTAATGGGTATACAATAAAACATCAAAGCTTTTTGAGTGGATGCGTTTGCGAAAACATTAAAGTCTAGCCATTTGATGCTGTTTATGCAGCACAGAAACTTTCCGAGCGACTGAAACAAAAGGCAAACAGAGGGGCAGTGCGACTGGAGCTTGACCTTCGACCTCGACTGGGAGCCTCCATGCGGGTCGGGGTCAATCCTGCTCCACCTTCCCCCTCCCCCTGCTGTCAGCTGGCCTGCCACTTAAGTGGGCTTTTAGTGGCCACACCCATTTTGTGCCTGCCGCCCCCCGCTGTTGTTGTTGTTGCTTCAACTTTTGAAATGATTTCTCTTTCCAGTTTTTGTATTCTTTTCCGTTTTTCGGTTCGGCGAGGGGAACCATTTTCCATATTAATTTTTACACACGAGCTAGCATTCTGGGCATTTTTGATAAGCAAAATAATTATCCATACATATAGATTTATTATTTATGTTATTATTTTGCTTTCAGGGGCCAGGGCGGAAATTAAAGACTGCCTCGGCGAAGACAGTTGGGTGAAAATGTTGCAGCCGCAGGCTAAAATAAATTGAAATTTTCATGGCTATCCCACAGTGGGGCTGCGGACATAGAAAACGAAAGCGTAAAAAATCCTGGGCACACAGACGAAATGTCGAATGCAGTTCTCGCTTCTCGTCTCATGTGTTTATGATTAATTTCCTGGAATAAAACAAATATGATGCCTCGAGCGCATACGTGACAATGATTGGATTAGGCCATGGCCATGTAACTGCTCCCCGAGGCGCTGAGCAATCCTTCGGATTTGGATGAAAAGTTTTGGCAAGCTTTTAAGTGCGCCCTTTATGGTGTTTACCCACCTATTATCCAGCCGACCTAAAGTTAATTTTAAATTCCGAGCTCAATTTCGCCCGGATAATTGCTCATTTGAAAAGGGCAACTCAGCATCAGCATCACCATCACCATCAGCATCAGGATCAGCTCCATTTCGACAAAAAGCTTTTGTGCTGGCGAAAAAGCGAAATATAGTATAAAAAGACACTCTTTATTTACTGTCAGCCACTTGGGCCAATTAATTGCTGTTATGGGCGAAAGCGAAAGACTTGCCCCTTTGTGCGCTGTCACTACCAGCAGTTTGCGGACTTTTCCGGAGATAGTGTGCGGGATGTTTTTAGCCAAGCGGAGTTGGTAGTGGGAGATGGTAGTTCCCCCAGAAAGTACCTGTGTGAGCTCATTAACCAGTAGGGAGTTGGGCGGTGGGCGGTGGGCGGTGGGTGGTGTACAGTGGACAGTGGGGTATGCCAAGGTCCAAGCGGATGGCATCACCATGGCGCATACTTGTTCCACCTCCAATTGGAAACTCAAACGGCTGCTCAATCTGTTGCTTCTGCTTCTGCTGCTGCCTTTGCTTCTGCTCCTGCTGTTGCTGCCACGAGCATCCTTAGACGAGTTAAGTAGACTACTAAATGACGGCGGACTACGTCGGCTGATGATGAGCTTTCCTGGCCCCGGTTACCACCACCTCCTCCCTGGTCTCGTCCTCAATGTCCTTACATATTCCTGATGAGGGTTGCCGTTGTCGAGTTGTCGACTTGACTGAGGCTGGAGATTGAAGATGGTGATGGAGATTGAGCCAAAAAAGGGGGTAAGCGGCAAGAGCGCGGGATACGCCTCGCACTTAAGTGTGTTTTCAAAATTAAAGCCTGTTAATGAGATTCGCTTTGCTGACTCACGTTAAGTGGCTTAGAGTGTATCGCAAGTAAGCACTTTTGGCATAAAGATCAAGCTACAGTGGCCGCCTGGATTGCCGGCGACTTATTAAAAATAATACCCAAAAGATTTCAATAGGTCCATTTACAGGATTTACGAAGTACCTTAATGAGAACGATGGCCAATCGATGGGCGAGATTCGGGCCAGGACTCAGGACTTGTGTAAGGCATTAGCATAACGACTTGTGGGCGAAACTAGGTCAGTAGGTGGCTTAATTATAGAACCCTTACACCAGTGACGAAGGTTACAAGGATTGTTTGTCAGTGGTTTCCCCCTCATAATGTTATGCAATCATTGAAGGCCGCAGGGTAATTCTCATATGCACATTTTGATTGATCAATTTATAGCTTTGACATCGTAAAATATCCACCAATTATTTAGGCTCCAATGCAAAGTAATTCATTTCACCAAAGTCAATTTGTTTGCGGTTTAAATAAAAAACGAAATCCATAAAAAGGTGACACAAATAAAAAATGGTATTTCAAATTCGAAATTTGTGAATTCCGATTGCGTTCGACACAAACAAACACTCACGCACACAGGTGGAGAGCAAGGACCTAGTCAAAGGGAAATAAAAACATTTACTAGCGATTTCAAAAGCGACAAGCCCACAAAATAAATGATGTTCGCTCACGTGTTTTGAATGTGACAGATTTGAGCCTTTTGTCACGATTGTTGATGATGGGTTAACAAACGGCAGCAACAACAGCGCTCTGTATAAATATCAGCGGAAAGTGTATGCGAAACGATAAAGAATTTGTCAACATCGCCTTGGTTGAGGAGTTAAGTCCTTCCTGATGGGTTTTTCGCACCCACCTGATAAATGGAATCGTCTTTGGGGTTGGCCAAAAAGCACTCGCAAAATTTAAATAAACGGTAGCAAATTTCGCAGTCGTTGTAAGGGTAGAAGTTTTGTAACTTTATGTAACTATTTAATACATGTAGAACATGTCGAATGTGAAACACATGAGGGACAATAAGATTTAAGTCTGCCAATAAGAACCCGTTCAACATATTATTATATTATCATGAATTCGTACGAATTCAACGAGGTATGGCATTCCACATTTGAAAAAATATTTTTACTGCTATCGCAAAAAAACAGATTATTTTTTATCAAAAACTCGAAAAAAAATCTTTTGAAAAAATTGGATATTTTCAATCGCCGTTTTCGCCATAACTTGACCAAAAATGGCCATACAGCTAAAATAAAGACTGTTTTGTGCTGCTAATAAACATAGCTAACAATGTCTATCCCTACTTTTTCGGTTCTCGACAAAAAAAAATTTGACAAATTTTTGCATTTTTGATAAGGGGTATCATCAAAATTTGCGAAAAATGACAAAAAATTAGCATTTCAAAGTATGTACATGGATCGATAGGGAATTTTGTTACGAATTCAACGAGGTATGGCATTCCACTTTTGGACAATTATTTTCACTGCTATCGAAAAAAAACTGATTATTTTTTATCAAAAAATCAAAAAAAATATTTTTTGTAAAAAGTCGTATTTTTTTAATCGCCGTTTTCGCCATAACTTGACCAAAAATGGCCATACAGCTAAAATAAAGACTGTTTTGTGCTGCTAATAAACATAGCTAACAATGTCTATCCCTACTTTTTCGGTTCTCGACAAAAAAAAATTTGACAAATTTTTGCATTTTTGATAAGAGGTATCATCAAAATTTGCGAAAAATGACAAAAAATTAGCATTTCAAAGTATGTACATGGATCGATAGGGAATTTTGTTACGAATTCAACGAGGTATGGCATTCCACTTTTGGACAATTATTTTCACTGCTATCGAAAAAAAACTGATTATATTTTATCAAAAAATCAAAAAAAATATTTTTTGTAAAAAGTCGGATATTTTTAATTGTTGTTTTCGCCATAACTTGGCCAAAAATGGACGCACAGCTAAAATAAAGACTGTTTTGTGCTGCTAATAAACATAGCTAACAATGTCTATCCCTACTTTTTCGGTTCTCGACAAAAAAAAATTTGACAAATTTTTGCATTTTTGATAAGGGGTATCATCAAAATTTGCGAAAAATGACAAAAAATTAGCATTTCAAAGTATGTACATGGATCGATAGGGAATTTTGTTACGAATTCAACGAGGTATGGCATTCCACTTTTGGACAATTATTTTCACTGCTATCGAAAAAAAACTGATTATTTTTTATCAAAAAATCAAAAAAAATATTTTTTGTAAAAAGTCGTATTTTTTTAATCGCCGTTTTCGCCATAACTTGACCAAAAATGGCCATACAGCTAAAATAAAGACTGTTTTGTGCTGCTAATAAACATAGCTAACAATGTCTATCCCTACTTTTTCGGTTCTCGACAAAAAAAAATTTGACAAATTTTTGCATTTTTGATAAGAGGTATCATCAAAATTTGCGAAAAATGACAAAAAATTAGCATTTCAAAGTATGTACATGGATCGATAGGGAATTTTGTTACGAATTCAACGAGGTATGGCATTCCACTTTTGGACAATTATTTTCACTGCTATCGAAAAAAAACTGATTATATTTTATCAAAAAATCAAAAAAAATATTTTTTGTAAAAAGTCGGATATTTTTAATTGTTGTTTTCGCCATAACTTGGCCAAAAATGGACGCACAGCTAAAATAAAGACTGTTTTGTGCTGCTAATAAACATAGCTAACAATGTCTATCCCTACTTTTTCGGTTTTCGAAAAAAAAAATTTGACAAATTTTTGCATTTTTGATAAGGGGTACCATCATCAAAATTTGCGAAAAATGACAAAAAATTAGCATTTCAAAGTATGTACATGGATCGATAGGGAATTTTGTTACGAATTCAACGAGGTATGGCATTCCACTTTTGGACAATTATTTTCACTGCTATCGAAAAAAAACTGATTATTTTTTATCAAAAAATCAAAAAAAATATTTTTTGTAAAAAGTCGTATTTTTTTAATCGCCGTTTTCGCCATAACTTGACCAAAAATGGCCATACAGCTAAAATAAAGATGTTGTGTGCTGCTAATAAACATAGCTAACAATGTCTATCCCTACTTTTTCGGTTTTCGAAAAAAAAAAATTTGACAAATTTTTGCATTTTTGATAAGGGGTACCATCATCAAAATTTGCGAAAAATGACAAAAAATTAGCATTTCAAAGTATGTACATGGATCGATAGGGAATTTTGTTACGAATTCAACGAGGTATGGCATTCCACTTTTGGACAATTATTTTCACTGCTATCGAAAAAAAACTGATTATTTTTTATCAAAAAATCAAAAAAAATATTTTTTGTAAAAAGTCGGATATTTTTAATTGTTGTTTTCGCCATAACTTGGCCAAAAATGGCCGTACAGCTAAAATAAAGACAGTTTTGTGCTTTTAATAAACACAGCTAACAATGTCTATCCCCACTTTTTCGATTTTCGTAAAAAAAAATTTGACAAATTTTCTCATTTTCGATAAGGGGTACCATTCATCAAAATTTGCGAAAAATGGCAAAAAATTTGAATTTCAATGTATGTACATGAATCGATAGGGAATTTTGTTACGAATTCAACGAGGTATGGCATTCCACATTTGGACAAGTATTTTTACTGCTATTGCAAAAAAAAGGGTTATTTTTAATCAAAAAATCGAAAAAAAAATCTTTTGAAAAAATTGGATATTTTCAATTGCCGTTTTCGCCATAACTTGGCCAAAAATGGCAGCACAGCAAAAATAAAGACAGTTTTGTGCTGCTAATAAACATAGGTAACTATGTTTATCCCTACTTTTTCGATTTTCGAAAAAAAAAATTTTGACAAATTTTCTCATTTTCGATAAGGGGTACCATTCATCAAAATTTGCGAAAAATGGCAAAAAATTTGAATTTCAATGTATGTACATGAATCGATAGGGAATTTTGTTACGAATTCAACGAGGTATGGCATTCCACATTTGGACAAGTATTTTTACTGCTATTGCAAAAAAACGGATTATTTTTAATCAAAAAATCGAAAAAAATATCTTTTGAAAAAATTGGATATTTTCAATTGCCGTTTTCGCCATAACTTGGCCAAAAATGGCAGCACAGCAAAAATAAAGACAGTTTTATGCTGCTAATAAACATAGCTAACAATGTCTATCCCTACATTTTTGATTTTAGAAAAAAAAAAATTTGACAAATTTTCGCATTTTCGATAAGGGGTACCATCATCAAAATTTGCCAAAAATGGCAAAAAATTAGCATTTCAATGTATGTACATGAATCGATAGGGAATTTTGTTACGAATTCAACGAGGTATGGCATTCCACATTTGGTCAACTATTTTTACTGCTATCGAAAAAAAACGGATTATTTTTTATCAAAAAATCGAAAAAAAAAATTGTTGTAAAAATCGGTTATTTTTAATCGGAGTTTTCGCCATAGCTTGGCCAAAAATGGCCGTACAGCTAAAATAAAGACAGTTTTGTGCTTTTAATAAACATAGCTAACAATGTCTATCCCCACTTTTTCGATTTTCGTAAAAAAAAATTTGACAAATTTTCGCATTTTCGATAAGGGGTACCATCATCAAAATTTGCAAAAAATGGCAAAAAATTTGCATTTCAATGTATGTACATGAATCGATAGGGAATTTTGTTACGAATTGAACGAGGTATGGCATTCCACATTTGGACAAGTATTTTTACTGCTATTGCAAAAAAAAAGGTTATTTTTAATCAAAAAATCAAAAAAAATATTTTTTGTAAAAAGTCGGATATTTTTAATTGTTGTTTTCGCCATAACTTGGCCAAAAATGGCCGTACAGCTAAAATAAAGACAGTTTTGTGCTTTTAATAAACACAGCTAACAATGTCTATCCCCACTTTTTCGATTTTCGTAAAAAAAAATTTGACAAATTTTCTCATTTTCGATAAGGGGTACCATTCATCAAAATTTGCGAAAAATGGCAAAAAATTTGAATTTCAATGTATGTACATGAATCGATAGGGAATTTTGTTACGAATTCAACGAGGTATGGCATTCCACATTTGGACAAGTATTTTTACTGCTATTGCAAAAAAAAGGGTTATTTTTAATCAAAAAATCGAAAAAAAAATCTTTTGAAAAAATTGGATATTTTCAATTGCCGTTTTCGCCATAACTTGGCCAAAAATGGCAGCACAGCAAAAATAAAGACAGTTTTGTGCTGCTAATAAACATAGGTAACTATGTTTATCCCTACTTTTTCGATTTTCGAAAAAAAAAATTTTGACAAATTTTCTCATTTTCGATAAGGGGTACCATTCATCAAAATTTGCGAAAAATGGCAAAAAATTTGAATTTCAATGTATGTACATGAATCGATAGGGAATTTTGTTACGAATTCAACGAGGTATGGCATTCCACATTTGGACAAGTATTTTTACTGCTATTGCAAAAAAACGGATTATTTTTAATCAAAAAATCGAAAAAAATATCTTTTGAAAAAATTGGATATTTTCAATTGCCGTTTTCGCCATAACTTGGCCAAAAATGGCAGCACAGCAAAAATAAAGACAGTTTTATGCTGCTAATAAACATAGCTAACAATGTCTATCCCTACATTTTTGATTTTAGAAAAAAAAAAATTTGACAAATTTTCGCATTTTCGATAAGGGGTACCATCATCAAAATTTGCCAAAAATGGCAAAAAATTAGCATTTCAATGTATGTACATGAATCGATAGGGAATTTTGTTACGAATTCAACGAGGTATGGCATTCCACATTTGGTCAACTATTTTTACTGCTATCGAAAAAAAACGGATTATTTTTTATCAAAAAATCGAAAAAAAAAATTGTTGTAAAAATCGGTTATTTTTAATCGGAGTTTTCGCCATAGCTTGGCCAAAAATGGCCGTACAGCTAAAATAAAGACAGTTTTGTGCTTTTAATAAACATAGCTAACAATGTCTATCCCCACTTTTTCGATTTTCGTAAAAAAAAATTTGACAAATTTTCGCATTTTCGATAAGGGGTACCATCATCAAAATTTGCAAAAAATGGCAAAAAATTTGCATTTCAATGTATGTACATGAATCGATAGGGAATTTTGTTACGAATTGAACGAGGTATGGCATTCCACATTTGGACAAGTATTTTTACTGCTATTGCAAAAAAAAAGGTTATTTTTAATCAAAAAATCGAAAAAAAAATCTTTTGAAAAAATTGGATATTTTCAATTGCCGTTTTCGCCATAACTTGGCCAAAAATGGCAGCACAGCAAAAATAAAGACAGTTTTGTGCTGCTAATAAACATAGGTAACTATGTTTATCCCTACTTTTTCGATTTTCGAAAAAAAAAATTTTGACAAATTTTCTCATTTTCGATAAGGGGTACCATTCATCAAAATTTGCGAAAAATGGCAAAAAATTTGAATTTCAATGTATGTACATGAATCGATAGGGAATTTTGTTACGAATTCAACGAGGTATGGCATTCCACATTTGGACAAGTATTTTTACTGCTATTGCAAAAAAACGGATTATTTTTAATCAAAAAATCGAAAAAAATATCTTTTGAAAAAATTGGATATTTTCAATTGCCGTTTTCGCCATAACTTGGCCAAAAATGGCAGCACAGCAAAAATAAAGACAGTTTTATGCTGCTAATAAACATAGCTAACAATGTCTATCCCTACATTTTTGATTTTAGAAAAAAAAAAATTTGACAAATTTTTGCATTTTCTATAAGGGGTACCATCATCAAAATTTGCGAAAAATGGCAAAAAATTTGCATTTCAATGTATGTACATGAATCGATAGGGAATTTTGTTACGAATTCAACGAGGTATGTCATTCCACATTTGGACAACTATTCTTACTGCTATCGCTAAAAAACAGATTATTTTTAATCAAAAAATCGAAAAAAGAATTGGTTTAAAAAATCGGATATCTTCAATCGCCGTTTTCGCCATAACTTGGCTAAAAATGCCCGCACAGCTAAAATAAAGACTGTTTTGTGCTGCTTATAATTATTATGTAGAATTATAGAGAAATTATAATGTTTTTTATATAGAAGTTACTTTTAAATATAGTTGCCAGGTGAACTAACCTTTAATCGATTTGCTTTATTATTCTCACACGCAGTTTCTATTACTCGGGGTCATTTTGGGGCAATTTATCAGCGATATAACGCGACCTGCGGAAACCCTTTTCGGAGCCAACCAACCACGTTCCTGTCACCTTGCCATCATCATCATCGTGGCCATCATCATCACTATCACCATCATCATCATCGCCACCGTCATCGCCATCAGCAGGCACCCGCTGATCACATGCCAAGACATTTTATAAGTGCCTCATCGCTCGACATTCGTGTCACGCAGCAAAGTTGTTACTCAAAAATGTTCGTCGGAGCCATAAACGTGCGACAAGTCGAGGGGGAAGAGGATCGGGGGCACTGCGGAGGTGTTTCCTTATAGTTTTGTGCTGCAAATTGGCAGTTGTGTAAGTCAAATTGTAGTCTGTCTATGTCGCCATCGCCATCGCCATCTCCATCGCCTTTCCTCGACCACTTCTCCACTAAAATTTGTGGCATCCATTAGTACGAAACGAAATCTCAGCAGAAAGAAAGCAAAAAAATGGAGGCGGAGAAGGAAACTCGCTTAAAAAAAATTCCACTTGACCATCTGGCTGAAGGTTTATTTTTGTGGCAACTTGGACGATGGACGCAGATTATAACTTTGAATGTTATGTAATTAACAGATAGCAGGAAACTTTCCCATCACGCATGGCCTACTGTTTTGTTTTGCTTTTTGGGAGATTGTATCTTTGGGCCACTGGGCCGTGCATGAACCAAATTGATTCACTTAACGCTACACGCCATTAATCTGCCAATGTTTTGCGGTGCTTCTGCACTGTGAAAAAAGTGTATATACTTTAAATATACTTTCAAATATTTAATTCATGAGTTGTGAATTTTAAAAATATATTTTACATGATAAATATATAGTTTTAAAAACAAATAAGCTAATTTAATTTTAATAATAGTATACTAGTATGCCCAGTGCACACGTAACTACTCCCCCATTGTCCTTGTGGCCATAGGCTTTTAGGCTATTTTTACACTTGCGGTCCTTGGGGCGTCTTTAATCAGCGTCATCCCACTGCGGATGAGGATTCGTGAGTGGACCCTCCAGTCTCGCTGGAGTCCTGCACGTGAGTCCTGTGCCTGCCCACATCAAACAAGGACGGGGATTTTTGGGGGTGACTACTGGAATGCCACTGCAGACAGCTGACAAATTGTAACCCCTTGCTCAACTAATTCAATGCAAGCTTTAAGTTTAAATTCCAAATGTTGATTTTACGTGTTACATATGTATGTTGGTATATATAGTAATTTTAGGTTGTCGAAGCGGGGCAGTTGGAATGTGCTTTGTTATGCAAATAATTGTCAACACCTTTTGCGAGTTTGCAAATTTCATTTCGCTCTGCAATTTTCAGCGGTATCCAACGGGGCGTGGCCAGCGCCCTAGTGTGAGTGTGTGTGGCCAGCGCAAATGTTGCCAATTATTTGCACACACACACACACACACACACACACAAGCCATCTTACCGGCAAAAGCGGCGTTTGCACAATGTTCAAGCGGAACGGATCGGCGTAGAGAGAGGGCCATATCACAAAATTGCCAAACCGGCACCAAACAAACCGCAAACGTGGACAGAAGGGCGTGGCACGCGTGGCAAAATGCGAACAAAACGCGTTTCATGCCCCATTGACGGCGTAAACCCCCCACCCCCCCCAAAACAAACAAAAAAACAGCCTCCAATAGCTTCTGTTTGGAGCCAGGTTGATAGGCAAAATTGGGTGGTTTACCGGCCATATTTGCAGCTAATTGGCTTTAAGTAGTGCTGATTACAGAGCGCCATGCAAGTGCGCTGCATTGCCAAGTGTGAGCATTTTCAATTACAAAATACAAATTAGCGGGCGCTGCAAAGTAGGCAATACATTTCTGTTAAGTTATTAAAACGCCATGAGGCGTTGGATCCCATGGCTACCCATCCCCATCCCCATCCCCATACCATTCCCAGAGATCCAATCCCATTGGGCGTGGCCGTAAATTAATGTCATTAATTTGAGCTTAACACTGGTTTATGCATCGCCTGCCGCCGCCGCCGCCGCCGTAGTAACTACAACTTACACGCATGACCAGCGGCGGTGAAGGCGGCAAATGAAGCGGCAATGGGAATGGGAACGGGAACGGGAACGGAACCACATCCAGAACGAGTCTGGCCGAGAATGCTGTGCATTTAATTGTTGCATTTTAATTAAAATTTATACACAAAAGCTTTTAGCTTAAGTAAGCGTCCATTGGCGGCGGCCAGCGACGGCGAACGCAGACGCATAAATGTATGTACCCAGTAATCACAAGTTCCCTTGGTTCCTTTTCCCTTCATACATATAGTTTTATATATCTGCGAATATTACGGATAAAAATGCAATAAGCGAAAGGCATGCATAGGCTACAAATTATGCCAGCCACGCGGAGTAATTAACTTAATATAAAGCTGGAGGATCTGGCGGTTAAGGATATACATCCTTGCCTGAAAGTTATGAGCACACCAAATACTTTCAGCCAGTTCTCGCTGCTTCAAATCCTCATCCCATAACACTTTTTTTCATAACGCTTTTACCTTGTTTCTTTCCACTTTGTGGCCTGTGCTGAAGTGCAACAAATTCAATTTGCTTTGGCAATCGTAAATTGAAAGAAAATGTAACAAGAAAATGAAAAATAATATTGTGGAATTTATGCGCTGCTTTAGTAATTATTTGTTTTGAAAAAAAACCCGGATGATGGTATAAAAGCTATTGATCCAAACAAGCGCTGGATAAAGCGGTTTATGAAAGTAGTTGAAAGCATGAATAGAAATCTAGCCAAATATGTTTTCAACTATATTTCTTTTCCTTTTTCTTTCTCAAAGCGACCATTTCTCATATCTGTCAAGAATTCAACTCAACTGTTAATCCTACAAACGCTAAACTCTTTCCCTTACCAGAATCGTGTTGGCGTTTTAAGTCCCCAAAGAAGCAACTCCCGCCCAAAAGTGTCGCTTATGAATTTCATATAATCTCTGGCGCGCATAAAATGTCTAGACACAACTCCAGTAGAGGAGAAAATAATCAACAAAAACAAGCAACTCAAGCTCAAATTACGCGAAATTTGGCAAACAAAAGTTGTTCGGCGAAATTCGCGATTTTGTAAATATGCCATTTGCATACTTATTAAAAGGAATATCAGACTCGGTGGATTAAATATTTAAATTATGCCAAGTGACACTTAATAAAGAGCACAGTAAAAGCCCACAGATCTGCAAAATCCCATTCAAGTTGCGGATATGTGCTCGGAATGGCAAATAAGGTGTTGGACCAGAAACATGACCGCAAACGGCCAAACAAAGAGTCTTCCAAGAAGAACAAATAACCTTTTTAGGGGTGTTTATAGATCCGGGTCCCGGGTGCTGGGTCCAGACATTGATTTGATTATGCCACCTTTCAACCCTTGAGTGCACATCAAAAGCCTGCGGCTGGGTCTTATGCTGCGAAACTGCTTTGGGCCATTCGAACACCTCAAATTAGTGCACCTTGTAGTTTCTACTCATTCTTTACCCTCCATGGTTGTTGTTCAAATTATAAAATTTGTCTGGTCCTCTACATAAATCCTCATCCATCTCATGCACGTCCTGCAGCAACTGGGTGGCCTTGGCGTCGGTTGGACTCTTTTGGTCAATGATTTGCTTCGTTGACTAAGCAAATTAAGTATACGACCCACGTGCCGGGAATGCCAACTGAGCGAAGAAGGCAGCCGCAAAATGTTTATAATGAGCTAATAAACACAAATTGATTGTGTGTGAAATTAAAAGCGAAAGTTTTGCACCTCACTGGCAAGATGAACACAAGCTTCAATGGGTTGCGGCCTATTGACCAATATAATTACCATGATAAATATTTTAGCAAATAATTTTGTAATTTATTAAGGCTGAAGTTTAACTTGACTGAATATTATGCATTCCAAGTGCGTAAATTCCCAATAGCCAAGATATTAATTATCTCCGAAACTAATTGGAACTCAATTAAAATTAATATTGGAATGCATCTCGGAAACTACTTGGAGTGAGACTATTTTAAATTATTAAATGCGATTAAAGAGTGTCACTATTACTGAATTTATTTAGCACCATTTAAGTTAAAGGCGTGCCACCAGTTTGGCCTACAATCGCATGGTGGGCATGCTTAAATCGCTGACCAAATTTGACCAACACTTTTGGCCGTAGGCCCAGAGACCCATAAACTATGCATTAGCTGCCGGGCACATGTTTAAAATACCAAAATACCTAGCTCACGCACCCGGCCATTATGTGCATTGCCATCGCGTTGTCCTTGGTGTCCTGCCGCACCTCCTTTTCACCTCCAGCTTGCCACCCTGCCTCTCCATGCTCCGTTCAGTGTCCCGCTTGGCCATCTTTTGTCTTTCGCCCTGGGTCTTTATCTGACTGCGGCACAATGACGCGGCGTATGAGTAATGTGCCTGGTGGGTGGGTGGAGTGCATCTACATAGAACTTATTTCGTATACGCGTCGCGTAGCATTTTGATGTGGCTGAAAGGCCATCTTACAACCCATCCCACCCATTGCTTCGCTTCCGCACCACCAGCCCTCTTGCCACGTATAATAAAGTGTTTGCGACTTTTTCATTGCTCACGTACGCTTTTCATGACTGACTTCTTATGCTTTAGGTTAAGGTTTTGCCCATGGATTCGGATGCGGATTCGGGTACGGGTACGGGTACGGATACGGGTCCTCGAATGTGTGTGCTAAGCGAGTGCTTTATTTCATTAAGTTGGCTCGGTCCGAAAATCTTTGTGGCCAACTTTTGTGCTTAATATCCCGTTGTGAGTTCCGTGCGGTTTTTGTCGGATTCCTTTATAGTTTCTATCAAACCAAACGTTCTCGTCTCCGTCTTCGTCCTCATCTTGTTGGGGGTGGAGAAATGGCTAACAAAGTACAGGCCAAGATTTCTTTTGTCTTTCCCTCGTGTCGGCATTTATTTACATATTTATGAAGCGAAATATTAAGAATTATATAGGCGGAGCGATCCGAACTGGCCTTTATCTCGTACTGAATTCTATCCCACTTATTTCCCAGGTTGGGAAGTGGAGTGGAGTGATGTGGAGGGCATACCTCCTGCATATTTGGCAGTTAGGAATTTTTTGGACCCGAAACGAACGAATGAACGAAAGCCAAGGGCACAGCAGATACTACACATTTCGAATAGCAATAATATTTGTAGACAAATATCTCGGTTGGCTGTCGTCTCTTGCCATTTCCTGGGGCCTTCCTTTTGAAGGTGAACTCAAAAGTACAATCCAAGGTCTTGCGTTGATTCGTTTTCATTTTTGTTGGCCTCATAAATTCTTATTAATTTATAATAAAAAGAAAAAGAAATTGTGAAGCGCTCGGCGTAACGGTGGCTTGGAATTTTGCAAATTAATATTTCATTTCGAATGCTCCGCATTGATGCGGTTTGTCCATTTGATGCGAGTGAAAATGTTTTTATCCCTTTTTGGCGAAAATTGCACAGAAATTGTTGCATGCCTGTGCGTTATGCGGCTAATGAAATTCCCTTCTTGAGCAAAAATTAATGAAATAAATGCTGGGTGGAGGGAGATCTATATCATCCTGCATTTAGTCTGCGTGCCAAAAGCGATTAAGTTCGCTATAAATTCTAATTACCAGAGAGTTACGAGTTGGAAAATTACATTTTATTATATGATAAAAGTTAAGCTTCAACTGGACGACGATAATGTATACCCAAATAGATTTACATGCGTATTCCCAGTACAAAGCCAACCGCAAACTCCACTTAATCATGTGTCGCTGCCCAAATAGTAGCATCTGCCCACTTCTCCACCATCCTTGGCCCAAACTCCTACACCGTATTCAAGTGTCAGAAGTGCAATTTATTTTTATGTTGTATAGTGTTGTTTTGCCAAAAGAGAAAAAGACGAAGGCAAACTCGACCAAAAGCTGAAACCAGCAATCGCGCGAGTACCAACAATACACAGAATAAACAAAAGCTGAGCTAAAATGGAGAGTTTGCTGGTGGGTTGGCTGTGTGGTTCGTTGTCCATTTGGGTGGTTGTAGTTTCTGGGTGGTGCTGCTATAGTGCTTGTCCAGCTGGTGTGGCCATAAAAACCAAAGCTGAAGCTCAATGTGGTCTGCGTTGGCTATATGAAGAGTGTTGATATATGCATGACCAGCATGGAGGTGGAGAGCGATACCAGTCTATAATAGAGCTAATACAAATCATTCGATTTCAGATTTTAATCTGGCCATTTTATAACGGAACCACCAAAAGGAAAACAATCAATATGCATAACGAAAATACCAATCAAAACGATTTTGTATATCATGCAAATATTTTGTGCGTGCATATTTCTCTCTTGGAAAAAACATAGTTGATCGAAACCCTAACAATTTACTATTGCCCTTTTACTATTTGCTAGTTTTTTTATTTAAAGTGTTGACTTACCTTTTTTAATCACCCATATTTTAACATACGTGTTAAGGACCTTCTAATGTGCTAATAATTTATGTATGTGCTAATTAAGTTGCATGCTTGCCAAAGTTTTTCACCAGCACAGCCAGAAAGGTAGAAATCCAGATATTTCACATGTGACTCCAATTGCAAGTGCAACAACATTCTCGATGTCACGTTTCGAGCAACTAATTTGTAAATATTCGTCTGAAGGCAAAAAGTTTGCGGTGTTGTGTGTGTGTGGAGCTCTCTCATCCCGCCCAGCAAAAAAAACCCAACTCTATTCTAACCCTGCAATATGTCAAAGGTGCAAGAACGCGAAGTGGGTGGGTTAGTGGGTGTTTTTTGGGGGGTTTTGGGTGGCAGGGTTGGGTGAAGGTGGGCTAAACTACAGGTGAAGGCACCTGGATGCCATGTGGGACGTGTGCGGTTTTGATGCGGTTTCGGTTTAACAGCTCCCCATGTAAGCCGCCGCCACCTGGGCCCATAAAATGCAGTCAACGGGCTATGCGGATGGAGATGAGTTTTGTCAGCTTAAAGTGGCTCATAATGAAGTTGCTACTGCACGTGCCGCTGCCATCGGAATTTCAATGTTGATTGAATGGCCTGGTGACCCGAGTTGGCAACGTCGCTTTACGTCACAGGGTTTAGACCAAACTTGAATAAACGTTTACATTTTGGGGGACCTACAGCTTTATGATTAGATAAGATTTTACATAATGGTTATAAGTGCGGAACATGAGCTACTAGTTTAGCAAAGAAACTTAATACCTAACTATATTCTTACACGCAAATTACTCATGCTCTGGACTGTAAAGAGCTCTCTTTTCATGAATTTTAATGCTGCGCGAGGCAGCGGCGTTTCGGCCTTTCATCAAAATTCAATTGTCTGCATTTTGGGAAGCCCTCGACGCCAGTTCCAGATAGCCGAGAGCGCAGAGATCCCAGAGATTCAGCTGTACGGGTACTGTGTGGCACTCGCTAAAGCGGACAATCCAACGTGGCCATTGTTGACCCTTTTGGGGTCTTTTGTTTTTCGCTCGGCCAGCCAAGCGAGCCAAGTGGACGTTTATCTTTTGCAGTCACTGTGCACTTCTAGCTGGCGCGGCCAAAACTACAAACTGCAAGTGTATATAAACCATTTTATTTGCGCTCTGGTGCGGCATATGTTTGCATAACATTTCGTGGAGCGTAAAGGCTCCAACGTCCAACTAGCGGCATGAAAAGCGCTCCTCGGGACTTTAAAGCTGGGGGAATTCAAAATTTAACGATGGCTCGTGGGCTATGTATTTAGAATACTATGTATTTACAGCTTTCTTTGCAATTTTTAACATGGTCAAATTCATAAAACCAGTTCTGTGTCAAGACAATATTATTTTTTTTCTATTTTTTTTTGGATACACGCGCTGGAAACAGCAACCGGCGTAAGCGGCCATGGAAATATATGGGTGGTTTTGGTTGGTAGAGAGATGATTGGTCGGCTGGTTTGGAGTGTTGGTGGGTGGCATCCGAAACCGGGGCGGGTCGGAGGCGGCTTACACGCAATAAACCGCTTTGACCACCGATCCCTGCTTGGACATGGAGTCCTTGTGCAGCTGGTACTGCAGTTGGTGGGGCGGCAGGACGAGCAGGTCGCGTAACTTGAGTCCAATCTCCATGACGGCCAGCTCGTTGTGTCCGTTGGCGGTCCAAATTGCTGGCGGAGTAGAGGCAGTGAAGGCGCGGGGTTAGCAGTTGTCATGGCGTTGCCCAGTGGCTACTTAAGCTGGGTACACTACAAAACTACACTGTGTAAGCTGGCTTAAAATTAAATAGATACTAAATAAATACATAAATACTTAATAAATACTTAAATAAGTAAACTAATAGCGAAGTAATCAAAGGAATTTTATATATGTCAATAATTTTGTTTCTAAGCTGTACAAATTTTTGTTGATATTTTTAAAATATGTTATAAATATAACATATAATTTTGAATACCAACATTTTCCTTCAGTGATACTCACAAATTTTGTTGCTCTTGCCGCGCAAGTTGATAACAGCGCCGCAGACTTCTTCAGTGTGATCAAAGGCCTCGCCAATCAGAATGAGTAGCTGTCAGTGGGCAGGAAAGAGGTTGTGCAGTTGCAACAGCAACAGATATGACAGGCGATGGACGCAAAGCTCCAATGGCTACTTACCACATCTAGCCAGAGCTTGTCCAGCTCCACTTTGGAGCCGCGCCCCATATTGATGACCCAACGGCCGCCGAACTTGTTCGCATCATCCTCCCACATGGGCCTGATATGAAAGAGTCCAGACTTGCAGATTAATTCGTATTTATATGTATAAATCAAGCCAAGCTTACTGTATGCCCTTCTTAAACAAAGAATAATCACTGCCCACTCTAATCTCAGATGGCGGCTTGATGTGATTGTAGAGACTCCAGAAGTCCTCGACCATGTCGAAGCTGGTGATCTCGTTCTGCATGTCCTCCCAGTTCTTGCTGCGATCATTCTCCAGATACCAAAGTGTCCAGGTATTCTCAAGTGGATGCTTCAGACGCATGTCAACGATCTCCGTCAGGGGCTTACGAAGATCCATCTCCGAGAGCGTTTTCAGATCCGCACTGGAACTCGAACGGGAATCGGTGAGCGTTTCGGTGCCATTGTCCATCATCTTGAATTCGGTCTGCTGGGTCGTCAGCATGGTTGCGTGTATTTGCAAATTATCTTTTATACTGAGTCAAATTTATAACACTGGACGCTATTGAAATTTCAGAGCACTTGGAAAAACGATTTCACAGACACAACACGAGAATGTGTAGAAGGGCCTGACTACGAAACCAGACTGAAACCATTTATCCAGACAGTAAAGGCATAGGGATGTTTGAAGGTATTTTTACTCACTTTCAAGTTGACCTGGCCCCAATTCATAACTTTCATTGCCCGTAAATAATTAGACAGTCTCTGGACCAGCTCTTTTAGTGCCCAACGTTCTTCGGTCCCAGTTTCTAATTCAACTCTAAACTATTTATGCTCTCGTTGGGTACGCAATGAGATTATGCACTGTTAGAAAATATCAGTAATAAATGTGTTGTGCTCATGAAAACATACTTCAAAAGCTTCTTGTTTATTTATCTATTTGGATCTTAAGATATCTTATAACAGCATTCATATAACTTTAGTATCATTTGTAATTGCACCCATTAATTTGTAGGTACTTAGCAGTAGCAGTAACTTTTTTTTCGTGTGCATTTCCATGTTCCTGATTCGGTCATGGCCATCTTGTTGGACTTGGTGATAAAAATCGAGCGCCTTATGCTTGCGTTCATATAAAGCGTTAATTTTATGACACAGAATGGAAGGACACTTGAGCGACTCCGAGGCCAGAGTGAAATTTACGCACTCACACTTTTCGCCTCCGTTGGCTCCTTTCTTTTTTCCTATGATTTTACGACAATTGAGGGGGACAAAAGGAGTGGAAAGGCGTTTGGGTTTTGGGGGGTGGGGGAAGTCAGAGTAGGTGGAATTTTCCGGGCTTTGATGGTGTTGATAATGATGATGTTGTTGCTATTGCCAAAGCTGTCGTCTTTTATGTTGCCTGCCATAAAAGTGAAAATATTATGAAGCTTGTTCGAAATGGAGGAACAATGAAACAGCTACGTAATTGCCGGCAAAGTATCTCGAAAGTCATCTATGAGGCAGTTCTTGACTTGTGCAATTGACATTGCTGCACAGTAGTTTCGATAACATGACAACCCAGAATGCTAATAATAGACAATAAACGACAATATCGAAATTGAGCAAGGACTCCACCGACTATAATTTGACAGTTAAATGGCAGGATCTATTGAGGACACTGGAGCTGCAAGTATTCCATTCGGTTAACAAACGCGCAAAAGGCACTGATGGATAGCAGTTTGAAGAGCAATTTCGTGTCCAGTGTAATGCCATATATGGTGACTGTGACACGTTCCCAGATTTCCTGACGGAGTAACTCATCAATCTATACTTAAAGGGAAACTCTACAAACATCTTTTGTATTTTATATAATTGTTCTACTCACCATTTTAGCAGTTTCCTTATGGTAATTGGTCAAGTGAAAAGTGCATATACTTCTGCTGATTCTCGATTCACGTGACAGCATCGCAAAAATGGTCCACTGGAATATTAGGTTCAATGCAGAAATGATAAGGAAGTATAAAACATTTTTATCTTTAGCTGTAACGCTAAAAAATGGTATTAATCCGTAGATAATAGCACACAGCCAATGAATTCGGAAATGTCGTGTGATTTTGAGCGTAAGTTGAAAAACATTATAGCGCAGTCGAATCAATTTTTCGCCGATTTCTTGAAGTTGTCTCACCAGAACCATAAACTGACCACTTTCAAGGACGCAAGATAGCCGTAGCTTATCCATATCATTTGCGATTCTTCGGGTGCAGTGGTGTAGTTCGCTATACATGGCAATGAGCACCACAAAGAGGCAAATATTGATGGTGATCTGAAGAAGGAAGCTCAGAAGGAAGGCCAGCATAACTAGCAGTAGAACGCTGTTGAGCAGCGTGTCATAAGCATCATCAGGATAGTTACGTATTCCCACGATTGTGTTTAGGGATCTCAAAAGATTCTGCAGCGTCAGAAGAAGTAGCAGGAAATGTTTCAGGCGAAACATATTCGGATGCCTGGCCATAAGATTCACCTGTTTCATTATTCGCATCATTTCGTTTAATAGCACCACGATCTCTTGACTTTTCACAAATCCATATACTCTGACCACCAACAAGATAACACTGCCCATTGCATTGGGCCACACAGCTTGCACACAGCACAGATTATCGAACATTTTACTTGTGTTCGCAAAGATGAATAGTGTCAAAAAAATGAGAACCAAGCTGGAGTAAAATCGCAGAAATGCAGAGTGCCGAAAGCATTGCGTTTTTGAGTTATACACAAAGGTGGTGACCCCGCAGATCTGGGTCAGCAATACGAAGAGAGCCAGGAACTGCCGTGTAAAGCGGTTGAGCAGATTCACTTCCCTCATCGCGGATGGCCAAACAATTGATACCAAAACCCGATTGGCCGCCCTTCAAGGACGTGAATGGCGGCGGGTGCCCCATTTGAATTATGACCGCACTTTGGCGCTGATGTACGCGCATTAATAAGCGGTCAAAGTTTTGATGGCTTAATCGATATGACGACGTCGGCAACTTCTGCTCGGCGACCACAGCGCATTCTGCGGTCACCGCTCCGGCGCTAAAAAGTATGGATTATGTAATCAGCGCTTTAACTGCCAGCGTTAGGAGTTTGCGGTGAAATTAATACCAGTGGCCCAAATCATTTAGTTTTAATTCTCTCAAAGTGGTTAATTAATAATTTTAAAATTCCAACAAAACCCTACAGATAACAATCATTTATGAACTATATACGAATTAAACATAGCAAATTGGCATGTAGGTCTTAAAGACAGTAAAGCCCACATTCTGAGCGCGGCAGGAAAACACTCTTGCAGCGAATTATCGCAATTTTACTTCAGTGCCAACCAAGCAACTTCCACTCCCACTCCCATTAACCTCAATAAGTTCTGAGTTATGCTGCGTGTTCTTTAAACAGATTCGAATTTCGAATCGGTCTCCGCAGCCAACTGGCATATCTTACCCTTTTGTTTGCCGGTCAATGCGAAGGAAAAACAATCTCAATCTCGTTTTACGCTGCCGTGCGGCGAGCACATTTAATTACGCAACATTTACGTTAAAATTTTATTGTCCGCATTACTGAAGCGAATGGCCGGCGGCCGGCGGACGGCACCCGGATCCGGGTTCGAAATCCGGACTTGGACTCAATCCTTCGATCCCTCATCCACTGCCAGTGCACTCAGCTGTGGTTTCCGTTACACATTTCGCGCCATTGTCCAAAGTGGGCGGTGGTCGTTGGCTTGGGGGGTCCTGGATCCGCCCCTTTATCCTGGCACGCCCATCGCGCCGACATGCATGAGCTATCTCTCCTGGCAGGCAGCTCATTTTGATTCGCCTCTGAAAGGAGAACGCATCATTTGCGCTGCCACCGTGCTGGCCACGTTATTGGCATATTTTTTAATGCCGCCGACAGGACAAGGGGCAAAATGTTATAGACAGGAGCTCAAGGATGGAATGACTCTATCAGCGCTGCGAAAAACAAGGAAATATTAATAAAAAAAATCACATTGCGGTGAGTGACGGGAAAACATTGATGCGATGGCCCAGACATCAGAATTCAGGTGCACCACGAAAAATGCTGTTCAATCAATTCGGTAGAGTATATATGCATTGAAAAATCAGCACGTGTAAGTTCTTTATTAAAAGTATAAATATAAAAACTTGATTTTAGTAAACCTATTTCCAGCTGTTCGCCATAGGAAGTTAAAAATTGTAAAAATCCTCAAATAGGACTTTCGCTTCAATAATACTGTTGCACAGCATTTGTTTCGTTTGAGCGTAATTTAATCATGGAAAAAGAAAGTTCCTGCCGGGGGTGGTATTGTTTGGTAACGTCAATTGTCAGTTTGTTGCATTTATCGGCGCTTTACGGCTCATTTGCGTTTTGAACATGTGTAAACAAGGCGAGGCAGATGGTCGAGTGCCTCCTTTAACCCCACGCCTCAAACGGTTTGCCTTTTGCACAGGATGTGGCAGTTGATGTTGCCATCGGCCAGAGAACACAGACAACTGAACTCATCATCATCAGCAGCGTTTTTAACGGCGGTGATTTATGAAATTTGCGAACAAACCAGCCAGCCAACAATTTCCACTGCAGTCGCACGTTTGCATTTATTTTGCGCATATTTAATGAGCACAAATATTTTCACAGTATGTAAATTTATGAAACATGCACTGTGCACTGTTTTTCAACCGGAACTTAAAAATATGCCAATGGCGCCTTATTAAGCACTCATTACTCACGCCGCCATTCCGTAAATTTATGTACATTTAAAGGCTTCCCCATCCATATGTCCACCTGTCCATCTGTCTGTCCATTCGCTGGACATTCTCATGGCAGCTCTCCGTGTCCCAGTGCCTGAGTATCTTGTCTGTGGTGCCACTTGTCTGCGGTCTGGATGACAGTCTGTATGAATCGACCGCCGGACGGCCGCAGTTTTGCGGCAGAAGCTTGGCAAAGATGAGCCATAAATTAGTACGCAGAGGGTCGAGAATTGCATGCAGATGATTTCAGTGCGATGGCTTTGGAGTGTACCTTACCCAATAATTGAGCCGACCGATTGGCAGCACCAGTTAGATAATCGATTTTCAAATTCAATTTACTGGTGAAGGAACATTTTGGCACGACGCCACAGCTGGCATAACACTGCGAGAAATAATGGAGTACTACAGTGTCTGAATGTTAAAAACAACATTGCCAATGTGTAGGATTTATATTCTTCTTTAAAATATCAGTAATTTCTCATTCATTATAATTCAGTTTTAATTAAATATTATATATAGTTTTATATGTAGTATCTGACACCATTCGATGTAAATCAATACATGAATACCACATGATTCCTCATTTTCGAAATATTTTATTACAATCCACACAAAGATGCATTTTCATTGTGTGTGCTGGCTTTATAAAGTTGCTCCCCGGGGGCGCAGCTATATCCCAATATCCCTACACTAACAGAGACACAGATACCGCGCCATTGAATTCACATTCACGTTTTGTTTATTTATTTATTGCAGCCATTGCATTGTTATGCACACCAAGGCAGACAAAATAAATACCAGCACACAGAACAATAAATTTAAAATCTAATTACGCGCACCATTTAATATCGGAGCGGAAACGGAAATGGGTGTGGGGGGAAAAGGAAGTGCGAGTTCGAGTTCGAACGTGAGCTGGCTATGATGGCGCCAAGTCTCCCAGGCGGATTCGGCCAAAAAAGGAAACCCAGATCGAACAGTTGGCCAAACAAATCCACACAACACATAATAAATAGATAAGCCGCGTCGGCAAATCTCAAAGGCAAAAGACGAACCAAAAAAAAAAAACGCAATTAAAATTTTGATAAGCAAACAGCAGACGCAACTCGAATTAGTTATCTCTCTGTATGTGTTAAAGCCAACAAAAAAAAAAAACAAAATAAAAAAGGAAAAACAGAGGCCAAGGAGAAATAATAAAATTGCCTGTGGTTGAGCTTTTGACTTGCGGGCGGTGGTCAGTATGGGGTTAAGCCGGGGGTCCTCGGGTCTCGGAATACAAATGAGTTTTCTTTGTTGGCCTCTTGTGCATGTAATTTACACTGAACAGCAGGGTTGCGGTGCGGGGTGGTGGTGGTGATGGTGCTGCCCAGAGTACTGGGGCATCAACCACATCCGCAACCAAATGGTCAACATTGCTCAACTTGTGAAAAATACATTATGGTTTAAAGTATTTAATTGCACACAATTTTTGGGGTTTTTCGAGCCATAGCTTCGTCCTTGCGTAAAATAGCAAACTCAAATGGGGAATATATATATGTGTGTAGATTTATTCAGGGATCAACGAGATTTTTCCCCCTTACTTGGTTAAGGGATGAATGGATGATTTGGTTACCGAAAAAGTAAAGCCTACGCAAACAAAACGCAATTAAAACTAATAATTAATACGACAACAAGCACACGTTTTTTTTTCGTTTTTTTTTTTTTGGTGAGCGGAGAAAGTCCTTGGACATTTGTCAAGTGGGCTTGACCTTCCCGGGGAGTTTGCCTAATAAAATTATGCTTAATTTATATGCAGGCTGCGTCATTTGACTGATGCCTACTAATGACTTCCTAACAATTTTTAATATCTATGCAAATGAACATAAATTGCTGGTCCTTGGCCTCACTGTTTGCCTCCTCTTTTGGCCAGGCCAAATTATGTGAAGCCGGCTTCCCGCTAACTTTGGTTAACCGTTTAGCTGCCGTTGACCCCGCACAAGTAACCAAAAAAAGAAATATATATACAAAAATACAAGTAACAGAGCAGCAAATAACAGCCAGGAGGGCCAACGGCAACTGCTCTCTGGCGTTTAATTAAATGACATTATGGCCGCCTCGCCGCGATGTAGGCAGTGAAAAATGCTACGGTATCCTGGCCCCCATTTCCCAGGACCACCCCTTCGGATGCTCCCACCACTCAGGCGGCGAATGGAAAAATGTGTGCACTGGGAGCTGTATTTCAATTTTTGTGGGGATTGCGTCTAGTTGCTGTCTATTATGGCGAGGTCATTATTGCGCTTATAGGAAAAGTTATCCTTGTCGTAAGTGTGTGAATATTTGGCACCTGAAAGGTAGTAAATGGCATAAGGGAGCATGCAAAATCAGTGGATTTTCTTGCTTTTCATCCCAGTATTATGTTCATGCTAAATCCGAGATTAAGCTTTAATTTTCAACTGTTAGCACTCTTGCCTGCGTCCGTTTGAGTCTGGAATAATTGCTGCATTTCTCATGCAGATGGCACACATTTCATATTCTCTAGACTCCGTTTTTCTCCCGACTACATTTGCATTGCAAATAATCATTTTTAAGTTGCTAATGATGGCAAAACAGGCCCAGATTCCAGCGAACCAGATTCCAGGGCCGAAGTTCCAGTGGGCAGGAGAAATTAAATCATTAGTTATGCGCTGCATTAAATTAAGGCGCTTGTAAAACGGATCCAAAGAACTTTTAATTGCAACTTTCTAGTTTTTCAAAATTGCCATAAGAATGGGATATGCAGATATGCAGATTGGGCTGCAAACTGGGCTGGGAACAGTCCATGTTTGATATCAGAAATGCATTTGCCGATTGACTTTTGCCAACTCTCTGCCACGGCTCTGTTGCATTAGCAAAGTTTTTGCATTTGAGAGTTGTAAAGGGTGGAGAATAACTTCAAAATGAAATCAAGCCGAGCCAGTCAAAACTTAAATTGCAGCAAAAGCAAAGTTCAGCTAAAAGGACTATCAGGGCTAGCTGAATTGGAAACACGGACTAAGGGATACGGATACGGATACGTATACATTGGGGCACTTGGCAGCTGCTGGCTTTGTAAATCTCTTGGCAATTTGTTGCAGCTGGCCGGCTAAATTGATGCCAAATTGAATGTGTCAATTTCCATTCGATGTCATGCATTTAAATGTTTTTTTTTTATTTGCCCAAACGGGGCAGCTGTTGTCGCTGAAACTGCACGTAAAAAAGAGGCGCTGAAAATACACAAACCCATTGTAGGAGCAAAGCAAATAAAAATTGTAATTAATCCCATATGCTGCGACATTGAATTTCTCCTCGGGCATATCATTAACTTTTTCATTCTTAAAAAATGCATAAAAAATCTTTAAGGCAAATCTTTAGTACTAATTTTACTTAAAACCTATTCAAATTCGAATATAAATCAAATTCGAGAACATCCCTCTTTTAATGCTTACAATTGGAATCATTCTAGCCGTATTATGAAGCGCATATGTGCATATTTGTATTTATATTTATTTAAATTAAAACGCACCCAATTTAACTTTTGCTGCTTTATTTGAATAGTAATTAATAATTCAAATGCTATGGAGCATATTTAATATGCGAACTGCAATTCGCTGTAATGCCATGTGAATGCCTGAAATTATAATATTTATTTAATGAATGCCATAAACATCTCTTAATAATTGCATATTTTTCCCTAACGAGCGCCCTCAACTGCGTTTCGACCTCGACGGCCAACGCGGCGTATGCGCAATGCTTGTGAAGTCCTTTTCCTGTGTGCAAAGGATCAGCGTAGTTCCAGCTGAATAGCTGTATATTTTTATAATGCTCACACACATGCGCCATTTTGCGGCTTAAATTCGGAAAACAAACAAAAATTTTTGGCTCAGCATAAGCGGCTTACAATGTTAACTCTCACAAACACACACACACACACACACATACCCAGTGGCTGTCGTTTGTTGGCAACTTATTTGCAGTTGGTTACCTGCAGTTTAACACAAATGTTTGAATAGCAAACTTTTGCCCCTATCTTCTGCGATGCCAGTACGAAATTTTCCCAGCGATTATTTTCCGAGGAATATTGGCTGTGAAAGCCATTTTGGTATCGTTGGTCAAAGAAATAACTCTGCACAACTAATTACAAACACTGGTCCAGGAAATTGCTTCGAAATTACTATTAAGTTGGCCAGCCCCCAAAAAAGCAGCAAAAGGTACAGCAGCAGCTCAATAACCATTGTGGCTCAAAACTTTGGCCCCTCCAATCCAAAGGATTTTCCTTTTTGGCATGCCTACCTCTCTTATTTTTTTTGTTTTGTGTTCAGTTGTTGTTGCCTTAGTTTGGCCTGTTAATTATGCATGCAAAGCTGCTTGTAGATACTTTTATCTATATCTTTATACCCGTAGTTTAAGGATGTCGGTGCTGCGTTGCGGTTGTGGCCACAAATCAAACGTGGCCACGCCCCCGCCATTGAGAATCGAGAATGCCCTGCAGTTGCCAGCCTCTTGCGCTTGCTGTTAAATAAATTTTCGATTATCGCGCACATTAAAGCAATAAAAATGTAATAAATTTTCAATCTGCACCTTGGCCCTCGAGTGGCAGGACCAAGATTTTTATCGAGTTACGTAAATCGATGATAAAATTAAATGAACTTTTGCCGCTGTCTGCGATTGACAATGGCAACTTCAAAATTTGCGCCGCGGGCGCTGTTTAGTTTTGCCATGGCGATGGCGATGGCGATGGCGATGGTGATGGTGATGGCGATATGGCGAAAGCAATACAGCTGCAATAGCACGCATACGCACCGTGAACCCGACCGAAATGCCTTCAATTGTCTTTTGGCGGCTCGTTTTCATTTCCCCAAGGCGTTGGCTGTTCCAAGGCGGTTTCCTTTGTTTAGTCCTGTTTTCAGGAAGAGAAGTATAAGAATGTGTGTGTGTGGGTGTAACGAAGGCAACTTCAATACCAATTTTCATACTCGATTACCTTTCTGGTGGCCTATTGCTAAGAGTCCTTTCTGCTTTCTGCTGCGTTACTGTAAATGTAAGTTCCATGATTCCATGATTTTTCCTGCTTTTTCCAAGGAGCACCTGCAGCTCCACCGCCACTGCTCTCAATAAAGTTCTGAACTGTGGAAAGGCAAACATTTTATTAAAAAACTTTTGTTTCACTCGGCTAGCGGAACTGGCAAGGACCTTGAGGCCTTGGCAAAAGTTTACACATAGAAATATGATTTTACATTTGCTTTTAATTTTAACTCTTGCAATCATTTTTCGGCCTGGCCACCTTTTTGCGCAAAAATATTATAATAAAAATAACTTTTGCTTTTACTTTGGCTACGTCTCTGTGTATTTTTTTTTTGTTCCCTTGCCGACAAACAAAAGCCATAAATGTCGGACGGGCCGCGTAATTGATTGTTGCAAGTCGGCAAAAGGCAAAAAAGAATTTAATAAAAACTTCCGCCTGAGACTACATGCGGCGTGAGAAATTCCCTAGTGAACAAAACAATATTTATTCGAGCAGGAGGAGAAAAAAAAACTGAAATCAGCTAGTCAAGTCTCAGAAGGATTTGCTCGGATGAATATTTTAGTCGTGTGCGTGAAAAATTCAAATGCTAATGAGCTTTTAATTGCTCACTTCGGCTTACTGGGTGAAACACAAGAGGCGGGCAAAGTTGCGTATGAGTAATCTGCAGTGTGCGACGCAAGAATTAATGAACCTCTTGAGTGTGTTTTAAAACGCGCCAAGATAAATCATGCACATCCATCTAAAGCCCTTCATGTTGTTAATTACCGAACCCTGTCACACGCTCTGGAGTAAGGAAAACCTGGAAAGGAGCGGGCAAAATCTAAATATATACACAACAATTGCAATTTCCATTGCAGCAACTTGATAAAAACTTTGCGAAGAAAACTATTTGCATGGAAACTCTGGCCGAGCTGAGCTCAAACAGACTCGAAACAAAAACTTCCCAGCCTCTCGAGCCCAAAGGGTGGAAATCCGGTCTGCGTTTACGTGTGCGTGTGCATGGCCAGATAAAAGTTTTAATTAAATAATTAACAGAAATTGTGTATGCATCTATATCGCCCACTTGTTGCCCAGAATAGAACACCGATGGCCGTTGGGCGTAAATAAATACCCACACATTGTGTGGCAAAGGTAGCAAACAATAAGATAAAATGCTGAGATTGAAACTGTTCAGACTGATTATGGCTTAATTAATTATAGCAGAGGGAAATTGAAAAGGGACTTATGTTGCATGTAGTGTGTTGTTGAGACTTGATTAGTTTTGAGTACAGTTTTGCTAACCG
The DNA here is from genome assembly GCF_016746245.2 of Drosophila santomea. Classification (NCBI taxonomy): domain Eukaryota; kingdom Metazoa; phylum Arthropoda; class Insecta; order Diptera; family Drosophilidae; genus Drosophila; species Drosophila santomea. The sequence continues at coordinate 7,360,182 of NC_053018.2, forward strand.
ATTAGGGAGGAACAACGACACAGTTAAGATTGTGTGATTAAACTTATCCTTCTGGGTTCAAAGGAATGATGTTAGTCAAAACGAAGACAAGGGCAATTATAATTTAATCTAATCTGATACACGCATATATATTATTTAGCATGATTTCTAGACTTTTATCTAACTAAGAAGATATTTTTAATATTTTTAAAACTGTAAACATTTTATGTGCTACAAAAAACACTTTTAACTAGCTTGTAGTGAATAATTTTGATGGTCATCTTCGGAATTACTTAATTTAAATATGAAACTAGTTTACATACAACATTTATTTTATGTAGATCACCATTCCATCACTATAAACAACAATTTTCTGACTCAAAAATAGGCTAACTTGGTATTACCTATGAGTGAAAGATAGCCCGCCATTATAATGGTGACTATTACCGAATGGATTTTGCTATTTGCTCTGCGTAGTTAGGAAGTATCGACCGCTGGTGAGCCAGGTCATCACCATCGCCATCACCATCACCAGCAGCATCATTATCGTTATCATCATCATTTGGGGGATGCATCATCTGGATGCATTTCTCAACTGCATTTGCAGCTGTGTGCAGGCTGTGCATTTCGGCGGTTGTCGTTGAATTTGCGGTCCGTTGATATGCGTAATAACGCAATAAATACAAATTAAACATGCTTGAGTGCAATTATGCAAATGAATGGAGTTTATAGGGCGCGACACCAATCACCCGACCATATACTCGTATACACGCAAATCTACATACTCGTACATAGGTATATGGATGGCCTAGTGCATATGGATTACAGACCGATTGCTGGCACTAATCTCTTGTAATGAACACAAATATGTAGAACAGGGCGATAATCGCTCTTGTACATTTAACAATAAAGTGCTTACGAGTGTAACCCCTGACATCATGACATCCTGACAACCTGATATCCAGGCTCGCTAATCGTCGATACAATTTCCGTGCGCCATTCAGTGTCACGTTATATTTAACGTTTATCTGCGAAACAATTTCGATTAAGTCGCCGCGGCAACTAAACAAATACTCCTGCCTGCCCTCGTCTCAAGTTTTACGTTCGTGTCCTGTGTCAGCGGCAGCTGTTGGTCCTTGGTTCTTCGACCATGGAGCTAAGTCCTCGCAAAACTGGCACTGGGACAGGCTATTTCTTCTTAAATTTCTATAATTGCTTGTGATTTGTTGGCCACGAACGTGCCGGGCAACTGCAATTTGCTGGCCAAAACACACATATTCCACGCTTTATATGTTTATATATATATATGCGATCACATTTGTCTTCCCTATAGATTTTGCCATATATTTTTATTTGTCTCACGCTTTCAATAATTGCCAGTATTACACGTGGCCCTAATAAATTAGTCGTACTTTTCTGCGCTGTCCTGGACTTACGACAGCACCGAAATGGACGACAAACTTCTCAACAGCTTTTCCGGTGCATCACCCATACGCCCCGTGGTCTCGCTTGATTTTCGGACTGAAAATGTACGCTTTAATTGCCTCTTTACAGATATTTGCTAAAAGCATTTACAATGGCGCCAACCAGCTGTGTCGCTCTTCACCGCGATGCCCGAAATTATGGAATAGCGAAATTCAAAATGATGCCACATCAAATATGCAAGCCGATGCACATTTAAAATTTCTGTAGCCGGCCTCCATGAAAACCCAAAAATCAAATGAAAATGAAAATGAAAATGATGCGGAAATGGCCATATATAATGACTAAAATTCTGGTTTTCAATCTCTTGTCCGGATATTGAACGGATTTCAGCTGCATATGTGACGTGGCGTGGAATGATTGAAGCCATTGTTTAGATATCACACATACGATATTACGCACACTGATGCAGGTCCTAGCAAATAGACAATGTATGTAGTTATAGATATCCGAATTACTAGCCGAAATTGATGGGTATTTAGAAGACCAGTTTATGCCGCAATCTAGCTGAATAGAACCATTGAGTTCGATTACTTATTCAGATGTAGTTACTCTGCAAGTGCTCTTCAGACAATGGCGGGATTTAAGAGGTTGCACGCTTAATGGCACATTAACTCATCAAAGCAACCGCAGTTTTCCACACCGGATTTTCCCCAACAGCATTTTCCCCCCACCAGACTGCTCTGTGCTACACCCACAGAGCACTTCACACTTTACCCCGAATCATACAACATTTTAACAGCTGTCAGTTTTATGGCGCGTGACTTTTACGACAGTCGAAGGTGAACGGTTGGTGGGGAAAATTGGGGGGCTTTCGCCTGCAGGCGAATTTCAGAAATCGCTTTTAATTGCCAACTAAAACAAAATAGCTCGAATGGCAATAACAATCAGCAATAGCAGTGTGCTGCTGAAATTTTTGGCAGCAAAACACGCATAAAACTGAAATAGTGGGTAAGCGTAAAAATAGTTTTATTTTAATGTGTTTTTCGCCAGCGTTATTGATGTCAATGTTGGAGTGTTTCATTTTATTACATTTCAACCGAACTAACACTAGCTGACAGCTAAACAAAACTCATTTTGATATGGAACTCGAAGCGAGTTGATTGGTTTTTGTGTGACATTTCTGGGAAATGCGTGAAGCGATTTTGGAAAATCTTGCTGCTACTGCCATTGCCGGGAACAAATTCTTTCTTTTGCAAAAGTTTTTAAATGCATTTGCCTTTGCATTTATTTTGCAATCAGGCGACCCCTCTTTTCCCCCTTCCACCCGCCCTCCAGCCAGCCAGCCGACATGCGAGAATAATAAAAGTTTCCGAGCAATTTTCCAGTGCGAGACGCAAGAACAAAAAGGATTTCACACTCTCGACTGCGGTGTGGGCACTTTGGTTAACTTAATGAGTTTGTGATGGGTGCTTAAGATCCATTAGGAACTCTTGAAAATCAAACAAAAATCGTAAGCCAGTTAGGAGTTATCAATTAAATAATTTACAAAATTGTCGTAACTTTGTTGTGCAAAGTTAGTAGAGTATTTTCACTCCATGCTGCAATTGCTGCTGTTTGCCCTTTGCTACATAACACGGCATGTTCTTCGGGCTGTTACTAGCACTTTTCCTCAAGCGTACAAACTTTAATATTATTATCAATTTTCGCACAAGCTGCAGAAAATAGCATGCACTTTCCAACGGCGTCGGCAAATCCGCTTTTCCACGACTTGCGAGCGGCAACAAAAGGTGCAAAATATTGCAACACATTTGGTGGACGGCATAAGTTATAGCCCCCGACCGCAGGTAATTAAATACCACACATATACATACACAGATGCATATACATATGCACACATTCAACGGGGGGAAAATGGGAAATGGAAAATGGGAGAAGGTCCTTGTTGTTTCGTTTCATGGCTTTGGGCGCTTTCAAATTTCGCTTAGCTTTCGTTTAACGGCCGTTGAATTGCATCCTGTGTTAATGAGCGAGTAGATGTTGTTGTTTGGCTGCGGTTAACATGCGCCTTGTAATTACGATTTCATGAAACAGAGCCATTAATTTAACTAAGAAATATCTTTGTGCGGCGTTGTCTGTGCCAGATGAAACAGATTCTGTAATACTGCATTTATATCACAATTTTTAGGAGTGCTAAATGAGATTTAAGAAATTTTTAAAAGGGAGCACATTTTGATTGGCATTTCACTTAGAAGAAACTAAATACAAAACATATTTCATTGCAATATCCTAGTAGTTTAACTAAGTAAGTAATGCAACAAATACCATCTAACTAACTTACCATCTAGTTTTACCTCTTATATAAAGCTTTGGCTTATTGCTTACCATTTTGTCAATTTTATTTCCAACACATTTGGCTTCAGCTGAATGCCAATCCCGAACAGAAAATAAACTGCACCCAAAGAATGCCAATGCCCCATAATCAACTGCAAAAAGGAGTGAAGGGAGGGGGAGGGTCAATCGAATTCGAACCTTGTTGCGCACTAAATTTTCAAGTGTCAAACTAATGGCCTAAGAAATACTTTATAGCTAAAATTTTAAACAATATAGAAGCGTACACGCTACAGACTACAGAGCGCATTTCGAAAGGCGCAATTCAATAAAATATCCATTGTCCTGGTGCTCAGCTGTAGGATGTATCTGTGTCCTTTTGTGCGAGTCGTTTGCCATGTGAATCAGTGTGTGTGTGTGCAGCTATAGATGTATCCGCATATCTGTATATGTATCTGTATTTGTATCTGTAGCTGTATCTGTATCTGTATGTGCACGCATCATTCATCCGGCGGCCATATTGAGGCAACATATCCGGCGACAGGATGCCAAGACAAGAAAATTTCATGCTATGCTTTGTACGTTTCCGCATCGCAACCCCCTTCTCGCCCCCCTCGGCCCTCGCTGCACCTTAACCCTCCGATGCCCAGCGTGCCCACTTCGACCCGTCTGCCCTCGCTGGATTCTTGTTGTTCTCTGCCAGTGCTTATATTTTATTTCATGCCAACAGCACTGTTTAATTACACACAAAAGACAACACACCCACACCCACACACACACACACTTACAGATGCAGCTGCATGTTAGCCTGCCACACGGATACACATCCTTCTTTTCCTTTTGCAGGAGTGGTTGTGAATGCGCAGATGTATCTGTGGCATCAGGTAATAGCTGCCCTTGCTCGCATGCAATTTATATTTTCTGCTCTTGCTGTCGCAGCTCCTGAGCCTGAATTCACAGGACCTTTACAGGTTCTGGCCAATGTCCTTGCTAGTCCTCATGTCCCACCGCCGTCCTCATCATTGCCTGCCCGCCCTGCCATTGCAATTAAGTTCGACTGCAAAACAAAAGGCATGTTGTTTGATATCAAGTTGCTTTTCATCTTCTCCATTCCCTACTCCACTCTCCGTTTCTCCTTGGCCCGAACTAATTTCTCAATTGTTAGCTTTATGGGAAACAATTTCACCGCATTACAGGAGCACATAACTGCGATTCGCGGTATAATAACAGATTAAGGGGTTTTGTCATAATAAATTGGATTTCTTTGCGATAAAAGGCATAAAGAGTGCAGATTGACGGCACTCACTAATTGATATTTGGCGTGGTCATTGAACTCATTGAACTTTCATTGGATACAGACGCTGCTCACATGTGCAAAATAAATAATAGCGCGCCTTATTAATGACGTTTTAATACTCTTTTTTCTGCGGCCAAACACTGTCCGTGGGGGGGGGGAATCCATTGAAATTATTTATCCGATTCTTAACAATTGCATCATAAATTTTATTAAAGAAAGAACTCTTTGCCGTACAATTTATCATCGGGTAATTGATAATGCCAGCGCCTAGGACTATGCCGCCATGTTGATTAATTATCGCAATGACAACACAAACACAGCAAGTACAACAACAACAACAACAGCAGCAACAACAACAGCAGCAACAACAACAACGCAGCACAATGCAAAGTTATCGCTGCAAAAATATTTTTCAAAATTTCAGCGCCGAGCATGATTTATGTTGAATCCTTGGCCTGAAATGGAATGGGTCCTGAGTCCTGGGCTGGAAAAGCGAAGGGATGGATTCGGGGTGTGGAAGCATTGAAGGGTCTTTGCCGCAGTTTTTGCTCTTTGATTCCTTCACTGTTGCTGTTTGTTTAATTAAAAACGCAAAACTTTTGCGGTTCACAGCCAAATTAAATTATGTTCAATTTAACTTTATGCCTCCACTCCACTTCACTTAACTTCACTTCACTAGAAGCCACTCCACTCGGCTTCTTTTCGCTTTCTTTTATTATTTTGCGTGTTTCACGCGCGGCAGGCAGTGGATGAAAACCATTTTGCATTTGCAATAAGTAAGTATTGAGTGTGACCCAAACCTGAATTTCCAAAGTTTTCAATTTCACGAGCCGTCCAGAACAAAAAAAAATCAAAAAAAAAAAAAAAGTGGCATCATCAAATGTGTTGAAAGCGAAACAATGGCACAAATTTACCACAGCAAGTAGAACTTGACTTTGGTTTTATGGTCGGAGTTTGTTGTCGAGTTCTCGACAACGCGGCGTATGCGCAATTTGTGACAAGTTGCCCTTTGTAGCAAGTTTCTTTTGACATTGTTTCAAGGTTCCACGATCCACCAAGACCAAGACCAAGACGAGATGAGAAAGCCGAGAACTTGGCCAGCATTCTGCATGAAGTGTTTGCTAAAAAGTTATATTCACTGCCCAGACCAGCGGTTTTTCGCCACTTTAAGTGGCCCAGCTATTTGATGGAAATGATTGACAGTCGTCTATACACAAAGCAGTGCCGGAATGAGAATGAGCCGTAAGTTTTGGCCAACTACGATGGCTGCCGCCAGTTGGTTAGCAAGTTAAGTTAACCGAACGAAGTGCAAAAGTCGTGCCGAAGTTTTGGTTTTCGTCTTAGCTCCTGCAGGTAACCGAGCACAGCTCTATTCACAATCCAGAAGCAGTCAACTAATTCCCAGAAATGTTTCGCAAAGGTCTTTCATCCAAGTTGATTGACAACGTTTGGGGGGGGGGAAATATACGTACATAGCTATGGGGCTCATTGAGACATTGTCAAAATCTCTAGAGTTAAAGTGCTAAGTTCTGGGAATGCGGAAATAGAACTCAAGGTATATTTATAGCGCTGAATAATGTTCATTAAATATCTTTAGTCCACGAAAAGTTTCAGGAAGCTGAAATCCATTTAATTTAAAATTTTCGCCCGAACTATATATACATTTGCATTTCTCGTGGGCAAATTAATAATAGAACTTTTCAAGGGCCATTTTCCAGCCGTAACATTAATAACTCCTTTTGCACGGACCCTTGAACTCCACTCCATTTGCGATTGGCAGTAGGTAAAATGTTGTTAACTGATTGCCGGGCACTCGAAACTACCGCAAAATGGCCGCCACTCATGTGTAATTGCACACAAAAGCTAATAATAATGCTATATACCGATAACGCCAAGCGGCCAAACTGCAACAAATGCTGGCCAATTGAAATCGTAAAAATCGAGCAGTCATCGCTGCTTTCTCAAACCAACCTGCAATGGCCAACATGCCTGGGACTGACTATGTAAACGTACGTGGCAAGCAAAACGTTTATTTATAAATCATTTTATTGTCGGATTTTATTCGCAGTTGGGCGACCGTTGAGCGTTGGAGTTTCTATGCCAATAAGCAGCTTACCGGAAGTTGTAATGCTGTAAATTTAGATTTCCGGCCGCAAGTGCAGCGCCATGGCTTGGCAACATTTGTTAGTCCTTGGGCACAACCATTTCAAAAAACCAAAAAAAAAAAAATAGCAAATGAAAGAAAACTACAAAAAATACGAAAACTTTGCCCACAATTCCAGTGAATGCAGGCCACTTCCCCCGTTTAGTGCGATTTTTGGGTATAAGGTAAGCAAAAGTTGGTGGCTCTGCGCAAAAACCGCAACTCAAGCGAATCCTGTGACCAATTTGCAAGCCAAAAAGATGTATGCAAGAATAAGGATACCAAAAAAAAAAAAAACGTGAGCACTAATAAATGGAGAAGAATGCCGAGGCAAACAGTGTCTGGGTAATTGACCAGGAACGGAGCTGATTGTCCAGTCTGGAGTCACTGTCGTCATACGTCCATTAATCACGTCCTAATGTCGGGCCACACTAATGATCTGTGCTCTACACATGTACCCATGGCGGATGGCCTATGGATGAACATCCAGCCAGGATGTGTGCCTCCTTTTGGCCTCCTGGTCAACGTCTGGTGGCCTCAACGTTCCACTTAACAAACGTGTTTCATCTTTCTCCGCCCGTCGTCTCCGGTTGCAGCACTTCCCACTGCCAGTTTTCTACTGCAACGTTTTTTATCGATAAAGTGCAATCAATTTTTACAAATGGGATTATTTTCTCGACTCCCTTTCTCCCTCTTTCTCCCTCTTCCTTGCTCTTCACCTCTCTTTCTCACCCTCTAGCCATCGACAAACGAATTGTAATTTGTTTTCCCATGCATTTGTTATTGTTCTGCGACTGTGTCTGCCGTGGCTTCCCGTGTCGCAGGAGTCTTAGTAAAGTCGCCGCATTATCTTACGGGTATATCTGAAGCTACATATGTACTACCAGTACTACTCTACTCTAGCTACTACTACCATACTTCCATACCAGGAGCATTGTCAGTGCGGGAAAATTCAGGTGGAATGCTCCACACGATGGCAATGCAAAGCAGCTTTCGATAGAGATTTATGCTTGTTGGTAGTTTTGCTCATAAAAATGCATTTTTATTGCTCTGGCTGCGCTGCTTTTTGGTTTTCCCCTTCTTGATTTTACCTCGTTCTTTTTTTCTTGTCTTTACTTTTCTATCTTTTTTGGTGGCTTTTGAATATTGAGTTAGGTTTTCGGTTGCTGTGCCAAAAGGTATGCAGCATTTTGCCGGCTTTCGGTTTGTCGCCAGCGCCTCGTAAAAACTGTAATCAGGCAAAATAAATAGCGCCATAAAATAAGTTTCTATCTTTTATTGCCGCAGTCGAGAGTTGGGGCGGCATAGGAATTAAGCAAAAGCCAACGGATCGGAACGACAAATAAAAATAACTTAACTCATACAATTTGTGCCTAATGGCAATGCAATGTTAATGGATTTTTAATACTTCTCCTTCTGGCCCGAAGGGTAATTTTATTTAATTGTTTTCTCCGGATTTCGGCCCATAAATTCCATTCCAAGTGCTCACAAAGGTGCACATTAAATCGACGACAATGGAAATACCCAATTCATATCATACTAAAGCGTTGCCCGAAGGATCTTATCTCGATGATTCGACAGCTGAATCAGCGTATGCCATCTAAATAATAGCTAAAAATCAATTGATATATATTTTATCAATGCAGTTGCCGTTGCAGCTAAATTGCATTTATGGCTTTGCGCTTTTATTTAATTTTTCACATGCAATTGGGACTCCATCTGCGTCCTTCGTCCTTTGCTCTGCGTCCTTTTTCCCTAACTGAATCTTCGGCTGCTCCGCTCTACCTACGCAGCTGTGAAAGAGAGAAATCCTTTCAAACATTTTTCTATACAAACCGCCGCGTGCTGCACAAATGAAGCAACATTTTCTCTCAAGAAAATGCGATTTGTGCGCTTTTGAATGCAAGCGACGTACTGTCCACGCCCCCCACTGCCACTTTCCGATTTCCGCCCCCCGCTTTTCCAACAGGGACGCTTATCCTTTGATGATGAAAACTGCGCTGGCAAGCGAAAAACTTTGGGAGCTCAAGACGCTGGCTAATAAAGAGGCGGCTGCCACGCCCCCTTTTGAACGTGTGTGCGTGTGCGTGTGCGGCTGCTGACCGGGCACAATTTAAATGTTTTAAATTTCGCTGAGCTATTAATGCCTCTACTTTTAACTGGCCAATATTTTACAAGTTGCGAAGCTTACAGCATGAGTGTTTTATTACATTTTTTTCTGATATTTAAAAATACTTTGTTTGAGCTTGAAGTATTTACTAATCTTTATACTATAGCTATAGATTTATGAAACTGTTATTGTTAACTTAGGCTTAAAGCTTAAGATCTACCATATAATTAAAGGCTTTAATCACTACCTTGGTTTTTCTTATTCACTCCAATTTTCAAGTGTGTCCATCTGCCTCCTAATAGTAACCACAAAAAGTAAATAAAACAGTTTTACCATAATATTTGTTGTGTTAAAGTTTCTTCAAAACTTTAGTAAACTAGAAATCCGGAGGTGTATGTAATATGAGAACGAATTTGGGTTATGTAATTTTTTTGCATCTGCTTGGCAGAAAGTTTTACAAGATTAATTATGCAGACAGCAGCTCATGACAGACAATGAACTCAACGCCAGTTTCCCACGTGGATGGCCAATTAAAAATGCTAAGTTTTTCGAACACATCAAGGACGCGTCCACAAAAAAACTTAAAATGAATTTTGTAATTCATGAAAGCTTTAATCGTAAGCGGTCAGGACAAAAAAAGAGTCCGTCTCATTAACTGCACTAACAGGGGAAAATTAAAGCCTTCTCCGCCCATTGTGACTGTAGTCCCTTCCTTTTCTTTTCCGACCCTGTCATTCTCACCTCACATACAATTAAAAAGTCAACACCTTGAATTGAACTCACACACTTAATGGCTTGGGGCATGCTGCGAAAATTTTCACAGTAATTAGCAAAGTTTTGCGCCTAAAAACAAAAGGACATCCGGCTTTTTTATAGGCGCCTGTCAGGCGGCCGGATCTAATGAAAAGTCCTCCAGAGCCCAAGTACGAGTAAATGATAGCCTGAATATAGTGGGACCCATACAAACTGAGCCAGGGCCTAATCCAATTTATTTCAAAGGACTTTTGTGGGCTAGATGAGGGTAGAAATTTGCATAACTTTGATATGAGCAGCCATGTGTTTTCGGTTGGCGATAATCACATCCACTCCAGACTTGAGCAATATTTTCAAGAACCACTCAGTCAAACTGATTGCTGGTGGGAAAGAATGAATTTATTGCCAGCACGCAGAGAAAATGATGATATGAAATTGTGATAAAATATAAATGTTAACCAATGTGACATAATATAACATATATATTTTCTGTTATAAACAGATGATCCAGTTTTATTTGGTAGGATATTAAAGTTGAATTTCTGGCCATTTTTTCCAGTGCACCGCTTGAAAGGTTTCACTCATTCATAGAGATGACACCTCTGGCCATATTTCAATTATATAAGGCCGACTCACTTTCACCGTTTCGCTTGGTAGCGCCAACTTTTGAAATGAATAAATTGCAAAGAATAAAATCCTTGGCTCTCTTCCCCTCAAATGTATGCAATGAAATTCATTTATTTACGCCCACAAAGCCAACAGAATAAAAAACAAAATTTCACAATATAACAAATTAGCATTGAAATGGATGCGAATTTTTCATACCATTGGCAGCTTTTTATCGCCTTAACTTGAGTCCATGGGTCACGCGTCAGAGGACAGTATCTATAGATGGATGGACTGCCGTGGGTAAACAGCACAAATCAGAGCAAATGTTTATGCATGAAACAGACAACAAAAAAGGGAGAGAATTTCATAAAAATTAAATTGTGCATTCGTGCAGATTTGTACGCTAAAAATTGTGACACAATATGCGAAAGTAATAAATGCTGGTGCAGACAATGAGTGGTCCTGGGTTCCAGTGAATGTTGTGCGGCTGCGTTTCCATGGGAAGACAAAAACCCAACTCTGGCAAGGCAATTTTCACACGTGCAAACTGAAAAAGGCAAGCTCATAAATTGCCACAGCCATGTTGATGATGCTGATGATGATGCTGATGATGATGATGGTGAAGGGGTTGACTGGTTGGGATCACAGTGAAATCCTTAAAGGGCCTCAAAGCGGGTCCCCCTTTCAATGTCTGCTCTGCGGATTCTACCGCTCAAATGCAAATGATCAAAATAATTACATGAAGCGCACTTTTTTACCGCTTCTGCCGGCGCACAAAAGACAAGCGCAGTTGCAACTCCAGAATGATGAAAATGAGTTTTCTTTACAAACAAAATTAAAAGTAAAAGGACGAAGAACGAAACGCGAACAGCGAACAAGGAGATGAAGCTGGGAGGTAAATTGCAACACCAAATTCAACGATGTGCAAAGTTATTTTTCACAAGTGCTTTGCTGCCCGCCCATGTCGCCTGCATGTGGATGTGGCCATGTGGTTCTGTGGATTTCCGTTAACTTATGGTTAGCAAGGGGTCTCACTGTATGTGTGCATCCTGGCCTTATACCCATCCTGCACTGCAGTTTTCCATTCCCGCCAGAATTTTCCTATTTTTATGCTGTGCAAATGACAGCAATTTTTCATAGGGCAAAGCGCTTGCAAAACTCCCCCTAGATCTCGTGCAACGACATCACAAACCCACACCAGCGACGTTGTTTCCGCTGCTGTTGTCTTTTGCGAGGTGCCAAGTGACAATAATTTTGTCTTTCCCTGCCAGGCGAAGTGAGAAGCCAGAGCCACATACGCTAACCCTCAGTGGGGGCTTTTGTTTCGCTGTCACTGCCTAATTGCCAAGATTTTCTGATGCTTGGTAGACCGAAAGAAGGACCCCAGCTCCTATCACATATCACCCCCCGAGCACAAGGCTTTAATTCGTCATTTTAAAAACAACATGCGCGCAGTTGCCTCAGTTTATAACTCATACGCGCTGTGGTACAGCGAACAAGTATTTGAATTTAGTGCAGAATGTATCTTCAAAAGCGGCAAACGAAACTTCTCCAGCTTATTACACATACGCACTGTTGGCCGAAAAAAACTATGAAGTTAATTGTAGTGCAGTTCCCATAAATGGGCATCATTAGCATAAAACAGGAATATATTAGTTTCTAAGCCCATCTAAGCCATTCTTAACCCGTAAAAACTACCATTAAGCTACTTATGTTTAAGGTTGCCTATTAATTTCTAAAAATAACGTTGAAGCGCCACTAAATGCAGCAGACATTAAATTAAAGCAACAACTTGTGCGTTATTTTTATTGAACCATCAAAATCAGGCGCTGAACAAGTCGAACGCTTAAATTGCTGGCTCGCAACTACTCATAACTGTTTGGCTTGCTGTGAAAATATCAATAAAGAAAACTAATGAAGTGCGCGCTGCCTTAAGTGGCTTATTGTCACTTTGACACTCACACACACATGAGCGAAAGGACTCGCTGCATATGTAACTGTGTGTGTGTGTGCGTGTAATGTCAAAGGGCAGACGCATGTGGAGAGCTCAAGGGGAAGGCAATCGAGTCACGCTGAGCCTGTGAGTGTGTGTGTGTGTGTCTGCGTCGCGTCGCATCATAAAATCCGCACTTATTACTCCTTTTATGCAACTAAATATGTACACACAAGTAAATAGCCAAGGGGGTGCGAGAGTGTGTGTGTGATTGTTCGCCAGTGTGTGTTTACTTACTTTCGGTTAAGTGGACACTGTCACTGGCTTTCTTCTTGGAGCTAAGTGCACCGGGAAAAATGGGGATCACTTTGAAACAGCGTTTTTTATTTGAATTTATACTTGACTTAGTTGTCTATTTATACTTCAGAATATTATATAGCTTCAATATTATAATATTAAATTGTTTAAAAATAATTATATAGTAAACCATATACTTTAATATTACCTTAATTATTTTTCAGGATCTTTATTAGTTTATTTAATAAGTACTTTTTAATTTAAGCTTTTTACAAAAACCAAATACAAATAACCTTCGAGAATACTACAATCTTTAGCAGTGAGACTGCCCTTCTGCTCTTAACTTTTTCGGCTATTAACAGCCAGCCAACATCCTTCGGGGTCAAGAGTCCGCGTGAGTCCTGTGACTTTGTCTCCGTCTTTCCACACAAGGACTCGTATATTGCCAGAACAAGTGCTGGGAAAATATTTGCGCTGTGTCATTCACTGAGTAAATGCAATTCATTGGACTCATAAATTGCAAATCGCGGTGGAAAATAACAAAAATAATTAACCAAGAAGTGGGATTTAAAGACAATAGCTTTTCATGAAAGATAAGCTTCCAGATAAAAGCTCCACAGCAATTCTTATTCAGCTTTTGCCAAGTGCTAAGTTCCCATACTGAGGTCGTTGTCAAAGAAAACTTGAACTTACTCCGCCGAAAAAGCCAAATGTAGATGGCGCTGCATCATAGACGGTGAACATGGAACTTAGGTAGATTTCTTCATGTGATTATAACGTGGATTATTGGCCAAATTACTTCCTCATTTACCCTCATTATATTTTCCGCATGGCATTTCCACTTCCCTTTTAAGCCCATAACGAAAAACCACTTCTGCAGTTATTACGCTTAATTTGGAAACATTTAATTACCATTAATTATATTTTTGTATAATTACATTTTCTGTTTTATTGTTACATTTATATGCTCATAGTGCATCATATATTATGCTTAGTAAAATCACGCAAATGTTTCATTAAAAATTGATGCCTTCATTTTTGTAACATTGTAAAAAGAACGACGTGCTGTTTAAGGAAGTCGTTATTGTTTTTGCTGTATCCATGGCTATTGTTGCAATTAAATTCGGGCAGTTGATGATTTGGTTGGGTGATATTTTTCTGCTTTTGTCAACTTCCGCATTGCGATTTAATTAAAATTATAAACTCGCTTAGTTGGCATTAAATAACAAATAAAATAAGTTCTACATGCGATTTATAAAAAAGTCAATTTGTTGTTGTTTTTTTAATTCTCTCCACTCTGTCGTTTTTCATCCTCCTGGTGTATACACTTAGCAAAAATACGCATTACAAACTATTAGCAGTGTTGCCCTCAAGCGGGCGGGGGGCGGTAGGTGGAGGAGGACGAGGCGTGGTGTACACATTTAAAAACTAAGAATATCTTTCGCACTCGATTTGAGAGAGGCGGAGCATTAGTGATCCATGCAAAGAGTAAAACATCCATTAATCTCTGGACTTCCCACTTCATCTTAGTATCTAAACTGCCCCTTCTTCCCCCTCTCGTTGTGGTAAACTCTTAGTGGTGAATAGCTCCCGTTTCCGTTTCCGTTGAGCGATGCTCCAGCGCCGTTTCCGTTTCCGGTGCCGTTACCAGCACCGTTTCCGGTTCCGGTATTGCCAAAGTTTTGCGATGCGGATCCAGAAATCAACTCCTCAGAATGCTGCGGCTTGGCGGTGCATCGTGGGGCCAGAATCAGATTGTAGATTCCGAAATAGACCAAAGCCACAACGCAGGCTACAATAGCCAGCCATTGGTAGGTGCAGGACCAGAACTCTAGTCTCGGATCCCACTCATCGCGAGCTAATCCAATCAGAGCACCAAAGCCTTTGCCTGATAGATACATTAAAATAATTGTTTTCTTTATAAAATACAGATTAACTTGGAATATCTTATTCAATACTAACCCAATCCAAAGAAGGACAAAACAGCGATTGCCTGTCCAGTAGCTGTCAGTTTTCTTGGCATGGCATGACGCATATACAGAATGATGGTAATCCAAATCAGACCAATTACAAACGGCTCGATGGTCTCCATGACAATAATCAACCACTTGGTTTGGGCATCACTCAAAGCCGTAAACCTAATGACAAAGATGGCCAAGCCACCGATGAAGATGTTCGAGTGCCCACAGTACTCAATAAACTTGTCCACATTGAAGAACAGAGCCAGGATGAGGATTACGCCAGCATAGCTCACGGCATACACATCGGTGAATGTCCAGGGCAGGTAGCTATGAATGCTGCTCCAGAAGGTGCCAAAAAGAATGGACACCAGTGTCAGCACCAAGATCTCGGGCGTATAGCGACGAATGGCGGACATGGGCACCACCAACATTCCGGTCTTTGTGTGCCACCACCATTCCGGCGGACTCAGTGGCATCTGTTTGGCGCAGAGTAGCACCACAGCACCCACGACAAAGTATACGATGAATATGAGAAGTGCAGCCTGGGCACCATTATAATTGGGCTCCTGCTGGAAGAAGATCTTATCCAGCGGTGAGAGGAAAAACACATAGCCAATGGCGCCCCAAACATACTGGCGGCACACCTCTCCTCTTCCCTCTGAGGTCTCACGAACTGCGATCACGATCGCCGTGTTCAGAAGAGTCAGGGCAGCCATGGGAAAAATGTCTCCAATCAGACGAATGGTCGTATAGATCGCGATAGTATCGTAGATATGGCCGGTGCTCTATTGATAAATAAAAATATATTTCCTTTTTTTATAACTACAAGTTATGCTCACATTCTTGCACTCGCTGTCCGAAAGCACACTCAAATCGTGGTAGGGATTCACCACTTGGCACTCGATCATGGGCTTGCAGCTGTTGTCGTTCTGCATGTAGTGCTTGAACTCCTTCATGTAGTTCACCTGCTCCTCGGGAATCTGGCACTGGAAACCCTCTGTAAAAATATACATAAAATTAAATAAAATCTATAGAAATATTGTGCAATTATCTACACACCAAGTGGATACTGGCACCATCCTTCGTAGTCATCGTAGTGCTCCTCCTGACTGATCGCTGAGCCCATGATGGCATCCATCACCACACTTTTGGTGTCCTCAGTGTAGGCGTGGCAGTGCTTCACCACATCATCGCCGTTCTGGTTCCGCTGCGTTAGGCAGACATGTGGGGGCTGTACATACACCTTGGTGGGGGGTTTCTTCACCTGTCTGATGGACCGATGATGAGGAACCTCGCCACTAATGGCCTCCACACCAGCACTATCCGCCGGATCCGAGCTCTCCAAGTCCCTCCTGGTGCGCAAGCTCTCGGTGACCGCAATACTGCCCTCATCCTCGTAGTCGAACTCCGAACTCTGCTCTGTGGAAGGAGCCACTGTGGGTACACCAGCCAACCAAGCCACATAGAGTGGCTCATAGAGCTTGGGATTCTGGCAACTGTACGTGCAGCCCGTCAGGTTGATTTTGCCCTCCTTCTGTTCCCACCGGCTGCAACTGGAGTTGGAGCCGCAGCGCTCCTGGAACAAGAATCCTCCACTTTCATCGCAGCCAAAACTGACCAGTGGCTCACGGACCACGCCCGGCCGAGTAACTTCCGGCACGGCAAACAGAAAGGCATATATGAGGGCCGAGATCAGCAGACAGACAGCAGTTAGCACTCGTAGTGTCCTTCCAAAAGTGTTCGGATTCTTGGCAGCCAATCGATCAGCCAAGGGACCAACGATCAATGGACCCAAAATGGAGACGAATGGCGCCCAAATGGTAACGGTTCGGTATTCCGCGAAGCTTAGTCCCAGCAACAGCGGCTTGGTGGCATGCAGAACATGCAAAGCTGTGAGACCTGTAGTTTCAAATCAATATTTGTTACAACAACTTATACAATTTGAAACTGCCGTTTATTGCTTATTACAGTACTCACCGGTTATGACGAAGTACACAACAAACTTGAGCGAGACCAACGTCCTGTTGACACGCGGCATGCGATCCGCAATGAAACCCATTTCCTCGATTTCGGTTACTACAAACTATCTATATAAAATCTCACTTATTCGGCCACCTTTCGTGGCTTTCGTTCTCCCTGGTCGATTTCCTCTTCGTTTCGTTGGGACTCAGTTGCTCATGGGTTCTGGAAAAAAAGTAACAAAGTTAATACACATTTTTACAATCAGAGAAGACAACAAAATATGTAGAGACATTGAAACGCTAGAACCACACGCAACCACAAAAGTCACACACACGCAGACACCGCTGAGTAAATAACACCAAGTGTAACCACATAAACAATAAGATATCGGAGGCTGGAAAAACTATTTATGCACCCGGTGGAATATCACATGTTTTCCCATGGAGATGGTGCTCTGCCCAATTGTGGGCATATCAAAAACCAATCAAGCCATTTGATGCCACCCATCATCGATGGTAATCGGTGGGCAAACACAACATGTTGAAAATCGTTCGCAAAGCTCCCCGTTACAAATATAAATATAAATATATACGTGTCACAATGGGGTGTCGAAAATAAACAAGTGTCAATAGGCAATAGGCCACTACTGTCTCTCGACATTCATAACACACATACGCACCATCGCACAGCAGCAACATAACTAAAATAAACGAGTACGAGTAATTGAACACATCGACAATGGCAAAACAGTAATGAAATATATATTGTGCCTGCCCTAGACATAAATTTAAATTAACTGTCAACGAAATTGCCATTGGCACATGGCTTTAATCATCAGCAAACTATTTGCTTGAGATTATGATACGTGGAGAGGCTGCTGATAAATGTAAACAGATGCAGTCAATGATATAGAACTCCAGAAATGCCTTGGATGTTTTACTTAAATTTTAGATGCCTTAGGCTCTGATAAAAAAAATATCTTTCTTTTTTACATATATAAAGTGGAAGTAGTATTTTCGAAATATTGCACTATGCGCATTTTTAGATCGCAATTGTGCCATTTTACTGACCCCTTCTGTATGCTTAATGCATCCACTAGACAGTGCGTTAAACCCCCTTGACAAGTAAATTGCTTGATAATACCTAAAACGCATGTGTCGAGCCAGACGCAAGAAGCCCACTCTTTCAGCGTCTGCATTGCAATTTGCAAGATGATACTTATGAAGTGAGCTCTGTTCCTCAACATTGACAATGGGACTCTGGAAAAGGAAAAGAAAAGGAAAGTGCCAGACGTACGTCGTCATAATTTTCCAATGCGCAGCTCGCAAAGCGCCGAGAACTTGGATGGCAAGAAACAAGATTTAAGTAGTTTGTGGCAAAACCGGTTGTTTGGCTTGTCGTCTAGGCAAATTACATCACCTCGAGCAAAATAAGCGAAGCATTTGAGTGACTCTGCGTGAGATCTACGCCCCCCAAAAGATACAAATCCACAATTACCCAACCCAAGCGGAAGAAGGTCGAGCAGATGGGCAGATCAATCTACCATCTGCAAAATCTCACAGAAACCACCAGCTAATTGAACACATCACATGGACTCCAAGGTCTGATTTACATACAGTTTATAGACTTTTAAGCTTTTAATGCCACAACCACAGCCGCTGGGGTCAATCAATAATGTAAAATACGATAGCCTTGCCAAAGGTCAAACCGAATGCAAACAAATTGATAAGTAAACACAATGTTTAGCCAACAAACCAATGACTCATTTGGAAACACTCTATCATCTTTCAAAAATAGATGAACTCAAATCTGTGTGTTATCAGTTTTTATGACAGCAACAAATTGGCTTAACAAGAAATAATATTGTAAATATTACCGGCTTATCTCAGCATCAGCATTGAATTTAACCGGAGGTACAAAAAAAAAAGGTCAACTCGCTAAACAAAAGCCAGCAAACTAGCAACGCATGACGTAAGCCAAATAGTAACGAAAACAATACAAACTGTCGCTGGGTTTGAGACCAAAATTCAAATTAGTAAGCCAACGAACAGCAGCAAATATACAAACAAAAAAAAATCGTAGCTTCAGTTTCAACTTAATGACAAAACGCCCCGCACGCACACACCCAAAATTGAAAGCAAAGAGAAGAAAATCGAAAACCAAAACCCCCCCAAAAACAAAATCATCCACATAGGAGCTCCACCACCTGGACTACTAGTGATTGCTCCACATGGGCACTACGTATGACATAGTGCGCTTATTTATGACCTTTGGTAAACTTTGCCCGGCGCTAGCCCAGAAATTCGAAAAAAAAGGTAAACAGAAACAAAAACAAAAATGGGCGGCATTTTCCATTGCATGTTTGTATAGTTGGAGATTGGAGCAAGAGGTGCCAGTACAAGGAACCTATCCAGTGAGCTCACTTCCATGGGCATTTGACAATTAACCGGACTGTATATAGCACGGTGCACATATGTATTCATGTCTGTACAGGCGACAAACATCGGTATACCATTTCAACACATCTCTTGACTTTTATGCTTCCAAAATAAATCATAATCGTAGGCTTCCATAAATCCATTTTAGTATCTTGCGTACTGAAAGCAACGCCCATTTCATTTTCACGGAATGATCATCTCACGTTTGCACAAACTTTTATGTTTTTAAATATTTCAAAAATGTTGAATTTTTTAAAAATTGTACATATGTTAAAAAAATTATAAAAAATACTACAATAATTGCAATTAGAAAGTTATGGTAATTGAAATGATATACATTTGTATGATTTAACTTTAACTTTAGTTAAGATAAAATCGCGGTTTAAATTATGAGCTGTTGCACTTCACGCTCAGGAGCATAATATTTTACCCAAATTTTTTTAAAACCCCCCAGTCTGGTTACCTAATCGACGGCTTTGCCGCCTGAGCAAATTATCCGAGTTTTCTTTTCGGTTTTCGCCACACGGCCGCTTGCAACTTTTCCGCTTGGGTGGCGGTGGCGCCTCTGACTTTTGTTTTTCAGCTGCCAAATGAAAGCCAACTGTGAGAACTCTGCGTGCAGTTGATTTATTTTGTACCTTTTGTTGATGGCGTCGCCAGTGGTTCAGTGGTTCGGTAATTATGTACGAATGTGCGAGTATGTAGGCCTTCGAAAATAGAAATTTAATTACAAGGCACAACAAACAGCATGACCCTCTAATAATGTCGCTGCTGTTTTTTTTATCAGTTGTCAAGTAAATCACTCTGTAAATGTCAATTAGTGATAAGGCCAAAGTCAGCGGCCAACGAAAAATCAAAAGACAATGAGGTAATATATTTGCACTGCCTTATGCAAATTGGTTTGGTGGCTTGTTGGTTTGCAGTCGCTTATTTGTTTGTTATTTTCGCATTGTTTGCCCAACGATTTTTAACACCTCAACGGACAGCTGGCCACTTAGGTTTTCGCGCTGTCCAATATGTTTTCTTGAGTGCAATATTTGGCCACAGAGTTGCGCCTATACATTGCATATCTCAGCAGACATTGTGGGTCAATTGGTTTTTATATAGATTTTGTCTTTTTCTTTTTTTTTGGATTTTTGTGTTCAGACAGCGCGCCGCCCGCTTAATTATGCGTAACACGACTACAGAAAATGGGAAAACTAGAAAAGCCGCAACAAAGGCCGCTTGCATTTAGTTAAATTTATGAATGGCTGCATGGGCACTGTGCCGGCTTTAATTAACATTTAAAATGCATAAATTGTGCGACCATTCGAACTGTGTCAACAATTTGGCTCCGAACATGGGCGGCGAGAGCTTACGTGTGGGCTGACCACTATTGCCACGGCAAGTGCAACGTCATTGAAGGTCTAGACTATCGAAAAGGTCCAAATGAAAGTATGTAAAATTTATTGGCCATCTTTCATAGGCTTTCGCTGGACTTATGCCAGATTTTTCGGACAGTCAATGCACTTCAAATGCCCTGAATCACCACTAAACGCTACATTAACGTTTTCTCCCGCTTTCAATTCGCTTTCAATAGAACGTTTAGTTCAATTGTGTATCGTTTGGTAGATTTGCACATTTACAGGCACTCGCCTTTTGACATTTAGCCAGCATAAATTTCCCAATACGCAAATCAGTTTCGGTAGCCAGTTTAAGTCGCCACTCACACATATCTATCGATTTTCAACGCTATTTTGATTTGGCATTTTTCTTTGATTTCCTCGTTTTATTGTGCATTTAATTGGGTCTCTTCCATTTGTTTACATTGCAGTCACGTAGCGAGGTTCTGGTTCATTTTCTGTGTTACTATTGCAACGCAACGACCTACACTCGTAGACCCACACATTCGGGAATCTATAGTTGAATGAACGTACGCCTAATCAATTGGGTAAGTTATAGTGCATGGAGTATGGAGTGACTTATTGATGAATGCGACGGGGAGTTTTTGAGGTGAGGCTACATCACATCTACACACGCCTGCGGGCCAAACCTTGGTGATAGTTTATTAGGCACACTTCCGTTAGGGCATTCGCTTAATGATATTGTGCAATAATTCATTGTTTTCGTGTGAGGTCTATGTGAATGCGAGATTTGCATTGGCATTGCCATTCCCCAGTAAGCCGTGCTTTATGATTATGGAAATGCGGTAAAGACATTTTCCTGACTCACAATCGTGTGTTGACAGCTTGTCTGGAATGCTGCCAGTTCGGATGGGCTTTAACTTTTACACGGGATAACAAAAGGCATTAAAAATAGAAAACAACATATACTTAATATTATTATTCTTAAAAAGATCAAAATGATCAAAGAAATTAGCTCATTTAAACCTGATTTTTCCGCTGTTACACATATATATTTAAGCAAATAAGAAACACTCTAAATATGTTATTTAGATACAAATTAAAAGCGCTTGTAGTGCAGTGTTTAGCTGCATTTCAATGCATAGATACATCAAACCTATTTATAGGCATTCCACCCACTTGTCTTTGAGGAAATTACAATTACAATCTACTTAGCATCTCTCAACCGCCTGAAATGCACTTAAAAACGCATTTCCATTAACGAAATAACAAGGCTCCCCTGAGGAGCCATTTGGATACTCGGCCACGCCCCTTAACAGAGTGATACACGCAATCTAGACTATACATTCCCATTCGATGCCTTTTCCTAGGTGCACCTCATGTATATGCTGTATATGCTGGCTCGTGCTCGCCGTCGACTAATTAATTAAGCTATGGAAATTGGGTCAACACACAGGCAAGTGCATGGGGAGCGACGAATGGGTGGGCATAGTGACCCGACCCTCCAAGATCTTCATGTTTTCCGGAAAATTCGTATTATTTCGTAGAGGCCAAACCAGAATTTATGCGCAAATGTAAAGCCAGTGGAGCCCATGATTGAGCAATTTATAGAGCAGCCACACGCAAGTCACAATTCCCCGGGGCCAACGGGGGGAAAAAAAACTAGACAAGTTCCAAAATTGTGGCGGGGAGCGGAGGTTAAGCTACATATGCAGATGAACAAATCCAGTGGAGAAATAATTTCCACATAGTTTATGGCGAAAATACTCTCAATTAGTGCGAGACACAAAAATAGAAAATCTTTCTTTGCTCGGCGGTCAGAAAAAAACAAAACGAAATTCATAAATATTTCAGCCTAGCATGAATTTATTGTTGTTTATATTTGTATTTAGCATCTAGTTTCAATATGGACCACAAACCTCAATTTTATCGCAAAAATAAGCAAACACAACAGATGATGGCAGCAATGCAACTGAATTCGGATAAAAATTTCATCAATATCAAATATCTTGCAGGATTTCCCACAATTGTTTTATTCAAAAATTTCAAATTTGTAGTTATTATAAGCAAGATAAAAATACAAACATCAAAGTCTCCCGCTTCCAGACATTTTTATTGTTTATTTTTAGGCCACACAATGTGCAGGGAATCCTTGGCACATGTACATTCTCAGGTAAACCAATTTGAAAATCAATTTCTTGTTTGTAGTTTTCTTGTTTCCTAGTGATCGCTGGAGGCCAGCCAGCACTTGAATGCAAATGGGCCGGCCGGCAGCAGCTTGCAACTTGTTGCCTTCCCATTCATTTTTGTTTACAGCACTTGTTTCTTGACTGATTTCCCCCGTCGACGCAGTCAGCTGTCGGCCAAGTTGGTCAGCAAATGTGGGTGGTTAGATATCCGTCCATGCAAAAAAGAAATGCTCATTTAATTCTGCGCCAAGTGGCGGTGAAGCAAGCCCCATTAAACTGTCCAAAACTTTTGTCAGCTTCAATTTGTAGGTGTCGTGACCCCAGAGACGTTGAAATAAAATGATCTCGCGTCTACGTTTCTCTAGAGATATTTGGAGCAATGGCTCGATGACATCATCTGCTTGTTTTGACGCAATATTTTTCGGTGCGATCTATATTTAAAAAACTTTTTAGCACTCGCAACGCGGAATAGGAAAGCGAGAGGGGACGACATCTTAAAGCTATATTTGATTCACACATCAGAGGTTATGCTGCATTAATTTACTTATCAAACAGAACGTGCGAGCCTAGGGCTTTAAAAGCTATAACAAAAGAAAATATATTCGCTGCTCTATAATACCGCAAAAAAAACAGAGTGACAAATATATACCTCATTGAACATTTTCTATTTTTCAAATCAATTATTCACTAAAGAAAAGCCCAATGAAACCATAATAAATGAGATCATACCAAAAAGTGTTCATAACTTGACTGGGGGCCATGGAGGAGCTGCATGCCTTTCAGATTTTCTAAATCAATTTTCCACTATTAGGCCGCCACAAATTATGATATCATGCCCCATAGATTGCTGACTCAATGTATGAGATATTTGCATTTAACCTTGTGATTTCCTATGCATTTGGAACGCGCCAGTGCAGCGTGAAAATATTTCTGCCTGCTACCTCTGTTTCTGTTTCACACATTCGAACCTTTTTGAAATAGTTTTGCAAGTTTTTTCCATTGCGACACGGAATTTGAGCTTAATTGAATTGTAATTGCAGTGGCATCAGTTTGGCTATCAATTAATTATTTAGCGCGCCAATTGCCGTTATCCGAAATGAGAATTAAAGCGACGGCGCCGACAATTGAGACATCAGTTGCGCAGTCGCAATGTGGGGCCACCAAAAACGTATGTTAACCTGCGAGTTTACCAATTTTGGAGCTGGGTTCCAAAGTCAGGGGAGCGCGACCCAGAGTCGTGTCGGGGATCTTTGTCCAACCAAGTCACGCATTGCAGACATTTCCTCAAAACTTGATTTCCAATTCAATGGCAGCAAATGCGATTCTGGAAACCGGCCCCCAAATGCGCCAGCCAGAGGTCCGCAAAAGGAGATACATAGATACATTTGTAGCTACAAGTTGGCTTTGACGTTGGCCTGTCTGTCATTCAAGCGGCAGATACTCAGATACTCTGATACTCGTAAACAGGAAAACATTTCCTCGAATGCAGCATTAACTTGAGCATGTTCTCGATTGGTTCACAACCTTTCCTTTGTCTGTCCCTCGACAACTGAACACCAGAAAAAAAGAAATACAAAAGACAAATCCCTTTTTATGTGGCGTGGGCAGTTTTCGACTTGCTTGACAATGGCGCCGTCTGACATTGAAATTCGCTGGCATTTAACTGCCTTACTTAGTAGAGTAATGTTTGCTGGGCCAAAATCTCTGTCTTGGTCGCCAAAAATCAAAACAGAGCCAACAAAAGTTTGCCCTAGTTTCGTTGGGCCGCCAAAATAGTGGTGCGTCATAAATAAAAACAAAACGAACGGCACAGCACAGCTACTGTAAATGCTTGGGGGTCCATGACAGTTGCCGAAATAGCCTGAAAGTGTCTTGCTCTCTGCGAATGTACAAATATATATATATATCTTTAGGTATATATCTTTAAGACAGCCTGAAGGAGGCGTCGACGTCTCTGAGTCATCCGGAACTTGCAAAGCTGTGACACACATAAAGAAAAATGTTTGGGCACTATATAAATTTACAAGACAAACTAAATACAGTGAAAGCTAGATGCACAGACAAGTGGGAAAAGGTGTACAAATATGGCCAAGAACTAAACATGATGAGATTCCCCTCATCTTATAATTTTCCCATATTTTCAATACATTTACTCAAAGAAGGGGAAACTATTTCAAGGCCAGTAAAGAAGTTGTATTTATTTGTTCCAGTTCTGTGACATAAGGCCCTGTAAATAAACCAACTTCTCCAACATAAACAATTAACCATCCAAAGCAAACAATCGAAATTTAAATGTTTACTTCCTCTCTTCTCCTTTAATTTTCATTCATTTTTATTTATTCTCTCGAGATTATTTTGGTCACCATGGAATCGTTTATTTGCACACATGTCTTTTATATATAAAAACATAACCCACTGAAAGTCTCCTCACCAGATGTGCGAATGGATAAGCTCAAAATGTCGACAGTACAACCCACAACATACGAGTATACTCGAATACACATGTGTAATTTGAAATTCTGGAAAAATCAGCACAGAATGAGTTTAGCTAACATAATTTCGATACGAGGGCAAATTAGCCGACTGGCCAGCGGAGAGATCTTTGAAAAAGATCATGATGAGGTTATCGCTGATGACGGCAAAATGATGTCATATGCGGCGGACACACTCGAATGCCTTATATCTAAAGCTTGTTTCGGGTTTTGTGTTTCAAATTAAACCCATACCAATAAATGTAGGTACCGCCTATATGTATTTATACAATATATATAGTTTATTTCGAGCTCCCCTGGCCCATTAATGGGCTTTTTGTGTTGGTATATAGCTCCATTGTTTGCCATTAGAATGTCTTGTCTGCCGGTTTTAAGCCCCAAAGTTGTTTGTCGGGTTTTTTTCTCTGCGAAGATCGACTGCGTTGCTTTCTGCAAAATTCAAGTTCAAGCCAAAAGCGATGCGGGTGTATGTTTTCGTTGTTTCTTTTGTATATATCGAGAACAACAGTAGCTCACACGCAAAAGAGCGTCAACACAATATATTGGCAAGGTGGAGATATCTTGAAGTTTCTACGATTTCTTAGGGTGGTTGTCTAACCTTTTCTAAGGGTGGTTCCCGGCACATTCCACCTTTTCGGGGTGGTTTCCTCTTGCCTCCTCTAACGACGCTTCTTGGCCCCCTTTTGGCGTAGATTTCATTTTTGGCTTGATTGACGACAACGCCTGGCGTGTTTTAATGCCTATTTCCTACTTTTATTGCAACGGGGTGGTTGTTATTATTTACGTTTTGCCTACCGGCATTTGTTCCACCCCATCGGTATTTTTTTACGAAATCCCACACGCATAACTTTGCTACTTTTGGGCTACTTTAGGGTAACTTAGGGTGATGATAAATTGCTCAATTTATTGATAGATCATGAAATATATCCAAAGATCTGGGTCAAAGATGTGAGCAAAAGTTCTGGGATTTACATACATTATTATTTAATTCTTTGAATAACTTGACTGACGCATGATTCTGAAATTTGATATGCTACTTTCATACTGTACTTTATGCAATTTTCACTGATCAACTTGGTATTTATTTTTAAA
This sequence comes from Drosophila santomea, assembly GCF_016746245.2. Lineage (NCBI taxonomy): Eukaryota > Metazoa > Arthropoda > Insecta > Diptera > Drosophilidae > Drosophila > Drosophila santomea. The sequence goes on from NC_053018.2 coordinate 7,386,533, forward strand.
TTACTCAAATTACAGTAAGAGAAAAAATATTTAATAACCAAACTACGCAAGTTAATTAAATTAAAGACTAAATTAGGTAATTGCTTTTTTAAGACCATTTAGGGAATACCCTCCCACTGACTTGGTCGCTGAACTCATAAACCTATTTAGCAACTATTAGGTCATTCGCCTAAAAAGGAAAACACAAAAGGGGCCCGTCTGCCACTGGAAACTTCATAAATGGGCTGAAAAAAAAAAGTGCAATTGCGGCTCGCTAAAAAGGAAACGCAACAGATGCAACATGGTAAGTGGAAACGATGCCGACGTCATGGGTGCAAAATAAAAATGTCAATAAAAATTACGGCAAATTGCTTGATACCCCACCGCACCCAACCCTCCATTACATGGACATTAGGGGGCGGCAAGTGGTCACACGCAGAGTCCTTTGTGGGCCCTTTTATTGTATAGTAGTTGCCAAGGTTACTATTCTATCCCATTCCACTACTAGAGTCCTGGCGTCAATTGAGCGCCTGACTGATTAAATTACCCGAGCGCACAGTGTGGGCAACGAACAAAAGGACAATGGAGTGGGGGATTGCATAGTGCATTAAGCAATTGTCCTTTTTATATGTGCCACATATATATGCCATGGCCATGTCGCCAGGCAGTCTCAGCGTCAGTGAGTCGCCGCTAAAATTGCACTTTTCAATGCGTAAACGAAAGAAGTTTGTCCCTACAATTTCATCGATTTTCTCTACTCCAAACTGATGATTTCATTCGCAGACCGAAACAAGCGGAAATCACGAGAATCCTTCGAGGCAAATGCAACATGTGACCGAGGGTAAACGAAGTCCTTGCTGGAAGTCGAACGAAGTCGTCATCCATTTGTGGTTTAGTAAGTCACATCATTTTCGCTTTTAATATCTTTTGGCTGCCTACGGTGACCGCAGAAGCCGCCAAACAAGATGACATCACAATTTTGTGAGTGGGTTTGATTGTGTGTCAGTGTGTTTTCTGTGCGAAATGATTGATGAGTAAGCTTTGGAGAAGGTTTTACCGAGGACATGGGCAGGATTATCCGTAATGTTGTTAATAATTAAATAAAGAATGTTAAACCTTAAAAATAAGCTGCAGATTTTACTTAAAAATACATTTTATAAAACTGCCAGCAAAGAATTTTTGTTATAAAAATAAAAAAATAATTTATAAGTTATAGTTTTTATAAAACTAGTTTAAAAAGTTAAGTTTTTATAAAACCAGTTTACAAAGTTCCTGTAACGTTTTCCGTCCAAAAGACCATTTTCCAATTTAAATAATAATTTTAAAAAATAATAATTAAACAATAATTTAAATGCAAATTCACTTTTAATTGCCGGCAATTCCATAGCCAAATGCATATGGAATATATAATAACTTTTATTCTATTTGCTTGTCCGCCATAAACGTTAGCCGAAAATGGGTTAATAATGTTTCCGTTCTTATGGCAATTGCTTAGGCTAATTATTCAGTCAATGACCAATTCGTAGCTTCTTGTTTGTTATGAACCTATAATTATTTGCTATTTATTCTCCATTAACCAAAAGCACACACTGCCAGTCGCACAAGTAGAGTAACACCAAAAGCACTTGTCGTCGGGGAATATACGAAATCGCATTTGATTGTATTTTTATTTCGCTTTCCTTCTTCTTATTTTCAAATTAAATGAAAATATTTCAAATTCAACACTGAAGAAGCACAAGAATAACTGGCGACACTGCCAAGCTAAACGCGCAGCGATTTCTAAAAACGAGCCGTGACTACGAAAATAAGTTTTTCGAAAAAATCAAAGAAGCAGAAGGAAACAACACTATTATATTATGTGTAAGTAGCTAATAGATGAAAACACACCGAAAGGCGCGCGTCGCGCGGTTGTCTCAAATAAAAACTACTTTGTTTTTATTTGATATGTATTTTTTGTATTTTGGCGGCAGCTGCCAGAATTCAAAGAAGCTCCCGGCGTGGGTGAGAACTCGAGGTACGGTTTCGATATATTTTCCCAACTGGTAATCCGCGTGCGCGTCCAAACGCCTCGCCGTTCGAAAGAAAACTAAACGGGCGACAGCGACAAAAACCGGAAAACATTCAGAGCCAGCTGTTTCGGCAACCCTACCCAATTTCCCCGTACGCGGGGACGCGACTGTGACTTAAGAGGCGCTGCGAAAATAGCGTTGCATACTTTTCAGCGGCCGGCGTCTACGATTACCCCTATATTTGTGTTACGATTTCTGTTTTGGCTCTTGCCAAGATTTTTCCGTCTAACAAAATGCTTTCCGCTTGTTTTTTCGGCCGTCTGGAATTTTCAACCCTTAGGGCGGTTCACACTCGCACGGAAACACCCCCGCAATGGGAAATCCTCGGCGGCACAATGCGAATAGACACACGTGCATTGTGACTGAGGGTGTTTCTGGCTCAGTCTGGCTCAGCTCATATGCATATGGGACATGGCTACAGACCATTTCCTTAATGAACTAGAAAATATTGACCTAATATGCATAACTAAAAGGTCCTTAATTCGTTGTCAACATGGGGCGGAAACGCTAAATAAATAAATATATTATGTTTATGATTGCTTGCTGGTGGATTTTAATTGACTTTCACGGTCTGCTAAAACAATAGTTATTTGATATTTAATTTTATTTACTTGAAGTTTTTCCTAAACCAAGTCTGTTGGGAACTTGGGTTTTGCTTACAACTTCTGACTTTATAACTTATGATTTAATCAATTTAAGTCCTGAATCTGCCTTCATTAATGCCTTATAATTATAATTTGTATAATTTTTTACTTCTCAAATCTACAGGATTATAAATTAAGTGGTACCTGTGTGTTCATAATCTTTACTTCCCTGAACTAACCTCCCCAAACGCTTAATACTTTATTGCTAGGCCAGGTGCAATTAATTTGAATAACCAAACAAACTTTAACTGCCTGTCATAACAGCTGCAATTAAAGGGACTTTTCAATAGTAGAAGTAGCATAACCACACATCCAAAAGCAGTTGTCACTGCTGCTTTGCCCAGCCCCAGAGTGCCAATTAAATTTAATTTAAGGCGACATTTGCCGTTCGCCGCTCGCAGTTGCATTTGTCTTGGCCCACAAGAACGATGATGATCATGGTGGTATTCTCCCTCGGCGCGATCCTAAAAAGCCGCAGATATAGCGATCGGATGTGGCACATCGATGGGGCTATTTTCGATGGTAGCGATTAGCCTATTGGCCGAGTGAGCAACTTTTAACTTTAACCCTTTGCAGGGCGCGTGTCTGGGAATTGGGGATCGGAATGGGATTGGAATTGGATTTGGAATTGGAATAGCTCCGCTCCGCTCTGCTCCTCGTACTGTCTATTTTTGGTTGATGCTCGCTCGTACACTCGCGAAAAGCTATAGACATCGGGTCGATCGGAAGATCCCCGATCTACACTTACACTCCGGCGTAGCACAGATTCCGCCGCTCTTGCTTTTCAGTAGAATTCAGTTGGCCGCGCAAATCGCACGGATGCGGGCGGGCTAAAATCCAAGAGATACAATACAAAAAAAAAAAGAACAAAAAAACAGAGATCAGTCAGAGCAAAAGAGAAAAGGTGTAAAAGACATACTCCACATCAGATCGAATCGTGGCGTACTGAAATATACGCAAAATCGATGGTTTAAATAAATAAATAAATGAGTTTTCGGTGCGCGTCGAAAGTGCAGTGCGCGATTTCTGTATCAGTATCCGCCATAATAATGCCCAAAAGCATAAGACAAAAATCTGAAAAAATATTTCGAATATAACCTGCAGCAAGCGGCAGCAGAAAACTCATTAATTTTCAAAATTTCACCCAAAACCAAAAAATAAAACAAATGAACGTATCTCACGGATACGAAATTCGGTGTGCGGCTGTAATTTTAAACGCATTTCTTGCGCTTGTTTTGACATTGAAATGAAACAACAATAACAATCGGATAATTGAAACGGAGAAAACCCACGCCAACGGATATACACCTGCCGTGCAAAACAAAAATTCCAAATTAAAAAATTGAAAACAAAAATTGATCTAACTAAATCAAGGAGCTTGGAGAACTCAGGGATTGCGTTAAGATGACCACGCGTGGAATTCGACGCAAGAAGTCCACATTGACGGAGTTGAAAATCGCCGTGATTGGAGCGCCCAGTGTTGGCAAAAGCGGTAAGATACGAAATACCACGATGCCAAGTGCCTGCACAATAACAACTCGAAAACAATCCGAGCAATGGCAGACGTATCCAATAGATACTTGGGGAGCATTGTAGCATGGATGCCGAGCAACAACAGCAAATTAGTTGAGCAATCGCCGATTCGTGTATATTTAGACTTTTGTTTGTTTTGTTTATAAAGTGGCAGCATACATATACAATTGCAGATATCCCCCCAATACACACACCAGCACACTCCTGCAGCTGGGAGTATCTGTGTCTCTATGTGTGTGTGTGTGTGGCGGCTGCTGGCACTTTGGCATTGCCTGCCGCCTTAATCGCTTTCCACCGTTTGATTTGACAAGCGGCTCTGGCCAAAAGACCAGGCCATGCTCTAATTTACGACGATCCATGAGCACATTGCATACTGCACTGAAAAAAATTGTATATAATGTACATTCTAGCAATACAAAGTAGCCACAAACCCAGGACTATACAACAAACTGATTATCCTGATCATTTCGGCCATATTAATTTATGGAAGTTTAAATACTTATAAATAATATATTCCATAACTATAGTTATATATTGATTATTAATATTTTTAAGTGTACGGACTCAGCTCGTCTATATTATTAGCTGCTCACGAGATCACAGATCATTGTCGGCTGAGATGTTGCATATTTCTTCGATGCGAACGACTTAGCATAAATTGATGTTCCCTGTCAGGCATCACGTATGCCGGGCATCCCCGAAATATATTTAATTTGTAACACTTTGTTGGGAACCCCCATCCCCATCCATGGGCTGCGATACTAATGATGATGATGGCTTTGGCCGGGAAATTTATTCTCGCCTCTGTCAACTTCAGTTTACCCCTACGTTATATATGTATGTTCCCGGTGTCACCTATTACCCCAGATTTATATTATTTCTTGATCACTGATCTGTGTAAGCTATAAATACTTTCCTGTTACCGCAAAGTTTTAAGATATAAAGACAATACTTAGGTCCTGTAAAAAGAAATCTAAAATTTTACTATTGTACAAATGAAATTTTGTTTGATTTCAAAACCTTGTAGAAATTCCGAAATAATTGTAATCTTTAAATGCTGGGAGGCCCCATTCAAGTGATGTCAACTTTGGGTTACACCTGCGCGCAATATGTCCCCGGTCACAACTAATTTTGGGTGTAAATAGAAAAGTAAAACTGGCGGAAGCAGCCGAAGAGCGTGGACAGTGGAGCCATGTGAAATATGACTAGAAAGTATGTGGCACTAATAAATATGATGTGAATGAAAAACCAAGGAAAAAGATGGAATGGCAGACAGTATACGACTGGGTGTGGCTTTTGTGACAAAAGTAAGTGCTGCGCCTTCTCGTTTTATAGTAAGAATAAAGTAATAGTCTTTTTTTGTTATATTAAAGAAAATAGTTATAGTATTTTCTTTTAAATCTGTTTGATGTAAACCCTTAAACTTAAAATTCATTAATTTGCCTGGTTCACAAAAACAAAACAGCCCAAAAGCAAATGGAATTCCGATACCAAAAGCAACTTATAATGGCAAATGCATATATGTTTAATAAATTTATTGCCACATATTTTATTGTCACTCCGCCACCATCAGCGACCAAAGACCGGGAAAAATATTTAATTCATCTGTGTGTCTATGTCTGTGGATGCGGTGGAGCAATTAAATCGCCCACATCCACATCCACCTCCACGCCCACCGCCCACCGCCCACCGCCCACCGCCCGCCGGAAAAATTCACCGTGCACACACGCACTTGGCCATATAAACATATAGACATATAACCACATAGACATATAGACATACAGACCTAGACGCGATCAGTGCCCAGCGGAGAAGCGCCATCACCATTGCCATTCCGGCGTCGCGCGTCGAAGAATTTAAACGTTGACCTCGCGGAAAGTTGAGAAGAAAATTCGGTTAACATACATTTTGAGGGAAAACTGTGGGCACTGGTCGTATGTATGCGGTGTTGGGAAAATAAATGATGAAAATGTCATTAAAAAGTCGCGAGGCAACCAAGGCAACCACTAGCCACACAAAAAACGCACACACGCTAGCGCAAAAAAGCCTTAAGTACAGTTGGGATTCACTACAACTATTTTCAAAATATAAAAACAAATACATTTTAAGTGAATTCAATGGCAAATATTATATATTTGATAATTAATTGCTTTTAAGCATAAAATGCGTAAGGCTTACCTAGACGATGAGATCCTTTAAAGTAAGAAATTTCACATCTTGAAGCTTTACTGCTTACTCTAGACATTGTCATCCTCGCTTGAAGTGGCGCCAGAGGTTTTATTTCCCAGCGCCCTTTTTTTTTTGCTTAGCGAGTTCAAAGGACTTGCATAGGAAATGACCAGGGACTAGAGACCAGGACGAACTTCACCCCCTCGACAGGACACGAGGCCTACGAAGGACGCCGTTTGTTGGCCCGAGACACGCAACTTTAGGGCTCAGCGTTTTGTTGCCATGTCGTTGGGCAGCCGAATCGGGTTTATTAACCCCACAAGACGCAATATTCACCTGCCCCAGGTGGCGGGTAATTCTGCATTGGTCCCTGCAATTCCTTTTGGCAGGACTACAGAAGCACTCATACTTCACGCTCGCTTAAGTCCTGACCCAAATCTAGAACGAGGGTTGTTGGGAATTATAGGGCGTTACCCTGGTTTACACCTGATCCCGCTGATAGCGCAGACGACAATAAATTAAATTCATGTTACATAAATGGTTTTGGTTATTTAATTTGATTGCAGCTCTAGTGGTGCGTTTCCTCACAAAGCGTTACATCGGGGAGTACGACCATCAGACTGAGAATCGCTACAAGCACGAGGCTATGGTGGATGGTGAACCGGTGCTCTTCGAAATACTAGACACATGTCCCAAGGTGGGTTATGATTATATATTAATATCATATAAGTTATAGATTTCACATATTTCCAGGCTGAAGACGAATACCCCAATGCAGCGGAGCTCGTGCAGTGGGCCGATGGCCTCCTGCTGATCTACTCCATCACAGATCGCAAGAGTTTCAACTACATACGCCGTGCCAAATCCGATCTACAGTCCGATACGCCCGTCCAACTCTGTGCCAATAAAGTGGACATGGTGCACCTGCGCCAGGTGAGCCGCGACGAGGGCGAGATCCTGGCCAAGGACTTTGAGTGCAAGTTCAGCGAGGTCTCCGCCGCCGACCACGTGGACCAGGTGGCCGAGGTCTTCAACGAGCTGTGCAAGGAGGTGCTGGCCTCCAAGCGCAAGTCCAAGCAGAGTCTGCTCGAGAGGATGCTCGGCGGAGCACGACCCTACAGCCGAGGGAAGAGCGACAGCAATTTGCCAAAAGACTGATAGCGGTGATGGGATCTTTTTATGTAAATAAATGTACATTTTTCTATAAATCAAACGGAACATTTCGAGTATTCTTTCACCTGTAAGATGATTTTAAGCACTTCGTAATTACAGAAAAATCTATTCTATTATTACAAAGTATCTATACGTAACAGTCAGTCGTTGCTGATACAAAGAAATTTTTCCATTATATATATAAAATTAGAACGGATATTTATATTTTTAATATTTTTTGTTATTGTGTTTATTATTAATTCATTAAGTTTTTCAAAAACGGAAATGTGTTTTACAACTTTTAGCTTTTGAAAGACTGCAGAAGTACAAAAGCTGCTTAAACAGCTTTTCAAATTAAGCGAGTGGCGCTTTCAACAGAATTTTTGGTAAAATCAAAGTGTAAAATAAATGTAAAATACACAAGTGGCTTTATATTTGTACTTGGCCAAAACTCCTTGTACGTAGCCAGTTTGATCACTTGAGGAAGAACGAAAGTATGTTTACTATCCAGTGCTTCAAAATCTAAGATATAACTTCATATACATTTAATGAATGAGACTCTGCTGACTTATGCTCATTTTATTAGTGACTTAAAGGTTCGGATGTATATCTGAGCCAAGTAAATAAGCCAAATGTATGAAAAGCCCTCATATTAGATCGTTCTGAATATATTAATTTAATATTAATAAAAGATAAACGTTACAAAAGCAATTTGCATTTAATTTCCAAATATGCACAAAGTGACTTAAGCTGTAAATGAACAACACAAAACCCACCATTAAATAAAATACAGTATTAAATCACTTAACAGGCAAATTCCCTAACTCATCGCCAACCTTTGGATTCTTCCCCAACTCTAGACAAACTTCCGCTTTAAGAAGGCGTGTGCACGACTTTTAATTAGCCAGAGTCAACAAGTGGCCCAGTGAAGCGTGTAAGCCCACTTAAGACTTTCGGCTCCAGACTCGATATATGGATATATGCAGCTCCAGCTCACGCTCTCGAAGATGAGACGGTGATCGGCGATGACAAACAGATCACTTTGTCCACTTTGTTGACATTGCGTCAGCTCTCTTTCTGCGTACCCGACTGTTACCCGCTTTGTTTGTCCAGCTAAAACCATAATATTGACAGACCTGTCAATGGAAGCACTGATGCGCAGAATCAGGCCCAAATCATCATCGATCCAACGATTCATCGATCCAATCGCGTGCCAATGTCTGGTGTACACCCAATATCACTCATACGCCCCGCTGGCGGGCGAAAAGTACCACCTAGCTCGAAAGCCAGACAGGGTGGCTGCTGCTTGGCAACTGCTAATGGGAAATTTATGCATAATGTTCTTGAAATTGTGTAACAAAATTGACGGCTTCTTGCATGAAATCTCACAGGTTTTCTCCACTTACCTTTAGTAGCTATTATCTCTGCATTTTTGCCGTTTGCAGCTTGTGCTTAATTAGTTGTACATTTAAAATTCTAATTTTAATTTATGATCGAAAGTGGTCTTGGTAACTGGGCCCTTAGCTACAGGCGGCAGTACTTATCTGGGCCAGGTGTCGTATTCCGTATTCCGGAGTGGTCTGATCTATTTAGCGATCGTGCAGCTGGCCAACGTGGATGTAATTGTCTAGCCAATTGGTGCTGTAATAGTTTATAATTACTTGTTAGGCTGACTTTGCATGGCCCAGAGAATCACAGTGGAATGTAGTTCAGTGGGGTCTTTAAAATATTTACAAAAAGGAATGCAATAAAAAAGGAATATTTGATAATATCATACGGATTATTATTTGAATCTCCATCTGAAAACCTAAAAATAGATTATCAGCATGTTGGGATCCTCCCCGTATAGCAATAATTCCCACCGCGGGAAATTTGATGTAACACTGCGAATATGTTATCTATGGTATAAATATCTGAGTAATTTATGGATCCATCTCTCACGTTCCTCAATATTCATAAGACCAGCTGTTCCAATGTTCCAGCATCCATATGCAAATGAGGGGTTCTACGACCCACTACCCACTCTACAGCCCAACCCCTGGAGTCACCACATCCCCGCGAGATTGGCGGGATGGAAACCTGTTCGTACTCTAATTAGCCCGAGAGCTATGGCGATTATAAATGCTCGATCATTTAAATTAGAACCGGCCAACAGGTGCGCCTCGGGCCAAATCCCCGTGCAGTTGGTGGTAAAGTGGCTAACGGTTTGGCTGCAGATATTCACACCTCCAGCAGGTACATATACTTGTATATATATCGAGGTAGCAGTTAAGTATGCGACTAGATTTAGTATCTCTGAAAAGTTCAAGAATCGCGTTTCGACTGCATTTAATTGGCAACAAATGGCGGCCAGAATGCCAAAGCCAAATGCAGAATTTGGCCATGCCATAAGCCTGTAAGTCATTGACTTTGATATTCGAAGTTGGCCAAAGCCAAATATCATAGACCAAAACCAAAAACCAAATACCAAAACACTAGAAATCGCTATAAGAGCTGTAGACATGTTCTAGTTAATTCCTTTGGCTACTTCTACTGTCAAAGCCAAGCTCCAGCTAACCTTGGCTTTTGAATTTTTTCGGGTTTTTTTCGTCGTGGTTTTTATGCGGCTTTAATTAGCCAAATTTGAAATGTTGGCGGCGGCTGTAAATGAGACGTGTTTCGCTGGGAGCTAGGTCGACTGCTACTGCCACTGCCACTGCCTTTATTCTTGTCTTGAATTTTATTTTCTTCTTGCCAGTTGGCAGTGTAAAAACACAAAAAAAAAAAACAAAACAATTAATGAAAAGTGTTTAATTGCAAAGTGCATTGGGCTTCCGGCAATTATCTCGCCGTTGTCGGTTCAACAAACCCGTGCCAGCCTCGCGTTTCCTGCAACCCTAACCCATTTGCTCAGTGGCCTTGACAGCAGACCATAACACCATAACACCATAAGAACCTTATGCCACTGGGCTTATACTAAACATATATTAAACAGCCCCAAGTGTCCAAACGGCACGTAGTCCGCCGGACTTCGTCTTGGCAATCGAAATCAAGTGCAAATGTTTGCCCACGCCAAACCGAATGTACGCTCAGCATTTAGCCAGAGTCAGAGCCAGAGTCAGCCTTTTAAACCTGACCCAAATCAGTCGGACAATTAACCGATTGTGGCCAACTTAAGTTGATAAATGCCCAGCCTTAGCTCCAGCTGAACTTCGCCGCCAATTCATATTTTTATTATCATGTTAGGCCATAATGGAGATATATCAGCAATTGTCATTAACTATTAAATACCAAGTGCTAAATGGGTATATCGAAGCAGTCGATTTCTTGGCACTACATTGTATTTTAACGCTTGGTCTTTTACCCATTAACTAAACTTACTCACTTTACTTACCCAATAAACTGAAAATAAATGTTAGAACACGCCCAGCTTATCGCAGTGTGGCATTTAATCTTAACTCAAGTTTAATTCGTGAAACCATAACCAAATTGTCCTCTTATAAACTAATAAAATGACCTTCAATTTCGAGAGCCTGTTACCGTAGATATCCATTGCTATTTTAATTATATATTAGCCCACATGTCTCACATAAATTCTATGACATTAGCCCATAGAAATTCCCAAGACTTGGTTTTTAAATTAGCTTAAGCCAAGTGTGAAATGAGCCACCAATGAAGCATACAGAATTAAGGGAAAACTATATTCCAATTCGTACAACTTGTTAATACAAAAATTTCTTTAATCTTTAATAAAGTCTAGCATGTGAGCTAATATTCTGTTTAGCACACCTGCAAAAGATTATAGGTATTACCAACTGAATTGCTTAAAGGTATTGGAAATCCCCTGGCTAATATGCTCAGCTCAGCCCTTTTGATGATCGGCACACCTGCGAGGGCATTTTAGATTCGATACATCGGTCCCTTATCGTTCTGATTTCTGATTTGATATTAATATCATTATAATTGGACGACAACGTGGGCGTTCCCACGAGTCCACTCCATATCGCCTACATCCGACCGCCGTTGCTACTCGAAACTATTAGCACATTCAATTTCAATTCACACAGCCAATTATTATATCACAATTACCCCGTACTCGCATACGTATTCTAATTGGCATATGATAAATCCGCTCAGGTGTTATTTATTTATCTGATTTTTTTTTCCTTACCACAATTAATATGCTGAGGTAGGTCATGTTTCTAAAACAGCTGTTGCTTTTGATAATCGGTTAAAAAAAACTATTAAAGTACACGCTTGATAAATATTAATCAACATTTTGATCACCAAAAATTGGGGAGATGGAAAATAGTTTGGGTAGAAAAGCTATAGTGCAGTAATTATAGCATGTTCGTGTGCAATTAAGACTAATTAGTGGAGCCTGCTAATTAAAATAAATTGGCGCAGGTTAAGAATAGAATAAAATATTTTCATCGCAGGCCCCTTTCCAATTGTTAATCATGACTTCAGGATCTCTGACAAGTCAAGGTGTGCAAATAAAAAATAAAAAATCATTGTAAATTGCGGTGGGCGTTTTTAAAGTAAGTGCCCAAGCCCCTCCTTCTTTTTCAAGTTTAAACGATTTCAACTTTATTCATATAATAGCGATTAAATGTACATTTAGAGAAGAACGTATATATATTAACGATATCTGCACGTTTTGTGCTCCATTCATGCTTACAATACACTTTTATTGGATTTTTCAGAACCAACGAAGCCTGGCTTGGGGACCAACTGCTCTTTAACTTGTTTATATATATATATAGATTTATATGCGAATATAATTAGTAATTACTTTGGCTAATTGCTTGCAGAATTGTTAACACTTGGTTGGCTTTCGATCCAATTGCAACTACATCGAACAATAACAATAAAACTCCATGCTACGTTTACGTTTAATATGTAATATTCTTGCTTCCAATGTTGAGTTTACTTTGTAATACATTAATTTTAATTACTTTATAATAATATACGTATTGGTCGAAGGTCTTTGAATATTTAATATATTTTTCATAAAATTTTTGATTTGTTTTCTATATAGCTCGATTTTTTTTTCACAAGACATTCCCTTCTTCTCACCCATAAATATATGCATCATAATCCGCATTTGAATGCATTATTTTTAAAAAAATATTCCACATTCATCTCATAAAATGTTCCCTAAACAGATTCAGACTTTAGAGTTCCTAATTGCCAAAGAAGATAATTAAATGAAGAAACCAAAGAGTAATTATTTTTCAATTGCATTTTTAATTTTATTAATACACAAAACTTAAATAAAATAATAATGTTTAAACTCTACATACCTACAATACAATACGTAATAGTCATAAGCATAATAATAGATAATAATAATAATAGTACACAATAGTAATATTGTCGTTTGCAGTTATTGTACAATGTAAGAAAATTCTATTTTGTTTTCCATTTGATTTTGATCTTTTCCGTTTTTTTTTTTCGCATTTGTTTTTTACTCGATTGTTGTATTTATATATAATTTTTGTTTAGAAATACTCTCTCTTCAAATGAAGTTTCCTATACCGGGAATACTATATCGCGTGTCTATATAGTCTAGGTAAATATTGTGAGTGACAAAAAGAAGATAATAATAATACAAAAACAATTTTTGTCTGAGTATACAATCGGTTTTTGTGTGGTACTTTGCCTACTAAGTGCGGATGTATCTGAACTTTGCTTTCCCAGCTCTTCACTTCACTTAATTCGCTTTGCTTGGCTTTGTTTTCACATCACTTAAACGTCTAAAGATTTTTTGGTCCAATAATAGTTGCGGTGATAAATATGCGGGACGGGTGGTGTATCGGGTGATCAACAAATAAATATGCTTGATTTTTTGACAATTACAACTTTTCGATGACAATAAAATAAAAAAAACTAAACAAAAAACAATAAAAACAAAAAATAAAAATAATGCGCGATGCCTTAATTTTGGTTTAAGGATTACGTGTACGAGGGATTGTGCGGTATGTCAATTTAAAATTAATTTGTATAAATGAGACCGTTGCACCTGTATGTGTATGTTTGGATGGTGGGTTGGGTATGGGGTTGGTGTGTTTTGGGCGGTGTTTGGGGTGCTTCTTTCTACATATCTTCTCCCCACCCCAACCACTTAGAATGGGCGTCGCAACTTGGAGATGGCATTGGTCAGATGCAAAATCTCCGTGTTCATCTGGTGCACCAGAGTCTCCAGCTTGTCCACGGAGTCCAGCACCTCGACGCGCTCGGTGTGCGGATTGAAACGCACCTCGAAGGGACGCGACATGGTGCTCACCCAGCGGCGGAACTTGTCCTTGGCATCCTCAAAGCTCTCGGCCACATAGTAGATGGGCTGGTACTCCTGATCCTGGTAGGGCTGCACGGCGGTGGAGGCGGGCTCGAAGGCGCGGTGCTCGCACTTGTCGCTGATGGCATGGAGCAGCTCACCGTAGGAGCTCAGGAGTCCAGCGCCGTAGGCCTTGATCTGACCATGTTCCTTGCAGAGACCAAACTCAACAGTGAACCAGTATACCTGCAAGAATCGAATAGCAAGGATCCAATGAGTAAATAATAAAGAAAATAAAAATAAAGGCAGATTTGGAAAGTTGTACGACTGTTTAAGATCAAGGTTTTTGTGGCGACTTTGACAGTGAGTAAACACTGATCTTGGTTTGCGAGAAAAAGCAGCTGCGTCATAGCTGCACTTGAGCCTAAGGTCGTTACATTGCAGCTCAATTAAAGAAAATCAACTCACCGTGGACAGCTTCTCGATTTCTTCGTCGGAGGCACCCAGCGAGGCCAGTCCAATCTCCTGCGAGAACTGGGCGAAGCTGGGATCGGCCAGCAGGGGCATGTGACCCAGCAGCTCGTGAATGGAGTCGCTGTAATGGCAGAGAATAATGCTTGTTAAAAGTGTGGAAAATGTGCTGGCATAAGGCAATTAGCCTGGTTAAATGAGCTGGGCAGTCCGCCGCAGTTCCTGCAGCCAATTTGCCTGTGTGCCAGGCGACAAAAGTTGCTGGGGCAAAGTGGAAAAGCGGAAAAGGAAACCCAGCTACCCACTTTCACACACAAGCAAGCGGCAGGCAGGCAGGCAAATGCAATTAGGTTAGGACAAAGAGCCTTTTTCTCCCCTTTTGAAGTGATTTTAACCGCCCCAGTGAAACAGGATGATAGATACTTACGGCTCGGGGGTGTGGTATGGTGAGTTGACGTGGCGCACATACTGGGTGCTCTGGAAGATGCGGAAGGCCAAGGAGGCGAGGAAGTCCCGGGCAGTCAAAAGACCGGCGGCAGGACGCAGAGAGAATCCGGTGTTCTTGCGCAGAAAGTCGGACATCTCCTGCAACTGGGGCAGGCGGTTGTCCACGAAGATCTGCTCATCCTGGAGCTTCTGGAAGGCGGCACGGTACTCGGCACAGGCGTGCTTGGGAGCCAGATCCTGAACGGTCTTGAACACCGAGCGCCAGGTCTTGACCTCCACATCGGAGTAGTCGATGTATGGGATCGGGTCTCCGTACTTGTAGGCGAAAGCAATCTCGGCGATCTCCTTGCGACGCTGGCGGTAAACCTTGTCGGCGAATCCGGGATGGTTCATGTCCAAATCGGGCTCGTACTTGGTCATCAGATGGTTGCAGTTGTCCAACTCGGAGGCGTGTTTCGGGAACCACGGAGCCTTCACATTCAGATTATTGTCGGCCATCAGATTCATGCTGCTGAAGGAGCCCGACTGCCTGAGCGAACGGATCAGTTGCAGCAGATTGCCACGGGTCATGTCCAACTTGATGAGGACATCATGGTCGACGCCCTCCATGCGCGACTGGCGGGACTCCACATGCTGGACGGTGCCGTGGAAGGTCTCGATGGCCTTGAGGATGCGACCCAGGGAGGAGATGCCCTCCTTGAGGCGCACCACCAAAGCGGCACTCTGCATGGCAGCCTCGGCTTCGGCGGATTCGGAGGCGGCATTGGCCAACAAAATCTCGTCCTCGGTGAGACCGTAATCTGCAAAAAGGGCCAAAAGAAGCGGGGATAAGATGATGGTTAAGGATGCAATCTTCCAAGGCTTAGGGTCACGTAAACGATAAGCGAGTTACGTGGTGGCAGTGGCAGTGGCTGTGGCAGTGGCAGTTGGTTGCCAGGCAAACGCATTTCGTACTTTTATTAAGTCGAGCGTAACAAATGAAAAAGGGAAATGCGACATTTCCACATTTCCAGAGAGTGAGAAAAAGAGAGAGAGCGCGCCCACACAATTGTCCGTGTGGCTGAGTGCTTTTCCTCTGCCCTGGCACTTTATCATATTAAGCACTTAAATCAATGTCGCACGCTTTTCAAAAGCCCCTCAGAAGTTAAGTACTACTTATGGTTGCTTGCCGGATTCTAGAAACCCCCTGCTCACCGTTCTTGGTCGGCTGTTGGTTGCCTTCTGGCTCCTGCTCCTGCTGCTGCTCCTGCTCAACGCTCTCGAACTCAACATCCTCCTCAACTAAAATGCGAATGAAATAAAAATAATAATAAAGCCCATGAAAATCATAATCAAAATCAAAACGAATCAAAGATAATAGGCTCAGGAAGAGGAAAAAAGTGGCAGGGGGGCATGAAAATGGAAATGGAAAGGGATAATAACCTGGAACATATTCCTCCAATGGCAGGTTCTCCAGATTGGCCTGCTCGTCCTGGAGCTCCACATCGTGCTCGGAGGGAATGTGCTCCTGAGCCTGCACAATGCAATCCTCCACGGAATCGTCTTTAAAATTATAAAAAATAATAAGTAAAGGGGTGAATACAAAATAAACTAAATAATAAAGTCAAGCCGAAAAGAAATAAAAATGGTAACTTTTTAAGTTTTTAATCAAATGTTATTGCCCCAGTTGAACATTTTTGTATTACTACTTTTTCGATACCAAATTGAAATTGAAGCTATTTGAGAGACCCACTTGTTGCACCATATCCACTTACCATTTGCCTTGCTGCGGGCCTCCTCGAGGACGGTTTGTTTGGTCTGCTTGACCACCAGGGTCTCGAAACGGGCATCATCCACCAGGCTGCGACGGCGGGATGGATAACCATTCTGGAAACAAAGGCGAAGAGATTGAATGTGGTGTTAGTGACACTGGCAGGATGTGCAGCGGAAATTAGGCGATTGCCTTGACCTTCAAGCCAGGGTGGCTTTCTTTATAGCTCCACGCTTGGGTGGTGACTTTGAGCAGACCAGCATTGACCATTGCGCAATTTCAAAAAAAATATTATATAAAATGTGTGTGAAAGCGCCGTCTTCAGATCTTTTCTTTGAATAGAGCTGGCTATTCATGGAACTGTATTGATTGTGATTCAAAGCCACGAATGGTAATTTAATGCGATGTCACCGCTTCAAAGCTGGCAGACAGGTGCGAAGATAAATAATAATATGTGACTGAGAAATCGAAAATCCCCATGCGATTCTGGCGGGGAAAAAAATGCAACTGACGATCGTTAAAGGTTTTTTCTTGTCTTTTGCTTTTTCTTGATGTGGTGGAAAAAGGTTTCCATCACTTGCAGTTTTCACTGTCAGCCCGTTTTTTTTTGTTTGTTTTCTTCTGCTTTTTTTTTGGGCCACCGCTTTGGCTGATGAAAGATGCCCAACTCATTGAATCATTTATATTGATTTCATATTTTTTGTTTTGCTCCGGACGCAGCATAAACATAAACAGAGACGAGTCAACAACAATGAGGCGCGACTGTTTCGACCAGGCTAAGTGCATGGGGCATAAAGGCATAAAGGCAGCCACTTTCACTTATTTGTTAAATAATAACTTAACACACAACCCGTTGTGTCCGTTGGCGATTTGGGCCTTTCGATTTGGGGCCGCCTGTTCTTAGAGGTGTGACTTAATGGCCAACAGAGGACTGAGTTGATCGAACTGAATTTGCGAAAAAGAAATGCGAGATCACAAAAATGGGCTCGACTAACTGGCCGGTTAACTGGTTTTTGGGAAACACACAAAACCTTTAGATAGTCACGTAGACCAAATCTTGTCACTCATTTGCTTGTTTTACATTTACTATTTGATTTGGAAATTGGATGTTTTTTTCTCGATTTAAGACTCACCTCAATACTGTAGGATTTCTTGATGGCGAACATCTCGCGGTTCTTTTGGGCTGCTGCAACGGCCATCATTTTGTTTTGTGTGTGTTTTGGGTGGTTTTTGTTTTGGGGTGAATAACAAAAATTTACGCAAAGTGTTGGCAAAAACACTTAGAATACTATTTGCTTATGTGCTTGGTTACGCTTTTCTTGTTTGATTTGCAATAAGCACTCGAAATGTGTTGACACTTTCACTGCTTATTGGCGATCTGGCTGGGATTTTATTTTTTGATTTTTTTTCAAGAAAATCGCTCCTGGTACTGAACTGTTTGCGTCTAGAATTGAGCTGGACAAGAACTCTCGACTCTCGAATTCACGGCGGGATATTTGGTTGAACTTTAGCTGGATCCTTTCGCGAACTCGAAACTGATGTGTGGTGATGTGTATTATTATCCTTGTTAGCTAATTGTATTACAACAAACAGAGTCAGCAAACTACTTGAGGCTGGGCACAAGTCTTTAGAGCGAATGATAGCGAATCAATGCATGCTCCAGGTCGAGTTGCCGCCGCTTAAATACCCCCAGATTCCGATTCCGATTCCGACGGCCAAGTTAACGAACGTTAACGTTTCGCCCGATTGCCGACGATTGTTGGCTTCAGCGAACGACGATGACTGGTTTTCGCATGACGCGGCTGTGACGTAGTTGCCCAGCTGGAGCTGGGTTAAAGCCAAGATGCCGATGCCAAAGCCGATGCCGTGGGGTTTCCTCTCACCAGCCAGCTAACCAGCTAGCTAGCCAGCTAGCCAGCTGAGTGGGTCGAGAATCGCGGGGCCTGACTCTACTCAACTTGGTCGACCAAGTTCAAGTGCGGCAACAGGCTAGAACGTCGCATTGGCCATGTTTTTGTTGCTCTTGTAGCTTGGCCATAAAGCGGGGTTAACCATTAGCGCGTGCGCGTCAGTCGGATTGGTAATACCATAGAATACCCCAAAAGCATTCTGTCACTCCAGTCGGGCGTCATTTGAAAAGCCTCCACAGGTCATATAGAAAAAACCAAAACAAACCCAAACAAAGCGCAGCCCATGCCAAATGTTAAGTATACGCCGTGTGTGCACGGTGCAAAATAATATCAATAAAACATAACATTCTCTACTCTGTAAGCTGCTTGAGGGTAATGTTTATAAGCAATAGTTTAATAGAATATATAGATTATATCAAAGTATACTAGTATGTGTTAGGGTAGAACAAATATTTATAATAACATGGTTAAAAAGTATTCTTCTCTTTTTACCTACAGACACATTTTTGGAATTTGGTTTTCCCTATTTTGCGTCCATTTTTCTTGGTGTAATAACAGTCAAAGATCTCAGTCATTTTAAGAACCCAACAATAGTCGTACAATAGATCCTGAATGACTCAATCGAAACGGGTCAGAACTAGAGCGGATGCAGAAGCGGATCGTATAGGGACTGAGTGAAAGTGAGCTGGAAAACAAAGTAATGGTAAACAGGAAGTACGGATCACATGGCTACGTGCGTGCCCGAGATTCAAGTAGGTGGCACCCGGCCATATCGATTAAATTTTAAAAGCACATTTAACAACTAATTTGCATGCGTAAATGTAGCACATTAAACTAAGCCCGGGCGATAAGTACAGGCACATTACAATATCTATGGCATAATTGAAAGCCACGTCCACGTCCAAACATCTGGCAAATGAAATTTGCATATGGCAGCTGACGGATTACGAGATCATATAGCAATCTATCTATATAAATAATTATATATACGAGTATATATTCCTGTCCTGTAAGCTGATAACGTTTGCAAGGCTGCCGCCGCTTCTCAAATTGGACGCGGGCCGCCATTTCGAATGACATTTTTCAGTGGCAGTGGCAGTGGCAGCGTTATTTTCGATCGTTTCAGCTTTTAACCAAATTCAGTTAGCGGCGATCTCGAGATCGCCGCCATTTGCCATTGATCTACATATGTGCACTTGTACTTGCCAACAATCCGGTCATCCTTGCAGCCTGCATCTAGCAACTAACTAACTAACTAACTAAGTAACTAATGCCGATGTTAATGCGGACCGTTCAAATTAGTAGATAGAATCGTTTGATTGAGCTAACGAGCCCGATAATGAGCCAACACATCATAACACACAACATAGTATATACGTCGATTTGCTTCGATCCTCATTAAGTTATTAAGTCCCCGAGTTGCATGGCATCTGGAGTAGTAAAAACATAATTATTGATCTGATAGATCCATTATACAAATCGGTATGGATCGATGGAGTGGGACTTATGAATTAATAAGTTCGTGGGAGCTAGGAAATACATTTGACAACATCAAAATGCTTTTAGTTGCATTACTTGAGTTCCTTAAAACTGAAATTAGTAAGGAATACATCATGTGATGCTTATATTATTAAAAAAATATATAAAAGTAGCCCACACAGATTGAAATCCAGCTTGCAATAAACTGCGTACTATATTACCCATTAGTCACTTGCAAAAAGTTCCCACATTAGCCTTAATACCATTCACATTCGGCCAAACATTTACTTCCGATTTTCGTGCAATATTTTAGGAAGCCAATCAAATAATAATTTCAGCTAAATGTTTTCATGGCTTAAGTGCTTTCTGGTTAAAACCAGCATAACCTCTCACACGTTCAAATGCCTTCACGGCTGGGTCAAAACTTTTCTTCCGACTTCAGTTTTCTACTATTGTTCTGTGAGTCGCGCTGCATGATTAAGGCACAGCCTTTATTTTCGCTTTTTTAATTCTCTTACTTGTAGTATTACAATATTTAAATTTAATTGTGCACGCCGCATACAAGCGTATTCTAAAAAGTTATTAGATATAAGACGGCGAACAATATGCAAAACGAATATATACGAGCACACGCCCAAGGTTTCAGAAGTCACAAAATTGTTTCAGATACACGGAGTCTCAGTTTCAAGTCGTGATTCATGGAGGCGGCAGCCGTAGCCATTCACTGGGATTTCCTTGTCCTTGGCCGTGAACCTTTTAACGGTTGACTAGCTCCTGAGTGGGGTCTCACCCCACCCCCATCTAAAACTTACCCCCCATACCGGCCCCCTAAATGGGTCAACCAGTTTGTTTGTTTTATTGAAGTCTCATGATCAAACCATAATCAGTTGTACAGTCTATACAACAGGCGTTTCTATCTCCCTGCCATTAAACAATGTTTAATTGTTTGCTAGCAATACATTTTTGAAATGGCTCCTTTGAGAACTGAGTTTGGCTCGCTTTTGGCTGCTTGAAGGTCGATGATTTTGGCTTTTGCAATTTTTTAGTTTTGTTACATAAGACGGATTTACTTTTTTCTTTTCGTTTGTATTATATTTGAGTTTTTTTTTTCTTAGACCTAATGATCAATCATCAAGATAAAAAGCGTTCAAACAAATTAAATTCTATAATTAAAAATTTCACAGGCGGCAATTGCTGAAAACGACCTTTTCGGACTTTATTGGCTTTTTACTGTGCCACAAAACTTCATTGTTCTATTAAAAAAAAAATGTGTTTATGTTTGCCTCGGTCACGTAGTCCACTTTTTTGCCCAAATTGGGAATATCGAAGTACAGTTTCTTTTTGTGTCCATGCCATCAATCATTATGGCCAGCATGAAATGCTAAAAATCTTTCAAAAATCCGGGGAAAGCAGTTCCTGTTGGCCGTTTGCCCGAAGTTGAGAACAAGAATGGAGAGAAAAACAATAAACGAATTTTAGCTATGTTAATTAGATAGTTTTTAATGGTATTAGACATATTATGGTATAATGGTATTAACATATTAGGCTATGTTAATTAGATAGTTTTTAATGGTATTCTTTAAATAATGCATAAACTTTGGTAAACAGGGGGATTCATTTTTATCAAAAGCTTGTTTACTCAGATACATTAATAAAAGCTTAAGAATAAGAAAAATAAATAAATATAAAATAACAAAACTTGTTTAAATTTTATTTCTTTATATATTAAATATAATAATATAATATAATATAGAATATTATCAATAGAAAGATGGGAATAAAAACGAAATAAATGCTTTTGTAAATATCTGAGTAGGAACCAGAAGCCACAAACTTAGTTTTTCCCAACCTTCCGCTCTGGATCGCCTTATTTCCCCTTCTCCGGCTCCGGATCGAATCCAATCCGATCGGATCGCACGATCTTGCAGCCTTGGTTCGATCCACTTGGAGAACTGGCAATTTCCCAGCCCTCGTTGGATGCCCTTGCTGGTGACTTCCGAGAATACGAATCTGCGGTAGGACTGTACTGAAAGCACTTCCTAGGGGGCAGCAAATAAATATTATTCATAATTCAATTAAGCGCAATTAATAAATACAATTAAGAGTCCATTTCAAAAATTCTCAATTCTGTTTTTTTTTTTTTGTTCATTTGTTACTCCACTCTAGCGAGCTACATTCTACGGCAACAATCTGGCGCGGCAATTATGTGCATTAATTACGAATGGCAATCATTTTTGTAGCTAATTATTGTATAATATTGAGGTTTTGCTTTCCCAAATCGAAGTCGTTGGAGGCATCGGCTGGTGTTATTCCATGGCGATGAGCTGTCGCAAAAGGGGGAGTCCACGTCCACGTCCACATCCACCACTTGGCGATGATATGTCAATCACGAGCTGTGGAAACCGAAGTTCGGAGGCGGGGATCTCCGCTCCTCCGCTTTCTAAGATCAACTCGTTTGGGACTGATTCACACTGGGGGCCAAAGATGACGCCGGCTGCCTGATGCTGTGTGTTTTTTTATTGCCCGTATTTATCAGTAAAATTGTTCATTTGAATATGCAAAATAGCCACGCGCCTCGTTCGCATTTCGTATTTTGTTTGTTTTGGGTTGTTTTTTGCCATTTTTTGTTTGCCTTTTTTTCGGTTTGTTTTTCAGTTTATTGTGCGCCACGTGCGGCAAACCAAAAACATGCTCAAAAAATCCCAGAGTCACTGCAGCATAACGAATAACAGTTTCAGTTGCGGGGATTTTGTTGGAAAGGATATGTTGATGAGTGTGCAAGCAAGCAAATTGCTTTGACAAATGATATACAGATATAGATTGTAGAATTCGCGGGAAATGAAACTATTCAGGTGAATGGGAATTTTTACAAATTAATATGGCAGATTGAGTGCGATTTATCAAATTATCTTGATGAGTCTGGGCCTGGAATGCTAAACTACTCATTAAATTAAATAAGTCATTTAGCAGTGCTTCCAACTGATGATAAATTCTTTTCCCGGACTGGCCAGGATTGCAGCTCGTGCTCCCTGCTGCCAATCACAACTTTATATTTAGCTTATCGCAGTTGGTTTTTAACGACTTTGCCTTACTTAACAGTGAATGTGATCCAAAACATTTCCAAGGCGTGTTCACGCAGTGGAGCAAAAATAAACACCAACTTAATCACCATGTGTATCGGAACGAGCCCCCAAAAATAATCGGTAAAAAGTAGCGTTTCTCAGGTATGTACGAGTATATTTTCATTATTATCACATTGTCGTAAAAATTCGGCTAAAGTTGAACAAAGCACCGTGGAAGTGAACCAGTTTGTTGCACCTTGTCAACTATACCACACAAAGAAAGTTAAAATTAAAGCCAAAGGAGCTCGGAAGATTTTGCACTCATTTACTCAGGGATATATAGGAGTTAAAATTAATATATAAGCATGCATGGTTGCCGATTAAATGGTGCCAATGACAAGCCCTTTTGGCCACTTGAAAATGTTGTTTTTTTGTTGGCTCTCCTGCCAAACACTCTTGACCCGCTTAGCAAACGGGGGGGGATGGGTCGGCTCAAAAATCAATAGACACCTGTTGATGACAGTTGAGAGTCGAACAAAAACCGAAATCGGAAGCCCACCTCCACAGCCTTTTCATTTCACAAGTGCCTGTCTCTGGTGTTGATTCGCCTGATTCGCTTGCACAAATGTAAATCACACAAAGTTCTGTTTAAAGAGGTGGATTCCCTCGGCTGCCAGGTGCGGCAATTAAACCGAAAAGGAGTCACATGCTAATTGATGGCGCTGTCTGTGCCACAAAATCCAGTTAGGTGACTCGACTTGGTCTTCCCCAACGCACTTGCGTCAAAACCAAATGTTGCTGCTGCTGTTTATACTACGGCTATCTGAGTCATGGCCATCAATATCGGTTGATACTTTCGAAAAAGTGGTTATTTTTCCCACTTACAAGGGGTTTTTTCCTCGAGATCAGTATTCTGTTTTGATTCTGGCACCTTTTTTTTTTTTGTGCTAATTTCCAAATCGGAAATGCTGCGGTCGCTCTGGCAAGGAAGAGATATCATCTTTTGGTCTGGGTTTTCTGGGGGATTTGCATAATTCTTTGCCGGGTTATTTCCTAGGAAACGTTCTATTTACGAGTCTTTTCACAATGGTAAGCAATCGCCAAACGAATGATTTGACAGATTTTTGGCTTGGATGGGTTTCACGCCATTGAACCGGTTTTCACCCAAAAATTCTGTTTAGCATAATTCGCCAAATATGTTCCACTTAAAGCCCAGCCCAGTTTTGTTCAGCTACCGTTTGAAGTTAGGCACAAAGTTCTAAA
This sequence comes from Drosophila santomea, assembly GCF_016746245.2. Lineage (NCBI taxonomy): Eukaryota > Metazoa > Arthropoda > Insecta > Diptera > Drosophilidae > Drosophila > Drosophila santomea. The sequence goes on from NC_053018.2 coordinate 7,410,720, forward strand.
TTCAAGTTGTCAAGGCGAACAATACGAAAATTTAAGCCAACTGCTTGAAGGTTATGCACTTTCTAAGGCCTTTTTTGTATCGGAATCGGAGGTGTTAGTTAGTGGGCTCCTGTATATTAACATAAATTACGGATTCAATCGAGCAGCTGCCTGGTAAAACAAACAACTAGTAACAATTTCATTAGACCAGCTGCGATGATGTTTTTGCACCCAAGATACTAAGATACTTTTAATGCTTAAACGAGGGTGAAAAGTGGCGACTAATTAGCTTCAAGTGTCATGAGTGTAGCCGGTGGGGTGAGCTCATTCGTTAGCTTTGCATTTTATGTAATGCAATATTTAATCAGCTGCCATTGCATTCTAAATTTAAATTTCAATTTCAATTTCTCGCTTTACTTTGCACGGCGCGTGCACGAAAATTCCATTGAACTTGAATGCTGGGCTGTTTGGTTTTGGGTTTTTGATTTTGGCGTTGGTTTTGGTTTCCACCTGTGCAGGAAGTCGCGTTCGCCGCTTAAGTCTTTTGATTATGTCGGAAACGCTTAAATATGAGTTAATGTGCGCCGTTGGCATTAACGTGTAAACGGCAATGTAAATTCCAGTGACTACGTGATCAACCGGCCAACAACGACATAATCCTCTTCTAATGACCCATTAATTAACAAAGTGTGGCCAAACAATGTTGTGATCCGATCAGCGATTATCTAATATCTGGAATGACTGGGCAAGATCTGCATTACATTAGCAACTAACTCTCGGCAATATAGCATAGGCAAATACACAAACCATTTGTCTAATCGACCATACAAAGGCCAAGTTCAAACCGCACCCTCTATAAAGGCATTGTCTTAATGGCAAACCACAAACATATTGACAACTAAGGCCGGCAGCTCCGAAAAAAAAGAGAAAAAATCCAGAAGCACAGGTTCAACGAACGGCATCCAAGGGAACGCTATTTTTAAGTTCGATTTAATTTGATTTGTTCGAATTAATTGGGCGGATATCTTTCTCCCAGTTGATTCACAAACGGAAGTCACCGATCGGATTGCACTGACTAACCGACTAAGGAGCTTCTTGTTCAGCAAGGCTTGTAATTTAAATTTAGAAAGTAAAAGGTGCTTGCTGCTTCATGTGGGATAAGCAAATGCTGAACACTATTTACTGAATACTGGGCTGACTAAGCGACGACTCGCCAAACTGATTGCATGTTATTTGCACATTTTCCTTGATTTACACCGCCGTCTACTGCACACGAAATCAATAAAAGTCAATTTTAACGTAGCCATTACAAGTGTAATGTAATAATTACACATAGCCAAGAACCTTTTGTGACGGCGATTTTACAATGCCCTACGGAGGCGATCGTGAATAGTTATTTAATTGTATTTTGATTGGCTGTGCTTTCCAAACGTAGTGCTCGGTAGAAGAAAAATAATAGAAAATGGTATTATACAATCAGACGTGATAGAGCTAGGTCCATTAAACTTTTCTTAAAAATTTCAAAATTATTTCTAATTAGCTAGGCAATAAAAGAAATAATAATTAAGTATTCCAATTTGTAATATTACTCAACGTTTTGTAACTCCAAAGTTCAGCGGACTTGGGAATTAATACAGGAATTATACACCTTAAGCCTTATCAATTGTTCTTTAAAATAAGTAAAAAATATTTCGAATTGTAGAAAAATATTCTAAAAAATCTATGCCTGTATACGATGAACTTGAAATACCTCAACCGCCTTCGACCAGCTGATATACCCAATTAAACACCACGTTCTCTTCAATCGCAGTGCAAAATTGTGGCGAGAACCGAGAACTACATACCCAACTTGTAGAATGGAAAATAGTGCCTTAACTTCCATAGCAACAATTACCAGTTGGAGTGCATAAATACGAATTGAATGACCTTTTTGGTCAGCAACGTAACGACGACGCACAATATTGTATTAATAATGTTGTATTTTTTTTTCATTGCCCTCTTCCAACATGATTATTATGTATTAATTGTTTAGTTTTCAACTTCAGCGTCGATCTCGTAAATTATGCAATACTGCAACACATAAATCTCAATCCGGAGGCTATTTTAGAATGCCTCCACTTGCCGGCAGGTGAAAATCGCTGCGTGACTAAACACAATGACGGCCCATGTACGGATTGTACAGATTATACAGATGGCCACGCCTCTTTTTGACCAATTAGAATATCCCTCAATACTCAATACCCAGAGTATCTGAAATTCTCAGGTTAATCGGCAAAGGCAGAGCTCAGTGATTGCGTGTCAATAACATCGAAAGAATTTCGCGCAAAAATTTATAACAATCGTTACGCAACTGCCGGCGTTTAATTAACAAATTGCAATTTAAATATTCTCGAATTTATTATGCACGCTTGCATTTCATTATAATTCGAAATGTTTGAGCGCGCCGGTTTGACTCGAATATTTGAATATTCTCATACATTTTCAAACGGCTTCGATTGCTGCTGGTGAATAAACCAATTAACATGCACAATAATTATTATAAGTAACAATCAAAAACAACTGGTTCTAACCGGATGAAAATTTCGCCTACCACCGGCAAACCAAACAAGTGCTGCAAATCATTAATCACAAGAACGTTATAGAATGTTATATATAGTAACGTGACTCAAAGGCTATCTGTGATATAGATTACGACGTCTTAATGGGTGTTGAAAACCAATGTAAGTCCGCTAATTGCCGGATAAACCCCAGGCGACCAAGAAGAGGGCATTGGATCAGGTAGCGTTAGTCACGCACCATGTTTTGGGTTAAGATTTTTAAATATACTATATATATTTAATTAGCAGCTTGTGCGCGGGGTAATTGGGTGTTTTTCCTTAACCTGCTTTGCAACACGTCATCTACCGGAATTTTGACCTCTCACCCAGGGGAATGTGCCCTGTGCTCGAGATGTCAAGATTCCCGGCATAACCACCTCCTCCTCCTCCGCCGACACATGTCCCACTCACTGCTGCACTCCATGGCACTCGAAGATAATGCTGTAATCGCTGCGGCGCTGATAATTAAATCTGATCACTTGCTCTCAGCAATTCCATTCGAAAGTTTTCGTAAAATGGCACAGTGCATTAGCAACACGCTTCCCGACTTCGTGTCGTTCTAGGAGCCCCTGCACGCAGATGATCGATGGAGCTATAGCATATATCATATAGCATATAGCCGCTCGATCGGCAATCAAGCTGGCACAGCTGTCTGCAATTGCTGGCTGGGAATTGGAAACTGGGAACACCAGAACGCCAGAACACCAGAACACACCAGCTGGTGAAGGGCAGCAGTAGTGGCTGCAATCCGGACTGCAATTGTATGCAAATGAACGCGTGCCGTGTCGAGAGCCTCAAATTGCATAATAATTGCTCGGCGAAATTATCAACTTGATTTGAAACATGGGTTCTTTTGGATTTTTGTCTTCTTTTTTTTTGTGTACAATATGCAATAGAATTCTTTATTGTAATTTACTCTTGTTGCTGCTTGTTGCCTATACATACAGATTTATGTATAATGTGCACTGGCTGCACTTACTGCATATAATATATATGTTTGTATATATATAATTTATGTATACATATTCATTATTAATATAATATTTAGCTTGTGGTTCTTTAAATATGTTTGTTGCTGCTCTTTTATGCTCTAGGTACCGTCTCTTCGCAATTTCGCAACGCATCGCATCGCATCGCTTCACTTTCATTTGTGTTCTATCAACTATGTTATCGTAGGGAAATTAATTAAAATGTACGTTTGCAAAACGAAAGCTTTAACAACTTAATTAAATACGGTTTCTTGTGTTTATTGTTTTCACTATTTAATATATATATCCATTAATAATATTATGGGCGCTCGGTTAATGCGTTTCTTTCTCGATTCATCGGCTCCGTTCGCCTTCAATAGCGACTAAGACACTTTTTCATTCATATTTCATAAATTTCAATTGTTTTGCTTTTCGTCAAATCTCTATCGATTTTTACATGGTTTAAACTTTAAACTTTAAAGCTACAATATGAGATGCGTAAAAACGAGAAGAGTTTTTACTTGTCTGTATTCCCTCTTGTATGTACACCAAATGGATTTTCGATTTTCATTATGAAAGTTGGGAAGTTGGAAAGTTGGGAGGGGATGAGGGTCTGAGGCGGAATGTTGCACATATGTGAGCTGTTTTGGGTTTACAATGGTTTTATTTGAATTGATGGGACGCTTACTATTTAAACCGAATTTTTACTTAGCATATTTAACAAAAATTTATACATCTGCTTGGCGTTCTATAAACTAAAAGTATGTACCTCACTTAGATTTCGTATCTAGCTTTAGTTGTGTGTTGCGAATCTCTTTGTTTAGTTGGATTAATAAATATTTCAACAAATCGCCCGCAGCACGAATCGATAATAGTTATAATAGTCGTAGTACATAATCAATAGTAATAAAACTAATAATCGTAGTTAATTTACACGAGTTCTATAGTTACGAGTTAGGTTCGGAAAAAAACTAAAATCTAATTATAGTCAGGGGGAGCTTTAGAGTAATTCTTTGAATTTTTTGCATTATTTCTCTTTCGCTTTTCTGCTTAGTTTCCTTTGTTAAGCATTTAAAACAAATTAAGTTCAATTAAATTAGATTAGAGGCCTAATTAGCTAAAGCTATTAAAATTAATTGTCATTAACAAAAGGCTTAAAACCTACAGACTACTGAAAGTTTACAAACTAAAGACCAACAAACTTGCTCTTTAGGCGTGGCCAAAGTCCAGGGCGCAACTGCAGTCAAAAAGGAAACATTGCACAAATGAAAATGTTCATAGAATACAAAAATGAGTCAGAGGATGGGGGCAGTGAAATTCGAGTCTCCAAAATGAATATCAAATATCAGTACAAAACAAAGACACCTCAAAAAGTCCACCTACTTCTACACATAACACAAACTTTGCTTCTTGCAGGAAAACAAGATGGTTATCTTTTTCGTTCACGAAACTAAATATTAGATTTTAGAATGCCAAACATTTTGCCAAAATAGTTTTTCTTATTACACGATTTCTATGCTTTTTTGAGCATAAATAAAAAATATACAATATAAAAAGCGAGTTTTAAAAAATAAAAGACCTACTGTTATTTCTCCATATAAGCTCGAAAACGAAACGAAAACTCTGTGGTTTGTTAACCTTTTTGGAACCAATTAGCATGTGGATTTGAAACCTTTCTAAACCTGCCCACTCTTTCGATCTCATCGCTGTGTAGCTGCTGTCGAGGATGAAGCTGCTGCTGGTCCCGATGCTGTTCCAGTTGCCGCCCCCGTCAGGTCGTCTCCTTGGAGATCCACGTTGGCGGCACTGGCGTACTGCTAAAACCATGACTGCCGGTTGATGTCATACGGCTTTGGCATGCCCAGTGCAGCGCGTTGATAGGCGGATGGAGGCGGCGGCGGTTGACCATATCCGGCTGCTGCCGCCGCCGCTGCCGGTCCGCCCAGCAGACTCTGGTTGAAGATCATTCGCGTGTGGAAGTCATCGCGCCTTAGGTACTGCTGGTACAACTGCGAGTTGGGATCCGCAAACGGATATGCAGCTGCAGCAGCCGCTGCCCGCGAGGATGGATGTGCCGCCGCCAGGAAGGGATACGATCCGGCTGCCGTGTTCAACGGATTTTGACCCTTGTCCGCCGCATTTCCAGACGGATTCGCAGCTGTGCCACTGTGTGCCGGCGCCGGTGGCATGTAGTAGGGATTGGGAGCATCTCTAAATTGATCCAAATAGCTGCTAGCTGCAGCTGCCTGGTCTCCGTACAAGCCCAGCGTTCCTGGTGTGGGCGCAAAATTGAAGGCACTTCCGGGCACCATTCCACCTGTCGATGTTTTCAGGGAAATGGCTGCCGCATCGGCCGCCGTCTGATTGCTGGTGGAACCACTGTTTACCGGCGTAGCTGCTGAACCGCCAACGGGCGAGGATACGCCTCCGGATTTTAGACCCGCATACAACTGGAAGCCTTGTTGCAGCGCCTGCGCATGCGCCTGCAGCTGATTATTGGTGGCAGCGGCCGCGGAAGCCACTGATTGCGGCATATTGTACTGCGGCATGGCTTGGTGCTGCTGTTGCTGGGCGGCCACCTGTTGATGTTGCTGCTGCTGGGCTGAGACTTGTTGCTGCTGATGCTGCTGCTGCTGGGCGGCCACCTGTTGCTGCTGTTGCGCCTGTTGCTGCTGCTGCTGTTGCTGTTGCTGCTGCTGTTGTTGCTGCTGCTTGGCAGCTGCAGCCGCAGCTTCGGCCGCAATGGTAGCTGCCTTCTTCTTCCGCCCCCTTTTCGCTGGCGCTTTGACTTCGGCTGGCGGAACAGCAGGAGCTTGTTGTTGTTGTGGCTGCTGCTGTTGCTGGTGAGCGGGATTGTTGTTGCCGGGAACATAATTACCCGGCAGTTGCTGCGCCGGATTGCCATAAGCCGAAGCCGCAGAGCTGGAAGCGCTATACATATGTGCTGCCGGCGGTATGGCCTTGTCGAAATAGTTTCCGGCATAGCCCAACATCGATTGCATCAAAGGATTGCTGTAGGTTTGGGGAGGCGGTGGCGTTGGCTTGTTGTAGGCGGCCAGGTGATGCGTCTGGCTGAGATGATGCTGGTGCGCCGTAGAGGGTAGATTCATCATGTTGCTGCTCGTTTCGCTTACCGCAGCAGCAACTGTTGATTGAGCTGCGGTTGGTTTGTCAGGCACTGCAGTTGCCTGTTGCTGTGCGGTGTAATTATGGTTGAGTTGTGTCTGCTGTTGCTGGTAGTTGAGTTGTTGCGGCTGTTGCTGTTGTTGCTGCTGCGGCAATTTTTGCGCCTGAGTTTGCTGCTGCTGCTGCTGGTAGTTTTGACTGAGCGCCGTCTGAAGCTGAGTAAGATGTGGCTGCGATTGCTGGGACTGCTGCTGCGGTTGTTGCTGCGTTTGTTGGCTCGCCTGTTGCTTGTTAGTTGCCACCTGTGGTGACTGCTGTTGCTGTTGCTGCTGCAGCTGACAACTATTGTCCTTTGCAAAGTCCTTGGGGAATCCCATGGCCGCCGCTCGGTTATACATCTCAAATGCTTTATCAGGCGCAATGTTGCCAATAGGTTTGCCAAATGCCATAGAGCCCAGGAAACTATTAAACATTTGCTCGTGCTTGTTAAGCATGGATGGCGTCTGGTTTTGGGCTGGTTGCTGCTGTTGTTGCTGCAGCGCAGGAGTCTCTTCTCTTTTCTGCATTTTATTGGCCGCATTTCCACTGTAATCCATACCAATATCCTCTCCGGGTCGCTTTAGGGGATTTATTAAGGTATCCGTTTTGGGTGGCTGCTGCATTTGATGCTGCATAAATGTGGCCATATCACTACCATAAGTTGGAGGCGCAATTTTCTGCTGCTGTTGCTGTTGCACGGCGTCTGCTGCAGCTGCAGCATTGGCAGCGGCATTAGTAGACTGATATTGCGCATAGGTTGGATATTTCGGCTTGTGTTGCTGCTGATGGCCCAGCCCCTGTTGCTGAGGTGCCTGCAACTGTTGCTGCTGTTGCTGTTGTTGCTGTTGCTGGGATCCTTGCAACTGCTGCTGTTGAGGTGCTGCTTGTAGCTGCTGCTGTTGTTGAGGTGTCGCTTGTAGTTGCTGTTGGGGTGTTGCTTGTAGTTGCTGTTGCTGTTGCTGCTGAGGTGTTGACTGCAACTGCTGCTGCGCAGCTTGCATTTGTGGCTGCTGTTGTAGCTGTACAGCTTGCTGCTGTTGCTGCTGTTGCTGCTGCTGCTGTTGTTGCTGTGCCGCCTGATTTACAGTATTCGTAATACTGGGGGGCAGCAAGCTACGATTTAGACTCCAGTCATTGTTAGGCTTTGTTATGGAAGCAGTTGAGGACGCAGCGGTCGGCAGAGGATTGATCAAAGTGGCTGGGTTATACAAGGATCGCTGTTGTTGCTGAAGCTGCTGGTAGCTATCGTGAGGGGGCGCATAACCATTGTTGCCCAGAGCTGGAATAAAGAAATGTATTAGGAAATGCTGGCAATAGTTAATCAAATCAATGCATACCTGTTGTTGCCTGAGCACCTGTGGTTGGTTGAACTGGCGGTACCACCGGCGGCTGCACCTGTTGCTGCGGCTGCTGATAAGGTGATAACACGGGCTGCTGATACGGCGAGTGCTGCTGTTCCGCCGGCGACTGAGCCAACGGTGTGGGCGGTTGCGTTGCTGCCGAGGACGCCGGCGATTCCACACTGTGCATAGGACTGAGTGCCTGCTGATGGGCTGCCGGACTGTGCGAAGGCTGCGAGGATTGCTGTTGCTGCTGCGCCGCGGGTGGATGATATGGTGAGTGCTGCTGCTGGTGGTACGGCGACTGGCCATGATATGGCGACGGGTGTGTCGATTGCGACTGCTGCGGGGTGGTGTACGGAGAACTTTGGGGTTGCTGGTACGGCGAATGTGGGTTGGGTGTGCTCGGACTCATGGAAGAGTTGTAGTCTGATTCCTGGGAGCGCGGCTGCTTGTATTGGTCATAAATCGGAAGCGGGGATGTGGAAGAATACGCTGGAGTCTTAGAAGCCTCAGAACCCGAAGGATTGTAGCTGTTTCCTCCTCCGTAAGGGGACGTTCCACTCATATCCGGAGTGGATACATTAGGCGACGAGGCGGAGGAGTAGATATGCTGTGAGTACTGCGGATACGGCGAGTTCATCTCTCTGGGACTGCAGCTCTTGTCCGGACTGCTCTTGGTCGTGGTGTCCTGATAAAAGCCCACTTTGATAGCCCCATTTAGAGGATAAGGTGATGCTGGTTTACCCATATCGTCATTTGGCTTCGGAGAAACCATAATGGGGGATGCGCCAATGGGTGAGGCACCGATCGGCGAGGTATAAGAACCAGCGGCATAGGATGCATAACGCTCATCGATGGCGATTCTAGGGGAATCTGGATCCTGGCTAAAGGAACTTCTCTCTGAATTCGTGCTGCCAGTGCTTGGTTTCCTCTGGCGCAGTACTGTTGGTAGGCAGAAGTTGTCCCCAGCTGGCGAGTGAGCTGGTGGATCCACCTTGGAATCGCCTTGAAGATCTTGGGCTGGCGTCTGCTGCTTTTCCTCCTCCTCGGACTTCTTGCTAACCTTTGGGCCACCGAAAGCTTTCAGCCAGGCGCTGAGATTGGGCTTCTCCTTCTGACTGGCCTCCGATTTCGATGGCTCTGTGGATTTGCCTATTTTACTGAGTTCAAGAAGGGCTTCAAATGGCTTTGGTGGTGCCTCTGTGTTCGGTGTTGTAGGCGTGGAAACATTCTCCGGTTTGATTTCCTCAGTTGGACTATCGTCTTCCGTCGCGTCCTTTTTCCCAGACATTTCCTCAAGAGATTTGCCCAACGTAAAGTCCTGTGTCTTTAAAACAGTACCCAAACTTAGTTTTGGGGCTCCCTCGCATGTTTCCGTGATAAGAGCATTCTTCAGCTCCTTAACCTTGGTGGCCACTGGATTTACACCTGCGTGCGAATCTCCGCCCTCCTCAGTTGATTTTACGGCGACTACATTCTGCAGGAGATTTCCCTTCGCTTTGCCTGGCTGAAGCCTATCGATGGTTCTCATAACATTCGCCTTGGCTTTCACCTGCTGCGCTTGGGCAGCTTGAGCCGCCTGCTTTTCTTTCAGGGACTTGCGCTTGGCCTCCTTCGCCAGCTGCTGTTTAACTTGAGGTGGCGGAGGTGGATTGAGAATCAGCTGCGTGGTGCTGGGCTCTTTTGGTTTGGGAATTGGAAGCAGTGGCGGAGGCGCGGGCGTTGGCGTGGGAGTAACCGCCACGGGTAATGGAGTGGGCATCGAGTTGTTGGAGCAATTTGAACTGGAAGCCGCAGTGGCGGATGTGCTTCCAATGGAATTCCCTGAGTGCATTGAATGCGGAGGAGTACCACAGCTGCTGCTCACACTGCTCGGAGTTGGAGCCACCGACTCCGATTCCGATTTGCTAGCAGCCTCTTTTGGTTCGCTCACCAGTTCGTTGAGTGCCTCAGCCAATTTAGTTGGTACCAATTCCGCTTTTGGAGCCGCCAATGCCACTGGTCGTCGAAAATCGGCCGCATCCAGTTTGCTACCGATTCCCGAGTCGAAATCATCCAGAAGATTGTATCGCGATGGTGAATTACTGGCCGAACTGAACTCCGTGAAGCGGGGCGTGTGCTCCAGCCAGCGATTTATGTCCTTGAGGGTCTGTTCTGTTTCCACATCCAATGCTTCAAGGTTTGTGTTATTGTTGGTCTGCGGTTGTCCCGCTTTTTGGGCTGCCTTTTTGCTGGACGTCTTCTTTCCCGATCCCTTTTCATTTGGTTTATCGGCAGGTTTCGGAGGCGGCGGCATTTGTTTGTCGGGTCTTTTCTTGGGCTCCTTTTTAGCTGGTGCTTCCTTCACCTTACCGGCCGCTGATGTGGGTGTGGGAGTTGGAGCTGGAGGTTCCTTGATAGTTTCCAAAGCTGATGCCGGTACGGGGGATTTTTCTCTTGGCGGCTTTTCCACTACTTTTTGTGGCTCCTCCCTTTTCTTTGTCTTTTCGGAGTGTTTCTCGGTTTCGGCCTTTAAAGCTTTCTCAGTTTTATCCGCTTTATCCGACTCCTTTGTGCGCTTTTGGTCTTTGCTTTTCCGTCCGCGCTTGTGTTCCACAGCATCAGGCGACTTTTCTCGCTTCGCAGAAGCTTTTTTGTTCTCCCTATTGCCTTTAGTGCTCGCTGACTTGGAATCGTCGGAGGGTGCTACCGAGTTGGATGCACTGGAACCGCTGAGGGCGGCACGACTACGTCGGTACTTGATCACATCGTACTTGTCCATGAAGGGCAACAGCATCTCCAGTTCGGCCTGCTCTGCTGCGGCTGCTGCCGCGGCCGCTGAAAGTGGGGATTCGTCTTTACTTTTCTTATGCTTGGCGCTGCGGGATTTGTCCTTTTCTTTGTCTTTTTCCTTGTCCCTATCTCGGTCCTTATCCCTGCCTTTCTTTTCTTTTTCCTTTTTTGAGCTTTCCCCCTTCTTTCCCTTCTTCGCCACCGGCGGACGCTCTTCAGAGCTGGCCCTACTGTTGCTTAAGGATTTAAAGTCGCCGTCAGACTCTCGGGAAGATCGCTCCTCATCCGCTTCATCCTGGTGCCGGGCACTCAGTTTTGTGGTTTCCGCGGATGGAACCTTTTTTACGGTGGTCAGCAGCTCGGAGAGATCATCGTTAAGGGCACTTTTTGAGTATTTCTTGTGGAGATCAACCTTGAAGGGTGACATGCTTCGCGACCGCGAGCTATCCTCATCTTCGTCCTCATCCGGGGGCGGATCATCCCCGTCTTCTTCCAGCTCGGCGGCGGAATCGGCTAGAGCGGCAGCTGCAGTTGGTGGCAGCTGCTTCTTAACATCCACATCGGATTGGTCGCTTTCCAGGGAGTCGTCCTTGGCCTTGCGACCTCCTTTGCCCTTGCCTTTCACTTGCCGCTTGACGGGAGTGGGCATCTTTACTTTGGATTCAGCGGGTACAGATTTCTTCTTTTGTGCCGCTATCGTGCGAGCTGTGGGTTTAACCAGAGATTTGGTTTTGGCCAACGAAATGTGGTCATCATCGCTGTAATCCTCGCTCTCGCGACTGTCGCTCGGATCCGACTCAGGATCCGAATCGGCCGAAGACTTCTTGGCCCCCTTTTTGGTCTTTTTGCTGGATTTGGACGCGGCTTTATCGCTTTTAGTTTTTCGTCCTCGCTTGTTTGAAGAAGTTTCCTTTTCCTTCTCCTTCTCCTTTTCTTTGTCTTTTTCCTTATCCTTCTCCTTTTCCTTATCCTTATCCTTATCTTTTTCCTTTTCCTTTCCTAGCTTGCTTGTTTTGCTCTTCTTGCTTGTTGGCGCAGGAGGTGGAAGTGGTGGTGTTGGTTCCCTTTCCGTCTCCATATCTTCATCATCCGTTTCCACATCCGCCTTGCTCTTGGTCTTCTTTTTACGTCTTTTGTCTTTCTCCTTACGCTTGCGCTTCTGGGCTTTTTGAGGTACCTCCGCTTCGATTTCGCTGAGATCCTCCTCGGCGCTGCTCTCCGGCCGACCTGGCGCATCCTTCTCCGTTTCCTCCTTCGCCTTCTTGCTGAAATACTTCTCGCGAAACACGTTCATCTTGGAGTCAGCGGCGGGATAGCTCAGATTGGGATCATCATCCTCGTCGTCGGAGAGATTATCAAAGTACTTTTTGGTGGCCTTCTCGAAAGCATCCTGCAGATTGTTAACCATCTCTGTGTATTCTGCGAAAGTATAGAAGTATATTAGATTTTGTATTCATGTATATTAAAGTGGAATAGTACCATTGTTGTGCCCATTGTACAATCTGCAGTTGTTGACAATCAAGCGAAAGTCGTTGCGGAATTCACTGAATTTGTGATACTCCCCACTGTCCAGTTTGTCCTCCATTTTCAGCAGGTCCATGGGTCTGGAAAGGGGATTTAAGGATTTAACTTTGAAATAGGTTTTGGGTAAGTGTACAGACCTCCTGATGATGGAGTAGTAGCGCGGTGCTATATCCTCCTCAACGGGATCCACAAATGGCCAGGCATCGCGATGGTTCTTCACGTAGACGAGCACCTTGTGCATCCCGATTTGCAGGACCTCCTCCGTTTCGGTGAAGCTAAGAATATTCGCATGATTGGAGGAGTTGTACGTTGAATTGTTGTTTGTGTTTACTGGGTGGAGTTGTGATGTGCTTGTTGCGTTTGTTGTGTGATTATTGTTGTTGTTGTTGTTGTGGGCAAGGGAGTGGTGCGATTTGGTTTTATGTTTGTTACTGTGATTATTAGTGGTATGGTGATGATGATGATGGTGGGTGTGGTGTGAGTGTGAATGTGAGTGGGTGTGGGAGTTTTGGTGGTTCTGATTATTTTGAATATGATTATGATTCGAATTGTTATGATATCCCTGCGACGTTGTCGTTGTTGCTGTTGTTGTAGCCGATGTCGTCGTTGGATGGCTGTTGTTGTTGTTGTTGTGACTGTGGTGCGACGCGTGCTTATGGTTGTTGTTGTTGTTAAGGCTGCTGTTGTTGTTGGTGGTGCTACGGTTGCTACTATTTACATGGCTACATTTTATCGGGGTTTTGGGTTTTTGATGAACAACAGTCGAAATGTTTTTTTTTCGTTTGTTTTTTGCGGGTGGGTACAAAAGTTTACAATAACAATGATAAATATGTTAATCAATTGATCATATTATATACAATTTGATGGGTGAGTGGATGTAATGAGCCGACAACATGCAATGCCTTATAGTTAGGAACGAAACAGAAGAACTTAAGAACGGATTGTGAAAATGTACAATCAAGGAAGGAGAAGTTGTTACAGAAAAGGAACCAAGACCGCAGCATAGGGCCCAAACTCAATAATCAAAATCAACAACAATACCAGAGTTGAGCATCATGAAAGCTTATGCATAATATATGAAATTACACCTTGATCAAGTATTTACTTTCTTGGAGATTTAATTTTTGCTTAAACAAGATGTAAGTCTATGACATGATGCCCACACTTCCAACCGCAAGCAGAAGCATAAGGAATGATTAAAGAATGTGCCAAGAGCAAACGGATAGTACGATTGTGTTGTGTCTGGGGATCGAAACTGTCCACCCTCACTTACTCATCGCCACTCTTGTCCGAGTAGGCACCGCTGATGCGCTCCGCCTTGCTGGAGGACGATGACGCCGATGAGCCCGCTGCCGACTTCTTGGACTTGCCCGTCTCCGTCTTGCTCAAGTTGCGATCCGCCTTGTCGGCCACTTTGCTGGTGCTGCTGCTCCCTGTGCTGTTGAGCACGGCCTTCTGCTTCTTGGAACGCGCAGTACTGGCTGTTGTGGTGGTGCCGCTGTGGCTGCTGCTACTGCTGCTCGTCGGCTCCTGGGATTGCTGCTGCTGTTGCTGGGCGCTTCCTCCCGGTATGAAGATGTTTCCAGTCAGCGAACTGAGCGAGTTGTTCGTCTGCCTGCCAGGCAACTTCACATTTGCCGCTGGCGCCATTGAAGAAGTTACTGCTGGTGGCTGTGCTACCACTACTGCCGGCTGCTCAACCTGCTCGTCCTGCTCGGCTTCGCTCTCATGTGCCACCGGCGAGGGCAGACTTAGATCGGCAATACTTGTGGCCACCGCAATGGCCGCCGAATTGGTGTCCAGCAGTTGTAGCTGCCTACAAAAGTTCTCCTTGTCCTCGGGACTTAGAGAAGTGCTGGGCTCGGCAGTCTCTGCCTGCTGATGATGTTGCTGTTGACCACTACGTCTTCGCTTTGGCTGGACACTGTTGTTGCTGCTGGTGCTATTGGTGTTGCTGTTGCTATTGCTGTTGCTGTTGTGGTTATTGTTGTCGTCCTCGCCTTCGTCTGCCTCTGAAGCATGCTTGTGTCGCCGCCGATGATGATGATGATGATGCTCGCGATCCCGTTCACGATCTTTATCACGATGATGTCGCTTCTTCTGCTTCTTGCCCGACTTTTTCTTCTTGTGGTGATGATGATGGTGGTGGTGACTACTCTTGCTCTTCAATTCCGCCGGCGTTTGCGATTTCGGCGCTTCTGGAGAGCGAAAATCGTCACCAGTTGCTGAGACTGCTAATAATTCCTCTGGTTCTTGCCGCTGCTCCTCTTCGGGCGGCTGCTCCTCTGGTTGCTGCTGCTGTTCTGGCTGATCTGACTGCTGCTCCGCGTCGAGGGCCTCGTCGTCGTCGTCGTCTTCGTCGTTTTCTGGCGAGAGGCAGAAGGTTTCCCTGTGGCACAGAAATTCGCTCGAATTAGTTGTGGTTGTTCGTCTCAGGGAGCTTGCGTAGGTTGAAATACCACTAGCTGTCGACGTAGACTGGGATCTAAAATACAAGCAGATAGAAAAAACAAATTAATTAAATGAATTAATAAGCTTTCCTTATGATTTTCGAAAAATAAATTTCCATTTTAGGATATGATAATGTATCACTAAAACCGTTTTCAATGCGTTTTAATATTAGAATATTATTTAAAATGTTTCAATTAGAAGCCAACGTTGCAAATTCATTTTGATGAATTAATATTAATATTAAATCAGCGTTTTTGAGATACGAGAAATTTATGACAAGATGTTACTTGATACGAATCTGTCAATGTCTGTGTCTCGTGAATGGGATGAAAGTGAGAAGTTCTCTTTTAAATAAACTTAAACCATAAGATAATGCATATATCGAATAGAAATAGATTTAAAAAGCATGCTTACAGATTGTTTTTGAAAACGAAATCCAACCAATTCTTCCATATACAAAATTAAATGATGGGCAAAACTCAAATTAAGTGCTGATCCTCGTTCCGTCTATGCTGATCCTGGATTTATCGTCGATGTTGATGATGGCGATTTGGTTTCTCAACTGCAGCAACACAAATTGTAAGCGAAGAGTATTTTGGCTCAACAAATTATAAATGTACGGCAACTCAAAAGATCAATTGAAAACATAAATCAAAGATGCTTTTGGTATGCAAGTGAGTTTAATGTATCTGTTTTGTTTCTGCTTCCTGTTCTGTGAGTAGGATGGATGTGGCCGTCGCTTGCGCCAGCCTTCTTAGGAACATTGGCGTGCTAACCGTCTGCGTGTGCGCTGCTGCGATTGCTGCTGTTGATGCTGTTGCTGCTGCTGCTGCTGTTGTTGCTGCTGCTGCTGTTGCTGCGGCGGTGCCAACCAGTGCGCGTTTTGCCGCTCCTGGTAGAGATTCTCCCGCTCACGACGCTGACGCTCCTCCTCCTGGCGCGCCTTCAACTCCGCAATATTGCGAATGCGACTGGAGTTGCGCACTTGCAAGAGTCTGGTTAAGTAAAATATTATTTCATTAGCAATGTCACTTCACAAAATGTGTCGAGTATCTTTTGGAGTAATGTAAACTGGATAAAGGTAAAGGTATTTCACTCACTTCCTACGCCTCAAACGCTCACGCTCGCGGAAAAGCTGCGGTAGCTTTGGCAGAAAGTTGTCATCGAGTATGTGAAAGAGTTCGCGCTCCTTGGCGTTCGTCGATGTCTTAAACTTGGCGGCCAAGTTTTGCCAGTCCTCTTCGGTGAAGCAGATGACTTGCCAAACTGTGCCGTTGCTGCCGATGCCCTTGCTATTGGATGCTCCGCCAGTTGAGGCTCCGGCGCACCCTGATCCCGAACCGGACGAACCCGAACTGGAGGCGGCCGCTCCACCGGTGGCCTTGTCCTCCCGATAGAGTCGCGTGCCGTAGAAGTACCAGTAGCCGGAGTTCTTAGCGTCGTAGCCCAGGGGCTCCACGCGCAGACTGTCCGCCTCTAGATTGCTGAGGATGACCTGCACATCGGCGGAGTCCAGGCGAAAGTGGCACAGATCGTGCAGGATGTGCAGGCGCTTGCGCACGGGCAGCGACTGGAAGTCAATGTCCGTGTCAAAGTGGTTCTCGGTCTGGTGCAGGCGACACTGTTGGCGCAGGAAGCGACGCAAGAACATCTGATAGTTGCTGTGTGTGATTTCCTTGGCTACCGACTGTAGCGCATCGCAGCCCTTGAGCAGGCGCACAATTAACTCGGGCACTAAGGCGACCTGATCCTCATCGCTGGTACCATCGGAGAGCAGCGCCGATTCGAGGTCCTGCGCGATTATAAGATTGCGTTTTATACGATTGATTCAATTCAGAATGCGTTAATCAGATACTCACCTCGATGTCGATGTCGGGCAGATCAAAGGCGGAACTAAACAATGAACAGAAATGCGAAATACACGGTATCTCCCACCATGATTGAATGTCTGCGAAAAGAAGAACATCGTATTGCTTGCAGATGGGTACTAAATTATTTTGTTTAAACAAGCACGAAATCGGATTTTATTTGAAGTTTTTTATTTAAGTAAAACTTAAGGAGACTTCTTATAAGTGGAAAATCGATTTTAGTTAATTTTACATTGATTTTGTTAAGTAAGAACTGTTTTGATAGAACTATAGCTCACCTAATAGACCAATGAAAGTAGAAACCATTTATGTATGCTTGCTTATTGGAAACGTTGCTCCTCTGCGGGATTTTAGAGATGTGACTAAAAACTATTCCTGGGCCTCTTTGGTAGCTCTCAGCGTGGAAGTCGGGCTGCATATATTGTATATATAACGAATGTGGTCAGGCGTTAACGAATTAGGCTCAAATTACACGACCGAAAGTCAAAAGGCGGCAAAAAGAGCGAGCGAAGAAATTCAACAAAAAAAAATACAAAATGTGTGCAACATGTGTGTGTGTGAGTGTTCGGACATTTGGCGGCGATATATACACAAACATCTGGCTTTATCACTTATCAAACATTCCGATGCACGCAAGAGGTTGGACAGCGCAGGGGAGAGGGTGGGGGGTGGGTCGAGTGGGTGGACGGTAGGTCAAAAGAAAGTACACGAGCACCCCTTTCGCGCGCTTATTTTCACGAAGAGAAAATCAAAACAGACAGCCGACAAACGGCACAGGCGTGCGCCAGAGCGGGATGGCATTAGTGCATTTGAGCCAATAGCCGAACCACTCCGTTTTTCACGTTTGCCTGCCATCTCGCTCCCGCGAATGGGCACTACTATTTTGACTACACTGCACTCGATTATTTTGCAATTATAATGTGCAATTTACACGGCTCTTGGGCAGTTGGATTTTTTCCGCTTTTCGAAATAATCGCACGCGATGAAAGGTTATGGTGCCCAGATTTAGTTGGCGAGCATAGCCGTTTATTAAACTACCAATTTTGTGGAGCATGCGCGCGGCGGCTGACGACCGACGGCTTTTCTCCGCCTCCGTTTTTTGCCTGCTGGCCAGTGTGTATTTATTTTTATTAATACACGTATATATATTTTTCAGTTACGTGCGAAAGTGTCATTTAACTTTAGAGACGCCCATTTCCCAGCGCATCTTCCTTTCTTTCTGCTTTCCCCCCTCAATTTCTTTTTTACACACACGCACGCATACACTCAGATGCCAGGGCACACACACACACAGTCACACGAAGAGGGGCTCCATCTGCCATAAAATATTATTAATTATTTCACAACAACAGCAGCACGCAATAAACAATCCGCTGCGATCGATTGATTGATCAGCATGCTAACCCGTTTCGATCCCGTTAATCTGGCTTGCTGCGCAGACAATATGCGATTCGCGTTTTTTGCGCTCCTGGTTAATTTTATTTTCTTCAGCGAGCAGCAAACGCGGCGAAGAAATTATCGAGGTTTTCGATAACTAGTGGTGGCCTCTAATTCGTCAACACGCCTGGCATCGATGGTTCTCTTGAGATGAGTCACTCGGAGGCTAATTTGTCCTAAGCGATAGTTGTAGAAGGATAATTCAGAAAGGAATTAAAACATTAACTGTTAAGCATCAAAATTCTTTAATTCACATCAAAATTATGCATTATTTTGTTTCAAATGTGTTATTATGTTTTACACATATTTTTATTAAAATTTTTTAAGTTTATACAACATATTTTTAGTGCAATTTTTTCCAAAATCAGACAAATTAAGATATTTTAAATATACTCAAATTTCTATATAAACCCAATACTGTAGATATGAAGAGTATTTTATAACACACAAAACAATAAATTGATAAATTGGATTAGGATGTCTGTAGTAAATTTTAATGCGTTCCCTCCCAATTTACAACATTTCGCGCTTCTATCGATACACCGATTTCCATCTTCCATTCGCTTTGCGCTTGCCATTCGCCTCTCCACTACTTCTCCACCCATTACTATTCTCTCTTTTTTTCCTGCCTTCCCACCCCTTCCTTCGCGCGAGCAGCTGTGAGTCTAACCTAACTTTTTGGCCTGCTAACTACATGGCGGCGTGCATGTGTGTGTTGTTGCTTCACACGCACGAGTGCGGGTGTGTGTGTGACCGTCCCCATGTAGGTCGCCATGTAGGTTCTAAAGTAACTACATGGAATAAATCGCGGGTTGGGGAGCCATCAATTAAAGATTAACCAAAATTATGCAAAACCATTCAAAGTGGCTGTTCAAGTTGAGCGCGCATGCAATATTTTTAAAAGTCTGCAAACTATTGTAGGCATATTTCTGTTGAAATTGCACTCTGTTCATGAACGTGCCTCGGGGAGTCCCACCATGTAGATGCCATCTACATGGCGATTCTAGCCTACATGGCGAGACATGCGAAACTGGTTTGGGCAAGGGCGACCACGAAATTCGTTGTAAAATAAAGTGGTGCAGGAAAAAACTCCCCTAGAACCAACAAGTAGGCATTGTTGAAATATGTTAAAACCCTTAATTTTGTTATCCCTGATTGTTATCTATTTCGGCTGTTTGGAATTAATTAGTCATTCTAAGGTCATTGAAATTGTAAATTAATTTGGGGATTAATCAAATCAATTTGAATGAGCATAGAATTAATTTTCAGAAGTTAATGACTTTCCAATAAAAGTTCCCCCTTTTCCCCATCAATATATGCTTAAAAGCCCACACACCAGTTTCTTGTATTTCATACATAGTACTTTAGTCTTTATTTATAGTTTAAGTTTAGTGTAGTTTTAGAGGCAAACGTTAGAATACATAGAATTAATAACCGATGTAATGTAATGGCGTATTTACAGGTGGTGCCGCAGCTGTGGCAGCTGGAGCAGCGCAGGCAGGTGGGTCATATGCGCATCCGGATCGCGAGCTCGCATGGCGAGAATAGGTTGGTGCTATGGCTCTATCTTGCGGATCTTTAGACCTCCGCTGGGCCCGCGCGGCGCCAGGTGAGCGACTCCGGGCGAAACGCCTGTCGTGGCGGTCGCCGTGCTCACCAGTTGGGGTATCAGTGCACCGCCATTACTGTTAGCCTCCCCGTTTCCATTGCTCGGACTTGAGACGGATCCATTGTGCAGACGCCGCTTCAGCACGAATCTTTTTCCCGTGGGTGCTGCCGTAGTCGTGGGCGCAGGGGCAATCGTGGCGGTTTTTCCTGCCAGCGTTGGCTCCTCGTTCACAGGGTCCACTTCCATGTCAGTGCCGGCATTGTTTTCATCATGCTAAAGGTAGGATTATAGTTAGTGACCGTCATACAGTAGCTATGAATCTTTGAGTGTAACTTACCAACTCACTGGCTGGATCCTCGTCGTCATGGCCCTCCTCCTCCTCAAACTCGGCACTCTCCGTGTCCTCCGGATACTCTACCAACTGGCCATTCAGCGTGGGGAACTCGATCACTGGCAGAATAAGTCGCTGCTGCTGATTGCCGTCGTCCATCAGCTGCTGGATGAGATTGGCAATGTCCTCGCGCTTCTTTGTCACCGTGAGAAAGTCGAACCAGTTGGTCAGCTGCTTGATGGGCAGTCTGTAGTCTCTGATCGGCTCGCCAAAGAATTGCTCCACATACTGCAGCAGATATAGGCCGCAATCGGTGAAGTTGTTCTGCTGCGGCACCTTGACGCAGTGGCCCGGCATGTTGTCCTTGTTGAAGACGTGCGCCTGCGCATCCGGCTTCTTCACCCGGTACTCGCATGTGAGATAGTCTCGCAATGTGGCCACCACGCGGCTGCGCGAAGCGCCCGCCAGGGAATCAAAGATTAGGATAAGAGGTTGCTTTACGGCTGGCACATCATCGGATGCACTATTCCTCGCTGGTCCGGGGGCTGTGGGCTGCGAACTGGATAGACTGGGGGTGCTGGTAGTCGTGGAAGTGGGCGTGGCCGCTGGTTCCTTGGCCGAGTTGGAGTTCTCACTGTCATCCGAGGCCATGTCGCTCTCATCGCCCTCCGCCTCATCCCTTTCGCTCTCATCGTCTGCTATCCGGCACACGTTCTCCGCTGTCAGCGCCGCTGGAAGTTGTCCTCCCTCTCCCCTTTTTGTCAGCGGGGTTATGGTGGTGTTGCCTATCTGCAGGGACACTTTCTTGCCTCTGGGGCGCTTCAACTGCTGCGGCTCCACTGGCTGATTCGTATCGAACGTGACGGGTCCTTTTAAGTTGGGGTAGCAAATGATGGCGAGGAACCAATGCGACTGCTCATTGATGGGCACTATAATGAAGTCCTTTTCGAAGATGTCCACTCCCTTGGTCCATTTCTGCACCCTGGAGTGACGCTTCTGTGCTGCCGTCTGCTTCACGTCCGCTGGGCGCGTCAGCGTTGTGAGTCTTTTGTAAAAGAATGTGCTAAAGATATGTGTCCTGTCGCGTTGGGGCTCCGGTATCAGCGTGTTCCTCAACCAGAGCAGGTAGAAGTCAATGATGATGTCGTTGAGGTAGGACTCCTTGGTGAGGCACACGAAGTCCTCCATGCGGATGCACAGGCCTCCCGTTCCCTTCGGCGGGTACATCAGCAGACTAACCTGCTCGTCTGCTCTCAGTTGGCGCGGCGGTGGCTGCGAGCTCTTGTTCTGCGTCTTGCGATCGGAGTCCGCGATCCTCTCGAGAATCTCGGCGGCATCTGTCGACGATATCTCGTCCACACAGCTGAACATCGACTTGATGTTACCACGAGCGGACACGGATATGCTGTCGAACAAAAGGATCAGGCGGCGAGTGTGATAGCTGTGCGTCTTGAAACCGGTTTCTACAATTGAAAGAATCAATTACCATTAGTTAGTTAAGTGCCGAATAATGAAAGAAACGATGAATGAAACTTTAGTATTATTAATGGACGGAAAACTCACGTTCGTGATGCTGATCGTCGGGCAGCTTGAGCTGGTTCTTCACGTACTCGGCGCACGTCTTGAGCAGATATAGCGTGACCAGTGGCTGGGCGGGCTCAACGTTGCCGAAGTGGGCTATCACCTTGATCACCTCCTGCTTGTGGATGTTCAGCTCGAACTTCTCGTCCTTGTCCTTCAGCGTGCCAGCGATGCGAACGCCCTTCGTGGTGAAGCATACCTGTGGGATTACGAATGCATTTAATTATATTATACACATTTCAAGGACAGTGGAGAGGGGTAAAGGGTAAGAGGGTGACGCCTTACCGGCTCGGTAATGTCGAATCTGTAGGGCACCAGACGCACGCAGCTGCACTTCAAGGATGCGGAAAACTGTTCCGGTTCAGGGACATCCGACAAATCCCTAACATCGCCACGACAGAAATCTGCAATGGTAGAAAAAAACAAAACCAGTGGTAGTTATTTAATTGCAACATTTTCCTCGTGGCCACCAGTCACATTTTTTATTCACTCGCGAGTTTTCCATTTTGCCCACACATTTACCTTCATCGTTCATTATGGTAGAGTGCTTCGTCTACTCAGTGTCGTTAAGTAATTAAAAAAAAAGTACTTAAAACCCTTTAAATCTGTGAAAATGGCAAAAGAATGAGGAAAACGATGTGTTTTCACGCATTCGCTTTGCGTTTCTGCTTCTTCTTCGTGGACCCTAAAAATGGCGTGCTCTGGCTGGATGGAGCGCCCTCTGGCGGATTGGCGTTGCAACACAGGCCTATGGCGTTGCCAACACGAAATAACTGCACACACAACATTGCTATGCATTAGTGCTGTTGCTAGCTACAAAACGGCTAGTTCTAGCGCGAAAATAAACAGGTAACGAAAAATAGCTAAATGTTTTTATGCAGTTTTAGTAAATTATTTCACTTAATATTTTCCAAATAAATTTACTGTATCTTTAAGATACGTTTATATACGGGCATAGTATTATTTGTACCAACTGCATATCGATGTCAAGATGTTTTCGTATCTTTGAGATACCTTATATCTGATTTTGTATATTAGACATAAAATTCATCTCAGAAATAATTATCGGATTTCTTTTGTTTAAAAGATACTTTCTACCCTACTTCATTCATTATTCAAAAATTGTATCTAATAAATTAAAATGAATCTACTCAGATTGAATCAGTCATTTTCGTTAAAATACGAAGTAAAAAATATTCTTATTTGATTTACACACATCAGATAATCGGAACTGGTATAGTTTATGATGTTTAAATGGTATAATTAGGTCTTACCTTTGTACACGGGCTCCTCATCGATCTCTGGCAGAATTGGATCGCAAGGAAAGGCGGCGGAAAGTTCATGCAGGTTTCCATTGGAGTTCAGCTTAGAGTTGCTCGCTGGCTGCTGTCAAATATAACAAAATATTAACAATTGCAAGACAGTAAGGTATATGTAAATGTAAATAACTTACATTGCCAGAGTCCGAGGTGCCCTCACCCTCGTCGGCCTCATCCTCGCTGCTCAGCAGCACCACGGGATCCACTTCGGGCACCCGTCTGCCTCCCCTGGCACGACCGCCTCGCATGGCCAGGGATCCGCGACCGCGAGCTCCAACTCCGACTGCGTAGGTCACTCCAGCCAGTTTATTGTTGAATCTAGCTGCTGCCAACTCGCGTTTCTTATCCGCTGCCGTTGGCAGAGCAGACACCGGCTCGCTGGAGGACGATGAGGCTGGCGAGGAGGCAGCACTATTCTTGGGCATGTAGGATTTGCGTTTCGGCGGCTCCGGGAAGACGCGTTTGCACCGCTCGCAGCGGGCGTGATCCACGCCAGTGAATCCACACAGCTGGCAGACGGCCAGAAAACCGTCGATTAGTTTCCTGCCCTCCGCCGGATTGCTTCCAGCGGAACCGGCGGAGGAAACGGCGCCAACCGTTGAGTTTCCACTGGCCGAACTGGCCGCTTCGCGTTTCGCCTGCTCGGCAGCGGCATTCGCTTGGGCATAGGCAGGCGAGGCACTGGTTGTGGCAGGATTGGGATTGGCCGCTGCTCCAGCGACGGCAGCTTGATTCTCCTGCGAACGGTTCATTTGCAGACTCTCCTCCGCCCGTGAAATCAGTTCGCTGGCCGACTCGTGCACCGTAAAGCCGACGGTGACCACAAAGTCCACATTGGCACCGCGATGCTCGACACACTGGATGGTGGTGTTGTGATCAAAGGGAACGCCGACCTGCTCGAGGAGATCCTGCACCGTGCAGGACTCGCGTGGAAGCGTAAAGGTGATCAGACGTTGCTCTCCGCTGGCCAGGATCACCAGCATCTTGGCACTATTCTTGTCGCGCTCGGCTATCTCCTGACCGGCACGGTTATTCAATACATGCTGAGAGTGAATCTCGTAGTTGTTGTGCGAAGTCTTCATCACAGATGAGCCCTGTGTCACCGCCGCTGGCGCTGCAAGTGGTGCCGCCACAGCGGCTGGCACTGGCCTCTGTGGCTGCATGATCCTGGTGCCGGGGGGCAGGGCGCCAGCGGGTTGTGTGGGTGTTATTTTGGCTGGTGGGCGGACCATGGTTCCAGGTGCCGTGGCTCTCATGGGCGCCAGGCCTGGATTTGGAGGCGGAACTGGAGCTGGTGAGGCCGACAGAGTTTGTCTCTTCTTATACTCCGCCAGAGTCATGCTTGCTCCACTGGGTGGTCGTATTCCCTGTGGCTGACTCTGCACCACTTGCTGTTGTTGTTGCTGCTGCTGTTGTTGTTGTTGCTGCTGCTGTTGCTGATCCTCTTCTTGCGGCACAGCTGCTGCAGGATAGTAAGTGGTCAGTGTGGTTCCCGCTCCGATCTGCATGGGCTGTAGTTGATTGGGGGCCACCGGCTGAGTCGGAGGCTGGGGCTTCTGTTGCTCCTTTTTGAGCACTGCCGCCTGGATGCGCTCTTCCAAATCCATGCCTATATTACTCGTTTGGACGACTCCACCTGCGGGCGTTGGTGCAGGCGCCTGAACTGGCGCCGCGACTGCTGTAGTCACCGGCGCTCTGTAACGAATCGGAGCATGGCGCATCATCAGCATTTGCTGGTGCTGCTGCGGTTGCTGTTGTGGCGGTTGCTGCTGCTGCTGTTGCTGCGGGTTTCCATCGGTGACCATGTGTGTGCGGTAGATGTGGCGCGGCTGTTGCTGCATCTGCTGTTGCTGTGTTTGCTGCTGCTGCTGCTGTTGTTGTTGCGGCTGGCCGATATTCGTGCTGATGGTAATGTGCTTCATTTGGCCTTGGGTCACTAGCATGGCCTGGCCCTCGCCGCCGCCGCTAGTCTGCACCACCAGCTGAGCTCGAGTGGGTCGTACGCCCGCAGGGCGCATATTCCTAACCAGTCCGCCGGGCACAGAGCCCACAGCTCCTCCTCGCGGGCGAACTTGTCGTACAATTGTCGCGGGCGTGAGTGTTGGCCTGGTGGTAATTAGTGTGCCCGGTCGGGCCAACACAGCTCCCCCTCGGGCGGATTTCCTGAACGAGGCTCGTACCAGTTGAGTGCCTCCTGCAGCAGTGGTGGCCACCAGCTGCGGCTGCTGCTGAGCCACCAACTGGGGTTGCTGCTGCTGCTGTGGAGCCTGCTGCTGTTGCTGCGGCTGCACTTTCAACTGCTGGTAGACAACGTTTTGCGTCTGCTGTGGCACCACACGCGCCTGAACCAAGTGGGCTGTTTGTGTCGTGGGCTGCAGTTGCATCTGCTGTTGCTGCTGGACTTGTTGATGCTGCTGCACTTGCTGCTGCTGTACGTGCTGCTGGATGACGTGCTGTTGCTGCTGCTGCTGTTGCGGTGAGGTGGCATAAACTACTCGATTGTTGTACGGATGTATGGCTTGGCGCATAATCAGCTCCTGATGCTGCGGTCCCTGGATCAACACCGGTTGCTGCTGGACAATAACGTGCGTATTGTTGAGCATCTAAGTGTATTGAATATCGTGTCAATATGTTTCAAAAGTGACAGGTAAATAGAGGGCTATGTGGAACCTAACTTACCCCCAATGGTCTCTGTTGCTGCTGGGTGGTGGTCATGCGATAGACAATCTGCTGGTGCTGTTGTGGTTGCTGTTGGGGTGGCGAGGTCTGCAGCTGCAATGTTTGTGGCTGCTGCGCTTGCTGATGCTGCTGCGGGGGACTCTGTAGTAATTGGGTTTGCCCTTGGGGAGTCGCTTGCACTTGGTAGGCGGGTGCGTGTTGCTGATACTGTTGTTGCTGCAGCACTTGCTGTTGCTTCTTCTGCTGCTGCATATGTTGTACGATGGCATTTGGTTGCAGCACTTGCTCGGAAGTGTAGTAAATCTGCTGTGTGTGCTGGATGGCGGGTTGCTGCGGTTGATGCTGCACATATTGTTGCTGCTGCTGTTGCTCCATGTGCAATTGTTGCTGTTGCTGCTGGGGCTCCTGTGGCTGCTGTTGATAGTGAACCTGCTGCACCTGCTGCACTTGCTGAACTTGATGCTGCTGATGATGCATTACAACTTGTTGTTGCTGGTGCTGCTGCTGCGGTTGTTGTTGCTGCTGCTGTTGTTGTTGTTGCTGCTGCTGTTGGTGCTGTTGCTGCTGATGGGCAAGATCATCGCCGCCGATTATGTGGTATGTTGGTGCCGCCGACTGCTGCTGCTGTTGATATTGAGCTGGAGCCGTCGTTTGGTAGACCACTTGCTGCTGGTCGTTGAAGACCAACTGCTGGTCATCCTGCAGGACCAGAGACTGAAAGGAGCAGGGAATTAGCTAGGTGTTCGCCGTGGGCTTCTGATACTACTCACTCCCACCTCATCTTGGGGCACTTGCACTACCTGCAGATCGGAGTAGACGGGCTCCTCCAGCGGCACAATATACTGCTCCATTTTAAGGCAGCTGGAAAGGGTAAGAATTTCATTTAAGATTTAATTGTATATATGCATTTTGGGCCCATACAAAATATTATTATTTTTCCTAATTTCATCATATTATCATATTAAATAAAGTTATTGAAGATAAGAAATAACTTTATTTAATATGAATATATTTTCAAAAACTTTTTTTTTAAATATTGCATATAAAGTAAATGCCATTTCGTGGAAGTCTAGGTACATTTTAAAATTATTTAAATTAACAATGCACTTATATTTGATATAAGCTAAACGTTAAGTTATTAAACTTTGCACCGAATGTAGCATAATTAAGACACTTAAAACTTTTGTGTACTCTTTACAGGTTATATTTCGCGTCTCAGTACGAGCTGCTCATTAAATTCCTAAACATTCAATATAATAAAAACAAAATAAAGTATTTAAATGCTGTACAAAAACTAGTAAGTGGACAGGAAAACAAGTTTAATCACGTTTTTGTGCCATTTTAAACACACGAATATACGAATTTCTGCTCATTTTGCAGGCGTCGCATTTTTGAGACTTTTGCACAGCCCTCAAGAACACACACACAAAATCGCAGTTGAAAATTGTGATATCTAGCATTTACCGGGCAGAAACTCGTAAATACTTGGTTGACCTTTTGTGTAAGCTTATTCTTTGACAATTTGGCAATATATTTAACTTTTTTTAGACCAATTTATTATACAATTACAGGGCATTTCTTGAGCCTCATTTTTTTTTTGTTGGCATTCTCAAACCCACACACCTCCGTTAATCTTCCAAAAATGGCTGGTTTCTGGAGCCAATCGCTGTGCCCTCAGCTCGAAACACTTGTGGTTTGATTAAATCATAGTCGCGCTGTCTTTTTACAATAATCACACGTTAAATATTCGCGTTTTTGCTTGAAACCCGTGGCTTTCTTTCTTGCAATAAAAATGGCGTTCACCATTAAAGGCAGCATTTGGTTGATTTTTCCAATCTGGCAATGCCAGAACGCGAGCGCCACCTGGCGGGCTCGTCAGCTGTTTACAAACACTTTGCAGCGTTGCTTTGGGCCGCTGATTTATCGATGTCTGCCTTGTGCCGTCCTCTTCGCCTAATGTTTAGAGGTCCCTCTGTTTGGCATGTAGCCCGTTTAAAGGGACCACTAAACGGTCGGGCCACTGGAGTTGCCTTAAAATCTTTAGATTTTCGCACTGAACGCGCTGTTTCGGTGAATTCCTTCATTTTGCACCACATTTTGCCGTTATCTAGCGAAAGGCGATTGATAACGATTTTTAAAGACCGTTGATATCGCGGTTTTTGAGCACTGTGTGTTTTGTTGTTTGCTGCGCGCTCTGGCGAATTGGGTGAGGAAGAAGAAGAAGAAGCGAGGCGAGGGAAAAACAACATCGCCATTGTGATGGCAAAATGGCGATAGGCGCATAAACTCGATAGCTTCGGAAAATATGGATGGAAATAATAATGTATTCAACAAAAACAAAAATATATACAATAAACAATCCATCCAAACATAAATATAACAAATATCTTATGAATTTAACAAATATGTTAAAAACTTAACAAAGATAAATAAAATGTAATAAACATTGTAAAATGTTTGGTGCTCGCCAAATACTTTTATCAAATTTCTTATTAGTTATTTATCCGACAAGTATTTTTTGCTCGAATTATCATTGCTCAAAAATTAAAAACCGATTTTAGACCAGTTGAAAGTTTCATCATATGACAATTCATAGGAAATTTCAATGATTTCACAAGTACGGGCTATAAAATGTTTAGTTTTTAACAATTTATCGTTTGCTTCGATCGAAAGTGTTTTGGTTTAGTTGGCCATCTCTAATTCCGCAGCTTTTATTTTAATAACAATGTCCAAAATATTTACGCCTACAAATCAAATACGCCTCACAAATGTCGCCATTGTGAGGCTCAAAAAAGGAGGCAAGCGTTTCGAGATCGCCTGCTATAAAAATAAGGTCCTTTCCTGGCGGAGCAACAGGTAAAAGTCGCTAAATGCAACACGTGCACATTGTGAAATGCGTTTTACCTATATTTTATCGCTCTATATTCCTATTCCCATAGCGAAAAGGACATTGATGAGGTCCTGCAAACCCATACCGTGTTCACCAATGTCTCCAAAGGACAGGCGGCCAAAAAGGACGAGCTGCAAAAGGCCTTCAACAAAACAGACGAAACCGAGATCTGCAAGGAGATCCTGAGCAAAGGAGAACTGCAGGTGTCGGAAAAGGAGCGCCAAAGTTGCCTGGACACCCAGCTGAATAGTATAGTTAACTCCGTGGCTGCTTTGTGTGTAAATCCAGAGACGCGTCGTCCATATCCCGCCTCCATCATCGAGAAATCCCTTAAGGATGCCCACTTCTCTGTAAAGATGAACAGGAACACGAAGCAAAACACACTGGAGGCCATCAAGATTCTCAAGGACCATATGCCCATCGAGAGGTCACGCATGAAGCTGCGGGTTAGCTTCGCTGGAAAGGAGGGCGGTGGCAAGCTCAAGGAATCGGTAGTCAAGTTGGCAAACACAGTGGAGCACGAGGAATGGGACGAGGCCACCTTGCACTTAACCTTGCTGATAGATCCTGGCCAGTATCGTGTCATCGATGAGCTTGTGAGGAACGAAACGAAGGGCAAGGGATTGCTGGAGCTGCTCGAACTGAAGGAAGTTGTGGAGAACGAGGAAGTCTTCTAGAAAATATAATCCCTTAAAAATCGTCTGTTTTTCTTTGTAATCTTGTTGATATTTATGTGAAACATAAAGATGATAACACACACAATTGAATCTGTTATTATTTTAATCTTAGCTTCATCTAAATAAAATCATTAAGATTGCGATAATGAGAAGCAAGTTTCAAGGTTGAGCGGTTCATCTGACCAACTACTTAATGCAAAATACAAAATGATCAATAGTTCCTTACATATATGTGATTATTTATATAGAACAGGACAGAGATTATAACAAATATACTGTAGTATTAAAAGGTGATCAGCTGCCCAGTTTTACTTTCGCTTCTTAAGGTTCTCGAAGCGACGTGACAGGTCATCAAAGTCAATCTCTTCCTCGTCGTCCTTCTTCTCGGCACCTGCGCCCGGAATATCCGGCAGATCATTCGGGACGTTGGGCAGCGAGGGGAAGTCCAGCGCCGGGGGAGCACTTGGCAGCGTGGGATTACCCGGTGGCAGCTTGGATCGGGGTTGAGGTTTGGGTTTGTTGGCATTCTGCGAGTGGAAAAGAAGATATTTAATAAGTGACTTAGAAAATTAACACTAACAAGTTGTGCGAAACCTTTTTTTCTGATTTTAAAAAGCCATTTAAAATTAAGTAAATAAAATTTAGATTGTACAAAATTTGTGTTAATCGGGGTTTCATAAAATAATTCAGTTAAATTATAAGTAAATTTCGGTTTGTAGAAATTTTCAGAAAATATAGGTTTGATGCTATCAAATTATTAATAAAGTAGGTGCTGGATTTGATCAAATCCAATGTCCTGACCTGGAGATTTACGGGATTAATGGAGGTGTAACGCGGCGGCGGATCATTTTCGGGTTTGGGGCGCTGTTAGGCAAAATTAAAGAAAAGATAAGGCAAATAAAAAATAAAAACACTGGCATAACAAATCAATAAGGAACATCGAGACAAGCGAAGCGATAACAGTGGACAGCAAGCTATGAATCATTTGGATGACTGGACTTACACGCACATTGGGACGTCACACAGAGACAAACAAGAGTGGAGGAGGAGGTGGAGAGCCCATAGTAGCGTTTTTCATTTGTTTAGTGATGTTGCAGAACGATAAGCGAGTTAGTTGTTGGTTTAACAGCATTCTACACAGAGATAACCTACCAAAATATTCTCATCCGGGCTGCCCGAGCCATCCGTATTTTCCGCTTCACGCTGCAACAGCCCAAGATTCATGCAAAACATGCCAAAGCATAACTATTAACTATTCTCCAAAAAGGATATATACCTTTACTGCAGTTGCAATCGAATGTATTACTTAATGGGGCCAATAAATAATTATGTTAGTAAATGCGTATATCTAGCTTACTAGCTTATATTGGAAAAGTTAGCCTGTGAAGCAGCTCAAACTAATTTAAAGCTACTCTGATTGCAACTGCATAAACTATAAATATCCAATTTCCACTAAACTACAATGAGGCGTTAGAAAAGTATACTTACATTGATAAAGTTGGTGTTCAGATCCTTCTCCTCGGCGCATTTGGCAGGCAGGACTGCAGGCGGTGCCGGCTGATTGGGTGGTATATTGTAGGCAAAGGGCGGCGGTGGCTGCACGGGATGCGGCACAGCATATGCGCCAGCTGGAGCTCCACCTCCTCCGCCACCACCTCCACCGAAGGGTGGGTAATTGAAGGGCTTGGCGCTCGGTGGCATTGGCATATCGGGCAGTGCTGGCATAGCCGGATAACCAACAAAGCCCATTTGTGGCGGTGCAGGACCACCTCCGCCGGCACCACCACCACCACCACTCAAGTTGTTCCGATCCGAAAGATCAATCAGATGCGGCTGCGGTGGCTGATCCTCCTGCATGACCTGCGGATCCGGTTCGTACTCGATGTTGTAGTTCTTGGCAATGGCAATGAGGTAGTTCTCCACCAAAAGCTTTGGCGGTGCCTGCAGCGTGAGCTTGTGCATGAGTTTCTCCGACACATAGTGCTCCCCAGTGGCTGTTCTCGATTGCTCGGCGAACTGTGGCCCATACTTGGTCACAAATATGTCCGATATGATCTTCAGCTCGGCTATATCGCTCTGCATGCGGGGACACACCCAAACTAAGCTGGCCACCGGCTCGGCGATCCCTGTATCCAGCTCCTTCATCTGGGTGATGAGGCCGAATCTGGCGAGCAACAGGTCACAGTACATCTCCACCATTTCCATTGCCTCCACCAGGTAGTCCTCCCTATGAATGCAAGTAGATGGTAAATGCAGGGATCTCTATGGATAATGTATTCCAGCACCCACCTTATGATGTGCTCCACGCGAATCCGCGCCCTCTCCGTTTTTCCTGTGGCCAAATAGTCGGCTATTTCCTTTCTGGACTTTTGCGTCAGTTCCGCCTTCTTCTTCTCCAGCAATTTGAGGCGATTGAGAGCCAATCGAAGATTGGTCTTCAGTTTGTTGTAGTTGGGGCCGCTGGAAAACATCTTCACTTCACCCTGGACAGCCGAGTTAGTAATGAAAACAAGGGAATTTGTTTAGTGGTGATTCATTAATTTAATAGGGAAAAAACAATGTGACGTCACGTACAGTGTGACCGTGCAGGCAGACCATGAAAATAACAGCATCTGCAGGAGATGGTAACATTGAAAATTCCAATTGGTTTGAATAATTGTAATCTATTTAAACTAATTAAAAATATTTACAAAAATGCAGGGTTCGGCTTATTTTGTTGAGCTTTATTGGTTGAATTTTCGGTAACACAAAAACCTTTAACAATTATCCAGTTTACAATTTGCCATTCGATTCTATTTCGCCGCCGCCGCTGTGCAATTGTGTTTGGCGCCCAGCTTCGAATCCTGCGGCGAATTGAGTTCTTCGCCAGACACAACAACAAAG
The DNA here is from genome assembly GCF_016746245.2 of Drosophila santomea. Classification (NCBI taxonomy): domain Eukaryota; kingdom Metazoa; phylum Arthropoda; class Insecta; order Diptera; family Drosophilidae; genus Drosophila; species Drosophila santomea. The sequence goes on from NC_053018.2 coordinate 7,442,793, forward strand.
TTGCAGCCAGCCACGATTTCATAGCAGGTGTGTGTTAGTGTTACACGTGAGTGTGTGTGTGTGTGGGATCAAGATCCCAATCGAAATATGAACTAAGAAGTCGAACGCAATCACTTAGAGATGAGGAGGCGGTGGCGGCGGTTCGGGGCACTGCTCCAACTCCGTTTCCGATTCGCAGGGACACGCCTCCATCTCATCGATGGCGCAGCCCTCCTCCTCACAAATACCCGCATCCGGTCCGGATGGTTCCGATCCAGGTTCCTTGTAGCCGGCATAAATCTCGGCACGCTGCTTGATAATCTCCTGAATGATGGCGGTGAGGATCTCGCGCGAGTCCACAATATGACCCACTTCCTCGGCCACCTCGGCGGACAGCCATGGACAGACGCTCTTCATCAGCTGCTCCTTCTTGACGGCATCGCTGGCCGGCTCAATGTTCTCCAGCACCTCCGGCACCAGACTGGCAATGTGTCCCTGGAGCAACTTGGCCGCCGTCACACTCTTCTGCATCTCAGCGTCCAGCTCCTTGGCTATCGCATCCTGGCGCAGGCGACGCTCCTTCTCCGCCTGCAAGCGCAACTCCTCCGCCTCCAAGCGGCGCAACTCGGCCAGTTCCGCCTCCCTCTGGGCCAGGAATCTGTGGATAAGAATACGCCATTATTGTAATCTAAAGATTTTGAATACTAGGTATACACAGTGATACGTACTCTTCCTGTTTGCGCCGCAGACTGGCCAGTTCCATCTCGTGGGCCACCTCCAGCATGCTCTGTTCGATGCAGGCGTCCACCAGGACATCGATGATGGGCTGCGCCTCGGCATCGAAGTGGAAGAGTTCGCCCTCGCCAATCTCAGTGCCCACATCCACGCCCACCTTGGCGGGGATAAACGGCGGCGTTGGCGGCTTCTCGAGGAACAGGTCCGTCTGCGTGTCGATGGAGAACTCCGGCGGACGCTGCACCAACTTCTCCAGATACTTCTCCGTCTGTATGGTCTCGTGCTTTCGGCCCTTGACCGGCGGCGGAGTGCCCAGGACATTGCGCTGATTGCGACACTGCATCGTCCGTTTGCGCAACAAATTGCGGCGCCTCAATTCGGCGCCCTTGTCGAAGGGATCCACATCCGTCTGGAGCGGAAAGTAAAGTGGATTAGTCGCGGGTCAGGGCTGCCAAAGAACTGAGCTGAGCTGAGCTGGGCTGGCTCCGATGGTACTTACCACCAGGGAGGCGTTGCCGAAGTTGCTGCCCTTTATGACGCGACGGTCGTACATGACGTTCTTGTAGGGCTCCGGCGGCGGTACGATGGGTCTGCAAGAGGAGCAAATGGCAGGCAAGGAGTTGCCCAGGTGGGAGCCACCAATTAGTAAGCCTCGACCCAGTTCCACAAACTGCTCATGCAGAAAAATGGATGCATATTTGTACAAATTTTGAAATGAATATGATATATGTATGTATAATATACCATATTTATACCTTACCCTGCAGAACATCTGTGTATTTCTATATGCTTAATATTTATTAAAAATATGAATTTAGTACCTATTAATTTATAGCTTAAATATTATTAAGTTAAGATTTCTTTCAGTTTCAGTGCACTGCGCTTTATTACCCAAGACCCAAATCTGTTGCACTATCAAGGCGATAAACATCAAATTTGTGCATTTCTCGACGCCCTCGCAGGCCGCTTGTCAGGTCATCTCCGATTCGAATCAATTTGGCCAAAGTTCAGTACACTTTTGGGTCAGATGTGTGAGGCCAGCACATCGAGTTTAAAGCCTTAAAGTTAAAGGCAAATCCGAGTCCAGTCCGTGGTGGCTGAGTTATTTATGACTTGCTAATTTATATGTATTGCCCCGCCAAGAAAACGGGGAAACAAACATTTCTTGCCGCATATCCACATATGTATGTACATACAGATTGTTAGTCGAAGGAGGAGTATATAACATTGTGAGACATTGCACTAGGAGAACTTGGCACCTGAACTCGTGACCTATGCAAATTCGCAGCTACTTTTGGCCCACAAACCGGAAGTCACATTGAAGTTGCTGGCGAATGTCTAACAACATTTCTCTGGGTCTGGGTCTGCAGACCACGCCAATCGGCAAATGGAACGAGGAACCGAACCCTTGGATTCCTTATGGGTAATACTACTACTAGGGGGGACATGACCTGGTCGAAAATCTAAATTGTTCAGTTTTTACACCATTTGGTATAACTACATATGGTCATTACAGTTTATTTCTGTCACGCTTAGTTATATCCTTTAAAGATACTTTATTTAAACGTTGAGTGATATTTCACATTGAGTGCTATTTCATAAGCGTTAAGTGATATTTCATAAACGCTGAGTGATATTTCATATTCAGTAACCCAAAAATGATGGCCCATTTAGCAGAACAACATCCCATTTGGGCAAAATGAACGCCAAGCAGGACATGTTTTTGTTTTTTTGTTGTGCCATAGGTGTCCTTCTTTGCTGGTGTGGTAATTGAACGTAATATCCCTCCATTTGTGGCACTATTTTTTCGCTGTTTTTCAACCCATTGTTGTTGTCCACGAAATCTTGATTTAAATTATTTAAGCCCTGAGCTGGGAATATGGGATATTCTCCGCTGGCACGACACATTCGAGGGTCCTTTTGTCCGTCCGTTTGCTCGCATGTTCTTTTATGCAAGGCAAACGAGTTTCCCCATTCGAGAATGCGCTAAATAAATTAATCAAACCGTTCAGGGAATTTAGAAAGTCCAAATGTTATTGGAAAAGCATTTCTAATTGTGGAAGTGGGCGTATCATTTTATAAAAACTTGCCTTCTGTTCTATTTGTAGGTCCACTGTTAGTGGATGCTAGTTAGGTTTATACAAAATATAGGTATATAGAATATTTTAGTTATCATTTTGAAGGATTAAGTTCGGAGCTCTTTAAACTCTTAAACCTTTTTGTAATTGAATTTTTGGGTGTCAATCGATAAAGGCAGTGCGAACTGAAATGGGGAGCTTAGTTCTGGTTCCATTGCAGAATGGCAGTTTAGGTACGTATTACTCATTTGAATTTATGGTAATATATTTTGGCCCACTTTGCCTTGGTCAGTTGTTCGTCCTTTTTTGTACTTCCCACCTTTTTTTTTACTACCAACTCCAGCACCCGTACCATTTTTGGGGGTTGGACTTTTTATTACCTCTTGTCGCTGCTGCTGTGGTTGTTGTTATTGTTGCTGTTGTTGTTATTATTGTTGCTGTTGTTGTTGGTGGTGGAGCGACGCTGCTGCAGTTGTTGTTGGAACTGGGCCTTGGTGATGTGGAGTCCACCGGCGAGGGACTGCGATTCGTTGCGGGCGGACTTGGAGGCCGCAGCTGTGGCCACCGCCACTGCCGCCGTGGCACGCACTCCATTCAGCCGGGTGGCGGTCACCTTCTGCTCCTTGCTGTCGGAGGCGGGCTCCTTGGCGAAATATCCTTGGAGTATCATGGGATATGAGGAGTAGGCGTAGACATGCCGCCGCAACATGGTGGCCGGTATCATTTGGACTTCATGGGGCGGTGGCAGGAAGATGCCCTGCGGCACTGTGGTCTCGAAACGTGGTCGCTGGGCCATCGCTGGATCCATCCAGGCGCCAGAACTGGCGCTCTGGCGACCGCCGTAGTTCTGCTCCTCCGGCGCCAGGAAGCGCAACTTCTGGCTCAGCTCATCGGCGAAGCTGCGCACCTCCTGGTTGCTGCGCGAGAAGTGGGATCTCTGCGTGGGATTTCCAGCTGGCTCTGCTACATTGTGATCCTGATCCTGGCTAATACCCGCCTCTCGTCGGATCGGACGCACGATGGCCTGTTGGGGTCGCGATGGATAGGAATCGAACTCGGGCTCCTCGGAGGGCTGGTGGCGCAGCACCGAGAACGCGTTGGTCACCACGTGCTGGAATTGGTAGGGACTCTGATAGCGCTGGACGTTGAAGGTGCCGGCGTTGTAGTTGGAGCTATAGTTGGTGTTCGAATTGGAGCTGGACGAGACGCGTCCTGGTGCGTAGGGATAGCTGCTGGCGAAGGAGAAGTTCTGCACGCGATTCGGTCTATTGTCGGTGAGGTGCTCCAGTTCTGGCTTGAGTTCAGGATGTGAGTGTGCTGGGTGCTGCTGCTGCTCCGTCTCTGGCATGGTCTCCGCTTCCCTCTCGGTTATCCCTGCTCCCGGCCACCGGTCACCTCGTTCATTATAAATAGCCACCACACGGTTCTCTCACCCGCCGCACCGAAAAAAGTTAATCAATATTTTTCTGATATTTTTCCCTTTTGTGTGCCGCGCTGGCCGCTCAGGTGTTGCTTGTCGTTGATTGCTTGATTTCTCGATTTCACCGCGGAACACGTACCGCACGGCTCGAATGGCAAACGCCAAATGACCAAAGGACTCGCAGGACTCGTAGGACTCGTGCTCGGACCCTGCTTCGACTTTGGATTCGGCCCGTGGTCAGCAGTCGTCGTGCAGACGAAGAAATATATCGAATTTGTTCCATTCGAATTTTGTTTTGTAATCATTTTTAGAAAGCAGCATTTAGGCTTTTACTTCAAAGGTTTTTTTTCAATAAAAATACGTCTTAATTTATTTTCCGAGGAATGTAGATTTTTTCCGAGTGTATCTAGAGGTTAGCGTCGTCGTTTGAGCCACCTGATGGGCAGGTGTTGCAATAATAATGCGAACTGTTAACAGTCGGTGGCATTGGCATGGCCAAATCCACGTTCCCAGGAATTCTACTTTGCATAAGAGCTTTTTTCCACCCAAGTAGTTTCGCTGGGTCTCCAATTAAAGGTCCTGCCCGGCGGTGGACCTTGAATTTCATTCGATGGTGTCCACATTTCCTGTCACATTGTTGGAGATGACTTCACGCATTTCCCTGCCTGACATTGAAATTGGAGGTGGGTGGTGGTTCTATTACTTGGAACACCTCCCAGCTAATGTCAATGGCCAAGGTCAATTGCTTGGACGGCCTGATAAGCGGAATTCAACAGGGAACTAGCATAATTAAGTGGATTTCTTAGCACTCAAAGGAGGAACTCTCGTCTATTTTACTGGCAATAAGGAGAGGTCAGTAAATAGATGAATGATTATTGTAACTAGAATTGGGAGGAATGTATCAGAAGTCCAAGAGCTCAATCGTACTTGTATATGATTAAATTCGTTGACTGACCTTAAACCTTCACGAGAAACAAATAAAAACACTGTACTCTTATCCTCATCCTTTTTACTAATATACTTATTTGATGATTCTTAGCTTGAGAGAAGGAGAACTTGACTTCAACTTGGTATAGTATAGTTATACTACAGAGTTTATTGTGTTTTTATCACATTTTGGGATCATCCTTATTCCCCCTTTGACCTTAATCCGACCCAAGTCCAGCCCCCGTCATTATCTGTAGTCAGATGTATTTGTATACTTTTATGATAGTGCGTCAATTTCTAGTTTTGAGCGCTCGACGACTTGCACACTCCTCATAATTTCCCCTCGAATCGCCTTCAATGTCCTGTGTACTCCATCCATTGTTTCGCCTCAGGACACGAATGTTTCTATTCACAATCGTTCCGAGTTTGCGTGTCCTTTAGTTGGGCCATTGTATTGACCATCACCCGAGCACGGCGAGCGTTTAATAATTTATTTACGCAATTTATGACTTTCGTTTTTGGTCTTGGATTCCATTGACCCCAGTGGGGAGACATACAAATGTGTCGAAGAGGCCCATCGAAGGCGTTACGAAAAGCATTGAGATACCCTTTAGAAAAAGAGTTATATCCTTGATGCTTGGATGTTTGATGGAATTTGTTGGAATTTGTATTGGTTCACATCTTCACCCCATATTTACTTAAGCTAAATCTAATTGAATTGCATATGTAGTTACTTAATATAATTATAGGCTTATGTCTAAAGCACTAGGTACTCAATATACCCCACTGTTTCACTCCAATTACAGGGTAAGCTTGGGAAAATCTTTGGGTGGTTTCTGTTTGGTACTCACTTGGGGCAACCTTTGATTTTGATCGGCTTCGGATGGCTGGCCCACCAAAAGGCCTGTTTGCATGGTGGAGCTGGACAAGGATTCTCGTGCCATTTGAGCTGCATCTCGGTGACCTCGGTTCCCTTGATGCCGGAACTGAGGAAATCCATTCCAGAGCTTTTGCCCCCACCACTGGGCTTGTAGTCCCTCTTCGGGATCGTCGGCATTGCTCACTTTTGCAATGTTACGCTTTCGAGGTTTTTAGAAACTTACAATATGTATCGGGTAAAGGTCTACCGTTTGCCGAAATTAGGTGTAAAAAGGTGATTTATATAGGTGACACATATTTACAGGAGTTCTCTGCCTTTTGTTTTTATTTCTTTAAAATAAATGATTAAATATTTGTATTTCTTTGGGTGTTATTTGACATTGGTTAGGATTTGTATCCAAAATAAACAACGACGGCGGAATTTCCTCAGTTGCCATGGGAATTAAAAGTCGGCATTGTTAAACTGTTGCTGTGAGGGAATGGGTTTTTGGCAATGCGACTTCTTCCTCCTAACACTCGATATATTTTCTATCGGTATATAGATTTGAATATTTCCTGCAATTTTTCCATTAAGCTTTCCCTTAGCTTACATGCGGTCACTACACTTTCCCATATATTATTCACTACTAACTATCTTTCAGTATGAGGAATCTATATTTATATCTCCGCAGCAATCAACTTTCTCAAAGGAGCTTTATTAGCTTTAAGCTGCGATTGGCAAGATTTGAACAAGGACCAAAATAATCATTATGGTATCCCTGATTTTTTTAAAGCGATTTATTTTTGGTGCTCTCAATTATATGTACATTATTAAAATAGTTAACACATGTTACTAATATCAAGCAAAATAACCAAGCAATCGAACTGTGTTCAAAAATTGAGATTCTATTATTTTCACATTTTTTGCAATTTTTGATGATGATTTTTGAATATTGGCCGAAAATCAATTTTCTGGGTTTTGCGACTATAAATATCAGTATTTTGATCAGAACATTCCAAATATTGGTCCGAATATGGAATGGCATACCTCGTTGAAATCGTAATTAAATTTCCAATCAAACTGTGTTTTCAAAAAAAAATTAAATTTTTTTCAAATTTTTTGTAATTTTTGATGATGATTTTTGAATATTGGCCGAAAATCAATTTTCTGGGTTTTGCGACTATAAATATAAGTATTTTGATCAGAACATTCGAAATATTGGTGCGAATATGAAATGTCATACCTCGTTGAGTTCGTAATTAAATTTCCAATCCAATTGTGTTTAAAAAAAAAAATTAAATTTTTTTCACTTTTTTTGTAATTTTTGATGATTATTTTGGATTATTGCCGGAAATCGATTTTCTGCGATTTTGCGACTATAAATATACGTATTTTGATCAGAACATTCGAAATATTGGACCGAATATGGAATGTCATACCTCGTTCAATTTGTAATTACATTTCCAATCGAACTGTGTTTTCAAAAAAAAATTAAATTTTTTTCACATTTTTTGCAATTTTTGATGATGATTTTTGAATATTGGCCGAAAATCGTTTTTCTGGTTTTTGCGACTATATATATCAGTATTTTGATCAAAACATTCGAAATATTGGTCCGAATATGAAATGTCATACCTCGTTGAGTTCGTAATTAAATTTCCAATCCAATTGTGTTTAAAAAAAAAAATTAAATTTTTTTCACATTTTTTGCAATTTTTGATGATGATTTTTGAATATTGGCCGAAAATCGTTTTTCTGGTTTTTGCGACTATAAATATCAGAATTTTGATCAGAACATTCGAAATATTAGTCGGAAAATGGATTGTCGTACCTCGTTGAGTTCGTAATTAAATTTCCAATCCAATTGTGTTTTCAAAAAAAAATTAAATTTCTTTCACATTTTTTGTAATTTTTGATGATGATTTTTAAATATTGGCCGAAAATCGTTTTTCTTGTTTTTTCGACTATAAATATCAGTATTTTTATCAGAACATTCGAAATATTGGTCCGAATATGGAATGGCATACCTCGTTGAGTTTGTAATTAAATTTCCAATCAAACTGTGTTTTCAAAAAAAAATTAAATTTTTTTCACATTTTTTGTAATTTTTGATGATGATATTTGAATATTGGCCGAAAATCGTTTTTCTGGTTTTTGCGACCATAAATATCAGTATTTTGATCAGAACATTCAAAATATTAGTCGGAAAATGGATTGTCGTACCTCGTTGAGTTCGTAATTAAATTTCCAATCCAATTGTGTTTTCAAAAAAAAATTAAATTTCTTTCACATTTTTTGTAATTTTTGATGATGATTTTTGACCGAAAATCGTTTTTCTGGTTTTTGCGACTATAAATATTAGTATTTTGATCAGAACATTCGAAATATTGGTCCGAGTATGGATTGTCGTACCTCGTCATACATTCTACGCAATATTACATGTTGAATATTATTTCTTACAGTAAAATATACATTCTACATTTGTTCTACTTTTTTGTTTTACTTTTTGGCACTGCTTGCCGAATTTACTTCATATTCAAGCAGTTTTTAACGTTCTCAATGTTTCATTTATTTTTTTGGTTTTTATGAAATAATTAACAGTAGTAATAAAAAAACATTTATTAGGTAATTTATTTCAAAATTGTTATTATCGATGTGTTCATAATAGTTAGTAGTAGGATTAATACAATTTGGGGTCACTTTCGTTGCACAATTACCAAAATTGTCTATCTGCAGTGAGGACAAAAATTAGCTTTAGTTCCTTGAAATTAGAATGACTTTGAATTTCCAAACAATTTATCACCGCATAAGTTAAATCGCTTGCCATTACTTAAAACGTTTCGATGTAGCCACGCCTGAATCGAATTTCCCTGGAACGTGTCATTTAATTAGGTTTTCAAGGCATATCATACATATCTCGAACTATCGAACGGTTGTCATTTGAATTAGACCCCCTTTTCCGTTCGAGTTACACAGAATCTTTTGTATGGTTTTGGCTATTCATTAACAAATAATTCAAAGGACTTTCGTCTTCGGACTGGACAACAATGACGTGGCTGTCAACGATGACGTTTCGCTTTATGCGGGGGTGATAATTGTGTTCGAACCCCTTGAAAACCCCGGAAAATGCCTAATAAGATCACAGGGGCAACAGTCCACAATTGATAAGTGGCCATGACGTTTGACATTTGCTGGGGTCCTCTGGCCATTTAGACAGGTCAAAGGTTAATGATGGCCACACAGGCGACAACTGGCGACTGAGATCTTGTCCAGGCAATTTCCTGATCATTTGCTCAGATACTATACGTATTCTGCGAACTCACTGGGTAAAAGTATCCCACTGAGTTTGTTGGCTTGTTGTCAAACAAATCATTTACTGCGGATCCTCGATATTCCTCAAGATATTACTGATATTACCGTGTAGGTGTGAGCTGCAATTTTCCCAGGAAAAAGTACGTCCAGTTCGAGATTTGATTAATTTATTACCGCTGGTCGAAGGGAAAGTGATCTTCGGGTTCCTAACGGTTGCGGATCGTAAAAAAACACTCGGTAGACACAATTGTTGAATTATCTGCGGGCTGCTGTTGTGGGCACTTTTTTTATGAGTTATTTATGTGCGGCTGTGGCGCCAACAGGATAATAAAATAGTTATGGGTAAATCCGTGAAAATAAATGTTAGCGTAATCCAACAAAATATAGAGTGGCCTACATTCACCACATTAGTAATTTCAATCAGATTAAGGAAAACTAGCTGTCAGCTAGGGTATAAAAACGTCGTGCTATCAAAATTTTAAATTAAAATAAATCGAATCACAAGCCTATAAAGCGAAAATTTCAATGGATAAATAGATTGATTTATTCTAAAGTTTTTTCTTATTTTTATCATTTATTGCGACTCTTAAACAAATAAAAATTAAACTGGCTTGGGTTAATTAAATGTATATATAAATCAAAAGCAGAGTACTTAAAGTAAGTTATAAACAAGACTTGATTAATAGCCATTTTTGCAGGAGCACAAGAATGGTCTTAAATTGCCAGCAAATATATCTGCGGAAAAACTATATTCTGACCCTCTCCAAAACCCTAACCGATAAACAAACTCACCCAAATTAAAATAAATATAACCATTTTTCTCCTAATGACAAGCCCCATATATATGAAATGCAAAACACGCAAACATTTTGGTTGCTTTTTTGGGGATACAAGCTTGCATGACTGAAATATTTCCGAGTATTATTGATTGCTGACATTTGGAGCATAAATGGCTCTTTAACTTCCTCGTCGTTCTTCGCCTGACAAATGTGCGAGGTAAGTGAAAATGTCGTTTCAGTTGGTTTTACTTAGTTTTAGTCAGACATTAGACATTGCCGACCCTAACATTTCGCCATTCGGTTGACATTTGTGCGTCTAATTTGCATTTTCGTTGGCGACTTGATAAGAGCAAAATCCGTTTGCTTCCAACCGATCGCTTCCAACTACACGGCGGAATAATTTAAAAATCCGTTTTTGTTACCTTACACACTGATACACTGATACACACTTAAGGGAAATAGAAAATGAAATAAAAATAAAAACGCGATCAGACGATCGTCAACAACAATGAGAATGAACAATATAAATGGTCGCATCGGAATTGCTAATTTGCTTTTCAGTTGACTTGGGCTTGGGTTTGTCTCTTGCTTTTTGTTTTTATTTTTGCTGATTTTTTGTATTTTTGTTGTTTTTTGTATTTTTTCAACCAGGGTTCCTGGTACGCTTGACCCTCCCTTTTGGACCCCCAGTGGACCCCAGAATAGCCGGCCGATTGATTTTTGTGCGACATTTTTGACATGCGGATGTGCCATGTTAACGAGAGGACAACTGTTCCCCCTTTTTTCCACCTTTTCGCCTCGAGTACAGCTGCATTTTGGGTTCGCATTCTCGGGCAACTGGACCGACCCGCAACAAATCCTTTTGCACATTTACAATAAATTGGATTCGACCAATGCTGTTTGCGGTTGAAGAGGAGGCTTGGCCCTCCGTTTTCAGGGCAAGTGAAATGCTTGAAAACCGCAGGAAATTCGTCGAATTTGCCATGCGGTAAACTGAACTGAACCGAACTAAACTGAACTGAGGCAAGTTTCAAATCCTGGGGGCAGCAAGGATTTCGGGAGCTGCCCGAGTCCGAGTCCTTTGTGTGCGTTGGCGTATGCATAATTGATGCGAATGTTTGCGGCAGTGCTCGGGCTTAGGAACCCAAAACCAAAAACCATTCCTCATAATTGAATCGCCCTCACGAGCGAGGAATGGTTTCTTACCCCTAACCATTCACCCCTTACCATTGGAAAAAAAAGGAAGAAAAAATTGCAAACTTCATTGGCTGCAGCTGAGATTTTTTTTGTCTGTCAGTTGGAAAATGAAATGCAGTTGGAAAAGCCGCAATTTTTCAATTACATGCTGTAAAGTTGCTCTGACAGGGTTGTGATTCTCTTCTTGGCTAATAAATATGCAGATGATTAGAGTCTGGTGATAGGCGTTAGAATCAGAAACTGAATAAACAAAGCAGATAGAAAAAGATTTTAAAGTAAACTAACATATTTGTATTGTTTTTAAATTAATGTATAATAGTTTCACATAGTAATTTCCTTATATATGCTTATTGCAAAGGTTTTAAGAACTTTCTCACACAGTCACATAAATAAGTAAGGGATGTTATGACTCGAAGAACCGTTAGGCGCCACCTGTGACAGCCTTCTCCCGTTTCAAGGATAACAACAGAATCTCCAGGATAAAGATCTTCCTGCTGGGCACACTTTCACTCTCTCTCCCTGCTTTCCAGACAGTTTTCACCCGAATTTACCTGTTACACACGTGCAAAACTCTCCGAGTTTACCTAGAAAAATTGTAAACAACATTGTTTTTGGGCGTCGATCGTAATCGATCTTTTGGGCGCTGGCTCTGGCTCTGGGTGTTTTGCCTCATAACTCAATTAGCCAGAAAATTTCCAAGGACTACCTACGTGTGGTGTTAAAAATGCGAAGATCTTTATTAGTCGAGGATAATCTGTTGTGGCCACACTACAAGGCAATTGGGAGATGACTTCCGTTTTCCCTGGAAGCGATCCGAAAGGTGTGGAAATCGCTCTTCCTGTTGCCAGTTGACTTTATCGGGAACAAGTGTTAAGGATGCGCGTGACCGGGACCCCGAAATTTAGTCACGTAGCGGGTTAAGAAAATTCAGAAGGGTTCAACACATTAAGCCTGAAGAAATACTTTTACAGTTAGAGGATCAACTGAGGTGTGGGACTTTTATTTTAGATAAAGATTGATTGATATGGTTAATCACAATAAATAGTTTTGTAACTCATTAAAAATGTTATTCAACTTTGATAGCTCAAAATCTTACAGCAAGCAGAAGTTTCTAGGCCAATCATCGTCAAATCTCATATTCATAGATTAATTTCATGTTATTCGCCAACGATTATACCCCCACTCTTCTGATTTATCCTCTTATGAGTTAACGATTGCCTACAAATGGTTGTTTAATGGCCCACCCCTCTCGGCTTATGAGCAATAGTATTCCAATATCGGGCGATACGATCTCACTTCATCAAACTTTCAACAGTCATCCACTTCACTGGCAATCCATTGTTTATTGTCAACATATTCGCTCCGCCATTGAAGGAGCATATTCCACAAAAGACATTTTGTGGGCCCATAAAAATCGAGAAAACTATGAAAGAAATTAACCAATCAATGGAGTTTTATGGAAATTTTTCTTTGTTTTTCTTGGGTGGCGCTGCGTGGGGCTCTCAACGAATCGGACCTGATTCATAATATTTAACAGCTTTTCGTAGTTCCTTGTAGGGTTTTATTGGCCTTATTTATTATATGTTTTTGGGGGGTTACAAATCGATAAAAAGCAACTCATTTTTAATTATTGAAAATACTTCTTATATATTTTTAATGGCTGGTAGCTGGGCGTACTCGAAAATGGTTAGACAACTTCATAAAACGAAACCCCATTTGCCGGAATAAAATTCGGGAATATTTATTACACTTTTTCGTTGGCCGTTTGCTGGCAAACAAAGGGCTGCACACAGGAAGTTTGGATGGGTCTAAAAAAAAGGAGGAAAAACAAACCATATATCAATGAAGTTGTCCTCGAACGTGTGTCCAGGATGCGTTTAAAAAAGAAATCCCTTCCGCTCGCGCCGCATTTTTCGATTTCTTTCGCTGGCCAAATGAGCTGGACTTCCGTTGCAACGCGTGCGGCAGTGCCACGCCCCCTTGGCCGCCCCGAATCGCAGTTGATATATCTATCGTTAGATACAATGTAGCTGTATGGAGCTATATAGATATATATATATCTATTTGGCTGGACAGCAAACTATGCTAATCGTTGGTATGCCAAATTGAGTCAAGAACTCGTCTAACCAAGGCGACGCCATTTGCAGCTTCACACTTTTTTATTCGAACCAATTTTTATGGGCAGGCGTGCCAAATTTGTAAAAATGCGCCAAAGAGACAGAGACAAGTGTAAAGCTAGATCCCAGCTCCCAGCTTCTCTCATCGTGGTTATACATAGACATAGTTATACATAGTTGTCGCTTGCCACCGCTTCAGGTTGTTGTCTTGCATAATGGCCAATAGACCTGGCCAGCCAGCCAGCTGGCTCGCTGTCTCCATAATTTGTGCAATAAATCAAATGAATTTCACTCAGAAAAACAATCGAGAAACCGAGAAACTATCCATGAGGAGCTGGTGCTGGAGATGGAGGAGTGACTTCAAGGCAAAGCCAAGTCAAGTCAGGCAATAATTATTAAACAAAATGCCTTGGCAACAATCAAAAGACCAAAAAGCATATCAATAAAAGTCGCACACGCAAACAAGCGATTGACACGCAAAAACACATTTAAAATTGATTAGCCCGGGCCGGGCTGAAACCGAAATCAGAAATCGAAATATCCAAAACACCAAATTCCTAATACCAATCTCTAATCCCAGCCTCTAGAAGATGTCTAGACTAACCGAAAACCCCCTGCTTATCGCGTGGTGTGACATTCGCCCGCGGTGCGATCTTCTCCCAAATCCCAAATTTCAAATCTGGCCATATAACGCAACCACTTTAAGCGGCTTTATAATTTTATCTGCGTGTGTGACGCGTGCTATATGGCCAGCAATCACACAATTATATTTTAGCCAGTCATTTGGAACATTAGTTAAGAGCGGAGTATTAGATGGGATCTGAAGTTTTAAAGGTAACACGTTTGATACTCTTAAAAAGGGAATTGGAAGTACACAAACTGGGATTAAATTGATTAACAAGTATAACAGGAATATATATCTCTATTTATAATAACCATAAAATATTTTATATATTTTTCTGATTGATATTTTCCTATAACTTTTGGAGTGGTTATAAAATGAGGATTATTTTATTACGTTTTTTATATATATTGAATGTTGAACTTCTCGATAACATGCAAATGCCCCCAAGGTGTGTGTAGAGTATTTGGTAACATGGAAAAACCTGAGGCTGTATCTAACTGATAAGCAAAAATGTTCAACTCGCCGCGGGCTTTCCGAAAATACCAACATAAATGTATCGGATAGAATGTCTGCGCTTGAGTTTCACTCTCAATTTCTCGGGAGGATGGACGGATGGATGGATGGCTGGATGGATGGATGCCGAAATGGATCGTTGGATGGTTAGGTGTGGATTGAGGAGGGGGTCGTAATTATTGGGTCAGCGTGCGTCGTCATAACGGACGCATCAGGCAAACCAAAAAAGGCAAGGGCAAAACTAATTTCAGACAGCCAGGCCCTCTTGCGGGCAATTTCCAGTAAAAGCGAGTCAAACTTTTATAATACTCTCCATGGCATCCGCATTTGATTTATGAGCATTGATCAATTTGATGGATATTTTTGGCAAAACTGAGCCGATCGATCCGATCGGATCGATGTACCACCTTAAGGGCTTTCCAAAAAATGCTTAAACCAATTTTTACTTAAAAAACAAAAACAAAAAAAAAGAGAGAAACAAAAACGCCTAAAGAATCAGCAAGCTTAATTAAACGGAATCTCTTCCTGGGCCCCAGCTTCTTCCGTTCCAACTTCACTGCCCTTTCTGTTCGACTCCTGTGTTTTCCGATGGATCGATTCGAATGGAGCTTCAATGGTGGTCGTCGCCCCAGAGACACGATAAACGCGTACAATTGTTTGCACTTAAGATTTTTACACATGATTCAGTAGCCAAGAAGACCCGAGAGTCCCGAGATCCTGGCAGTCATGTCTGCATATGTTGCACTGCCACTCGAAATCGAAATCAGAGGCCTGGAGTTCGGGTTCAGGCCCAAACAGACCCAGTAAGACCCACAGCCAGCCAGCCAGCCTTCATTCGGCGGGGTCCGTTCTATCAGATGCAATATTTGCTAACGAATAAATTGGCATTTCACAAGTTGCCCCTGACAGACGGTCGGTCTGTGCCACCAAACTGGTTGCTCGTCTCGTCTCGTCTCGTCTCAGCGCTGTGTCTCCTCAATCCTGAATCCATCCAGGACGGAATCCGGACCCAACATGCATTGCAATCATTTTTGTTGAATCTAAAATTGACGCATCTCGGCTATGACTTCGTCATTCTTCTTCAGCTTCAGCTTCAGCTTCAACCTCAGCTTCATCTTTAGCTTCAGCTTGAGGTTCAGCTGCATGCCAGTGGAATCAGAATCAGAAACTGAAACTGAAACACAGAAACAGAGGGCAGCCGAGGAGCCCTAAGTTGGCCCAACTACCGTGTTACGCGATGCTGGCTAAAATGGCCAGCGCGTCGCGCATTTTTCGACGACATCTGAATCTGATTAGAGCCAGAAGGCAGCTCGTCCTCCGTCTTCGTCCTCCGTCCTCCGTCCTCCGTCCTCCGTCCTCCGTCCTCCGTCCTCCGTCCTCCGTCCTCGTCCTCGTCCGTCCATCGCTCCAGCTTGACGTTGGATGACGGGCGGCCTCCACACAACCACTGCACCACAGCAGCACCACAGCACCACCATGGCACCACTGAGCCACCGAAGGCACCGCTGCAGGCCCAATTCGCAGGAACAGACTACGAGGGATCCTCCACAATGTACAGTGGTTCGACATCCAAAATTATAAAAAAAAGTGATAACAACTTCCTCTTTTGATTTTGGTTTTGAATAAATATCTTAAAAGTGGTATTTTATTTTAACACCACCTGTCTATATTATAAATATATTTACTGTGTCTTTAGATACTAAACCACTATTGTAAATGGTTTTAAATAATTTAATAAATAATTAAAATGGTTATATAAATTATAGCTCCACTGTGCTGTTGTCTAAAATTTTTGTGTGGGGGTTGCTGGCTGTCTTTACCAAGAACTTAAAACCTTGTGTTATCCCACCAAAAGAACACTTCCGTTAGTGCTTATGCTTTAAACAATATTTTTTAAGCCATAAATTGAATTTCATTGTCAACTCTAAGATTCGACTTGCCTTGAAACGGTCAGTGATTTTTTGCATGCTTTTTGGCCACAAAAATTATTTATAAAAGAAAACAAAACACTGAAGACAAAAGAAAAATGCAGAAATCTACTTTTGGCTGCCACGTTTTGCACTTTGCATAAATTGTGTGAAGATCGTAGCTTCTTCAAGAATATATGTACATATGTATGTATAAAGCCCACTGAATTCGTATCCTGGACGTTCCATAATCGTGTCCTTGTACAACAAAAGCAATTGCTACTGTTCGCCGCATCGTGGGCCACATCATGTGGCATATATCATGTTGTCGTAGACATGGCGATTGCCACGCCCCAACGCCCGCTCAAAATGTTGAAAAACTGACTAAATAAAAAAAAACTAAAAAAAAAAGAAAGAAACTGCCTCGAATCTGCGCCTGCGCACCGCCGATCGTCTCGCAGCGTAAATTTGCATAAAATTATGCAAAATCATGCAATGCGCTTAGTGTTTGTTGTCTGTCTGCGGAGCTGAGTGCGCTTCGTTTTATGAATGGAATCGCCTGCAGATTTCGCAGTTTAGGGGATGTGGTTGTGGATGTGGATGCGGATGAAGATGGGGCTTCCAATTCGGCTGAGGATCGGATCGGATCATCGAGCGAGTTTGCCTGCCTGCAACTTGTTGCCGCTGTTGTACATTAATGAAATTTGTTAGTATCACGACTTTTATGCCTGTTGCCTGCCAAGTCCGCTTTTGTTTCTCGACTTGATTTTGATTTTCAGCGCTGCGAGCTGTGCCTGGTGTCATTTGCATTACAATTCAAATATCTGCACATGTTTATGAAGCGTTTATGATGCGATTATTCCATTTTGGGCTATGCTTAGATTTGGTTATAAAAACCAAAAGTCCAGGCAAACATGGCTTTTTTTCGATACGGCAAGTCATGGTCAAGCATTGGTGGAATATAATTTCATTTTATCTTGCATAATATAGTAATATTTCAAGAATATTTGAGTAACAAAATTTTAAAAGTATAACGTGTTTAAATACATATTTTCAACCACAAAAACCTGTTGAACACCCCAATGAGATCGATATCCTTTGCTCTACGATTGGAGTTCATTAACCCAAGAAACATTCCATCGTATCCTGCCATCATCCTTAAGGATCGTTTCCCTTACAATAGCCATTTGAGAACTCCCACCAGTACCTTCGTCACTCTGCGTGTTCCTGCGACAATCCAATTGCAGCACAAGGGCCGTGTCAATCAAAGTTTTTCCACAATGTCTCGGCTCGACGCATTTAATCGCGATTTTTAACATATCGATCTACGTTTCTTTGTGAAGAACAGAGTTGTGGAGCTGAGAGAGGGGGACTTCGAGGGGGATAAGGATAAGCCCAAACTGGGTAAGCATTTAGCCAAACGATGATGCGTATCTGGTTAGCGCTCTGGGATGTGGCCGATGTGTTGGATCTGTCTTTGGGGTGTTCCATCAGTCGGAGTGGCGAAAAAAACCTATTTTTGGTTTAAATGCTGACTTTTTCGGGTTTTATCGCATTACAAAACAGCAGAGCGCATATCTCTGTTACGATCATACCCACACAATGCGTGGAGTTTCGGTCCTGGGATTTGGGATTGAGGCTTGAGATTCGGATACGGATTGGGTTGGGGTTTCATTTTTGGTTTTGGTTTCGGTTTCGGTTTCTATCTCAACTCGCACAGTCTGTTTTGATGTAATTTATGACAATTTATGCAGCGTTAATGTCGCTGGTCGCCTCGTTGATCGATGTCTGTCACATCGATCGCGTTCTACGGATGCTGGCTGCTTATATAAACGCTTTGCTATGGGCCCAGACCCAAGATTCTTATCGAGTATAACCGCTCTGGTGTCTGTGTCTGTCTTTGGGGATCTCCACTGTATTTGGCACCGCCGACACCGGGTCCGAGTTATGTTTATCAACGGCGGCTGTTGCATTTATAATTGATCTCGACCCAAGCGATTTGCATGATCTGCGAGCTACCCGCCTAAAGAGGCCAATCGATCGCATGTTTTATGGATGTCAAATACAATTGCTACAGTATTCTAAGTGGTTCGCCCCAAGTTGCGCAAGTCCTCCTTTTTTCCCCGTTGAGAAGCACTGCTATATACATATATAAAATATGTAGAAAATAAAATTGTTTCTGTAGCGCGCTTACATACATCAGAAAACAACTGAAACTGTCAGTCAGTCCCAAATCAAAAGCAGCCAATGCCAAAATGAAAATCGAGTTGCGTTGACGTTGGAGGTTTTCATCAAGGTACCGAAGAAGGAATGCCCTTGTCGCCGATTTTGATTTTGCCTCCACTGAAACAGATTCGCTAAATAAAGATTTGATTAAGTAAACATACAATCCTCTGCAGGTAGTATGGGAATTCAATTTAGTTTTGAAGGCAAAATGTAAAAATCTTACTTGTTCGCTTCCGTAAAAGCACTAATTCTTTATGTTTCAGTTTCGGAAGGCTGGATTTTAGATTTTTATTAAAATACAGACAAACGGAAGTCTGGGTTTTTTCACATCTGAAAACTCAAACGAAACACTATTTTAAAATAATAGATACCATTCAAAACGCTATTACATTATGATATAATTATGATATTATATTAGGTTGAACAAACTGTTCACAAAATATAAATCATATTACGCATTTTTTAATGTCCTAAAAATATTGTAAAATATATAAAATTCAGTAGAATACATTTATTGCATGCAATAGTAATGCAGCGCTTTAAATCGATCTTGAAAACCAACAATGCAGCCGTAACCAAATATCAAGGGTATTTAGCGAAAAATTTGTGCTGTTGGAATATATAATTTATGCACTGGACGTTTTGGCTGGCAGCGCAAATAAGGGCATGTCTGGCCAGTGGCCATCAGCTGCAACGCAACAGCAACAGCAGCAATCGCAGCAGCAGCAGCAGCAACAACTGCAGTAGCAACAACTGCAGTAGCAACAGCCACAACAGCAGCAACAGCAACCAGGACATGTTGGCCATGCATGCAGAAATGCGGCAGCTCTTGGCCTTCAATTAAACAGCAACAACAGCAAGCACATAAAATACAATAAATAACTGGCCGGTCCGCTCAAATGAAGAGATATAAACCAAGTTCAGCCCCCCGACGCCGTCCTGCTGCATACGCAAAACTTATGAGGAGGCCATAAGGAAAATAAAAGAGGGCCAAGAAAAGAATGAAAACCGTGGCCAGAAAACGCCCTAAAACGTACAATCAGTGTGTGTGTGTGTGTGTGTTTTTATTTTTGCTAAATTTTTTTTAGCTGCGTTTTCGCACGCACTGGCTGAAATGGGGGCTGCGGTGAAAGAGGGTCGGTGGGCGTGGCAGCAAGGGCGAGGAGCAGGCGTCCAAAACGATCCGATCGCTGGTGAAAAATTCCGTTTGTGACAATGATAAAATAGTTTAACCTCGGCAAAAGTCGCGTTTTGAATTTGAAATGCGATTTTTGTGGTTGCGTTTTAGTTTGGTCTTGTGTTTATTTTTATATTTTGGTGTTTCGCTTCAAAAATTTATTTGTCGCTGACAATTGACGGACTGCCGCGTACTGGTGGCTACTTCTGTTTTGGTTTTGGCTTGGTTTGGTCCCAGGAATTGAGGCTGCCAACGGAGGTGGCGGTGGAGAATTGGTATTATTTGGTGTCGCGTCGTCTTCGCTGCTGTCTCTGGGTTTCTGCTAAATAAGTTCTGGGGAGGCGTCAAGAAAGGTTTGAAATATTTAATGTCTGAATTACACATTCTTTGTAGAAAGCACACACAATAATATATAAGCATTAAATAATTGAACTTTGAAATGGATTTAAATATTATGAATAATTATTGCTTGGATTTAATTTAAGCTAAACACAATCCTTTATAACTCCCCCACACATATTCTGTACAATTTACGGCGGCCAACAGAAAACCAGTAGCCCCAAAGGCAACCGCAAGAGCAGAAGCCGCAGAAATGCTGAAAACGGGTAGCACATCATGAGCTGCAAACATATTTTGACTGCGAAATCAGAATGGCGAGGCGGACAATGTAAGAGACAGTGTGTGCATGTGTGCAATGACAATATAAATAAAATAATTGCTGACATAAATAAATTCAAAACTCTTGTAGACAGTTTTTTTTATGCGCCTTTATTTTTGGTCTTTTGAGTTGTGCGTGGAACAGATTTTGTTTTTGTTAAGTGGCTGCCTTGGCACTATGTGCGCAAATTGTTAATGGCATTTTGCATGCTCATGGCGAGACAGCGAAGGAACAGAAAATGCAGGCGGCTATCCTAGGCTTTCATTGTCACCGTGGCCAAAACGAAAGACTTAAGGCACGAACTTGCCAGCCAGCCAGGGTGAGCTGCATTTTTCGGCTGTGTGTGAGCATGCGAGTGTGAGTATGAGTGACGCGTGTTTTGGGACATATTCTATTTTTATAAACAATTTAAATTCAGCCAATTGTCAGGGTGTGTTCGAAGCTTAACGACAGCAAACAACGGAATTATGTCTGCATTTTTCGCGCCTGCTTTTGTGGCAAATTGACAACAATTGCTGTTATTAGCCAGCTTGGATCGCGGCGCTCTGATTTATGCAGCTGGAATGTCTGTCAAGGGCGTGGACATTTGCTATCTCAAATGAAACACCAGAACTTCCGCTTTTTAATTGACTTCTAAGCGGGTCACGCCCAAAGCCAACGCCACAGAAGGAAGATGTTCATAAGAACTCTTTTTAATCAAATCAACACTTGAGCTCATGAATTTTTATCGGAGGGAGGGCAATCATTAAAGATTAAGCTAAAGCCGCGGTAAAACTGAATTTCGCGTAATTTCAGCGTACATTGTGTGCACACTTTTCGCACATTAGGCAGGATATTAACACTTTAAAAGAGCGGAAAGTGGGGCTGGCAGTTAAATTTTATCCAAGTGCAACCTTCTGCGATAAGCCCATCGACTGCCGATTAACCACCGACTTATTTCTTTATCAGGCCAATGTTAATTATCTGATCTGGGTATAATCACAGAATCAGCGTCAAATGTTGGGAGTTTGATGGCAGTCGTTAAATGTTGTTGTTGGATTAGGGCGGGAATACAGCGACTTATAGAGGAAGTCTCTCTGGTTTTAATGACGATCGTAAAATGGCAACAAGCTCTCCCCAAATTAATTGCCGTGTGTGGGTTATTGTCATGGAATCAAACCAACAAAAAAAAAGGCGGACTAAGGGAAGTAATGAATCAATTATGTGGGTAACATACACGAAAATCAAGTATTTCAAACTAAAGTAAAGGAAAACAATGTCTTAATCTGTTATCGAAAGTTCCTTCAACCTGCCTTATATGCTATATAATAGCAGACAACCCAAATGTAATTCCCCCGTGCCCATTGAGCATTCGAAATTGCCTTCGTTATATGCACCAATTAGACAATAACTAATGAATTTATTGTGTGAGCGCCTCATTGTTTTGGATTAATCCACACAAACACAAAAATATATATATATAGAAATTATAATTGCATGTCAGCTAGCCAAGTTGATGGGTTTTCTCACCGTGATGAGTCCACTCCCCCTCCTCCTACACTTGCATGTGCTTTGGCAATTAAACAGCAATGGAAGCTTCTCTCTTTTTTAGTTTACCTCCTGTTAATTACTATATTTAATGTTGGCAGGCATTACAAGAAGCTGAACAAATTAAAAGGAATGCAAAGTATTTATTGTACAAAAGTCGCAATATAAAAAGAGCCGATCATAAATATTTGTTGATATAATTGAGTGTTGACAGCCGACAAATTGCCAAAAAAAAAAAAAATTGAAGAAAAATCAATACATTTATTGTTATTATTGACTTGCCCAATTAGCAGGCCCGAGGCTTGGAAATTTTTACTATAATTCTACGATTCGCCCAGTTGTGCTTGTTAGCTTGTTGCTGGCTGTGTTCTTGTATTTGGCTTTGATCGTGAGCGGGTTTTCTAATTTGCCCCCGAAAAAACCAACGCAATTTTTCAGTGTTTTTGTTTGTGGTTTTCCTCCTCCGATTCGATTCAATCACGTGCAGTACTCAACAATAGATTCTCTGTCGTAAAACTTTTGAGCAGTTAACGAAATTTTTTGTTTTTGCTTTTTTTTTCTGTCCGTCCCGCCTTAGCTGCAGGTGCAAACTGTACTCTAAGCCATGTTAATATGGCCGCCATGGCGAGGAGCCCACTGTGATTGTTGCTGTTGTTATTTGTTATAGCCACGAATGCGGCGAAGAGCAATAAAAACAAAGCGAACGGCAAATGGCCAACAACATTATACAATGTGGTTATGTACAGTGAAAGCGAATAAAAAGGAATTTGTTACATATTATTCTATGAGCCTAAGAGTGTTTAGCCTTTTAATTTTAGATGTCTGACTAGTGGGTAATTATATTTTGTTTTTATTAATAATTTTTATGGTCCACAATTATTTAGCTAAAATGTAAAACTTGTTGTGTAAACTATAAGTTTCTGAGCTGATATTGTTGATAAATATATGGGTTCCTATTACAGAGGCTTCACTGTATGTGAAAAGCACCAAAAGCTACTCACACACGCGCAGTGCGGGGAGGCAGTGAACTCGCATGGCCGCCGCACGAATAACGTTTCGTGACAACCGCCAACAACAATTGAAGGTTGAAGTTACATTGCTAGTGCGTGTGTATCCATCTCTTCATGTGTGCGTGCAACGCCATTCGGGCGTACCAACAAAAAATTATATACACCTTAATATATACATATGTATAAATATATATATATAAATGAAACGGAGGCCACGCAGCAATCGCAGCAATTGGCCCCATCCACTTGCACCCATCCGTTCACCCACCCCAAAAACCACCTGCATCGCGGTGCATTTTCGTTGTTGCTCGTTGCTGGTGCAACTCTTTAACTTCGTCTATATGCCTGATTATTAACATTATTAAGGGGAGTCGGCGGTGGTGGGCGGGGGACTTCATTTTCAATGCCTTCGTTTTGATTGAGGAAATCGGTTGTCGCATTGAAAATTCAGTGAAATTTTCGTTTTGGTTAAGGCCAAATGGGCGTCATTTGTATGCGATGGGTGCATTTTCTGAGCGGTGGTCGCTCTCATATATTTAGGATTTAATTGAAGTGGGAAAGGAAAAAAACATGAGCTGCACACATTTGACGGATATTTACTTTTAAGTTCTTACCAAGAAATAACCCACATAACTGAGTATTCAGAAATGCTTTAAAATTGCATTGTAAATATAATTTTTTTAAATGGTTTATTTTATAAAAATTGACAAAAACCTAAGTAGCATTTCAACTTTAGAAAGAATTGAGAATAACAGAGGAGTATATTTGAAATATGCTGCTTCATTAACTTAAAACAAAAGACTTAGGCAACGAACTTGTTATTGAAAAAGGTTTTTGATGTTTGTGCTGCTGCTAGATGAATATTTAGAGCAAATGCGTTGGGCAATAAACTTGTTTGTCATCAGGCTGAAATTGTTGATCAACTGCGTTTGGGGCCTGATTAACCAGGTGGTAAACCGTAGGGGATCCGATCCCGCCGAGATGTCTGTCAACGCAGACACAAAATACGGGGGCTATAAAATTAGTTGATGCTGTTGGCTGCCGTTTTTTATGGCGTTTCTTCTACGATTTTAAAACGTAGCCTCTTTTGTCCGATTTCGAGAGCCTCATCTAGTGTGTGTGTATGTGTGTGCTGGTATGTCAGGTCGTTTCCTTTGACAATATTTTCAAATTAACAACATTAACAGAGACCTTTTAATTAAGTTTCTTCTGTGTCTCCCTGGCATTGGGAAACTTTATCGATTTCTGTCGTTGATCGGTCGCCGGGCATCGGTTTGGTTTGGTTTCAAGTTATTTTTTTTTTTGGAGACACATGTGAAAGCTTTCTGTTACAAATCGGCTAAAACGACCATCAGGTGCCAGACCGTCTTAACTGCCTTTGTAGCTTTCGCTCGTTATCGGTCTGACCTCTTCTTTGGGTTTGGTCATTTTAATGGTCGCAGCTAGCAGCGACGCACACAAATCCAAAGAGAAAAAAAAATCGTTCCCATGATTGTCGCCAAAGTGTTTTCGTATCATACATCGCATACGTGATAGTTGTTGTATTTCTAGCTTGTTTTGTGCTCTGATACGAAACAACAAAACAAAAACAAAAAGTCGCCAACAGAAAGAGAAAAAACTCTTCTGATACCTATCAAGTTATCCATCAAGTATTGCCTCCTCGGTTTGTCTCTTTTGCCCGCCCCATACAAGTGAATAAATATCCAGTGTGTGTGTCTTAGGCGCTTAAAGCTTTTTAAGGGTTTTTAAGATTTTTATCTAACAAACTCGCTGTGCATACTTAATTATGTATTTTGAAATGTGAGACAGGTTGGCAAGGCATCGCAGCCGGTATCTGTACGTTTGTATATTTAGATATGGAACGGCACAACTATTTCTGAAGACTGGGTCCCGAGCTACTGGCGTTGACAACTGGCGGATAGCAGGTGCAGTACAGTTTCCAGATTAAGATTCCAGATTGCCTCTGACGTTTTCTTAAAGGTTACAGAATGTCAGGAGGTAAAGGGTAGCAAACACTTGATTTACATATGATTTTTTATTATTTGTCTAACTAGGGAATTGGATACTGATTTTTTAAAGAAAGTATTTGGGTGACAAATTAAACATTTGTATATGATTATTGTCGAATGTAATTTAAATTAAAATTGTTTTTATTTAATATAGTTATTAATTTATTTTATTTTAAAAATGTAATCCCATTTCTTACATTTAGCTTACAATGTAAAACTTCTCTTTATGCTTTTCTGAGCCTACCTTGTAATAAGTTGGTTAAATTCATCGGTAATTCCGCTTACTTATCGCACTCATCGGTGCAACCCGGTTTTCTGAGCTTCACTTATGAGTTAATTTACAAAACGTAAGCCACTGCAGCTGGATGCAGGAGGACTTCCCCGCCGCGTATGCGTAATGCATATAATTTGCAACCTTACCGCATAAGAAAAACCCACCGAAACGAGGGCTCAAAGAGCAAATGCCTGGGGCCTTCAAATAAAGTTGTGAAGTAGCGCTGGCGTATAAATAACCAGGCGATTCTATTGATTAAAATCAAAAATGGTATTTTTACATCTCCATGTAACATACGAATGCCTAGCCAGAAGCGAGGGAGATGCCGATCCGATATCGGGGCATAACTATGTGCCAGACCATTTCATTTTTCAACAATTGGCCAAAACTACGCCTCAATAACCAAAACGGGGCGTGTGCTGCCACAAAAGTAATGAGCAGTTGGCCACGCGCGCTCCCAGTCAAATAAAAAAAGGGGGAAAAAACATTACCCGCAGGCGAACGGAAAGATAAAAAACTGCAGGAGGATGCAGCGAGAAGTGGAGTCGCTTTGCTTCGGCCTGCACTCGAGCCTATAATTATAATTGAAATAAATTGATTTATTTGCTCAATATCGAACTCTCCTTCGACTCCGGCTGGAACTCTATGCCAAAACGCATAAAACCATAAAGAAAAATGGCAACAATACAATTCATGGCAACACTGCGCTCTTTGTTGTTGTGCATGGTCGTGTATATGTGCTTAATTGTTGTTATTGGTTTTTCGTTTAGGTCTGGCCACAGCAAAAACAAAAAGCAAAAAAATAACAAAAAATATGTATGCCGCTGGCCAAAGTTGTTGCCAAAGTCCGGGCCCAACTGCAATGACGATGACGACGTCGATAAGGTCATGAGCAAGTGTCATTGCAGCGCATAAATTATTTCAGGGGGTAAGGATTGGAAAATAAATAAGCTTCGTACAGGTTGCCTACAATAGCTGCAAACATTTTTGAAAAAGGGGCATAATAGATGGTGTTTTTAAAGAGGAAGTTTCTAAGAAAAATAGCACAAATAAATCTTGAGGTAACAAATTGGGAGTAGACTGAAAATAGAAATCTTTTCACTTATCTTAAGGTAATTAAAAATCTCTTTGTATGAATGCCATTAATAGCAATATTTTTCCATAATTTTATTGCTCTGTATGTAAGAAATTGAAATAATTCAAATCATGTATACATATAATGTCGGGTCAAAACAAATCAATCGCATAGTTTCAAAGGGTTTTTATTATGTTATTACCCAAAGCGAAGTTAAAATTTCTAGCCCGCGCCAGTCTTCAACTTTAAAGCCCCTTCTAAACGGCTTGTTTGACTTGGCCAAAAGCGAAGCGCCTCCGCCAGCTGAACGGCCATTATATCTTATCATTAAAATATTTTTACGCCGCTTTAAATTATTATACAAAGAGGTACAAACAACAGGGAAATGTGAACGTTTGCTGGCTACTGTTAAATGAGCGCGTTGGGCCTGGTCAGCCGTGTCCGGGGCACTCCTCTTTGGGGCTGGCTTCTAACAACACTTACAAGTGCTGGAACTACATAATCTAAAAGCAGAAATAAATGCTGAAAAGCAGAAGCAACCGCAGCAACAGAAGCAGCAGTAGAAGCAGCAGCAGCAATAATAAAATTGAAACTGATCGCATTTCAGAATGCTCGGCACGTCGCGCAGTTTATTAAAATAACTTGGCTAGAGGGACGCACAGGAATGGCGGGATATTGGGAGAGCTCGGGGTACCATCACCTGCTATATGGGGGAAAGAAAAATTAGTTTAATCATAAAAATGCTCGACATCGATGGCAGCAGCAGCAGCAGCAGCAGCAGAAGAAGACAACTCTTTGGGGGCAGCTACCTGTTTTGAGCAAGAAGATGACTTCAATTAAAAGCTTTTAACAATATCACGTTCGACAAATCGCATGGGACGCGGGGGGTTTGAGAGTCTGATTACATCACAGTCCTGTGGCGGTCTCAATGGAAGAAAGAGTACTCCTTTTTTTTATTTTTTGCGTTTTATTTTGCCTTACTTTTTTTTGGTCAGTTATCAGGTGTAAAGCATCGCGCTCAAAGCGGTTTCAATGAAAACGCGTTTGTGTCCGAAGTCTTTTGATTTTCGCCACATCTCTGGAGGATAGTGGTTCAGTAGATACCATCGCCGGCTGAGCTTTTCTGCACGTGCTATATCCACCTCCGTCAGCCGCCCGCAGATCAAAGAACTCCTGACCACAACTCCCGACCAAAAAAAAAAAAAAATACAAAAGTCGAGCATGTCACGTCAGGGCGTCAAGTCTTTGTCGGCACAACGTTGTTTTTTTTAAGTTTTTCGCTCCTGTCACTGTCAGCTAAAGTTAATAACAATAACAGTAACAGTATAAGCAATTTCGCTGGCAGCGGCGAAAAAAACACAGTATTCGGCGCATGCGCAACTTTCGGGCGTTTTTCGGCAATCGCTTCGATTATAAAAATTTCATTTATGCCTTATGGGCGATTTGCAATTTCTGCGCAATTTGGTGCGGCGTGGCGCGTGCGACTTACGTAATAAAAATGGCACTTATGTTTCAATTAAATTTTATTTATTCAGACTTGTAAATAACTACATAATATTGAAGGAAGTTATGATGATTTTTTGCATGATTTAAATGGTAGACAGAAACTATAAAAGTATAACTGGGTTACATTCGTAAAGAAATAGTTTAATATAATTGAAAAACTATAAAATACAAAGTGGAAACAATCTTAAATTCTTTCGAGCATAACTTTTCAATTTGCAATTTTTATGGCAAGGTCAGAGGAAACTCACCACGGAGCGTCGTAAAACCCACCCCTTGGGCAGATGGTTCGTGGAAAGGCTAAGTCAGGGGTTAGAAGGGTTCACTTCCGCTTCCTATAAGAACCGAAAACACTAAGAACTCGAAGCATAAAAACAATTGGACGAGTTGATTGGCCTTTGATGTGTCAGGAGGCATTTGGTGTGGCTGGAAAAAAGTGTCAGTCGGAAAATGTGTGCCACTGTTTTTGTCGCTAATGATATGCACCCCTGGGCCTAAAAGGCCACGACCCCTTCAAATGCGATGGATATCGTTTGACGCAATCGTTGTTTTTTTTTGTTTTTTCAGTTTTTCTGTTTTTCGAAGGAAACCAGCAAACATGCGTGCCGTAGTGGTGCCATAGTTTGCAAGCTTGGGTTCAGTTCTGTTTGAAGTCGCAGTCACCTGGGCACAGGAAAAGGAAGAGTTGGAGAACGCGTTGCCCTTTTGACTGCATTATGCAAATGTTCAATGAAAAGAGATTTTTATTGACATATGTTTTTCCCTTTTGCCGCGCGGCTTGTATGTATTTCGTTGAATTTCCTGTCGCCACTTCGGTGGGTGTGAACAGAGTTTTAATTTTCATACATTTTCCATTTTCCAGCCATCATTCTTGGGTTGGGTTTTCAGTGACTGAGTGCTTTGGTTTGCATTTCGAACCGATTGAAAGTGAGAGGACAGCATAGCACACAAAAGTGAAGTTTATGGAGATTTAACGCCTTAATGAATTATGCATTTTTCTAGATTTTCTCTTTTGCCGGAGTTTTTCCAAATGATGAAACCAAAATCAAAACTATTAAAGTCAGATCTTGAAAGTGAGTTAAACAGATGCAAGTTTTGGCTTTTAAAATGAAAATTATGTTGATTTTATGATGTAAACATATATAGTTTTAATGATGGTTAATATTTTTTATAACTACTAATTTATTTCTCAGCGAGTTTATTGCTTAAATGTAAAAGTCATTATATCTGCATTATATAGCCAATAAATACCCATTGATTGTGAGTTATCAAAATTCATAATTATATAAAAATTAATTAATAAAAATATTTTGTTATTGATGTTTCTATATAATAGTTTATTATATGATATATTTTATGTTAAAATTGGTATTGCATTGGTATTGGTACTGTTAAATTCAACTAAGTAGACTTAAGGACATGTTGAACTGTTCTTCTTTAATCGGCTTTATCATAACCTACTTAACTACTTAACAAGCGTTGAGAGCGTAGCTTACCCCACATAAAGGCAACAAAAAAAAGTGGGAAAAAAAATTGTGTCCAGGTGTTGCAACGCTTTTTCGTACCTCCTCTATGGCGTTCGCCAATAATTCACGACCCTGACGGGTTCGCTCTGCCTATGGGACGTGTCACAGCGCCGCAGAGATAAATTAGTTAATAAATAAAAGGGAAAAAATGCTAACTAATTTGCATATTTGCCCTTTGCGCGGTCTCATTGACAGTTGGGCGACGGGCGTCGGGCTTCAATGCCAAAAGCCAATGAGGCGCACCAAAAATGCATTTAAACCGAAAACGGGGCGATGGGTCGTTCCTCTACCCTTTTCGACTACAATTGCCATTTTGTGCTCTGTTCGCATTTTTAGTTTACTTTTTTTTATGTTGGTACTTTTTGGCGGGACGCAGAAATTTCCTATTTTTACTACGCTAATTTGCATATGACAACAAGGATGTGCGTGTGTGTGTGTGTGTGCTGGAATTTTTGGCAAACTCTACTTCTGAATCGTCCTGCCAGCTTGTCTCGCCTCGTAGGTAGCGAAAGTGAAAGGATTCGGGCCGAAGACCCAAAGGATAAACGCCCTGCGTTTTTAAGAGACTTTTTTAACGGCCGCTGCATGCAAAATTGCAAAAACTCAAATTGCAAGAGGGCCACAACGCAAGAAAAATGATAAATGACTGGGTTGCATCCACGGGAGATTCGGATTCGGATTTGCCTATATGCAATTTGCCTACACGGATAGATAGTTGACCTTGCCGAAAAGCGTAATAAAGGGTTGCTCAAGGGTTGTCTTCTGCGGCGGCCTCGTCTTCAGGACTTCCTTCCACCATCCTGTTGTTTTCTTAAGTGCTTCTCTGTCTCTGTGTTTTTTTTTTTGGCGCGCAAAAAATAATCGAGAGTTGGGCATATGGTAACGAGTTGTCCGAGCCGAGGCTTCTTTTTTACGCAAATGGATTGCAGCTGATGATGATGCCTTCGATGTGTCTCTCTAATGAAACGTTTGTTTGCAAATGAGCAAAATAGATAGATCCGGAAATGGGGTTGGGGTGCAGTTTGCTGGATGAAAAGGGGTTGGGGAAGGGGTTGGGAAGATGATGCTGGGATTATTTGCATGAAATTTACTTTGAAGATGATGTAGGTAGGACAAGGTAAGGATCAATTGAATGCCAGACTTTTAATCGATTCTCCTTGGGTTACCTCTAAAATCAACTGGGGTTCCAAAGGAGATTATATTATCTGGTTATAATTGGAGGGAATCATGTTTCAAATGTTTAGATAGCTTTTGCATTTTCTGTATAGTCAAATGTATTAGCAAACTGAAGCTACTTTACTTGTTCATCGCTTTTATTAATTTGCCTTATTAAATGTAGAGTTACAACTAACACTTAAAAATATATACATACGCCCACTCGCCGACTTCATTTAACTTTTGGCACATCTAATGAAATAATGCTCTTCATACCCAAAATCCTGTTCAAATGCATTAAATACAGCTTAAGCGAATAAAATTACTTTGCGTTTGCCACAAATTAGTCGACGTGTTTTATTTCCCCCCACAAATATAGAGATTCGCATATTTATCGAGTGTGTGAGTGTGCATTAATTGTATTGCGCGATAAACAAAGCGATCAAAAGCAGACCAGTTTATATGTCTTGATTCGGAAATTATGGCACTTTAATTACCAAAGCAGACGTTGAGGTTTTCGGCTCTCGCTCGCACTCGTTGTGCCGGGCGAGATGGAGATGAGATGGCAAATTAATGCAAAATAAGAAAGAAAATTATGCTAATAATTATAAACAAGTGCGCCCCGAAAACGAGGTGTGAGATAGAGACAGGCAGCCCGAGAAGAGGGAGACGGGTAGATGATACAAGTAGATGGCCATATAAAAATGCAGCCGAAATGCTAATCGAGCTCATTATCATCCAAATCAACGGCGTCGTGGTCTTCCATTCATAAACGCAGCGCTTAGTTGTACATACATATATTTGTATATTTTTCATCCTCATTTTTTTACGAACGTATCGTTTTTGCAACAAGTCCTTTGCTGGCCACAAAAACCAAAAACGCGGCGCGTGCGCATTTAGCATATGGACAAAAAAAAAAAAAACGAAAAGACTGAAAAAAGTGACAGAATCACCGAGGGAGGATGGCCAGCAGAAACAGGATTTTTTCCTTTGCTTCCACATTTGAAATTTAAATACCAGCGTTTTTTTCTTTTTTGTACTTTTACTCACTCGCTGTTGTTATTTAGCGCCGCCACCTAATTATCATGTAAATTTTTGTCTAAGGACCAACAATGACTGTGACTTTATTTTGTCACTGAGTTTTTTTTTTTGGGCTGCGCAAACGGTTGGCTTATTAATTATGCCCAAGTGCGTGGCCAAAGGATATGGTCATGGAATAAAAAAAAAAACAAAGTCAACAAATTTCATGCAAATACGCTTGAACTTGTCTGGCTTGCGTCTGCTCGGCTGGATGACCTTAGTTTGCATAATTTTTTGATTGAGCTCTTGACCTGCCTCAAAAGGGGTCTGCAACTATGCTAAGCATTTTGTGGTGGGTGTTGATGGGATTCTTAGTGAAATTATGTGTGCCACGACTCATTAAAAAAAAGGTTGGTTTTTTGTAGCTTTGAACATTTTGTGCATTAATTTAGGGGAAATTGTGGAATAATATGAAGTAATTTGTCTCTCTTTTAGAAAAGCAAGCTATTATATGTCTACATTTTTATATGCATTTTACGGCAATTGGCTGCCAAAGAGAAATAGATTTCCGTTGATTGTTTCTCGAGAGTTTCATTCATTCATTGTCTTAGGAAACATTAACTCTTTCGTATATTTTCCATTCGATTCTTCGCATTGTCCCCCAATCGCTCCACTAAATCAAAAAACTTTAAAACATAAAAGTCGGTATTTCAATGATAGCTTTAACGATGGCAATTCCTTTAGCTATGCAAATTGCTCGCGAGTTTTGCATGAATTTCGCAAAACTGGCCATAGAATCAATGAAACTGACGGATGAAGTGAATCAATATCTTTTGTACAGGAAACATAATTTAACTGTAAACTAGTTAAAACACAGTCACAAGCACAAAGAGCCAAAGAAAGATATCAAAGTGCAAAAGAAAGGTATATATTTTATGTAGGCAAGCAAACGAAACTTATATGCATATGAAAAGGAAAACGATAAAATATTCACCGGTAATATGGTTGCTTTTCCAAATCAAAATCACAAATACAAATTCAGAAACTGCCCAATAGGTTTATTTTAACAAAACTTCATTTCCTTACCAATTTTATTGATAAGAAATTTATAACTTATAAACCAATATTTTCTATTTAACACATTGCTTGAACATTTAATGGAGCACGTTCGATGTAAATAGCGAATATTTTCAACAGAACTCGCAGAAAATTCAATTGTGCAGACTTAAGCATGGTATATAAATGATGATAGTCAAATATTATTTGGTCAATAAAGTTTATGTACTATTGATAGGCACTCTTTTTGTATGATATTGTTTAAATAGTATTTTAACAGCACATTGATAAACAGGTAAATATTTAAACAGTTTATTTGTTTAATTCCTTTTCTTGGTAAAATGCGTGAAATGTTAGTAATATGTTCGTTCTTCCAATCGCAATGGCAACAACCACTCTAGATTTTCCCCCTGCCAAACACACACAAACACACACACACTCACAAAGCTAGAGGAAAAGTTGTCTGGCCAAGGAGCTGCAAGGAACTGAAACAAAGCTCCCCGCATGGGAGAGAGAAGTCCTGTACGGAAAAGCTCCAGCTCCAGCTCCAGTTTCAGCTCCAACTGGGAGATGGCACTGCCATGTAATCCCTGTTCCCGATAGCTGGACACCGAGAAATCGAGAGATGCGCCGTCGCCGTTCGTATCGTCTCTCGCCCTCTCTCGCTCGCACTGGGCACTGGGCAATTAAAAATGTCACTCTGCATGGGAATGCATTGAGGGAACTTCGTAGTGCCGGCTCTACGTATGATTTTTTTCAGCTCTTGTACGTTTTTTTTTTGGTTTTGGGGGCGTAACGCTGGAATACAGCGAACCCAATAGAGCGCAAGTCTCACTTCCAGTTGCTTGGCTGAGCGTCTGTCTCGCTTGCCGCACCAATGGCGGTGCTGCTCGCACCCATGGAACGCTGGAAGGGCAGCGAACAAACTGGTTTCGCTCGCCGGGGTGTGTGTGCGTACGGCGTTCGTGTGTGTGCGTAAACGTATCTGTGTGACGTACCGCCGAGCGTCGAGAGCGCTCAACGTAGAGTTGCGGTGCGAGACATGACGTTAGTTCACTTCGATAGCTCTACGAGTCTGCACGTGAATTTTCCCTGGGCTCTCGGCTGTCTTGACTGCTCATAACAAATCTCACAACACACAATCTCAAATCTCAATCGGCATCGGCATCGAATCCGGTCAACCAACCAACCCAGTAGAAACACACATTCGAAATCTTAATCTGTATCTGCATCTGAATCACAGAGTTCTGCGTTCTGACCACTGAGTTCTATCGTTGAGTTAAAGCGAAAAATCGCCAAACACAAAAAGTGCCAAGTGTTAGAAGTGCTAAATGAAATTCGAAATAAAAAAAAAATCTCTAAATAAATAACCAAATAAAACGCAGTTAGCCCAACGCTAGTCAAGCTAAGCAAACGTGTGAAACCCAAGCAAATTGCCGTCGGATTTTTTACTTAACCCAAAGCTGAAATAAACTTGTTGAGCGCGCTCGAGGGCCACGCCCCCCCCAAAAAAACAAACCGTCGATCACCAAAAAAAAAAACGAAAAACAAAATAAACGATATAGAATATTTTTGCGCCTGCCACGTTGCCCGTAAAAGACGTCAAGACGGTTGCCTCACGGTTCGAGTGGAATGAGCATAGGGACCCTGGTCTTCCTTTCGATCGATCGGTGTACAAAGTCGTTAAACTGAGCCCCAACTTGGAGCCCTACCCCGCCAGCGTGGAGGGCCTGAACAGCCCCAGAGCGGTGGGGATGGCCGCGACCTCGTACATGACGCCGCCGAGCGGTGATCTGGACATGGCCCTCGGAGGCGGTGGCTATCACACCTCGTCGCCGCGTTCGGCCGCGGATGCCGGTGAGATGAAGTACATGCAGCACCATCATCATCATCATGCCGCTGCCGCGGCAGCTGCCCACCATCAGTTGCCCTCATCGCCATCGCCCAATGGCCAGGGCAATGGTGGCGGCCTGGGACTGGGTCCCGGTTCCGGTTTGGGCTCTTGGAGTGCCCTGCATCCGGATCCGTGGATGCAAACGCATCATACGCATCATCTGCCCGCCGCTGCTGCCGTTGCCTCGGCCGCCGATACCGTTAAGCAGGAGATGTCGCATCTCTCGCAACAGACGCGCATCCAACAGGGCATGGCCTCGCCACATGCCGCCTGGCACGCCCCCCATGCGGGACACTATGCGCCCACGGGCGGATCACCGTTGCAGTACCATCATGCCATGAACGGAATGCTCCATCATCCGGCCCATGCGGCCGCAGCGGCCCATCATCAGAGTGTGGCGCCACTGCATCATGCGCTGCGCGGTGAATCGCCACAGCTGCACATACATCATCACATGGGCGGCGGCGATCGGGATGCCATAAGCGGCGGCGAGGAGGACACCCCCACGTCCGATGATCTGGAGGCCTTTGCCAAGCAGTTCAAGCAGCGACGCATCAAGCTGGGCTTCACCCAGGCCGATGTGGGCCTGGCACTGGGCACACTCTATGGCAATGTGTTCTCGCAGACGACCATCTGCCGATTTGAGGCACTGCAGCTGAGCTTCAAGAACATGTGCAAGCTGAAGCCGCTGCTGCAAAAGTGGCTGGAGGAGGCGGACTCCACAACGGGCTCACCCACGTCCATTGACAAGATCGCCGCTCAGGGGCGTAAGCGCAAGAAACGCACCAGCATCGAGGTGAGCGTGAAGGGGGCACTGGAGCAGCATTTCCACAAGCAGCCGAAGCCATCCGCCCAGGAGATCACCTCGCTGGCCGACTCCTTGCAGCTGGAGAAGGAGGTGGTGCGCGTCTGGTTCTGCAATCGGCGGCAAAAGGAGAAGCGCATGACGCCGCCAAATACGCTCGGCGGCGACATGATGGACGGCATGCCGCCCGGTCATATGCATCACGGTGGCTATCATCCGCATCACGATATGCACGGCAGTCCGATGGGCACACACTCCCACTCGCATAGTCCGCCGATGCTGAGTCCACAGAATATGCAATCGTCGGCGGTAGCGGCGCATCAGTTGGCGGCCCACTAGCAATCAGAAATCCAGGAGTCGAACTCAGCTGCAGCTGCGTCCACTCCTGCATCCCTCAATAGTCTAAGCCAGCAGCAACAGCAGCAGCAGCAGCAACAGCAACAGCAACAGCAGCAGCAGCAGCAGCAACACCAGCAACAGCAGCAACATCAGCAGCAGCACACACCGAATACGCCATCCTCCAGTGCGGGATCATCGGCTACGATGACCAGCCAGGTGATGTCGCCGCAGAGTCCGCTGGGCAGCTCCTCCGCTGGCAATCAGGCTAACAATAATAACAACAATAGCAGCACCAACAACAACAATAATAATAACAACAATAACAACAACAACGAGGAGCAAGTCAAACACCACCAGCAGCAACAGCAACAACAGCAGGCATCCAGCATAGCAGCCGCTGCAGCAGCCGCCATGTACATGGATCCCATGCGCTACCAGCATCCGCACCACCCGCATCCGCATCCGCACCAGCATCCGCACCTGAATCCCGCCCACCATCCGCACCTGTTCCACACCAGCGATCAGCTGCAGCACTCGCAGCAGCAGACCGTCGGCGGCACCAGCAGCAATTCCCAACTATCACCGGGTGCCGGCAGCAACAGTGGCCTGCCGCTGCAGCCGCCCAGCTCCGCCTCGCCGGCCGGATCCGCATCCTCGGTGCTCGGTGGCCATCTCAATTTGAATCCGCTGCACCAGCACCATCACTATCAGCACCACCATCACCAGCAGCACCACCACCATCAGCAGCAGCAGCAGCAGCTGCACGCCCGCCGCCTCTTCGAGTTGAGTCTGCAGTTTGGAGCGGCGGCGGCACCGGGAGCGGTACGGCACTTCAACAGCTTTGGCGGGGCGGGCGGTGCGGGTGGGGAATAGCATTCGTCGGCCGCCTGGTTCGGCTATGAGTCCTCCTAGGATTCGGCGTCGAACGGGTGGCCGCAATTCAAGCGGGAGCAGCCCTAGAATCGTACAGTCGAACTTCTCTAACGCGAACTCAGTTGGTTCGATTTGCATGTTCCCAGAAGTAGCTATCTAAAACTTGACGAGCTATGAACATTTTTGAATACTTTGTAAGTCGAAAGAATATTTTTGGAATTTTTTCATTACTCAATTTAAAATTTCTGCGATGTTTTGTAGTTTTTTTGAAATTCCGAAATCTTTAAATCTACTTCTAAATTTGGCGTCGGAAAAACATTATTTAAAATATGTATAATTAAACAAAATTGAAACTATTTCGACCATTTTGAGATCCACGTTAGACAAGCTCGACTGTATGCAGATCTTTAAAGAATAGAAATAAGATGAGGTCCGTCGATGAGGTTGAGAAATCATCTTTTTTACCAGTGCATTAATCTGTGTTAAACTTCAGCTTAAATAGGAGCAGGGAGTGGAGGAGATGGGGAGGCTGCCATCCACCAATTTTAGTTTGTTTTAAAGTTTGAAAAACTTGCTTAAATTAAATCAAATTAACTAAATTAAAATGTAAACGAAAATTTCCTTTGTATAAAAGCGAAAGAAACACGCAATTCAAATCAAACGTGAAACCAAGTGATGTTGTTTTAACCTAAAAACTAAATGCTAAAAAATTAAACTAAATGAAACAAAAACAGAATAAAAACTAGTTAAAAGTGCGACCCAAGTGTTAAAGAAACCAAAAAATGAAAGACAAGCAAAGAAAACAAATTCCTCAGCTGCTCTCCACAAGCAAGGTAAATGTTTCCATGCCCAAAAGTCCACAAAAATATTTTTTCGTTCAACACTTTGTCGCCGTTTAGATCAAGTAAAAAAGGCTCAATAAAAATGAAGGCAGCAGCAGTAGGAGAACTCGGTGGGTTCTAGATAGGGTTTTAGGTTCTTAAGCAAGCCGTGTTTATATATATTATATATATATAGCCAGTAGATTGTACTCTAAAAAAATCCATAAACAAACAGAAAGTAAAACACAAAACGAAAAACGTAGAATTTAACGCGCGGCGAAGTAAACAAAAATACGAGATGAAGGTGGATTAAGTAAAATATGAGAAAAAAAAACCCAAAACATCTGTAAATAAAAAACTTACAGTTAAGTCATATTTTTTAGCTTTAAATGCAATTGTAGATTTTTTAATAAGCCCCCTTAAGAAAAAAATCATAAAAATACAACCACAAGCGAAAAAAATTTAAACAACATTTACAAAATATAAATTTTAATTTTTAGGCGGTAATTTTTAATGAATAGGCACGTGAAGTTTAGTTACTTAGTACTGTACTTTCTATATAAGCAAGGAAATCGAATGGAAAACGAAAAAGAAATATAGCTAAATCTTAAAATTTAAACAAAAACCAATAATAATCAAATACCACAAATGCTAAATTGTAATATATTAATTGATGTACATTAAAACAAAAGGCAAACTAAATGCTAAACAACAAACTTGAAATTATTTCAACAACAAAAATAAACGAAAATTGTGTAAAAAAATCCTCTTTGTGTTTTTTGATATACGTTTACATTTTAGTCAACCTTTTCTATTTTCTTATATGCAAAACAAAAAAAAAAAGGATATCGAACCTTATCTTTTGGTGTAACTTTATATTATAGAACTTAACGAAATTTTTGTTTAGTGTACTTTGTTTTTGGTATGTTGAAAACTATGCTGTAAGAGCGAGAGAAGCGAAGCCGAATATTTAAGATTAAGCCATGCCCTCAACTGTATAATAAATTATATAGACGTACATATATACAAGTATGCAACAGCAAAGTCAACAAAGCGGTGCATTTCCACCCACACACACACATCCACACCGAGGAAAACCAAGAAGAAAAAACTGAAAAGCAAAAAAAAACTCTTAAAAAACAAATAAAAAAGAATATTATTCGAAAAAAAAAACGCACCTTCCTTTTATTATTATTTAATTAGCGGCATCATTTAATTGCATTTACTTTCGTCTGCTTTTGTGTTCAGAAGTTTATGAGTCGTTGGTTTTGACAGTTTTACAGGAGTTTTACGGCCACCTTTTTGCAGATTCTGGTTACGATAGGGCGTTTATATGTTTATATCGATGAAATCGCGATAATTGCGCGTATTATTAATTTCGTTTGTTTGCTTAAAGTGTTCGAAAAGCCATTAAATAATTAAGTGGGCATATTATAATGCGATTGCCTACGTCAGAGAGCAAGCAATTGGCAATTAACTAACAGCACCCCACCGCAGATCGAGTTATGCCGCTCGTTAATGAAAGTTGCCATTAAAAAGCGTGGCATTTCGTGAAATTACCCTTTTATATGGCCTTAAGTGCTGCTGGAAGCACTTGATGGATCTCTGTTTGTGCCTGGTCAATGCACAATGGTTGAAAAAATAAAAAACACCGACGTCAATCGACAGGCGATTAAAGTGACAATTTGCCAGATTTACGCGGTCAATTGAATTTGGAAATTTACGCAACTCTGTTTGAGTTTGCAATTAATGTATCACCCAAAACATCCCACGAGATATTGGCACCTTTTCTAACTCCATTTAAAGATGTCCTTAAATTTCACATCATTTAAGCTGCTTCCAACTTATTTCACGAGCTCCGCAAATGAAAAACAAATTCATAAAATATCATTAAATTCGTCTCATTCCACCTGCACATTGCCCCCTGGCCACCTCATTGTCATCTAATGTACCGCACGCTTTTAACATTTAATTCATAATTTAAATGCATATATCATTGGATGCTGATTAAGAATTTTGTGCCGAAATGATATTGGTTAGTAATTCTGCATAAAAATTGCATCAGCCTGTAAATACATATATATATATAACCCGAGCCCTCACTCGCTTTTGTGTGCGAAATAAATTCGCATAATTGAAAGCCAGTTTTAGGCTTAAATATATAAACAACAACTGCCCCCAAAAACAATAACAATAACAAACCAACAAATAATAACAATAATATATATTATACAGAAGCGCAAGTGCAATGATTTTTATTTATGCGACGGCAATAATGCCGTTTAAACAAAACAAAAATGACCGTTGTTATTTTTGTTATTTTTTTTGTTTTGAAATTGAACTCTTGGCGCGCGTGGTTTATAATGTTTCAATAAAGCGTACGGAAAATGGAAAATAAAAATGAAAATTATATTTTCCGCACCATACTAACGAAAAACACCCACGCGATGCGCTTCATGCACTTGAACAATATAATATCGACAGTATTATATTATCCACCCATATAATTATTCTCTATGCTCTCTTAATTATTTTCTAACAACAGCAAAAAAAAAAAAAAAATATAATAGACGGCGAAATGAAATGAAATTTAATGGGGAAACAACATGGCTGCCCACAAGCCTATTTATACGTTTATCTATTGCCACCTGCCATTTTGGGGTAGTTGAACACACACACCTATACACACCCACTCGTGTAGATGAAACCTGCCCCTCGAGCTATATAAACTTGTATATGGAAAACCGAAAGGAAGGGAAAGGTTTTTAATGGTCATGTGCTAGTTGAAATGCGCTTTCAGAATTTATGGGATATTCGGAGGATTGTCCAAAAGAAATTGGGCGAAATTCCTCACTGATTAATCATGGCTAATGGATTTGCTGTATTCAAATGTGAGGTAATGTGAACTATTTCTATATAATTACTTATTACATATTATACATATATCTCATAGAAGTTGTAGAGTTTCTTAAGGTGATTAATCTAGCTAATGGCCTATTTTAATATGCGGATATATCAGCTCCATATCTTTATTTTCTCCCCTGCCTAATGAAAATTATACTACCATTTTATAGTCACTCCATAGTTAAAAAACACATTCCACATTATTCGATGATAAAGAAAAGCCACTAATCTACGAGGGCAAATTGTAGTTTTCATTGGTTTTAATGTTGCCGTGCGTGCCAAGTGCGACAGCGGTGGCAACACCCCCTACACACCCTCCCCTATATATGTACATATATACGTATATATGTATACCCCGACTATATCTATAGAAAGAAACCCCTCCTCGAGGCAAATACACCGACATTTTCATTATTATTTCGAGTGGAGTTGGTTGGTTTTTTATTATTTCGCGTGGCAAAGCAACACGCCGCCTGCTTTTGTACATTTCACTGACTGTGTGTGCTTTTTGGGCTGCGTGCATACAACCGTGTCAATAATTACCCGTGGGACTGACACGACCAACGAGAATCATTCAAATGTTGCAAAGCCAGCAGACGCAGAAGCAGACGCAGAAGCAGAAGCATCAGCGTTCCACTAACAATGGCTAAAAACAAAAGCCACAGCGGCAGTAGAAGCAGCTGAGAGACACTGAAGCTGGTAGGTGAGCCGAGCCGGCAGCAGAAGTTGGTAACGGAGAATCGGGCCACAATGGTCTCGGGCATATTGCCATTGTGGCAGTACTGCCGCAACTCCGGCAAAATGGCTGACTCCAGTCAAAGTCACCCGAAAGCGAAAGACTGACGAACTGGCCGACTGACCAGCCCACAGGAGCGGATTATCTACACGTTTTGTCCGGTTTAAAAATAAGAGAAATACAAAAATAACATCGTTTTAAACTTAAAATAACATTGCGAAACATACCATTTATAATTTAGAAGCTAATCAATGTCATTTCATTATGCTTGTCAAGTATTCATATAACCATTTATAATATTAAAGACCTAATAATAATAATAATTTAAAGTTTTTCAGCAATTAAGTTATTTATTACTTAACTCGATCATTAAACATAGTTAGTCTGGTAGGCATAATTTACCTCTTATTTATATATGTTGTAAGTTTATATTATATTTAGTTTCTAAATAATTTAAAGAGTTTTTTTTCAGCCCTCTAAACCTTCAAACTCCCCCAATCCGCCCCTGTGATTGGGCCGCACTTTCTGTCGGTGTGACTTTGGCTTTTGGCTCCGGCTGGGCGACTTTTCCACTGCCATTCGGAGTGTCGGGGACTCAGTGCTCATTATCTATGCTTCCTTTGGGAATTTTCATTTTCTTTTTCCGCGCTCCTCATTTTTTTTTTTTAATGTTTTTTGTATTTTCAGAGTTCTGGCCGTGTGCGTTCGTGTGCGACATTTCTGCAAAGGAAAAACAAAAGAAAAGACGGATGAACAACACTATCCGGATGGGAACTACTACGTATTGCGTATATTAAGTTATATATAGTATGTAGGTGTACGTGGATATTCTTGTTTCGTTCCGAGCCAAATCAGTGCGTTTGGTATTGTAAAAACCTTGCGCTAATTACAAAATTTATTGTCTCTTAACGGAGCCCTCGAAAACGTAAGTCAAGAGCGTTGGAAATTCTTTTTAACTACCCACAAAAAAAAAATTAGATGTATGTGTATAGTGTGTAGAATGGGAGATACTCCCACCAGCGAATTAAGCTGTGACTGTGTGTAAAGTGCAGGCGAAACAAGCCACAAATTGGGATGAGGCAGGTGAAGGTGGTGCCGGTGGTAGTGGTGGTAATGGTGGTGCTGAAGGTGGTTCTGTGGTGCGGGGGCAGCTATTGCCATTCGACACCTTCGACAGCGGAGCACCTACAGCGCTGGATCAGCAGACACCTAGACAAATAATGCGGGCACGCTATATATGGAAGATCATAGTGATAGATAAAGGTGAGCTTCATCGAACATCAAGGGGACGCTTAAAATGTTTGAAAGAAATGGCTAGATTTATTAGGCAATCTATTAGCACTGTATGCTATCTCTAACTACATTAAAGTGGTGAAAGGAAAAGTTTTAAAACTCTTTATATACTTTTTATATGCAGCAGAAATAACAAGCTAAAATGTATTCGCTA
This sequence comes from Drosophila santomea, assembly GCF_016746245.2. Classification (NCBI taxonomy): domain Eukaryota; kingdom Metazoa; phylum Arthropoda; class Insecta; order Diptera; family Drosophilidae; genus Drosophila; species Drosophila santomea. The sequence continues at coordinate 7,485,276 of NC_053018.2, forward strand.
GCACCCATAATGTTAAGTGATAATTGAAAGTGCAGCAGAGGTAAAGCCAAATATTGTAAAAGTAAAAAATGTATGTAAAATAAAAAACAACTCTTTTTTACGATTATATTCTATGCATTGTTAGTTTGCCAGCGTTTACTAATGCCTGTTTTGCAGCACTTGAAACTTCCAAAAATTATATTTTAAATACTTGAAACTTTGCTAACTCTTTGGTCAAACCTCGCAGTCGTCTACAACAAATAGACAAACAGACAGACATCTCTCTAATAAGCAAACGCAATTGATGGCTGAACCATGACATTGTCGCCGATCTGCGGTCTCCGCGGATCGCCATTTACGTCTCGTGTGCAGTCGCAGTCACAGTCGCAGTCGCAGTCGCAGTCGCGGCCAAAACTGTTGAAAATGCGCGGGTTATTAATGGCTTTATAAGCTGCTGTTGCTGCTGCCGTTGCTGCTACACCTCGATCCGCACCTGCGGGGAGGCATTTGGCAAGCAAATTGGCAGCAGTAGTCCACTAGCCACTAGTTCAGTTGTTGGCTAAGAGAAGTCCAATCCGGAGTCCGTGTTACCAAGACCACCCCGCGATCGAATCGAGCTGCGCAGTGTCAAAGCCAACCACTTTGCGATGTGTTTAAGTTTATTTTTCTTTGAATTTGGTTTTCTTTTTATCTATTTTTTTTGCCGCTGTTATTGGCAATATGTGGTGCTGCTCTTTTCGCTGCTGTTTGCACACATTTTTAACGTATAAATAAAAAGGCTAATGGGTGGGGTGGCTGGCGCGCAGATAAAGTCAAACTCCGGGCCACCCTGGCTCGAATTCAATTCGAACTATAAAAACGATATATGGGAAAAAAACTATGTTCTCACACACAATTTGCAGACAGTCGCAGACGTTTGCCTGACATTTGGCCAAACGTCGTCTGTCGGCCAAAACCGGCAACAAGGTCGCCCAGCGCTCAAGATAGCTATCTAAACGCAAATAGGAGGCGCATGCACTGGGAGAAATGAGCGCAAAATGGGGCTGATATCTCTAGTTGTTGGTGGGTACCATAGCAGGAAAATGTAGAACTTATTTCCTGAAATTCACATACAGAATCCCAAATCCCAAATGGGATTGCAATAGCAAATATTTAATCTAAGTTTTGGAGTAGTTAACAGGAAGTAGATTTTTCCAGTGCACCTCAGTTGCAGCATAGAATTTGAGAATTTGAATTTTGAAACCGGCTAAAGGCCGTGAACGAATGCCATCGGCATCCAGCGGCGGTCAAGTGCATGGGGAGCAGCTGATGCTGATGTTGATGGTCTTATGGTGATGGTGATGGTGATGGTGAAGCTGACGCCGATGCCGCAAAACGATGCGATGCAGCCTGCTCACTGGGAGCCATAAATCTCTTAATGAAAACCGGCAATAATCTTTTTGCCGCCGGCTAAAACAAACTGAATCGAACTGCAGCGAACCGAGCAGAACTCAACTGAACAGAACAGCAAGCCGGAGTCAAGCGCGAAAAAATGCGCAAAAGAATTAATAAACAAAGTAGCCGAGCATGTTGGCATTCCCCCCGCGCTCAATGGGGGATGAAGAATCCCACTCCAGCTCCAACTTAAGCTCCAACTCCAGCTCCAACTCCAGCTCCATCTCCAGCCCCATCTCCATCTCCAGCTCCAACTCCAGCTCCAACTCCAGCTGCAACCTTAGCTGCAATCTTAGCTGCAACCTTTGCTGCAGCATCCATGCTGCAGTAGGAGTTTCAGTGCGACGAGGAGCAAATGTGGAAGATGGGCGAGTTATTTGCTGCGCATGCGCGCACGTGCTGCCTGCCTTAATGCCTTTTTTTTTCTTTTTTTTTTGTTGTTCAGGAGGAGCGATGTCGATGCCACGCAGTCGACGGTTTTCCGTGGCCGCACGTTTTTGCACTCGGCCAACGGTGCGCATGCGCATCATCAAAAGGCAAACAGCAACAGCGAGAAGAAGCAACCGACGACGACGACGACGACTCATCAAAGCGCCAGCATCGGAGTGCATTTGCATTTCTAATTTTTGCTGCATTTTGTGCATTTGCAATGCAATGCAATGCGAGTGAGACGCCGCTGCGGCTGCTTGGGGCGGCGTGCAAATGGCAGAGGTGGAAAATGCCGAGGCGCCGCTTCGCCATTTCCCTGTGGCCACATTACAGCAAGGCTCTGCTTCTAACCCTGAATAGAAATGAAGTTGGATGTTCGAGTATTACCAGAATGCATTAACTTATTTGAGGGCTGATCACACTAAAGCGTTCTTACCAAGCTTTTGTTTAATGATTATTGTTTAAAAGACGTTTCTCTGCGCCTCCCAGTGGCCATCGTTACACATTGATCACATGCAAATCTTTGGTAACAATAATAAAAAACCGTAGACTCTGAAAACACCTCCCGGCGTTGCGTATTGTCGTCGGCTTGTCTAGACTTTCAAAATCTGACAGATCATCATTTGAAAAATCCCAAAATACGTTTTGATTTCGCTGTAGCAATCGCGTCAGCCACAAAGTCCAAAAAGCAGAAGTTAAGTTTCGTAAACGCATTGGCTTTTTGTTGTTGTTGTTGCTGGTGCTGCCCTTGTTGTTGGCCAAATGTTGTTGTTTGTTAGTGTCGGAGGCAATTTGACTACCGAAAAGTATTAAACAAAAAGCCCCCTCAGCGTGGCTGAAAATCAATACAAACAGGCCGGCAAACGGAGGCCAGTGAAAAGATTGGACAAAATAAAAAGCTTAAATATTTGCAAAACGAAATCGCTGAAGTTGGTAAAACAAAGAGGTAAAAATATAGGTATAAAAGTTAAACAACAGCAACAACAAAGACAACCTTTGGCCAACGCGGTAGCCATAAATCAAAGTCGCGTTAATGAAAGCGCAATTAAAACGGGCTTCCAGCGTTTTTTTTTTTTTTTTTTTAAGGGGAAATTCAAGAGGGAGTGCGCGGCGGTCAGCATACATATTTGGGCCAACTTAAAGCGCAGGAAATTAAATTTTATGATGCCGAGTCGCGAGTCGAGTCGAGTTGAGTCGCATTGGCAGCTATGTAAGTTGGCCATTTGGCCATTCGACCAGGCCCAGACCCAAAAGCCAGCAGGCCAATGCAATTGTTGTAGTTGTCGCGCCACCGTCGCACTTAAATTTTTGCAGTTTGCAATCGCACTCGTAGTTTCTTTAGCCGTCTGAAAAGTTGCACAAGGTTGACGGCTGCGAAAAGTTTTATGCAGCGCCACTGACACCAACACCCACACCCACACGCGACTCCAAGACTCTAAAGTCAGAGGCAATAAGCCGTAAGCCATAAGCCCGGCCAGACTTGACCTACAAAAAGCCGCGTCGTCTGCGATTATGGCGCCCAGGGCGTACCGCAGACTTGGGTTCTTTACATCGCCGATTTTGGCCTCTTTTCTGACCGCCCCGTATAAATTTCCTTATGACAAGCTGTGACGTCACAGCTCGAAGTTAGATGGATAACTCAGCGGGATAGAAGTACAAACTGAAGTTGAAGAGCAGTAGTCTTCATAAATGAGCTCGTCGAAATCTGAGAACTGAGTATATTAATGGAGTAAGGATATTGGTTTAAATACCCTTCATTAAGAAGGCTTTAAGAACAGGAATGCCACCTTTTAATGGCCTTGTTTATACTCAATTAGCTCTTAATTCTCTCAATGCATTGAATACTCTCTTCAAATGTTCTTAAATGTTCAAGTGAAAAATAGGCAATATACTTCTAAACATCTAATATAATTTAAACAGTTAATAATATGCCTTCAAACCATTGCTTTTCGCAGTATCTTTGAAGAATTCATGTGAAACCGCGCTGTTATCGATTCGTACCCACTTATACCCTAACCAAGGCAATAAACATTTCAGCAATTCACACAAAGCTGCTTAATTGAAATCAAAAAGTACAAAAATCAAGTGGGGGGATATACAACAAAAACGAAAAAAAAAAAAAAAGAGAAAAAGGCGAGTCCGAAGTGCTGGCCGCTTGGTAGGCCGGTCGTCGCTTATTTGGCTTACTGACCATCAGCTTCATTACCATTAACCAACTGTGGCCACAAATCATGCATTTAACGCCTTCTTAACAGGCCAGCAGGCAGTGCACTGGAGTTGTGTTGAGTTGAGTTGCGTTCAGCTGGGAACTGGGAATCTGGAATGGGGATTGGGATGGTGATTGGGATGGGGATTGGGATGTGGATGTGGCTGTGTAGCGCCTGCAATCAAAACTGGCAATAAGCATGCAAAACAGCCGCAGCAAACGAAATGAAATGAAATCAAACTGGCTTGAAAGGATTGTGGAGCAGGGAGGAGCGGGGGGAACTGACCCTGGCAATGGGGATTTATTTTTCTTCTTTTTCGTGGTCAGGTGTAAGTCCCAAAGCCTCGTTTATTGAGTTGTCCGAGGAGCTGAAGGCAGAGGAACTGAAGCCGTAGGATCTGGCTGATGAGCTGTTGATGCTGCTGATCGTGCCAGTTGACAATTACACAACGAATAAGAGGTGGTGAAGGGAGGGGGTGTGGGGGGTTGGGGGCCATTCTGGCCTAATGGAGCGATCGGTGGCCAATTTTATGGGTCTTCGGCAGCAGGCAATTGGCTACCAGTTTGCATGAATGAATGAATGGAGCCCAGTTGGTAACTGAAGCTGAATCGAATCTCAGAACCAGCAGACGACGATGACGACGACGACGACTCATTCGAACGCAGAGCCATAAAGATAAAAAAGGATTTTGCTAAGTGACTGGACTGTCTTCGTGTGCTAGTGTGTTTGTTTGCTTATGTCTGGGCTATGTCAGCTTGTAAATCAATAGGAAGTCACATCATCATCAGCTCTGGCCACAAAACGAGTTAATTCGTACTGGAGACAAATCAATCCATCAGATTATTTGGCATTAGCAATTTAACTGAAATACGAGAGGAAGTGTTAGATTCCTCCCTAGTTTATGAGGCAGTTTGGGTATTTCAGCTTGATGAGTGCACAGGATTTAAAGAAAATAATGTATTATGTGGCTATTTAAATAAATTAATAGGTAGTAGAAACTAGTTGTTAATCCCTTGAGCATTGATCACATTTTTATAACATGTTTATAGAAACACTTTCTGCAGAGAATTCAATCTTCGATTTTGCTTTCCCAATCTCAATTCCCTTTTGTCAATGGCCAAACGACTCAATCACAAGTTCGACAAATCAATCCATCAGATATTTTAGCATAAACAATTCAAACTAGACTCCACAAAAAACTTTATAGAGTCGCTGTTTTATAAGTTTTTATGGATTTGGCTTTGAGCAACGTTATCGATTCCGCCATATGCTCATATCCCCAATAGTCATAGTAACTTAATTTCTACAAAGAAAACTAAGTCCCAGATCGACGGAGTGTCTTTCTGGCCAAGAGTTAAAGACCAAAAACCTACCGGGCCACAAAATTAGCCGCTCGTAAAAAACCTGACACAGGCGCACGTGCCGTTTTCGAAATACCCGTACTCCAAAAAAAAACGTTAGCAAAAAAAAAAATCAAAATAAAACCACAAAAATCTGAAACGCCTCACTACACAAACAACAAGCTAAACGGCTAAGACCAACAACAACAACAAGTTGGTGGAGACAACAAATTTCACTACAACAACAGCAGCCACATCGTCATAAATACCTTGTCTTCTGGCCATTGACAATTTTGCGCCAAATTTATTAACCAGAAATTGATTGGCCAAACGGCAATCATCTGTGGACGGATTTGTTGTACCTCTTATTAGCCAGAAAAAAAAATGGTGAAAAAAATGAACTTAAATTTTATACGATTTTTTTTGTTTTTTGGGGTTTCGATAACATTTTGGTCCGTTGAAATTTCGCATAATTATGATGCCTATAAATTTGTTTTCTTTCATTAGTTAAAGTTTAAGTTTTCTTGTTTGCCCGCCTGTGCTTTTGTTATTGTTGCTGTTTCTCTTATTAGACGAAGGTCAACGACGACATAAAAAGTCAAATTTTATTTCAGTTGCCTAGAAACCAAACAGCATGACAATATTGGGTCCCATGTGTGAGAGTTGGTTTTTATTTTTACGGACATTTTAAAATCGATTAAAATATATGATTGCCAGTTTATAGGGGCTTGTGTTGGCTTGGTTTTGATTTAAAGTTGCCTTTTTCACAGGCTAAAACTGGCTAAGTGAAGAAACAATTAAATATATTAGATGAAACATAAGATATATATTTTATTACACCTACTTACACTGAAATGAACCATTATTTCTGTATTAATCCAGTTAAACATTTGCTTCTTATTGCATTAAATATAGTTTGTAACTAATTTGTTTAATGATCGGAACACGTAATTATAATCTGCGGTTTAACACCTTCCATTTGTTGATCTACACAGCAAACATGATTTTTCTTCCGAGAAATATAATAGACTGTGAGTGGAGGGCCTAGTAACAATTTGCATTTACTCTTTTTAATGCTCCACTTTTTATAGCTCATTAAAGTGTTTTTTTTATTAGTTTCTATTTTACCATTGTTTCGACTCGATTTCGGTTTTATAACTGCTATTTGTGCAATTGCACGAATTGTTGTCCGTAGTTTTTATGGATCCATTAGTCGATACTAATTTTTCAAGCGGCACACGCTCTAAGTAGATCTCAGAGCGATCCAAAAAACTGATAGGTAAATGAGCTCAGCTGGGGGGAGAGCACTAAAATTAAAATCGATGACAATTTTGGGTGAAAGTCTGGCGTTTCATTTGAAATCAAAAAAAAAACCGTTTAGAGATAGAAAGTAGGGCGTGGCAGAGCTGCCTACCTTCGAAACCTTTCCTACCACCAACTCTATATTTGAGTGCAATTTATATGCCATGGCGTTTCGAACTTCTGCCGCGAATCCCTCTCCATTTTCGAGGTGTTGGTGTTGGCTACATCAAATGTGCAAACAAGCCACATAAATCTCATATAAAGCGAAATTATTTTTTACTACTCAATTGCAACAGCAGCGGCAGCTTGAGTCTGTGAGTATCTGGACTCGGACTCCAACCGGACAAAAGGGTCCTGGCCAAGTGCATAAATCTCGGCCAGCTCCTTCGACTTTTTGGCCCTGTTCAACGCAACCTAACTGAACTGAACTCATCTCAAGTGCCTTGGTCTTCTTCGATAGTTTGTTACGGGTCCGGGTCCGATAAATAATTGCGTACATTTGAACAAATCGTGTTTGATGTTTGCTGTTTGCTGTTTGCTGTTTGCTCTTGTTGTGTCGAGCTGTGTGTTGTCTTGTGTGTTGTGGTGTAGTGTTGTTTTTCCCTCTTGCAGTGTTGCTTTTTATTGGCCTGGCTGTATATTTCGGTTTTGGTTTTGTAGAATTTTTTGTTTGGTCAGTGCTTTTATTGCTACACATGTTGTTCGGAAACAACAAAATATAAAACAAGTGAGGAGTGGTCATCAAGAATGCAGCTCGACGGATGTACTGCCCTGCAGAAAGTTAGGAACTCAACATAGGATATATGAAATCGGGACTCATCATAATTATAAAGTACAATCTCATTGTGCTTTGATAGTCTAATAATATTTTATTTTGTATTTCAATATAAAAGATAACATATTACATATTTGTTTAGGTCCTTGTTAATCTTCCTTATTTTCCTTTTGTAGGGTATCAAACGAGCAATCCATTTTCCCCCCTGCCTTACATTGATTTGTTTTTAGTACGTTTTCATTGAAATTTATTGCATTTACGAAAATTAGCTAAGCACATTTATTAAGCACTCTGCCTGGGCATTTGTTTTATGAACCCTTCCTATAAAGCGAAGATTTAGCGAAGCTTCACCATTGATGAATTCCTGGACTTGACTTCGATGCTTGGCCACGTGTATAGCATTTCGAATCGAGCCAATCAATGAACCCATTAAAGTTTAATCACAATCACGTAAATAAAATGTAGAACTTGTCGCATAAATTATGTGATTGCCGATTGCCAGCAACAAAACAAAAATACAGAACGAACAAAATACAGAATTGGTGGAAAAAATTAGGCAAAATTTTGGGTTTTAATGAATTGCAAATTTGTGCAACATTTCGAGGAGCGCCAAAAAAGAACTTGACTTCTAGTTCATTTAAACAGATATAAATATATATATATTTCTCATTTGGCTATCATCGTAAAGCCAAAAATGTATTAAATTATAAAAAAAAAAAAAATAAAAAACTGCCAGCTGAACGATGGCCAGCGTTTAATGAGAAAGAAACCTGACGGCTCCTCTACTAATTTCCAAAAATGTAACTTTCGAATTTAGCGGTACGCCTTTTTATTGAAATCCAACAACGCATAGATTTCTGGCACCGACGATGTTGTTGTAGGTAGCCCATTCTTTAGGTTGTCAACTCGATGAGACATAAATTTACAGAAAGGCCAAAACGAAAAGCTGAAACCGAGTTCAGTCTCAGCCAAATGGCGGCAAATGGTTTTTTCTTTTTGGACACAAAGGCCCCATCGCCTCCGACTATTTTTTGGGTTTTTGAGTTCCATCTCCCAGCGATTGCGACTGCGCCATGCTGTGTCACTTGTGCCCCGGACTAACTTGACTTTTTCTCTGCGTTTATTTATTTGTATTTTTTACCCCGGCATTTTTGTATTTTCATTTTTGGACTAATCAACGCCATGACCAACCAACCAAACAACCGACTCTGAAACTTCGGGGTAGCTATGTGCCATAAATTTCCGTCTTAGCCCACATGTAAAAGATTGAAACTAAAGTCCACGCTGCTAGAGAGTTCGATCTGAAACTGTTTTGAGCCCGCTTTCGGAGCTTCGACCCATCTTGGCTGGCTTAATTACAGACCCTCTACGATAAGGCCGCGATGTCTTGGAAGAAATATCCACAGCTCTCCCTTTTGGTAACAAGTGTCTTGGCGGCTCTTTGATTAGCCACGATCGCTTATCGGTGGGATTGATCGACTTTGCCGGGGTTTCATCTTCCTCTATGCATTTGTAGGTTTTAATTTGGCGCTTGTTTTAGTTTTTATTGTCGTTTACTACACTGGCAAGGTTAGTATGGCCTATCAAGGCACTTGTATCTATATGTAGGTGAAGTATATTATTTAGGAATTTCATTCTTAATCCACTTTCCAAAAGAAGTACAGCGAATTAATATGATTTGTATATTTATTTTAAAAATACTACTTTATGGTATGATTAATAGTACACAGACCTTGAAATTACTCAAGTATTACCCACAGTCTATAATATATCTTTTACTATAGAGTATTCCCACTTCTCCCATCCATTTAACCAGAAACTTTTCCATTTTGATTATTGCTCGGCTCATTTTTTATTGCCGATCAAATTTGTTGTGGGAAAAACTTAAGCAGCTAGTGCCGTGGCATCGAGGTTGACGCGCTGCCCAGCCAGACGATGACGAGGCTGACTCAGAGGCGGGGCCACGCCCATTTTCAGTCAGAGATATGGCTATATGGCTATGGATCTCACAATCACAATCACAATCAGAAACGGAGACCCTACAGGTTGCCATTTGGCGGCAATTGCAACGGCGAGCTGAAACTGTATGTGCATTACTCAGCCGAGCGACCGACCGGGCTGCTGAGCAGCATTTTTAATTGAAATAATTGCGGGTTGAGTTAATTAAACGATAAATAATGTAATTGTGTATAAAAAGGCGATTCACAGAGACGCTGCTGCGGCGAGTCACGGCAAACAATGGTGGATGGCAGCCACGAAATTATTGCACATAGGTTGGGTTGCAGTTGCATAATGCACATAATGCACACGATGTCTTGGCATTCTTAACCGCAATCGTCGACTGGCACCGTAATTAGTGGCATATTTGTTTCAGCCCAGTCACAACAACGCCGAACCGCTCAGCCGTTTGTTTTGGCTTTGATTGATTATGGCCAAGTTTGATTTGCCTGGCCTAATGATGCAGCGACACCCCCTCGTGAGTCAAAAAAAAAAAAAAATAAGAAAAAACAAAAGTGGCAGCGTGGGTATTTTCAATTTAAACGAAGGAGCGAAAAAATGATTTGCTCCGTAATCGAAGGCGCGTGCGCAGCGCACCCGAATCTTCAATATTCATAATCGATTCGAAACAGTTTAATGATATCGAATCTTGTAGCTGTCACATAAAATGTATAAAACGCTTGAAATTATCTGCCCGCTTGATTTTCGATTTGCGATTTTCGATGCTGCTGAACTGCAGTTCAAACATGTCGTATACTTAACATTTTGCATGCGGTAATATTCTGCGGTTCAGCTTGTTTTCTCTATATATAATTTTACAGATATGGGCACTAACTAGTTATAGGGTTATATTAGCTAAATGTTGTGCTAATTAATCAAGCGACTAATTGACTGGAAAAACCCGACGATAGCGTATCGCTGACAATAATCTACAAAAGCTCCTCATCTAGTTAGATATTTGATCATAAGTGGGAATTACCTTGGTCTGTGCCTATGTACATATTTAATTGAGGAGTGCCCCATCTGCTGTTTTTGTATTTTCCATTTATAAATAGAAAATTATTTCAAATAAATTGTGGAATTAATTGCGACCGCCCTTTCTAAAAGTTGAATTACCTTTTTTTCTCCGATTCCCATTCATTGTTAGCTAATCTTCTTCGAGAATTTTATTATATCATATTAATTGGTCTCATTAAGAGAGTTTTTCCACTGACCTTGATTTCCCATTACAATTTAAAGTTGTTCCTGTCATTTATCACTCTGATTTTCACTTTGTAAGCTCTGATTCACATACTACGAGTGTATCTCTACCCACACATATGACCGCCTCCTACACTCTGATCCCAGTGAATGCCAAAACCAAAACGGGGAACGGGGTATATGGCAAACAGAAATAATTATTTCTGCGGCATTTCTCTGCCAGTCTCTTGGGGGCGACCGCGACCTCCCTGCCGAGGTCCTTTCGTCCAGTTTTTGCCCTTCAGGACCCGAGTCAAAGTGCAGACAGAGAACGAGCCGTCGAAGGAAGGGAAGAACACAACTCCGAAAAAATCAGTGCACTGGTAAAAAAATCGTCATATATAAAATGTTTCTTAAAATACATTAATTGTTGTTCTTAATATATTTTAAATTGTTTTTAAACATTTATCAATGAAACCCACTGCAGAGAAAAGACATAAGATATAAGTGGCTTATGCAAGGTTTATGTTTCTGTAAAACAGTTCAAGATTAATTTGTGAAGAAATGTTATGTACCTTTTGAACACATTTCCGAATATTTAATATAAAAAAAGTTATAGTATTTCTTATTAGCTTTGTATACTAGCATTTTGAAATGAGTGTTCAATCATTTAATCGCAGTGTGGTCAGCGGCACAACATATTTGCGCTGTGGTCCCGTGGTCAACCGGGGCACTTACGCAGTGCCGGCTTTAACCATGCCCCAGAGCCATGATGCGGATGCCGTGGCGGATGATGGAGCTGCTCCTCCAGCTCCTTCGATGACGATGACGAGCTCGTCCCGGCAACTCCTTTGGCAACTGATTTCGATTTCAATTTGCAATGGCTGCGCTTCATCGTACATGGAATGCAAAAAGCCAAAACCAAGCGACCGACCGACTGGCTGGCAAACTGGCAAGCTGGCAAACTGGCTGGCTGAATGACTGACTGGCTGGCTGGATGACGAACAAACAAACAAATGTCTTTTAATGGCCACATAGAGAAGTGGCTTGTGGTTGCTGTTGTTGTGGGCGCAACAAGGCTTGCAACGCTTCCTGTCAAGTGATTTATGCCACAGGCAAGGCAAGGCTCAAAGCCAACTGAAGCTGGCATCCAGTCTCAGACTCAGACTCAGTCTGAGACTGAGACCGAGACGGAGACTCCGATTCGAGCGCAGATTCAGCGGACCTAGCAACTAATTTTCCTGTGTGTGTTTGGTGCAGAAAAATTGACTGTCTTTTGTCTGTGCCGGATTCTGTTTCGCATTCGTCTTGGTCTTGTCTCAGTTGCACACTTGGAAAAAGAAAGAAAGGCTAGGTATTTGAGCAGAGAAAAAACAAATATTAGATACCAAACAGTATGTACCTGTTACTTGTGACATCCCAAACATTTGGGAAATCCTTTGAATGGTTGGAAATTATATATAATTTATTGTAACGAATCACACATTTCGCTGAGTGCACTTCTTGGCTCGCTGATCTGTGATGAATGTTGGCAAGTACCACGCACTTTTTGCCGCCTGTGTAGGTGCAATTTGCGCAATCATCGGATGTCTGCGATCCTCGCTTTGGGCTCGGCGCGTGCTCGGCTCAATGGTGGAATGCTTCCTCCAATTGCACTTAAAAAACAATTCAATTTGCCATTTGCCGGGGCCGGGCGATTTATGAATGAAACCACAAATCAGTTTAGGCTTGGCCAAAACACTCGCACACTCGCACACACGCATACCCGCCAGATGGAGCGGCTTATACAGAAAATTAATTAATGACAATCAGTCAAAATCAAAAGAAAAAAAAGGAGGCGAAAAAAATACGCAAACGAAATAATTAAACGGCAAACAGGTATTCAATTTCCATTTCAACCAGCCCATTCTACACACATTAGTCAGTCAGTCAAAGTCCGTCATCTCTTGGCCTCTTCGACGGACGGCAGCTTCTCGGGGGCTCTCTGTTTGTTTTGGTAATGAAGCTCATTTCCGTTGGGCATACGAGAAAATATGCATATGCCTCGGATAGTTGAAAATATATAAATATATATAGTTGAAGAGGTCCAAATATGATGTCTAGAGCGTACACCTCTCTGCCCATCCAAGTTCACATTGCCTATTTTTATACACATTGCCTAAACTTCCTGACCGGCAACTCAAATGGCGTCTGAAGAACCTATCTGTGGCACTATACGAGTATATATATTTTGGATTATCTTTTCTGGCCGCTAATTTCCATGCCGACAACAACTCGTCGGACAGTTTAGCATTTCAATCAATTTGAGAGCCCGTTCCATCGACAAGCGCGACAACATCTGCCTGCCTAATCCAATTCAAAGCAATTATGCCTTATTCGCGTTAATTTATTATAATAAATGTAAAATACAATGCATTCGTTTGTTTGCGCCGTTCTTTTTTTTTTTTTTTTTTTGGGCTCGTTGTCGTTGGGTTTTTTGTGAAAAATTAAAATTTTTGCCAAAGTGTTAAAATATTAATTATTTAAGCGATACACACAGCATTTTGTGGCGCGCGTCTCTTGTATATTTTATTTCATTTTTTTATTTGGAGTTGGCATTTGTTTGATTTTTGAGTTCCGTTCCATACGTCCGTCTACAGGCGTCTACACATGTTTGCTGCTTGTTTGTTTGTTTTAAAAATTGTATTTTCTGTTGTTTAATGAATGATTTCTCGGTTTAAGAGCTGCGAGAGTCGGCGGAGAGCAAGTGAATAATTATCATGGACTTTTGGGGTGTTGTTTTACTGCTTTATCGCACTTTTAGATTGACAAATTATCTGTCTCTATTTCGCGTCTTTTTCCAATATTTACATATGTATTTTTTATACATTTTCATTCATTTTTGCTGTGACTTATTGCACTTAATCTTTAATTGTTTTTCGCTTATTTGGTGGTTAATTGATGTTTGACTTGGTGTACAGATAAAGTAGCAATTTGTTGAGCTTTTGTAAATGATGAGAAGATTAATCGGATTTTGGTTATATATGCATTGTGATATATGCATTAGCGTTAATTGTAGAGTTAAGAAATACGTTTATTTGAGTAAATAGTATGTGAGATGCGAATTTGTATTACTATCTTTGGGCGCAATTAGAAGACCAACCCCTTGGGGACTATAAACACTTAAAATTCCATCAACTGAAAGCCCAGTAAACAGTCTCTCTAATAGATCCAATTACAGTTTATGTCACGTACTTAATTCCACTTAGACGCTGGTGTCCAAACGCTTGACGTTTCGCCGCTGCCGTTGTTGTTTTTACCTGCCGGTGTTTTGCACCTGCAATTAGCCAGTCCAGCCTCATAACAACTCATTTTTTATGAGCTTGGTATTGTTGATATTTTTTCTATTTCACTTTTTTTTTCGTGTATAGTAATACTCGTATGTGTTTGCTGCCTGGCTAGTGGCACAACTGATTGCGATTTAAACGCTTTTGTCTAATTGCATCTAATCATTGTGATTTTTACAACCAGTACAAGCAACTGGCCGGCCGTCAATTAAACGATCCCTCGATCAATGGGCTAATCGATTGATTCGTCGACTTTGTCACACGATCTACGAAGCCCCACACTTTTGCTGCTGATTGGGCAACCTGTAAGCAGGCTATATATCAGCCAGATATCGTCTTAGCTTAAGTTGCCCCAGCTTTCACTCCAGCCTCTCAAGAAGGTAAACCAAATACCGAACACCGAACTCCAAAGCACTCCGCGATATCAGTTAGCTAAGTCCCAATCCAATAAGTTAAAACAAGTTTTTCTCTGTTTTGAATTTTTTTTTTGGTGGTGTAGGAAAAGACCCAAAAACTAAAAACGAATCTAAGCACGATGGTGTCCCACAAATAAATTATTACCCAAAGGGCATTCAATGCCTTTTAACAACAGGTCAACCTTATCATTATTTTTATTATTATTATTATTATTGTTTCCACTCGCAAAGGGCCCCAAACCCAAATCGATACCCAAGCCAAACCAAAACCAATGCCCAAAAAAAAAAATAAATATAAAGAGAAAAAATATCAAAATGATCTGTGCTAACCCCTTCTCTT